>NW_023595962.1:19004942-19066423 GCF_011947565.3 Pollicipes pollicipes
CGGTGGCAACTGCAGCATGGCGCAGCCGGCAGGGTCTATAGCATTGACCCGGACGTCCCCGTCCAGACCTTCTCCCGCCTGACAGACCTGCTGCAGAAACAAGGTCTCAGCACAGAAGGGAGCGGGCACTGACGCTGGTCGGATCAGCCAGCCAGGCTAGCGTCACGTGACGGCTGGGTGCGACGCCGACACCCGCCAACAGGCTGATGGAGGGTGCCAGGCTGTGTGTGCTCACGTCACGTCGGGGCGTGCTTTGAGGTATACCCCACCCTCACCTGTTTGTACCACCTCCCGCCGGCGGGCCACACCGCCACACTCGTCGCTCAGTCAGACGACCGGTGGACGCGAACACTCCGGCACGGCCGGATTTCGGCCGTGAACACCTCCGACTTCCAGTTCGTCATCCATGGCATGCAGTGTGAGCGGCGTCAGAAATGAAACCAGCATCCAGGACCAGCGTGAGTTGCTGCGCAGGCCAGCAGACGGGCGACGAGACTTTGAGGACTACCTCATGGCTTCGCGCGAAATCGCCCCGATCTGTGCTTTCTTCTGCCAGCATTTCACCGTCGTCCCGACGTCCGCCTTTGTGGCCTATGTTCTCGATGAACTCTCCAGGTCCGGATATCATGAATGAATCATGACTGGACCGGCTCAGCACTCTGGACGCCTAATACCGGTTTGGAACGTCGTGCATGAGCACCGCTCAAGCTGAAGCCTTGTACATCGACGCTGACGGTCTCCATCTGCTCGTAAACAAACTGTACGGAGCCCGTGGATATGGACAAAAGTGCTGTGGAACGGTCAAATGCGACCTGCCCTTGACACGATCACAGCTGCCGCGACTGTATCTTTTGCATAGGGCCTCGACACCGCTCTGCTCTTATGGCATGACCCCATAGCTCTCGGAATTCTGTGCCGTCCTTCCCGACACGGGTGGCAATCGCCACGCCCGGCCCCGCCGCTACTAAGCCGCCGCGCCGCCGGCACGGGCGCCGCTGTGTGACGTCAGCACAGTCCAACGGGGCACGCTGCCACGGCCGGCACTACCTCACCGAACACGCAGGGGAGGCGCCGGAACCTCCCCGCGCCGACGTAGCACCAGCAAACAACGCACGCAGAGAGATCGGTCGCAACACACGCAAAGTGGGGTCCAGCTCTCCGGGAGTGCTCCCATGCCAATGTTGAGCCTGGCTGTATATAGCGAGCGAGTGTGAGCACGAGCAGGTGTGGGGCAGCCGTACATGGCAACAGTTCGTTGAGCAAAAACTTGGGGGGATGGGGGTACGGGACGCGTCATCCATCTGAGACCGTGACGCCGGGGTCTGGGGTAATCTGACCCCGGGTTAACATGAGGCCGGCGCAGAGAATGAGTGACGGTGCGACCCGAGACGCCGAGAGAGTCAAAGGCCTATCTATCGACGTATCGAAAATGCCCCCCCCCCCCCCGCCCCCACTTACCAATCAATAGTAGTCCCTGCTGACCTGTCAACAGAAGCCCCTGCCGACCTGTTAACAGGAGCTCCTGCTGACCTGCTAGCTAATGAACAGTGGCCTGTACGGATCCACGGCACCTGGGCTGAACCCTGCCCTGACCCGCCCTGACATGTCCTGACATGTCCTGACCCGTCCGACTTTCTCACAGGGTGACACCATCTTCATCTCCTACACCCACTGTCTGGTCGGCACGCTTCACCCAGAGGGGGTACATCAAGTACAGCAAGTTCTTCGACTGCGCCTGCAAGCGCTGCACCAATCGCACAGAGTCACGATCCCTTCCTCTCCGCCCTCAAGTACTGCAGCTGCGGCAAGGGTAGAGCGGTATGCTCGGCGAAACGTGGGCAGATCTTTTCTGGATTTTGGGGACCTTGTAAAATAACTTACATAATGAATCATGATGAATTTTTATCAATAAATATGCAATGTAGCAATGCGAACAGAATCTTGCATACATTCATACGGACTAGTATGGACGAAAAACAGGACGGACTAGTATGGACGACAAACAGGACGGACCAGTATAGACGTCCGACAGGACGGACTAGTATGGACGACCGACAAGACGGACTAGTAAAGATGACCGACAGGTCGGACTAGTATAGATGACCGACGGGGCGAACTAGTACGGACGACCGACAGGAGCGACTAGTATAGATGACCGACAGGACGAACTAGTACGGACGACCGACATGACGGACTAGTACGGACGACCGACAAGACGGACTAGTAAAGATGACCGACAGGACGGACTAGTATAGATGACCGACAGGACGGACTAGTACGGACGACCGACAGGACAGACTAGTACGGACGACCGACAGGTAGCGACTAGTATAGATGACCGACAGGATGAACAGCCATGCTCCGCACGGTCGGCCGTCTATCACCAGTGTCACCAGTGCCAATCGTCGCGTCCGCTTCCAGGGCACGTGTTGCCAGCGTGGCGCTGTAACGCGCGGACGCCACCGTACACAACACGACCGAAGCCTGGAACAAGTCCCGCGCCGACGTGGCCGACGTTTGTGTGTGTGGCCGGTCTTCTCGACGCTCTCCCCAGGCTGGGCTATAAGAGATGCGTTGTCATGAGACCGACTCGGCTCTCTAGTCGCTTGGTGCCGTGTATACTCTGGCTGCTAAAACCTATCTTTGATCCGTCCAAAGCCAGGCTTAGGATGATGACGCCAAAAGTCTAGTACAGAAGCGAATGCCGCTTAAACCGCAACAACCAGGCCGAGATGAACGTTTATTGACAACAGCCACCGCAGCACACCCTTGACCGATCTAATAATAGCTTGGATAATACTACTCAGCTGCTCGGCCCGATCCTGACGATTAACACCGGCAGCCTTCTGGCTGCGGTCCAGCAAGTTACTGTGTAGATATGACTGTGGCTGACTCAGTTTGAAGTACCATTTGGCAGTACATTGCGGGCCTTTCCCCGGATTTTACAAACCACCGTCCTTCATACCAAGACCTCGTGTGTAAGGGTTAAGCTTTTAATTAGTCACTCGTCAGCTCCATGGGAGTAGCACATGTAGCCAAATTGCCAGAATGTTTACCCCGCAATGGTAAATATCGCACCCGTCCACAATGAAATAATTTCTTTTAAGTTGAAAACTACAAATTAGCATGGTTCCCACCGACATCTTGAATGTCAACCACTTTTCTTTTCTCCTTTGATCTAGATAATATAGATGGTCGTATAACATCTCTTTATTGATGTTTTCACGGGTGGTGAGACCATTTCTGAGCTTTTATTCGGGCTACGAGGTGTAATTCAAGGCCAAATCAGAGGTCAATTATCAAATACAGACAAGGCCTTTGGCGCACAAACATCGTCGCGGCACACAGTATCACGACATCCAAAGAGACCTTGGGCGCAATACCAACAGCCAACATCCGTCAGATTGCTCTAGTCTTTTCACAGTCATCACTATGCACACCTAGCTCCACCCGTCGTCTTCGATGTCCATCTGCTTGCCGGTGCAATGGTTATAGCATGTGATTTCTCTCTAACGCTTGTGGTAGCCTGTACGCCAAAAGCCTGATTTTTAGCTGTTGTGGCCGCAACATGCACCGCTTCACTGTCTTGCTTTCAGCGGTGCAGCTGCAGGCTACTACATCCAGAATCATTTCGAAAGCATTTGCTGCTGTTGAAAAGGCCAGCATCATGTTTAACATATCAATGCTCACTTGTGTTCGTTTTTTTTTTATCTCTGCAGGTGAAGAGCTCAGATTGTGCAGCTGGGACAAGAAATTGCTATACAAATTACACTCAAGGTGTCAAGCTAAAAAATGGCATTAGATTCCCTTGCCGTTAACAAACCATGTACATAAGTGCTCCATCCTTTTCAGTTAACTACCATATAGGCGTTTAGGAACATGTAATTCTCAGTTTACGAAATTTCAAATGAATTAGACATTGGCTAGCACTGGCAGCGCATATTGATAAAAAATGTGTCACATGCCTCCAATATGCCAAACATTTTCCACAAATTTCTTGATTAGTGTCATATCTAGGATGTTTGCACACTTTAAATCAATATATATTTAATGGACATGCCATTAGACAGCCTTCCATCAAGTTCTGAATGTCAATGATTAATGTCACGAGGTTCTAGTATGATGACATGATTTGTGTTGATTTAAAACGTTATTATTTAAAATTATAGTTGCACATTACTACCAAAATATGCCTTGGCTTTGACTAAATGTACATATACCTATATAGCCTCATTTGCACTTACTCGGCTCTAAACAGCTTGTGAGCCTTCCATGCTATCTGATGCTGGCTAGGACTGCCGGTGAATGCTTATCAGTGAACTTAGACTGTATATTACTTTGCACAAAATTTTATGGCATGCTCTCATATGGCTGATTTCTCCAAACTTGTATTATATTTTGCAACTAAACAACTAAGAGGTAAATATTGGTCCTGACAATATATGGAACAACTAAAATAATCTGAAAACCAGGGTATGCGCTGTTAAAATTTCAGTTTTAACACGCCCCCGGGTAGCTAGTTAAATACCCTTCGCTCGGGTGGAGGTGTCAATGGGACCACGAGATCTCAGAAACTAAGGTAGCCTGAGACACCAAATTAATAAGGCGTGTTGGACTATATGTGATCTAGTTTGCGCCAACATTTGACACGCGCTTGGGCGAAGGTCCATTTAACCCCTCGAATAATTTTCCAAAATAGTTTCCGAACGGCACGGCGCAGCCACTCCAAATTCTGCATGGCTGTCGAAAATTGAATAGCAAATCGTCTGGCATGAAAAATGGATACGTGTCTTGTAAGTTCTGCTGACTTCTGGCAGGGCAAGTCAGGCCATGGTTTCGGCAAAGGTAATTTCTAGGGATTTGTTCAATCTGATCCGACAACGGAGCTTTAGACGAAACCATATATCTCTGAGACACTTCCTTAGGCAACACAGCAATGAAGTGAACAAGTTTCATTGACCTAAGGTGAGGTATGAAGGTCAGACAAAGGTCAAAACCAGCCTGTTTTATTTCGCTAGCTCCTGCTGTAAGGGTGAATCCTGGTGCTCTGTTCGAAATAGATGATAACAGGAACCACATAACACACCTTTCATAAACTTATTTAAGGTCAGAATAGGTCACTGACGTAGGATTACCCAGGTCAGCATTTTTTTTTTAAAGAACATACGGCCTAGCATAATGTTTGTCGCTTATCCAAATGCAAAGATGAGAGCGTTGTTGTACGATTTTCGCTACCATGACCTTCAATAGGTCAAACAAGGTCACTTACTTCAGATGAGCAGGTGAACTTTTCCTTAGAACAGTTATGTAGGGTCTAGGGGCTTTTGGAAACCAATCTGGACGTTGACCTTGTTCGACCTTTATTTGACCTGAAGATGATGACCCAGGAACCTCAAATGTTGACCTACGTGATTTCACGCCCAGGTCAACACGCCCTGCGAATTTGGTGTTTCTGTCTCTCTTAGTTCCTAATATCTCAGGGCGGGGTCAAATTCCCCCCCCCCCCCCACACACACACACGAGCGAAGGCTACCCAACCGGTCACCCGGGCGCGTGTCAACAGGTTTTATTGCATCAGAAAAATGCTGAAAAGACAGTCAAGAGAGGACCGAATTTTGAACATCAAGCCTCCACATATTAATTGCAATATTTCAGGCAAACAGCGGATAATTTTGCGGTATGTTAAGGTCTCTAATTTTTCAAAGACGTTAAAAACCCAAGCAAGCCTTAGTGCGGGACAAATTCTTACAATTCAGCGTCCTTCTGGTACATTGCATTCACTGTAGTCGAACATAAACGGTTACCTCATTTGGGCCTGCGTGTACAAAATCGATAGCTGTGGGTGGTTCAAGGGTACGTAAAACTGTGCGGAGACGTCAGCGGCCAACGCAGTTTGAAGAATCCGAAAGAAAGCGATTTGAAGAATAACTGGAAGTTTCTTCCTATGTCGTGTTAGCTGAACGGCGGTGAAGGGATAGGCCGAATATGTTAAGTGCACGGAAGTGGACGACCCCATTATTCGACTTCATTTCCACCCAATTTGTCTTTTTGCGTCGTCGCCCGCTGCTGCGCCGAACTCTTTGTGAAAGGAAGATTCGTCATCTACGGGGTATATCTATTATGCGATTATTGAAGCTTCCTTCTCTCACTTAGGATGGGTCCAAGGAAGAAATGACGACATAACATTCCTACATATCCTATCAGATCTCATGGATCACACACATGCTTTATTTAGTCTTTTGCTATGGTGGCGCGGTGCTGGAGATCGCGTGGGTTGTTTACGTTCTGGTGGCTTATGTGGAGTATCATTGGAAACTTGCTGAGACGAATACAAAGGTGAGATAGCGCATCACTTTCATAATATAAAAGTTGAAAATAATTATTATTATAACAAGCATAAAATAATAATGCAACACTTAGGTATTTACCACATTGCTGCAAGTACCTGACACGGAGGGAGGGTACCATTAAATATTAGGCACGCTTCTCACGGTGTAAATCATAAAGTTTTCTTCCAGATGCACGGATGTGGGGTACGAGATTTCCAAGCACTGTGTGGAGGCCATACCGACTGCGGTTTAGCAGCTCTCTATGCTCACATAACTGCGAAGAAATAGGATAAGCTTCCTTTGCAGATGGACCAGAGAGTAACGAGCCTGGTAGAACCCCTTATATGACATTACCCGCATTGCTCGTTAACCGGAGGATCTAACTAAACACTTGGCGTACTGTTGCAATACCATGGCTCCGATCGTAGCCTCATTTTTATTTCCGTACGCACCCACGTAAGAAAGTAATGCATAACGTTTAGAAACGCGTCCCTTTAAAAATATCTACAACCCGAATTCACAGATGCACTTAAAGGCCTTTGTGCATTCTCTGACACCCAACTAAGCGTACTTGGCTACTAGTTCTCTGGACAATGCTGAGGACGATCTACTGGCTCTGGACAAGAGGCCTGTGGATATATCATTGATGGCGTCCTCGTCTACCACCATGCCCAGTTTCAACCCTCTTACACTGCTGATTAGGGTGTCCCTATAGCCTGGAAAAGTAGCCGTGTACACATAAACCAGAATTAAGTGAATGCATGTGAACACAAGGGTTTCCGTCCCGTTTTGATGCCCTCATTGAGATCTCGATCGATGATGTTCATTTGGATCGCTCGGCTATCTAATTGGAGTTGGGTGTTGACCATGCCTTTGCTGATGTGCCTCTTACCAGCCCAGTATGAGGCGCCCGTTCAGTGCCGTGACACTGGCTCAGCTGCGGCTGACATGGAGCCCTGCAAAACATCCAAAATCGCCCGTGATCCTTCCCTGCAGCAGAGCATGTGTTACTGTGTGCAGGAACAAATCAGAGTCGGCTAAAACCGCCCGTGACCTTGCCATGCCGCAAAGCACGTACTTATGGCGGCAGGGACAGGCGAGCCGGCTTACAGCGGTCTGAGATAGTCGGGGAATGTTTTCAAAATGTACATTAAAAGTGTCATCGGCATCGCCAAAGTTGTCCTTGTCGGCAATCCCATCTAGATTTCCGCTCTGGACCATGTCCACGAAGGCCGGAATTCGGGGAATGGGTGTGCTGCCTGGATCAATGTCTGAGGTTTTCCCTGTGAGACCCCTGTATAAGGCGACCCGCGGGGCACCGTGCACACTCCTGGCTGGAGTTCACACTGCTGATTGCTTGTTCACAAGGCACAGAGACGAACTTCAAGCTACTGGTAAGTGGAAATATTTAGCCGGTGCCGGTAAGCGGACATAAAGTGACGCATGCCACTGGAGATTCCCAGCTTGTCTCCGGACTATTTTACCAGAGTATTATCGATGACGTTTTGAGTTACCAAGTCGGTTGTGTAAGGTAGGAATAAAGGACCAAGTTATGTCCGGATTTTTGGGATAGTGTATGAACAAGTGCTCATTAAGCATGCATAAATCACTTAGTGATCCATGCATTTCTTAATTTCGGGCAGCTTTTCTACTTGTTCCACATTGAAGAAGACATTGGATTAGCAACACATGAGACACTGTGCAACAATTGTCCGTTCTCTTGCGTCAGCGGTGTCCAGTGCTTTCAAAAAGAGCGATCCGGGCATGCGTACCAAAAAGCGGAAAAGAAGCGACGCACTGTGTCACCTGCCTGCGCCGGTGTATTTCATCGCGTGGGTTTCGGTCCAAGATGAGTTTCCTCGGAGCCAAGCGCGCTGTTCCAGGGTTTGATAGTAGAGAGTAAGCCGAGGTTGCCAACTTTCAAGAGCGGATTGATTTTTAACGGCAAGCTGGTGACGCGGCCCGACCGCCAGCGTTTTAAGGAATTAGCCTGGTCCGTACGCTGCGTTCTCTGTGTTGCCGAAGCATTTAGATGTCGGAGCAAGATAAGTGACAGGCAGCTGGGGAATTCCAAAACGTGTTGTTAAGTCGGATGGCTGTGATGCTGCAGCACAACAGCCATCCGACTTCAATTGTACCAATTCTAGCTGAATAGAATGAGATGTCTCGGGGCGGTTAATTGGTATTACGTTCAAGGAGCCTACAAAAGCTCAATAAAGAAGCCAAAACTAGATTAGAATTAAGCCAATAACGCCCTCAACTCCCTGTGAGCATTAACCGATTCGCTGTCGCGGCCGGGATGAAAAAGCTTTTGATTTAACGGATATGATCAGTGACAAAAGGGACATTTTTGCGAGCTAAGGTCACAAAATTACAAGAATCAAAACAAATTTCAACAGAAAAGACCATATTACAATGGATTACCCCAGCTCGACGAAAGTCAAAGCTTGGGGTCCGTCTGTACTCGCTAACGCCTGTAATGTAAGCACATGTCAAAACGTTGACGTTTTGCTGCACGAGCAAATCAAGTCATCAGATGCTGCCAAAGAAAGTAACTCTAATCAGGATAGTTTTTAGCAGGTGCAAGAAACATAGTACAGGCTATACTATATCAGTGTTGACGTTACAGATCAGTGGTGACTCAGTGCTTGACGAATGCCGCTCAGATCAGTGCTTTTCACTGATTTTTCAGCTAAGATTCACTTCACACGCCAGGCAACATGAAACACCAAAAAACGAGGCGTATTTCTAATTGTATGAGCTGTGGCTGGCCACAGCATCTAGCGACGAACGTGATCAGTTTGCGACGCAACGTTTTAAAACGTCGCGCCATTTAAGACAGATGACTTGATTGCTCGCCACGCTTTGGGTATAGCGCAGGGCTATCGGCTGCTTTTGGTTGCATCCATGTCGTGAAATGTGAATACCTAGAACGACGTAGGTAATTGTTCGTTTTGTTCTTTTTGGTATTATCATTAAGAATCCCTGCCGATATAGATTGTTGTTTGTGGATACCTGAACTGTAGCTCAAGAGGTAAACAGAGCGACCATTGGTAAACCATTGGAGCGACACATGTCAAGGATTCATCCCGGGTTTCCTGCTATTGAGAGGAACAGCGGCTTTGAGGTAAGAGGCCGAGCATCGCTCTCACATTGCCCATAGCCACACAGACTTGGCGCACTGATCTGTGAACAGGAGTGAAATAAAACGCCTTTGGTTGCCAACACGTTCCATATAAAGCTAAATGAAGGTGCTAGAGGTGTTCAAAACTGGTGTCTACATCTGCTGATACCAACATTGTATGGTGTTTGCCCTAAATAATCGGGTTCATGTTAGGAAGTGCGAGTTCTGCACCGGCATTGGTCATGCGAAGATAATGAAGGTCGCCAACGCTTTCAGCTAATTGTACGATGTTGTCACGAAAACAAAAGTGATTTTTCTCCAGTACTTCTGTCTTATCTATGTGGAGAATGCTCCCTGCTAATGCACTGAACAACTTATATAAACATGCAGGTTTCATTTGTCATACTAGCTGTCTGGGGCCATGCCGAGCAGCAGGTATATATTGGCGCCGCTCTGTCGGCGAGGGCAGACATCATCATGAAGTGGTTCACTCTGCTGCTGCTCTTCGTTGTCGTTCTTGCGCTGGTCGCATCGGCTAGTGCTGCACGTGTTTTACCTGGCCAATAGCCTTCGGCCAACATGGACACCGCTTGTGCTGCCCTTCTATAGCATTTGTGTGCGGTCTTCAGAACTAACAGAGTGGCGTCACGCAGATTCCCAATGTCCGATAACGTGTACGGGCATATCTTTGTGGTACATCAAACGACGATTAAGGTGAAGTTGATTTCAATTTTGGTGCAAATGCCGCACATTTTGTTTCGCTCTTAACTCATTAAATGATCTAGGGTGTTACAGGAACTCAAATGGCATATAAACAACGAACAGCTTTCGAAATTGCGTAGATCGATGCGTTGCAATTCATTGGTATAGAATGTTATGGACAGTGCTATTTGTAGACTTGTCCCAAAGCGTAAGCTTTTATTAAAGCCGTTTTCAGTTCTGGCTAATATGGGGTATCAGGCATCAGCACGTGCCAGCAGAACGGCAGAATGTTGAGGGTTTTCGTCTCGGCACGCCACTGCATGGCTTGCGGGGCTGCACACGACGCGGTGAGCGACGCGAAATTCTCGGAACGTAATTCCTTGGGCTGTCTGGCATCCTTCTCCACAGGTGCGGCCGAGTGCAGGACGGACGAGAGAGTGGGGAGGGGCTCCCATAGACTTACCCTTGTTATGTTATTTAATTTCATACACGGCTTCTTATGGGAAGCTTCTTAATTAGGACGTCTACAGCGTGATGCCCTCCGAGCTCGCCCATCCCTTTTCCAAATCCTGCCTGCGCCCTTGCCCCCCCCCCCCCCAGAAATAGTTATTTTAAAGACCTCTCGGTGTTGTTAACAATCCTGTCCTTTTTAAGACCTAAACACCTTTAGTTTCTAAGCACGACCTTTTTATGACCGTAAAAGCACTGCCGACGCTGTCGTTCACCTGTTCTGAAACAAAACAGCAAAGGCAAATCTCCTTCTTCTGTCATGAATTACATTGATATCAGTGGCATGGGTCAAACGGGCCATGTAAGTGCAGCTGTAATCGTCAAAAATAGTGCCTATCCACTACCCACTATCCACTATTGTATGCGGGCTTTGGTACGGCTAGATACTCTTTCGATGTCTTGTTATTTGCCACGGTAGAAAGTCTGTAATCATGACGGTTGATACCAGATTCTCAAGCACTTCAAACATTCGTCTTACATTTCGTGAGCACACGAAGAAGCTGAGAACACACTTTTGCACCGATTCTGCCCAGATAGGGAGTCTCAAAAACGCTAGGCTGCGGTGCTCTTTGAATACAAGGAAGCATCAGAACGTTTTTGTCAACAGCAATGCTATTCAGACCACACAATTAGTAGCCAAAACCTACTGTTGACCGATAAGAGGTGAATGGTAACCGTTTCAACCTACCAACGGTTCAAGTTATGAAATATTCAACGTGGCGAATAATTAAGACGCATTATCCACGCTCGTGCTTCTGTTCGTCGCACGTTACAGGTAGACGTATTTTAATCAAATTGCTCTAGTGCCCCATTAGGGTTACAAGCATTTTTAACTTGCTGCTTTCAGTGCGAAACGTCAAATGTGAAATGTTTCATTGATTATTTAGTATAATAAATGCCTTATTCATATGACGTTTCACCATATGACATCATCCAGTAACACACACCATTCAGCCGACATAGTCTTTTCAGAACCAGTCAGTTCGCTGTTGCCTACACACATCCTTAAGATTTGTCAGAGTCACTTTTTTGTCTATTGACACTTCAAAAGTTTCGGGCATTTATTGTGTATCTCCAAACACCACTAGCTTGCCATCATTTCATGAACGGGTGATTAGCTCCGTCTAGGCAGGCTAGGATGTCTTGGCCTTCAGAATAAGAGCCATGTTTGACACTGCGAGCGAAAATATTGCTGACCTTGACGCACGACGCGAAACAACCGACCAGGTCGCCATTCCATGCGTTTCTAAAGGCGCATGTGGTTTGCTCACCTCAAGTACGATAAGACTTCTTTACTTTTACTTTTAGGATAAGACTTTTTTGTTTTCTCCTTGGGGGTTGGGCTGGTGGTCAAACATACCCGTTTCTGCCCAATCGCGAAGCCTGTAGGCCTGGGGCGTATCTGAGTTATGTTTAAACAGCAAATACCCTTTCTCCATGAAGTGGAAACGCTGCGTGAGTGAAGAACACGTCGTCTGCATGCGTTTCAGTTACAGGTTTCAGATGAAAACTAGCGGATAGCACCGAAAGGAATAGCATAGCATTGTCATTGATAGCATTGTCCAAACATAAGCATATTTTCCGACAGATCATCATTGTTATGAGCGACCTTTTCATTAGCGCTAGCGGTTTATCTGGTCCCAGCCGGTACAGTGCTCAGAGAGGGCTAAGGGCGGGTAATTGTTAATGCGCTACTGGTCAGTATTCAGTTCTATCACAATTTATGCTAATCAAGCTTGGCTGGAATGCCTAGCTGAAACATACGACTTAAGAGCGAGATATGATTCAGCTCGCGTTACCTGTACGATCGAGTCAGCACTTATCCAACAAAAATCAGCAAGAAGGCATCGATGTTACCAGACAACGACTAAGAACAGCTGCAATGACTGATGGCAATGAACTGCAGTCAGTGACATTTCTGGAAGACACCTATTGCTATCATAAGACCATAAGTTTAATGCAGAGTTTTATACGCGACATATGCAGGTCATCTTATCGAAACTATGAAAATGAGATATGCCGTGCGACGCGGAGAACAACTATGCATCGTCCTCGCATTGCGGTCAGCTGTACAAGCATATAAGCTCTCGGCGGCTCGGATTATTGACTAGTATGGTAAAGTGTGCAGCGTCGTTCATCAAGCGCAACTTGGGCCCGATAAACGGCACCTTGCAGAGATGGAGCGGAGAGTGAGGGAAGAATGCGGAGGATGCCGGGCAGTTGACCCTGCCGTTTTCCGCCACAGCTTTAGAGATGTAAACTTTGTTACGCGGCGCATTTCCTGACGGCTTCAGTCTGAGTCTCACCTCAACTTACCATGTCTCCACCATTAGCAAACAGGGTGATGACGTCATCTGCGAGTGGTACTGGCGTTTTACGTGCTGCACACCCCTCACTGTGCCCACCCAACGCCGCTACGGCAAGGGTGTCATCTAGTGGACAGAGATTAAAACACTGCTTGACGAGGCATCCGGAGATCTACGGAAGGCGATCGGTATACACAAATACGAGCTTGCCGACTCGCTCCAGGGGAACATTCACGCGGCCTGTCACGTTGCACGGATACGATTTTCCGTAAGAGACCTGGGTCAGTAGCAACTGGTAGTTTGGAAATGCAACGCGAATTATGGTCGGCTTTCACAGTGCCAGAAACACATCCCATGATTTGTGTGCTTTTGTGGATTTCACTGGGCGCCAGGCCGGGGGTTGAGACAATCACGCCCGGCAGGGAGGGGGGGGGGGGGGGCGGGAAGTTGACTTTACCCTGGGATCTCCAAGCTCCAGATGCCTTATGAAGAAAAAAAGACCGTTTTAAAGGTCCCGTGAAATACTGAATAATGCACACCAAATTTGTCTTGAGCTTAGGTCAAATGTAGTCACCAGAGGCCACCAAACGTCAAAACGGTTTTTCCGATGGATGCACGTGAGGCCTATCTTTGTATGTCAGAACGGATATTGGGGGCACAGAAACGGGCACTTAAACTGTGCCGAGTTCATTGCAACCACTCCGACTGATGCATTTGTCCCCACATGGAGCATATCAGATCGGGTCACTATAGCACAAGCTACCTACAGAAACGATGATCTGCTCTTCACATTTTGCTGTTAACTAGGTTTATTTAATAAGATAAAGCTGTATGCTAAAAGTATTCCGAATAAGAAAATACCACTTTAGGTTCGTCTATTGGTCATCAGGTCACCTTAGGTGAAAGTCATGAACAATCGGAATGAAACATTGAACTGCTTGCCGGGTTTATGCTACCAGTACACGGTCTCCCTACCTCAGGTCAGGTCAGGTCACCTAAGGTGAAATTCTTAAACAATCAGTACACCAGTACACATCATATAAGCACACAGTACACAGTACACATAAACGATCAGTACACCAGTACACAAAGTTACCAATACACTGTCTCCCTGTGGCCAGAAATAGTCTGTTGTATGTTTACGGGTACTAATGATCGCACAGCTTTTGTCTAAATCATTTATGGTCCCCTCTACGGTTGGCAAGATAGTTACAACAAATTGAGGACAGGTGCGTCGGGACACATAATTTAGACGTTATCAGCTGCACAAACACAATAAGGAAGAGGTTACAGGCGTCGTACTCTTTCATCTAGCCCTTCAGCTGCTGGCAGTGTAGTTCGTTGACTTTGGATGACCTCGTATGTCCTCATATGGCATATTGTAACCCCATTATTCATTATAATGATGGCATAGCATATTGTTCCTAGAGCATTTGACTTCTGCTCCCAAAATGACCCCATCAATCTCCTAGCTTTGAGATCAGCATTTCTTTTTTCAGGAAGTGCCCATAGAGAAAGATCATAGAAAAAGGTCAAAAAGTCATAGGAACCGGGTGGCAGGGAGGCGGGCTGAAGTACGCTGACTTGTGCATCAGTATCCACTAGCAGCGCGCGATCAAGCCGGCTGTTTTCGACGAAGAACAACTGCACCAACGGCAGTTGGTCTGAAGCTGCGGGCGCGAGCGGCTTCAGGCCCGCTCGGTTTCCGCATCGGACTTCCATGAGCAAGGCTGAACACAACGGTAGGCTTCTGCCCCAAAGCGCTGGTGGTAGTATCAGATACGGTCCACCACCGGTGAAGAACGGCGCTGTCTCGATGTGGACCGCGGACGGCGATTCCAATCAGTGACGGGTCCGACCTGCTACGACCGGCCCACAGCCACTCACAGCTCACAGCCAACCGCCGATTGGAGATCTCCATTCTGCTAACCACGTCTGCCAAGCTGGCAATGGCGTCATGCAGGTCTGTATGACCGGTGGACAGCGACGTGGGTGACTGTGCGTCGGGTTGCAACTCCGACAGGGCGGAGACGGCGGCGGCTGCGGAGCGCGAAGCGTCACGAAAACGATCGACCGCCTGAGGCATATCATCTAAGGATGCTGACTCTGGCAGCAAAGCGAGAGTTGCTCTGGCCATTTGGGCAAGTCGTTGTAAAAACAGTGTTCTCAAAAGGCCGCTGTCAGTCGTGGCATCACCGGCCGCCAACTGTCCAGGCATGTTGCGTAGACGCTAGGATGGGGCCTGGTCCCCGAGCTGTTGATGGCGTAAGAGAGCCTCCAGACGGCTGGTACGGGACATGGCAAATCGCTGATGCAACGCTTCGCAGAGGGTCGTGGAGCCTTCGGCTTAACCGATGATGACATCGCGAACCTGAGTAGCCACGGACATCGGAAGATTCGCGACAAGCAGTTGGAATTTGGAAGCGAGGTCGTCGATTCCGGAAGGCCGAAGGCGCAGTTGACTTGTATGAGCCACAGCTCTGTTTCTTCAGCCGAGAAGGCAGGAAGCCGAAAAGACGCAAACGGCGCCCCTAAGCGTTCCGTGGTCCATTGCCGCACTGTCTGGTTTGCCTTCGTCCATCCTGAGTTGACGCGTCGGTAGATCACGTCGGGGTCGCCAATGTCGCGCACGTCACTGTATTTGGCGACGGAAGAAGAAATGTGGCAGTAGTTGTCCTTTGTTTTCTTCATTTAACAGCCCGAGCCCCCGTGCGGTGCGACGCGAGCGAAATCACCTGCACCTCAGGACTCGGGCTGTCAACCGGCTGGTTGCGGCCGAGGGGCATGGGAATAGCACTGCTGCGTTGGTCGTGCTGGTCCGATTTGAAACTTCGGTGCCGGCATCGAGGTGATGCCGGCCCGGACTGACAGACAGGGAAGCGCGTCCAGAAAAGGACGGATGACGAAGATAAAAAAACACTGCACTGTCAGGCTGCACACAAAGTATATCAACGATGGTTTAGTTCACTTTATTAGGTTTGAGGCGTTTTGGCCCGTTCGGACCATTCCACGCCTTTCAAGGTCTAAAGGTCTAAAGGGTCTATTTTAACTGAAACTTCTATCTGTGCTTTGAAAAAAGAAAAACGCCACATGTTATCCTTTCACAATAACTGAGGCATTTCGGTGCGTCTAAGAAAATTGAATAACAGGTCAAGAAGATGTGGATGGTCATTACCTAGGAGGACTTCCAACGAGAATGCAACATTGTGGTAACAACATGATGTTTCCAGTGGCTTCCGCTAGTGTCGAAATTTGTCGTATTGAAGCAAAATATGCTGAATCCAAAGGGCACGACCACTCTAATAACGTAGGGGGCGGGGTGTTTTAAATATAACTAACTAGGTGTAAGACTTGTGTGTCCGATTCGAAAACGTGCTAACACTTTTTCTTGCAAACGGTCTGGACGGTTTGCCGACGACCAAGGTGCAGTTTCCGGTTTCATGTCGTGAAGCTGTGTCCTGGTGGTTTCCGTCCATTGTCGTGGCCAAACTTGCTTTGCTAAATTGTGAATCACAGTTGTTATTGAAGTATAGTCAGCAGGAACTGGTGTTATGTCAGGGGACGCCAGTGCTTCCCTAGCCAATTGGTCGGGTCTCTCATTTCCTGTGATACCCCGATGGCCTGGTACCCACACAAATGTAATGTCTATGTCTTGTGTGCATAAGGAATGATAAATATTTACAATATGAAGAATGAGGTGGTTAGTGAGGTCAGGGTTAATGAGTGATAAAAGGGCCACCCCAGAATCCGACCAAATTACTATGGGCCTGGTTCTATGAATTTGTCGTTCGATACGTTGCAAAGGAAGAAATAAAGTAAACAGTTCTGCAAGATATACGGATGCTCCATCAGGTAACCTACATTTTTGTCCGTGGTGGCCGTCGCAGAGTATCACGCATCCCGTGTGGTCTTCAGTCATGGAGTCATCGGTATATATAAAGCGAGAGTGTGCATAATTTACAATCATACGATTGAAGTTTTGTCGTACATAAGCTGTTGTGACGGTGCGTTTAGAATCAGTAAAAAGAAACATAACTTTGCGAGGTTGTCAAGGGGCTACTTCTAAGTCAGGTAGGACGTAGGCTCGCGGAGGGACTTAATTTAAACTATCGCAAAAAAGAGTGATACGTGATGCAATTGTAAGGCGCGAGCGACGCTCTGCTGGTCCTAAGTATGTGTGGCGAATTCGTGGCAATGCATGTGTGGAGGCGAATGTTGGGTTACTTGGATTTTGTCTTATCTTTGTGACTTACCTTATAGTGTGCTCAATACGTCGGAGGGCTAAAAGCCTAATGAAGGCACTTCGGTACTTCAAGTGCCGAAATTTGGGATGTGTGCCGTGCTCCTTGTGCATGCCGCAAGAACATATTTTGTGCAACATTTAGGGACTTCCGACTTCCTTCCGCGCCACCTGCATATACCACTGATCCATACTTAATAAAGGAAATAACCAAATATTTATATAATAACAATAACGTATGCCGGTCAGCACTGTACCTTGATCCCGAGACGCCCCTAAACGACATCAAACGTGCGGCGCATTTGGTGCGGACATGTTTGATGTGCTTGGACATGGACAACCTCGGGTCGAGAACGATGCCTAGAATTTTGAACGATGAAAGAAAAGGAATATTGTGCTCGTCCATTTGGGGAGAATACGTCGGCATATCTCGTCGTCTTTTACTGAAAATATTAACGGCTTATTTTTGAGCGGAAAAATAGAGACCATTACGTAATGACCATTGCTGTAACTTGTAAAGGGCATTTTGAAAGCGTCGCAATGAGTAATCATATCCTTCATCTGAGCACTAAATCCCGCTGTCTTCCGCAAAAACGACAAGGATATGCCTCGCGGGAGATCATCAAAAAAATCACGTATCGCTAGGCTAAAGAGCATTGGAGATATGGAGACCGCTGAGAGGCAACTTACAAGGAACGGCAGCGCTCCTGAGAAAAATCCCACAAGGAAGTGTGCCGTTACCGTTAAATCCTAGCTTTTTCAGTTTAAAAATTAAGGCTGGTTTATTTGCCATATCATAAGCGCAAGTAATATCCAGAAACACAGCAGTGACTTGACGTTTTTTGGCGAAATGCGCGACGAATATCTGTTTCGAGACGAATGATATGATCACAAGTGGTATGGTAACATCGAAATGCACATTACTGACTTGACATGAGCAGACATGTGCCTTGCTCCTAATGTTTGTTCCTGGTTCCCACTGGTTCTTTCGAAGAAAGAAGATGCTGGATCCTGGTTCTCACTGGTTCTTTCGACAAAACAAGGTGCTGGATCCTGGTTCCACTGGACCTTTCGACAAAACAAGATGCTGGATCTTGGTTCCCACTGGTTGTTTTGATAAAACAAGACCCTGAATCCTGGTTCCCACTGGATCTTTTGGCAAAGTAAAACCCTGGATCTTGGTTCCCACTGGTGCTTTCGACAAAATAAAACCCTGGATCTTGGTTCCCACTGTTTCTTTCAACAACACCAGACCTGTATCTTGTTTCCCATTAGTTATTTTGTAAGCACCGGCTTCAGCTCCCAGATACCCTTGTTTTTCTATCAATATCAGCTCCAGGTTCCCATAAGCACTTTGGCAAGCAACATAAATACCAACATGCCATGAATACTAAAAACCATGTCTCACAGTTCACACTAATATATTACCAACACTAGACTCCTGAGGTCAGAATATTGAGTACTCTGACAGTCTTGGGACCTTGGAAAAATTGGCCTAGAAAGGTCATCCTGCATAACCCAAATACTTTGCTCTAAAAAGCGATCAGTACATCACAGACAAGTCAAAATAAATGGCATGCCCTGACTCTGTAACAACAATACAGCTCTTCCAGAAGCCTGAGCACAAAGCTCAGGCAGATATGGATTCACTGTGTGCATGATAAATCAGTATCAATGTGGGACTTACCTTGGTCTGCAGGTAGGCTGGGCATTTGTAACAAATTATTGCTGAGCTTTGATGGTAATCTGTGATATCGGATGGTTTTCTAGTATTATATATACCTTAACCTTATATATATATATATATATATATATATATATATATATATATATATATATATATATATATATATATATATATATATATATGGTCACTTCATGCAACCAAGCAGCTTGCTTGCTTTTTGGCAATTCATGTTATAAGTACCTATGGCCGAGCCAGAGCTGACTAACATTCTTTAGCTCCTTTGCCTGCTCATGCCAGTACATGGTTCCAAGAACTCTTGACACAACCACAGACCCCGGTAACACCCAGCTTCGTTCCTGGCTCTCGCGTGTTTTTTTTTCAGGAAGAACAGTTACGACTCCTTTGTTTGCCAAATCTCCATACCATTAGTCCCATGAGTTCATTTGCCAGACACGCTCCAGCAGAATATGGTGGTATCTAGTAGATGGACAAGGGGAACATTCTAAGCTATTAACACAATGCATATATTCCGTTAAAGTCGGACGCATCTTCATCTCACCTCCCCCACACCGCAGATTTCACACCTCACACCAAGGCTTCACGCCGACCGTGCACTAGCACGGTCTCACTCCTCTCTCTCCTCTCTCTCTCTCTCTCTCTCTCTCTCTCTCTCTCTCTCTCTCTCTCTCTCTCTCTCTCTCTCTCTCTCTCTCTCTCTCTCTCTCTCTCTCTCTCTCTCTCTCTCTCTCTCTCTCTCTCTCTCTCTCTCTCTCTCTCTCTCTCTATTCAGGCAGCACACCCATTCCTCGAGTTCCGGCTTACGTGGAAATAGTCCAGAGCCGAAATCTAGATTCGATTACCGACAACGGCAACATTGGCGATGCCGGTGAACTTTTGTAGAATACGTCTTGACAACATTCTCCGACTATTTCAGACCGCTGTAAGCCGACTCGCATGTCCTTGACGCCATATGTACGTGCTTTACGGCAGCGAGTGGTCACGGGCGCTTTAAGCCGGCTCTCACATGTTTCTGCACACAATAAATACGTGCTCTGTTGCAGGGAAAGGTCAGGGACGATTTTTGACTTTTTGCGGGCTCCATGCCAGCCGCAGCTAAGCAGGTGTCACGGCACTAAACGGGTGCTTCATACTGGGCTGGTCATAAGCACATCACCACAAAGACATCGCCAACACCTATTTCGAATTAGATAGCCGAGCGATCCAAATGAACATCATCGATCGCGATCCTAATGAGGTCACCATAATGGGATGGAAACCCATGCGTTTACATGCATTCACTTAATTCTGGTTTATGTGTACACAGTTTCTCTTCGAGGCCATGGGGACACCCTAACCAGCAGCGCAAGAGGGTTTAAACGTGGTCTGGTGGTAGACGAGGACGCCATCAATGATATATCCACAGGCAGCTTGTCCAGAGCTAGTAGGTACGTCTCAGGATTGTCCAGAGAACTGGTAGCCAAATGCGCTTAGTTGGATGTCAAAGAATGCACAAAGGTCTTTGAATGCGTATGTAAATTGGGTTCGTAGAGGTTTTTAAAGGGACTTATTTCTAAACTTTATGCTTTACGTTCTTATGTAGGTGCTTACGCGAACAAAAATCTCGCTACGGTCGGAGCCATGGTAGTGGGACGGTACGCTAAGTGTTAGGTTAGATCCCCTCTTAGATCAAGTGTTAGGTTTTCTCTCTCCGTGGCAGGTGCTGGCAGCAATGTGGTAAGGAGTTAAGCATTGCATTATTATTACAGGCTTGTTATAATAAATATTATTTTTAATTTCAACATTCCCAAACTGATGCGCTTTTTCACTTTTGTCTCCGTCTCAGCAAGTTTCCAATGATATTCCTCATACTTCGACAGAACGTAAACAATCCACACGGTCTCCAGCACCGCGTCACCATAACATAAGGCTAAATAAAGTATATGCGTGATCCATGAAATCTGATAGAATATGTAGCAAGGTTTTGTCGTGATTTCTTCCCTGGCCACATCCTAAGTGAGTGAAGGGAACTTCAATTATCGTATAATAGATACACCTCGCAGATGACGAATCCTCCTTCCACAAAGCGTTCGGCGCAGTAGCCAGCCACGACGCAATTTCCATGGCGACAGAATGACGCAACAGCCGATTGCCCGACAGTAACGCCACGTGGTACCACGATGAATAAACCAAAAAAACTGGAGAGACAAGTTAGGTGGAAATGAAGTTGAAAAGTGGGGCGTCCCCTGCCGTGCACATAAAATATTCGGTCCATTCCCTTTACGGCTGTTCACCTAACACGACATACGCGCTTTCAAAATGCGTTGGCCTTTGACGTTTGCGCAAAGTTGTACGTACCCTTAAACCACGCACAGCTTTCGATTTTGTACACGCAAGCCCAAATGAGGTAATAGTGTATGTTCCACTACAGTAAATGTATTGTGCCAGAATGACGCGGACTTGTAAGAATTTCTCCCGCACGGTTGCTTGCTTGGATTTTTTACGTCTTTGTCAAATTACAGATCGTCCCGCAAAATTATGCGCTGTTTGCTTGAAATATTGCGAGTAATATACGGAGGCTTGTGATGTCAAAAATTTACTCCTCTACTGTCTGTCTTTTCAGTATTTTTCTGATACAATAAAGCCTACTAACACGCGCCCGGGTGGCCGGTTGGATAGCCTTCGCTCGTGCGTGTGGGGGGGGGGGGGGGCGGGGGGTGGTGCTCAATTTGACCCCGCCTTGAGATGCTAGGAACTAAGAAAGTTAAAAACACCAAATTCTCAGGACGTGTTGCCCTGTACGTGATGAAATCCTTTGGGTCAACATTTGAGGTTCCTTGGTCTTGATCTTCGGGCAAGTAAGGAAAGGCAGGGTTATATTACGGGCTGGTCTCCAAAGGGCCCATATAACCTAGATAACTGTTCTAAGCAAGAGTTCACATGCTTATCTGGGGCCAGTGACATTGTATGACCTTTGACGATCATGGTGACCAAAATCATACAAGACCGCTTTAAGTTTTGCATTGGATAAGTGACAAAGATTACAATGGGCAGTATGCTCCTGAAAACTAGATGTTGACATGAGTTATTCTGGGTCAGTGACCTACTTTGACCTTTAAAAAGTTTATGAAAGGTGTATAATGCAGTTCCTGACGTGAATATATTTGAAATGTACACCAGCAATTAACCCATACAGGAAGCGTTAGAGTAATAGAACAGGTTGGTGCACCTTGGTCTGACCTTCCTACCTCACCTTAGGTCAACTTAACTTGTTCATTTAATTGTTGTGTCCCCTAAGAAAATGGCTTTGTTTAACACTCCGTTGTTGCATCAGACTGAACGATTCCCAGGAGACTGCCTTCGCTGAAACCTTGACCTATCTTTGACCTGCCATAAGTCGGCGACCTTACAAAGTACATCTAAATTTCTGATTCCAGACGATCCGCTATCTAAATTTATCCAGCTAGGGAAAACTTGGCGCGGCTACGCCACGCCGTTCTAAAACTATTCCGAAAAACTTCAAAAGCGGTTGATTTGACCCCCACCCTAGCACGTGTTAAAGCTCGCTCGGATGGGGGTCGATTTGATCCCCTCCCCCGGAAGTTTTTTCGGAAATGGTTTCTATTCAAGTCTACGTGTTGTCTGCCCACACCAGACACGAGCGCTGCTAGACGGCAACTGTATTATCCCGCGAAGCGAGCGGGCGGCGCCGACTCCGGCGGGTGGCGCCCCAGGCAGTACACCGCCATTCGGGGCCGCGGCGTACCAAAGTGCAGCAGCACTGGCGGCGCGAGCAGGGGCGGTCTCAGGGGTACGCCAGTAACATCATGATACATCTCCCCCCTTAAGGAAATGCAAATAAATGTATAATATATAAAAAAGACGCTTGCGAAACGAAATTATTGGCGACAGACTACTGCTTCCCTGCTGCTTCCCTGCTGCTGCTATGCTGCTTCTGAGGCCGCTGCTTCCCTTCTGCTTCTCAGACTGCTTCTCTGCTGCTTTCCTGCTGCTTCCCATCTGCTTTCCTGCTGCTTCTCTGCTGTTTCTCTTTGATGCCTCTCAGAAAACGCGGCCACTGCGTGTTTTACGCGGACTAAAACTAAGCAGTGGCGTTGGGTCTTGTGTCTGGGGCACTTGCGCGTTGCAGGGCTGGGCCGCAGCTTCTGTCAGCGGCGGCAGCGACGGCGGCGGCGCCGCTTTCGACGCGGGCGACGGCACAGCCGGTGGTGGCCGTGGCACCACCGATCGTGGTGCAGGCGCCGGTTCGCGCGGCTGCGGTTGCAGCAGCGCCGGTGGCGCCACTTCAGCATGGCGGCCAGAGAGGAGGTCTGGAGCGGGCACCCTGTGTGCAGAACAGTCAGCACGCCGCGCGGAACCGTGCTGTGTCAACACCTGAAACGGAGGGATCTGCATCAGATGACGTCGGTTGCGACGATAGCGAGCACCCTTGAGCTCCACAAGGTAGCTGCGTCTAGAGAGCTTCTCTATGACGGTGGCGGGCTCGGACCAGCTTGCTTCCTTCTCCGTCTTGATCCGAACATGATCCCCGGGCTGTAGCTGCTGAAGATCGCGGGCACCTTGTCTCCGGTTGAAGCATGTCTCCAGCTTCTTCCTTCCTCTGCCGATCTCGGAGTTTGGCATGCTGCCATGTCGCTTCTCTTCGTGGATTTCGTCCTCCTGAGGAATTCGACTTCACATCGCCTGAGAGGTGGCCGACCTGGCGTGATCGGTTCGTCCGCTACAGACTGGCATCGGGACTACACAAAGAGGACGGTGACGTTCAAGTAGCTGCGTTGATTTACAGCATGGGTCCGCAGGCTGAGCATATCGTACCAATATTTAAGCTTACTGCTGAGCAGAAGGAGGATTTTGAAGTTGTTGTCTCAAAGCTAGACGGGTACTTCATTCCGAAAAGGAACTTTATTGCAGAGCGTCACAACTTCGAGCTTAGATCTCAAAGCTCAAGCGAGACTAATGAATCGTACATCAGAACTTTGTTCTCTCTAGCCGAGCATTGCAGCTTCGCTGACGCTGATGAGCGTATCAGAGATCGTCTCATCTCAGGAATGTCTGACATGGAGCTGTCCCGTAGAATTCAGCTGAAGTCACTAGAGGAGGAAGTGTCTGCAAATACCGTCATTTCGATGATGCGTAATGTCGAGATCGTGAACGGCCGTGACAGCTCTGATCCGCCTGATATCAGTAGTGTTTGTGCACCGGCGCGGCACAGGCAGCCGCGCCAGCAGCGCCAGCAGTACAGACGTCAACCGCAGCCTTCCACCGCGCAACGGCAACAGCATAGTCAGCGTACCGACTTTTCAACAGCATGCAGATACTGTGGAAGAGCACGTCATGCGTCTCCGAAAGATTGTCCTGCTAAGGGAAAAATATGTGACAACTGTCAGAAAATGGATCATTTTGCGTATGTTTGTCGCTCCAACGGTGTCAGAGCGAGTGCGCGGACAGAGTCCATTGAAGAACTATCGCCGCCCAACATTTTTGTTGACGAAGCAGACAAAGCTTGCGCGCCATGGAGAGTTTCAGTCCTTCTAAATGGTCAACGAGTCGCTTTCAAAGCTGACTCTGGCGCTGATGTTAGCATTCTGACGCTGAAAACGTACCAGAAGCTGAAACTGACGCCGCTTCAACATGCTTCAAATACTCTGACAAGTGTTGGTAGCGTGCTAAAAGTAGAAGGAAAGATGCACGGAACACTCCTGTTCAAGAACAAAGCCGAGCCTGAAGTGTTCTACGTTGTTGACTCAGCTAATGATCTCCTCTCCAGGTCTGCTTGCTCGCGCCTGGGCGTACTGAGATTCACAGGTGAAGTCAACGAAGACGTCTTCGGAGAGGCAGGTCTCCTGAAGACAGCACCGGTCAGCATTCAGCTCCGTGAAGATGCTGTTCCATTCGCCCTTGCCACTGCAAGAAATATCCCGCGGCCACTGATGAAGCCGGTGGAAGAGGAGCTGAAGAAGATGGAGCATCACGGCATCATCACGTCGGAGACCGAGCCAACGGACTGGGTCTCTGCGCTGGTCCCCGTCCCGAAGCCGAAGAGCAGCGGTGTCCGCATCACGGTTGACTACAAGAGACTCAACCAGTCTGTGAAGCGACAGGTGTTTCCGATCCCTACTCTGGAGCAGCTGACCTCCAAGCTGAGTGGCGCGACGCTCTTCACCAAGCTGGACGCCTCCTCCGGTTTCTACCAGATCCCGCTGGACGAGGCGAGCTCCAAGATGACCACGTTCATCACTCCGTTCGGCAGGAAGAGGTTCCTGCGACTGCCGATGGGGATCTCGCTCGCACCGGAGTGCTTCCAGCGGAAGATGGAGGAGATGCTGGACGGACTGCCCGGAGTCATCGTCCTACATGGACGACACCGTGGTGTTCGGAGATGCTGCCAGCCACGATGCACGTCTCGAGGCCGTCATCAGGAGGATCCACGAGTCTGGCCTCAAGCTGAACAGGAAAAAGTGTGAGTTCTGGAAGAACGAGGTCAAGTTTTTGGGGATGAAGATCAGCAAGAACGGCATCAGCAACGACGAAGAGAAGCTCGAAGCGATCCAGCAGCTCCAACCACCAAAGAATGTCAATGAACTAAGGTCTCTGCTCGGAGTAATCAACTTCCTGGGCCGGTTCGTTCCACACATCCAGGAGTGTTTAAGACCACTGAACGAGCTTCTGAGGAAGAACGTAGCATGGATCTGGACACTACAGCAGCAGCAGGCGCTGGATGACGTGAAAGCAGCCGTCACTTCAGCTCCAGCTCTGGCGTTCTACGATCCAGCACGAGAGACGGTGGTCAGCACCGACGCCAGCAGTTTCGGCATCGGAGGATGTATTCTCCAGAAGCACGGCTCCGTCTTCAAACCAGTCGCGTTCTGCAGCAGAAGCCTGACTGACCCAGAGACCAGATGGGCCCAGATTGAGAAGGAACTACTCTCCGCGACGTGGACGTGCGAGAAAATGCACATGTTCCTGTCCGGACTGCCGTCGTTCGAGCTGCATCTGGACCACAAGCCTCTGATCCCGCTGGTTAACACCAAAAATCTCGTGGATGCGCCCATCAGATGCCAGCGCATGCTCATGCGCTTGATGCGATACAACCCCACAGCGGTCTTCGTTCCAGGAAAGCAGAACCTGGTGCGCGACTTCCTCTCACGTCACCCGCTCCAGAAGCAGGATGAAATCAGCGCTGTGCTTCAAGAAGACGTGCATGGATTCTGCGAGAGAATCTTCAGCGATCTTCCCGCCACACCGCAGCGTCTGGTGGAGATCAGCAAGGCGCAGCAGGCAGACGAACCCCTACAACGCGTAGTTCAGCAGACTATCTCTGGCTGGAAGGAGGGAGCGAAGCATCCCGACCTGCTGGACTACTTCGCCTCTCGGGGAGAGATGAGCGTTCTGTACCTAACGTGTGGTACACTGCTGATGCACGGGCGACGCATCGTCATCCCTCCGAGTCTGCGAGATGAAATGCTCACCCGACTACATGATGACGGACACTTCGGTCTGAACAAGTGTCGCCAGAGGGCAGCAGAACCGATCTGGTGGCCTCAACTCAGCATCGACCTGAAGCGTCATCTCGAGAGCTGCTCGTTCTGTCAGGTGAACGCGCCAGCCCAGCACGCTGAGCCACTGGTGACAACCCCAACGCCACCAAGACCGTGGACGCACGTTGCAGCAGACGTCTTCCACTTCAACAACTGCAACTGGCTCGTCACGGTGGACATCTTCAGCAGGTATCTGGAGATACAACGCCTCCCGAGTCTCACCAGCAGCGCAGTCATCGAGCGTCTGAAGCGCCTGTTTTCCCGCTTGGGGATACCAGACCTCGTGACAACAGACGGAGGAACGCAGTTCACTTCAAGCTCGTTCGCCAACTTCACAGCGTCCTACGGCTTTACAAACCGCATCACAGACCCGCACACGCCGTCTTCCAACAGAGCAGCTGGACGGGCCGTGAGAACCGCCAAGTGGATACTTCGCCAGAGGGACCCCCACCTCGCCCTCCTCAACTACCGCACGACGCCTGTGGAAGCAACCGGATACTCCCCAGCCCGTCTCCTGATGGGACGCGAACTTCAATCTCGTCTCCCCATCGCTCAGCCAACCAAAGAAGCGACATGGCAGCATGCCAAACTCCGAGATCGGCAGAGGAAGAAGAAGCTGGAGACATGCTTCAACCGGAGACAAGGTGCCCGCGATCTTCAGCAGCTACAGCCCGGGGATCATGTTCGGATCAAGACGGAGAAGAAAGCAAGCTGGTCCGAGCCCGCCACCGTCATAGAGAAGCTCTCTAGACGCAGCTACCTTGTGGAGCTCAAGGGTGCTCGCTATCGTCGCAACCGACGTCATCTGATGCAGATCCCTCCGTTTCAGGTGTTGACACAGCACGGTTCGCGCGGCTGCGGTTGCAGCAGCGCCGGTGGCGCCACCTCAGCATGGCGGCCAAAGAGGAGGTCTGGAGCGGGCACCCTGTGTGCAGAACAGTCAGCACGCCGCGCGGAACCGTGCATCCAGGCATCTCGACTTGGTTCACAACTCACACTGCTTAAATTAATGCTGCTCACGCTTGCTTAAGCTTACTATAGGTTCAATGCGGCTGCGCCATATTCAAGTCTACGTGTTGTCTGCCCAGACCAGACACGAGCGCTGCTAGACGGCAACTGTATTATCCCGCGAAGCGAGCGGGCGGCGCCGACTCCGGCGGGTGGCGCCCCAGGCAGTACACCGCCATTCGGGGCCGCGGCGTACCAAAGTGCAGCAGCACTGGCGGCGCGAGCAGGGGCGGTCTCAGGGGTACGCCAGTAACATCATGATACAGTTTCCGAACGGCGTGGCGTGGCCTCGCCAACTTTTGCACAGCTGTAGGCAATTAGATATAGGATCGTTTGGTAACTAAGACAAAAGATTCACCATATCAGACCACCGACCTACGGCAGGTCAGATTCAGACCATGGATTCTGCGAAGACGACTTACTGATAGCAGAAAACTCCGCACGACTCGTTTCGAACTACTGATGACAGGAACCACATTATACATCCGCCATGAAAAGCGAAGTTCAGAAAAGGTCACTGACCTAAACTTAACCAGGTCGACATTCTGCTTTCAGGAACATACGGCCTAGCATAATCTTTGGCGTTTATTCCAATGCAAAACTCAAAGTGTTCTTTAAGGATTCTGGTCACCATGATCTTTGAAAGGTCAAACAAGTTCTTAAAACTTTAAAGAGCACCAACGACCTTTTACATTAACCATCAAGCAATTTGTAGAAAATGTTTGGCATATCAGAGGCATGTTACAAATGTTTTAGTAATATGCACTCCCAGTGCCAGCCAATATCTAAGCTATTTGAAATATCCTAAACTGATAGTTACATGTTCCTAAACGTTTATAAATAGTAGTTAACTGAAAAAGGGTGGAACGCTTGTGTATATAGTTTGTTAACGAGAAGAGAGTCTAATGATATTTGTTTGGTTTGACACCTGGAGTGTAATTTGTATAGGAATTCACCGTCTCAGCTGCACAGTCTCAGCTCTTCACCTGCAGAGATAAATAAACACTGAACCCAAGTGAGCCTTCATATTTTAAGCAAGATACTGGCCTTTTCAACAGCAGCAATTACTCCCAAAAGCTCCTGGATGTAGTAACCTGCAACTGCGCCGCTGACAGCCGGACATGGTGCGTTGCATGTTGCAGCCACAACAGCTACAAATCAGGCTTCTGGTGTATAGACTACCACAAACGTTAGGGAGAAATAATATGCTTTATCCATTGCACCTGCAAGCAGATGAACATCTAAGACGACGGAGGGGACCTAGGTGTGCATAGTGATGACTATGAAAAGACGTAGAGGAATGTGACGTATGATGGCTGGTATTGGTATTGGCTGGTATTGTATTGTATATTGGCTGGTATTGTATTGTATATGGTATTGTATATTGGCTGGTATTGCGCGCCAGGTCCCTTTGGATGTCGTGATACCGTGTGTCGCGATGACGTTCGAGCGCCAAAGCCCTTGTCTGTATTTGATAATTGACCTCTGATTTGGCATTGAATTACACCTCGTAGCCCGAATACAAGCTCGAAAATGGATTCGCCATCCGTGATAACACCAATAAAGATATGTTGTACGATCACAAATGTTATTCATATCAAAGGGGAAAGGAAACTTGGTTAGCATTCAAGATGTCGATGGGAACCAAGCTAATTTGGATTTTCAGTTTAAAAGAACTTATTTCCGTGTGGACGAGTGCGATATTCAGTATTGCGGGGTACACATTCTGGCGATTGGTCTACATGTGCTACTGTCATGGACCTGACGAGTGACTAATTGACAGCTTAGCCCTTACACACGAGGTCTTGGTATGAAGGACGGTGGTTAGTGAAATCCGGAGAAAGGCACGCAATGTGCGGCCAAATGGTGCTTCAAACTGAGTCAGCCACAGTCATATGTACATATACCTTGCTGGACCGCAGCCAGAAGGCTGCGGTGTTAACCGTCCGGACCGGGCCGAGCAGCTGAGCAGCATTATCCAAGCTATTATTAGATCGGTCAAGGGTGTGCTGCGGTGGCTGTTGTCAGTAAACATTCATCTCGGCCTGCTTGTTCCGGTCCAAGGGGCATTCGCTTTTGCATTAGACTTCTGGCGTCATCATCCTAAGCCTAGCTTTGGACGGATCACAGATAGTTATAACAGCCAGAGTACACACGGTATCAGGCGACTAGAGCGCCGAATCGGTCCCATGAAGACGCATCTCTTATAGCCCAGCCTGGGGAGAGCGTCGATAAGACAGGTCACACACACAAACGTCGGCCACATCAGCGCGGGACTTGTTCCAACTTTGGTCGTGTTGTGTACGGTGGCGTCCGCGCGCTACAGCGCCACGCTGGCAACACGTGCCCTGGAAGCGGACGCGACGATTGCACTGGTGGCAGACGACCGGCCGTGCGGACCATGGCTGTTCGTCCCGTCGGTGATCTTTACTAGTCCGTCTTGTCAGTCGACCATGCCTGTCCGTCGCCCTCACGGCGACGGGCCAGAAGTGTTAACTGTCTCCCCGTCCCACTTTTCAGATTTAGGTTGTGTTTGGCATACTTTTGCGTTTGCTCATTAGCCATCGCTTAGTATCACAGCAGCGAAACCGACGCCTCGCGGACCATGGGGACTGCGACACCTGGTGTTGAGGTTTTTGTTGCTATGACATGCGAGTGCGCATGTTCAAAACCACATTGCAAAGCCTTTATCAGTAATAAATTCTGACTGAATCACGCAAATTTTAAGACAAACATGGATTAGCCATGTTGATACAAATCTGAGGCCCCCTATCATCCATAACCTACGATCAAGGAGCCATTAATATCCCTGAGGAACACATAAAAATATGGAACTGGAGTCTACGTGGCAATTACCGGACATCTGGAGACACCAGTTGGTCCAACAATTATCACAACTCAGCCAACAACTAAGTGTCTATCTCAGCGGTAACGGCTTACAACATCGCAGTGGGCAGCAGATAGCGAAATAATTCCAAACATTTAGTTTTCAAATTAGTCGATTCGCCTAAAATCTTCCAGCGGGCACGAGCAGCGTACGGGCGACTGGATGGCCTTGCCGGGCCGGGGTCCGCCGCCGGCCCGGGACGGCTATATGTGTAGGCTGGAGTGGCGGCGGGCGCCTGGCCCGTGTCGGCTTACAGATCGGACGGCTAGGCGGTGGGTTGTGGGTTCCCTGGCGGCGAAAACCGTATCTTGTTATTGTTAGAAGAGGCGCTCAGATTTAAGCATTTCGCATATGGGCTAATCCAATCATTTCACGTGCTGCTTCATGTCCATAATCGAAAATAAACATAACTAGGTCAAATGATCAAAAACCGATGATGTTCTTGCGTCAGCGAATGTTCCTGTGCTGATCTGGGGCCAATTGCGCGGCGCAGAAGGCCTCCCGTGTCAGGGAGGGGAGCAATGTGATCTGGTGTATCTTTGTAAGGGCCTTCGGATAGACCAGGACATCCCGCTCCGCATCACCAGAATGACAGACACATGACAATGACGGACAGCGATAGGACGGGTTGCCATTCAGCCCTTGGCTGGAAGCGGTCATGTGCCGCTGGTGTTCTACTCATGTGGCCCCTTGCCCGGAAAGGAGCAAGAGGTCTCAGTATTTTTTGATAGAGTAGGGGCCTCATTAGTATGGAATAAAGAGGCCCGAAATGAGTAAAAAGGCGATTATCGTTGTTTTATCCGAGGACTAAGGCTACTATACTACTATACTAATGCCCTATCTATGTGAATAACCATGTTTGCTAATACACTGAACAACTTGCGCAAGGCCACGCCATGTTTGCCTGAGCACGTCCATTTTTCAGACAAGATTGGTGAAACAAATGACATCAAAAGTTTTGAACATGTCCGCCCGCAACCTCGAGAGCAAGGACCGCGATGGCCTGGGTTGTAGCTTCCGCAAAACCGAACAGCGCCAGCCTCTGCAAGTGACACCAGACGGGACGTGCCGTGTAAACCTGTCGCCTAGACAGATTAATAGTTACAGAAACACAAAAATATATATTCTACGTTTACCCATTTAGTTCCACCACGAGATTTCAGCGCCTCTTCGCGGTCCTTTTTTCTACGCCGTTACCCAAGAACAGGTAACCAGGAGTGCCCCTCCCGCAATCTCAGCGACGCAGTAAACCGTACGTTAACACCAGAAAACGTAAAATCAAGTCGCGGCACTCCCAGCTAGGAAGATGAAACAAACATAAAAAAACAGGCGAAGAGGTGGAGCAGACCCGAAGGAATTGTGTTATGTGATAGGTAGGGAAAAATCATAGATGAAAAGGCTTAAAGTAGTCATTAGCCAAAGTCAGGTAATGACAGCCCGCTACAATCGCCCAATAATCTACAACCACTCAATTCCCCGTGTTAGTAATGGCTATACAGTCACAAGTCGGAGGGGGCAATTACCTGGTCATTTTTGTGCTGGGTTTTGAGCTGGATGTCCAGGGAGTCCACCCAGCTAAGCAGAGCTTGTTGCTGGGAGATCTCCCGGAGCCAGCGCCGTGAATTTGGGTATATGTGCATGACTTTATATCAGAAATTGATTATGAAACATGAAGGAGGTAAAACATGAAGTGCGTTGGATATGTACAGCACAAGGATGACAATGTCTTCAAATATGTTGGTTACGTTAATATGTGTCCACGAAATGCTTGCGGATAATGTTCTTAACGATGGTTTTTGATACAGGGATATCGGCTATTCTTGGAAAATATGAGACCATAATGTCGTTCCACAGCTTAGGGCCAAGGCAAGATGCTGTAAATGGTCTATAATTACGATAAGAGAAAGGTTGGTCTAAATGTTTTGCTCGCCTCATATCCATGTCACTGGATTCGTAGAGATTACAAATTAAATCGAGTGATGCAGGGAGCTGTGAAGTTAAAAATTTTTGCATCACAATTAACATTTAAGATTTAGCAATATCCGATAGTTTCACAATTTTGTATCGTTTAAAAATTGGCTCTGAGCTTTGTGGAGAATACACACAGAGGATACCTTTGAGAGCCAATCCGTTCTTATCATTAGTCTGAAAAGCTCACACGTGAAATCTGCGCCCAGACTGCCTTCTAAATGTGAGATTTGATGTCCTGAAGCGTTCAAAAGTAATTATTTAGAAGGTTCATCGTTTTCGTTCACCTGTTGGTCACAGCTAAGTATTACCCGGTGGGCCTACGCTGTTCGGCTTACGGAGACTGCAACGCCTATCGTGGAGGTCTTTGTTACTAAGATTTGCGAGTACACATGCTTAAAACCACATCACATAACTTGCATCAATAGTCTATTTAAGCTTTCAAAGGTAATGACCTCAGTAGCGTCATTAGCGGGCGGAGGGAGTAGGGTCCAGATAAGGAATATATGACAGAATGGCCTTTATTCTGTGGCTTGTTTTCTTAAAGAATAATATCCAGCTTTATGAAATTTGTTAGGTTTTTGGAGCAACTACGACCTTCCAAATTTGTTTCGCCTAGAATGCTGCCACAAGCCTTACCTCTTGAAAAGCAACCAGCGAAATAAAGGCGCATGAAAAATCTGTCACACCAAGACCGATCAATTTTCTTCAAAGTTCCCACCAGACTATGTCCAAGCCGTATTTGGCATCTACCCAATGGAGTCAGATGCCTCCTCAATGACGCAAATACGTTCCCACTCGTGGAACTTCGTCTCCCCAGGAAAGACAATGTTGAAATAGACGAAGTAGCCTGGGAAGCTGGATAGCCTAATTTGCCAAATGACGTAATGGGTGGAATAGGCAAGATTGTGCACCATTGAGGAACATAGTGACCAGTGAGGCTGCTCTGCTAGATGCTTACTTAGCATAGCAGCCATGGCGTTTGAATAAAGAGCGATAACAACCTCCATGCCCCCCCCCCCCTTGTCATGGGCTTGTTTTTCGGAAAAAATATTCCGAAGTACTTTTTGGAGCGTTCCTACGCATATGCACCGACATCTTGAATGCATCTCGAGCACCACTGTTACAGGACAACGGCGACACTGAGGTGTTCCAGTCCCGATTCGCCCACGAGGCTATGAATCTGCGGCGCTGCATGGGGCCCTCCAATCTGAACGCAACTCAGCTCCCGACACTGCTCTGTCCGCTGAAGAGTAACAGATTAATTTCACTGCCAGCAGCTTCAGACAGCCGTGAAAGGCGGCAAGACTACCAGAAGTCCACGAGATTGAAAAGCCGGCCGGTTGGACGAGTCATACTGCCTTATAATCGGCATTCCTCTTATGTCATGCATGTCTTCTACTTAATGGCAACAGGGTATACCAGGGGCTGAGCACCTACCTGGAGTCAAGCCGAGAGCACCCGACCGGGAGGATGTGGGCAGACTCCTTGGTGGAGGGGCGGGGTACGGAAACAGCACAGAAACAACTGGAACAAGAGACATGGTACTGAGCATCGATAGGATGCACATCGATCCCCCACTGAGTAAAAACACCATCACTATAGCCCCAGAGGTTCTCTAGCCGATGTTTCAACGTGATTCTACGATACTTAGTTATGATTAAGTTTCACCTTGAAATTACGATTTGACCGTTTTTCGACCGAATACATTAAAATCAACTGCAAAACTGGGACCTGTGCCATCGGAAACCGCTATAAATCGGCATCACACGATCCGCCAATTCGTCGCGACCAACATCACAACTGGACCAACATCCAAGATGGCGGCGGCGGGCATGTTTAATTCTGAGAAATAAGTAGAGTTGCACAGTTAGCACCCAAGCTCATTTGGCTCCTCTAGCTTCAGAAAGCTAGTTACATTAAAAATTTCCGTACAAAGTCCGCGGTAGCTTACATTGCATGGTCTCATTTAAAGTGTCTAATTAACGCAGCTCGACTACACCCGAGTGAAAAGCGTCCTCTATAGAATATGCGCGGTGTGCGAAGAGAATGCCTATATAATAATGGTTTATAACGCATATAGATTATGTGAGTGTTCTATTGCAATGAGCACCATAAAACAACAAACGGCATATATCGGTCAACAGAGGCGGTTTTGTTGGTTCAAGATGAGGTTTGAGAATGGAGCTTCGATTTGACCCTGATCTCGGACCCATACATTGCAAATAACTGCAAAAACGGACTTTCTTGACATGGAAAACCTAACTCAACCTTTGTCAGACGAAACTCCAGGTGATCGAAAAAGATACTAAGTTGTAGCCACTAGCGAAATTGGGTTCTTCTGACTACGTAAAGCATATGTCCAAAGAAAAATGCGTAGTAGTCGACATTGCAGCGTCTCATATAGAACCTTTCAAGATGACAACTCGAGTAATTCTGCGATCTCTCACATGCTTAGAAAAAACTTGCGCGACAGATATAGCAAAATTGCAACGGTTTTCATCTGCAGCACATCTTTGCTTAGTGTTACGCTTATTACGCAATGGCGTATGCTGCTGGTTACCATATCACGTTTTGACCAGAGCTCCACCCATCAGTGCAGCCAGATCTAGCAATAAACATCCAACTAAATGAATAAACAAGCACACCAAGGCAAAAAGAGTGCAGGTAAGGCAAGAAGGTAAGGCAGGCATGCGAGAGACTGCATGTGAGTGACAGCGTGTGAGATAACAACAGATTTGTGGGGTAACACAACATCATGAAGGCCCCTTCCCTCACCATGCCACACTGCCATGAAGGATCCAGGCTTGTGGTAGCGTACCTTTTTAATGAGCTGCGTGGCCCGCAGGTAGATGACGTACTCCCGGTCGGCCGTGTAGTGTACGTTGGGACGGAAGCTGTGCGGCGGAAGGCCGGCGTAGGGGAACAGGCAACGCATGTGCTAGCCGGGACCGCGGCCGCGCGCTTCGAAGGCGTTCATCAGCAGAATGCCGCCCTATTTTGTGCACCATCTTCTCGTCGGCCTCCACCTGGTGGCGTCAAGGCGAGTTTCGGGTCACCAGGGGTCAGTGGCGGGTCATCAGGGTCAGGTCAGGCCGTTGGCGAGGCATCATGGTCGGGACAGTCTCGGGCCACCAGAGGTCATGGTGGTTGGTCGGGGTCGCCGGGATCAGCCAGGGTCGCTGAGGTCGACCCTGGCTGGGTCGATGGCTGGAAAAACGCGGGAACACGTCTTGTTCGACGTCAGATTAGTGGCAACAACGAGCTTGCGTGAAATGGGAGGTAATTTGAAGCAAACCTTGCATGACGTTAGGTACACGATATTTGACTGCATCAGTGGAGATGAAACTGTTCACTTATTCAGCTGAGTGCTGCATAACCCATTAGTTTTAACATAACTGCATAATTTTTTAAAATATAATAACACATTTAACATAACTGCATAACCCATTAGCATGCTTTGGTCAGGTTCTTTTGATCATAAAAATTAGCTTAGCATCATAGGGGTTGATCTTTATAAATGCTAGGAATCTTCAATGATGAAATGAGCAGGAAGTTCCAGACAAACCGTTGCCATGGCAACCCAAGGCCATGAAGCGCCCAGCAACCGCAATATGTAATACACCACAAACCCCGCGAAAAAGATAGCATTCGGATGAGGCTAACCTGCTGCTTGTTTCAACCTTCTTCCAGAAAAGTGTTTGCATGCCGAAACTGTGGAGCCTTTGATTCCTAGTCCAACGGAGTCCCGCCACCCGCACGCCAAGAAAACATACGTAGCATCCAAACTAATAAGCATTACAGCAGTCAGTTGACTAAATGGGCGGTTTCTGCTCCACTTTGTCACCGAATATTGTGTACATGACCTTATGCAGGCTTTTTTTCCAGCCCACCTATTTTCACCCGCAGCTCAATGTTGCCACCTCTGGACACTATTAAATGATTCAGTTGACATCTTCCTGGGCAGACGTATATGAAGGGGGCTGTGCAAGAAGTACAAAAATCATGGAATATCTGAAAAGAAGACACAGTGCATCTCGTTGCACACAGTGCATCATCAGTGCACACATTTTCAAGTTGCATATTGACCGACTGAGACATAAACGTAGATAAAATTTCGCGCGATGGTATAACAGACTGAAGTCGAAACGGGAGTCTAATACTTTTGAGGATGTGATCAGTTAGCAATTACCAGCATACCCTCATTGCAGGTGTTTTTACAAATGACGCTCGGGAAAATCTGACGTTGCCTGAGCTTGGCCGTGATGAGGTCATACCGCGCCTGTTCTCCCATCTCCGCCGAACACGCCTCGGTTGCGATGCTCACTGCCCTCTCCATCGCCTGGAGGCGAACTGGAAAGGGCGGGATGGCCAGCGGAGCTCGCGTGCAAATCGTCTCGAAGCCCGCCGTCGCTGAGGCCTCGCAGCGCAGGCCGTGTGACTGGTCCGCACCAGGTACCCAAAGTTTTTTCGCTGGGATGGCGAAGAGCCGGGGCTGAAGAAGGCCCTCGGTTTGCTGCTCACGCGGGCGCGATGATCCAAACCGCCTATTTGCGGACCACACGGTTCTCTTATAGGTAGCCGTGGATATCTGCACTAACATAGAGATACCACTTTAAGATGAATGTATGTAAAATGTTGTTCTCATTACTTATTTTTTGATAATAATTATTCATGATTCATTATGTAAGTTGTTCTACAAGGTCCCCAAAATCGAGACAAGATCTGCCCATGTTTTGCCGAGCAGACCACTCTACCCTTGCCGCAGCTGCAGCACTTGGGGGCGGAGAGGAAGGGATCGAAATCTGTGCGATTGGTGCAGCGCTTGCAGGCGCAGTCGAAGAACTTGCTGTACTTCATGTACTCCCTCCGGTTGAGCGTGCCGGCCAGACAGTGGGTGTAGGAGATGAATATGGTGTTACCCTGTGAGAAAGTCAGGACGGATCAGGACATGTCAGGGCGGGTCAGGGCAGATTTCAGCCCAAGTGCCGTGGATCCGTACGGGCCACTGTTCATTAGGTAGCAGGTCAGCAGGAGCTCCTGTTAAGAGGTTGGCAGGGGTATCTGCTGACAAGTCAGCAGGTGCTACTGTTATCAGGTCACAAGGGGCCTGTGCTGGCGGGTCAGCGGGGGATACTTTTGGCGGGTAAGGAGGAGCATTGTCGAAAGGTCAGCAGAGACTACTGTTGACAGGTCGGAAGGTACATTGTTGATGGTCAGCAGGGCCTTCTGTTAAAAGGTCAGCAGGAGCTACCACTGACAGTGTTATCAGGTCAGCAGGGGTTACTGTTGACAGGTCAGAACGAATAATGCTGATATATCAGTAGGAGATACTGTTCATAGGTCATCGGCGGAAATGTTGGTAGGTCAGCAAGGAATGATGTTGACAGGTCAGCAGGCACTACTGCCTGCAGTGCTAACAGGTCAGCAGGGGTTTCTGTTGGCAGGTCAGGAGGGGCATTGTTGATATATCAGGAGGAGATCCTGCTTTTGGTCAGTAAGGGACATTGTTGATAAGTCAGCAGGGCATATTGTTGACAGGTTAGAAAGGGGATTGTTGACAGGTCAGTAGGGGCCACTGTTGACAGGTAAGGGGGGGGGACATTTTCGATGCGTCGATAGATATGCCTTTGACTCTCTCGGCGTCTCGGGTCGCACCGTCACTCATTCTGCGCCGTCCTCATGTTAGCCCGGGGTCAGACTGCCCCAGCCCCCGGCGCCACGGTCTCAGATGGATGACGCGTCCCGTACCCCCCTCCCCCCCCCAAATTTTGCTCATCAAACTGTTTCCATGCACGGGTGCCCCACACCTGCTCGTGCTCACACTCGCTCGCTACATACAGCCAGGTTCAACATCGGCATGGGAGCACTCCCGGAGTGCTGGACCCCACTTTGCGTGTGTTGCGACCGATCTCTCTGCGTGCGTTGTTTGCTGGTGCTACGTCGGCGCGGGAAGGTTCCGGCGCCTCCCCTGCGTGTTCGGTGAGGTAGTGCCGGCCGTGGCAGCGTGTCCCGTTGGACTGTGCTGACGTCACACAGCGGCGCCCGTGCCGGCGGCGCGGCGGCTTAGCAACGGCGGGGCCGGGAGTGGCGATCGCCATCCGTGTCGAGAAGGACGGCACAGAATTCCGAGAGCGATGGGGTCATGCCATAAGAGCAGAGCGGTGTCGAGGCCCTACGCGAAAGATACCGTCACGGCAGCTGTGATCGTGCCAAGGGCAGGTCGCACTCGCCCGTTCCACGGCACGTTTGTCCATATCCACCGGCTCCGTACAGTTTGTTTACGAGCAGATGGAGACCGTCAGCGTCGATGTACAAGGCTTCAGCTTGAGCGGTGCTCATGCACGACGTTTCCAAGCCGGTATTAAGCGTCCAGAGTGCTGAGCCGGTCCAGTCATGATTCATTCATGTTAGCCGGACCTGGGGAGTTCATCGAGAACATAGGCCACAAAGGCGGACGTCGGGACGTCGGTGAAATGACGGAAAAAACACAGATCGGGGCAATTTCGCACAAGGCCGTGAGGTAGGATCCATGGCGATGGACTGCGCCACACTGCAGCTGCTACCGCTGGTTCGATGAACCACACCACGGAAACGGGCGTATGTGAACGGGGTTGCCGATTCATTCCTCGACGCCTCGGACGTGACGTGGGGACGCCTTTGGGCGTCTCAGCGCCTCGGGTCATGTCGTCGACAAGGCGTCGACACGCATTCCGCGCCGGCTTAATTCAGCTCGGCGTCAGATTACCCCAGCCCCGGCGCCACGGTCTCAGATGGACGATGCGTCACGTCCCGAGGGGCAATGTTGACAGGTTAGCAGGGGCACTGTGGACAGGTCAGGAGAGGCACTGTTGACAGGTTAGCAGGGCCACTGTTGACAGCTCAACAGGGCTTTTGCTAGCAGGTCAGCAGAGTCCACTATCGACAGAGAGAACTATATTTCATGCATGCGAAAAGAGTCGGAGGACGACAAGACCAAAAGTTTTATGCAAAAGCGAAAGCCGCTTAAGCCTGCACACCCCGGCTGAGATGAATGTGTACTGACAACAGCTACCGCAGCACGCCCTTGAGCGATCTAATAATAGCCTAGATGATGCTGCTCGGTCGCTCGGCTAGCGCCAGAGCCGTCCGCCTGCGGTCCATCAAGGCATGAGCAAATCGTCGCTGTGGCTGCCTCAACTCGCGACATTATTTGGCCGCACATTGCATGCCTTTCCTCGAATTTCCCTGCCCACCGTCCTTCATACCAAGGCCTAGTGAAGTAAAATAATGGCAAGTCAACTTCACGTACTCACCCAAGTGTAAAGCGTCTTCAACAGTACATACGTTGTGCATGTAGCGCATGTTTATATGATGGTTCATAACACATGCAGACTCTGTGCGTGCACTATTACAATGGATGCGAAAGGACAACAAACGACTTATTTTGATTAACAGATGCAATTCTGCGGATTCAGAATCAATTTCGATCTTTGGCTTTTGGGTTGACATTGACTTCGAGCCCATAAATTACAAATAACTTCATGAGCGGAATTCACTGACAAAGAAAACTTATCAAAACCAGGTCAAAACCTTATCAAGCATCTTGTCACACGGTCCACTGGGTGATCGAGAAAAAAAGCATTTCGAGTCTCAAACAACATTCAAGATAATGGCAGCCACCATATTGGATGATGATAAATGCTCAGAGTTGCACACACAGTTACTAAGCTAATTTAGATCTCCTGGCTACGTAAGACATACTTCTATGAAAAATGCGCAGCGGTCAACATTACAGGGTCTCATATACGACCTATCATGATGGCACTCGACTATTATAGCGATCTCCCACTTACTTCGATGGAAACTCATGCAATAGAAACAACATGATAACAACAGTTTTAATCTACACCGTATCTTTATGTGGATTAATGCCTTTTGGACGATGGGGTATGCTGCTCGTTAGGATATCACGTTTTAACCATTAGTTACACCCATCAGTGCAGGCATATCCGGCAATAAACATGCAGGTCAAATCAGGAAATACAGACACAACGTCATGTGGACTGCAAGCATGACAAGGCGGCAAGACGGGAGACTGCGTGAGAGGCAAATAACAGACTGCGAGGTAAGACAACATTACGAACACCCCGCGTCGTCTCACCATGCCACAATCTCATGAAGGATCTGTTGCAGCGTACCTTTTTAGCCTTGCGAAACGTAAGTTTGTGATGAGCTGCGTGGCCCGCAGATAAATGACGCACTACCGGTGGACCGTGCAGTGCACTTGGGGGGCGGGAGCTGTGCGGCGGAAGGCCGGCGTCGGGGAACAGACAGCGCACATGCGAGCCGGGACCACTGCCGCGCGCTTCGCAGGCTTTCATCACCAGAACGCCGCCCAATTTGTACAGCATCTTCTCGTCGGCCTCCACCTGGTGGTGTCATGACGAGTCTCGGGTCGCCAGGGGTCAGGTCATGTCAGTTTCGGATCACCAGATGTCATGGTTGTTGGTCGTGATCGACAGGATTAACAAGAGTCTCTGAGGTCGAGAGGGTTGGGTGGCGGCGGGAGTGTCATACGGTTCGCAATAAATCAGCACTGGTCAAGAGGCGAACCCACGCCCAGGGTCGCTGGTGTGCGTGTGCGTATATATATATATATATATATATATATATATATATATATATATATATATATTCGTGCGTGCGGGCGTGCGGGCGTGCGGGCGTGTGTGTGTGTGTGTGTGTGTGTGTGTGTGTGTGTGTGTGTGTGTGTGTGTGTGTGTGTGTGTGTGTGTGTGTGTGTGTGTGTGTGTGTGTGTGTGTGTGTGTGTGTGTGTGTGTGTGTGTATGTGTGTGTGTGGGTGGGTGTGCGTGTGTGTGTATGTGTGTGTATGTGTGTGTGTGGGTGGGTGTGCGTGTGTGTCGTAAAAACAGAGGACGAAATCCGCTTACACACCCAAGAACCCGTCACTGCCGACATCTGGTAGTCATTACCGGGGGTGCCAGACATCGGTTGTGAGAAGCCTTACTTGGAATGTTTAGTCTTGTTTGAACATGTTCATTCGGTTTTCAGCTGGTTTTCGAAAAACGTGATTTTGCGCATTTTTACTTCTGGTCGTGTAAAGTGTGATATTTTGGACGAATTGCGCGGGTATGTAAGTTTTTCTGGCGCCCAGGTCGCGTGGAAGAGAATAAGGATGAGTAAGGAAATGGGAAATCAAGCTGCTCCAGGATATGATCTCACCACAAGTAAGTTGTTTGCGTTTGGTGTAAGCATTGAAATCGAATCGAATCACGTTGAAACTGGTGTTAGTCAAATATTTTGGTGTAAATGTGATTAAACCACATGAGATACTATTGCCGCCACTGCGGGTTCTTGGAACGAGTTTGATGGTGTCATTGCGGCGTCTGGCCTCTCAAACGAGAAGACTGAGTTTAAGTTGGATGTTACTTTTTGTCGTCCGGCAGGATTTTGAAAAGTGAGTAGTGAATATCCGAAAAGGATTGGGAAACCATCTTTACAAACAACTGTAGCTAATCGATGACTGATCTGCCTTAATCAGCTAGAGTATGGTAGTTCGGTAGGGATTATTCCCGAAGCGATACACAAGATGTTAGCTTTTGGAGATGGTTGCAGAGATTGACCCCAGCAAGAACACGCAATTCTCTAGGTAAGTTTATCGCACTAGACCAGACGTTTGGAAGGGGGATGCGCGTAAATTTTCTGATGCATTTGCAGTGGGTTTGTGTTGCATTTCAAAAATATTGTCGGTAAGTAATTACGGACATGTCCCCCAACCCCTAGAACAACACGTTTCTAGAGGCTTCGAGAACGGATTTAGCATTGGAGGGAAAGTCACTCCAAACATAAAGTTTTTGCATACCTAAGAACTTGAGAGGCATAAGGAGGATATCCATTTTGATTTTCAGAGTCCAAATCACGCTGTCGACGTCTTGTAACAGCACTACACCGCGAGAACCATAGTTATGACAATCGCCCCAACATTTCTACTTGTGTGAATGAAAAAAAAAATGTTCGTGATTAGCCCAGTGGACGGCAAAGGGCCTGTTAGCGAGAAACGCAATGGTTAAACCTAAAACCATTGTGTCACTATGGACGATGTGATGCTCTCATTCACAAAACGCCAAAGCGCGCCCCGAAAAGACCCACTGGTAAACGCCATAGTGAAGAAATCAAAGCCGTAGTGTAAAGTTTCGAGAATTCTCGAGATAATCACCTCATGTTCGCGTATATTCTGTGTATATAGAGTGTTGTAGGCTTTCGTAGCCTACAAGAAGGACATAAGTTTTGTTAAGTTAAGTTTTGGTTTGAAAACGCCAAGAAGCGAGTGTCGCGACGACCACCTTGTCAGTCCGCGCCATGAAAACGACGAATGAGGGAGATGGCTCAGACAGCCCAAGGGAACCATTTGGAGGCTCATTAGATCTGCGGGGGGAACGGGAGAGGGTAGGTTCACACTTCTTTTGTTTCTTTCTTCCTACTGTGTCCTGGTCTTTTCTTTCGACCGTTCTTTCTTCCCTTCTTCCTTCCTTCCTTCCATGCCTCTTTTCCTCGCTCCTCCCTACCTTTATTCCTTTCTTCTTTCCTTCCCTTCTTCCTCCTTTCTTTCCTTGTTCTTTCTTCTTTCTTTTTTTCTTTTTCAACTATTTCCTTCCTTCCTAATATTCTTCCTCACTTCCCCCGCCCTTCTCTGATTCTTTAACGCCCGCCTTTCTTTCTTCTCTTCGTTGTTGCACACTTCCATCATTCGCCATTTCCTTGCCATTGGCTCCGTTCGGCTTCATAAATCGTATGGTCCATATAGTCGTAATCGTGAAACATTACGGCACCACATTCAAAATAGATGTCCTGGCGATTTCAACTATCGGGAGTATCTATCTATCGGGAGCAGAGACTCTTCGTACGGGGTAGCTTGGTTCGTATGAACCAAGAGCCTCTGTTGCGAATCAAGCCACCCCACACCAAGTGTGGGTGCGTGCTCTCGTTGTTAAAACTGCAGCAAAAGCTGTTCTGAAAACCGAGCCATGACAACTTACGATTACGCAAACCATTACAATATTGGGTACTGCTTTTGACCCACAAACGGATCAATCGAAATTATTTTCGGAAACTAAAAATGCTTGCTCGCACCTGTTTGTTGTTTGTTGTGTTGTGAAGTCAACCGGAATTTTGTAATTACACTGGTACTCCTGGTAAGTTGGCAAAATATGTTTTAGAACGTATTTTCTTGGGACTAAATGCAGCTAAATCAAATGTTTCATTCCACGTCATGGGCACCAAGAGGAGCCCCCGTCCTGGGATCAGTTTGCCCTGACGTGGGACGATGACGCTGCCGGCTCTCCTTTCTCTCAGACCTTTTCGTCCACGATGACCTGGGGGCGTTTTGCAGTCAAGCTGGTGTCACTGTCAACAATCTGAAGTGCCCTGAACAGCAAGTGAAGTGCACTGATTTAGTGTGATGATCTCTTCACAGTTCTGCATCTCATATCCATATATCCTTACCAATAACTGTAACATGTTCCTTGACTTCGCATGTAGTGACGCATGCATTCCGGATTGTCAAAGAACGTCCCATTCTAGCGAAGCCGGTAAGAAGTGGTCATCCACGACATTTTGACTGGATAATAACACGGCACCCCCTTCAACCTCGACGAAAACGCGATTCAGGGGGAATTATGCGACCAAAACATAAGTCTGGAAGCTTAAAAGTCGTATGGCGTACCAGTAAGTAACTAATACCAGATGAAAATACGCGATGACGTCACGAACCCGACTTTTCGGCTTCCTCTAGCAAAAACGGTTGGAAAGATTAAGGCTAAGGCAACGCTCATCGGAGGGCTAAGTACTTTTTGTAAAAACGGCCGAAGCTAACAAATAAATAGTGAACGAATGAAACAAATATAGGGAATCGGAAACATCACCTTATAAGGCCAAATGAGTACGTAAGTCAACTAGCTTACGCTTTAGCCTCATTTTCTGAAAAAAATGGCACGTCTTATTTTCTTCAAACCGATAGGAAATTGAACAACGATAATTTGCCACTCAGTGAAATGAAAGAAATCAAGGCATCCTTTCTATATCGTTCGCGAAACGAGTTTTGAGCACTGGCACATCAGGTCCGGTGGCGCGCCACCAGCGACTTAAGCATTTTTCTGGAATTCTAGAACAATATCTGAATGACGAGTGCGTGCTCATCAACCCTACGTAGCTGTCGTCCCTCACGACTCACGCAGAAGGCAAGGTCGTGCGCTGGGAGCCCTCAAAGCACATCGGTAGCCAGTAAACAAAGATAAGCTGGGGCTAAACTTGAAAAGAAAAAGACAACTGGTCGGAAGTTACATGAGTGTGCTGGAGCAGTCACCCAGTGTGCTGTTCCCTCACGCCTCGAACAGCAAACATGGAATTCAATACGGACGCGTCTAATTCGCCGCCTGCTGCGAGTAAGCCTGACGTGTGCCCAAGAGAGGGTCAGTGAGTGTAAAGCCTCGATGTAGGAAGGTCGGGCGAGTGAAGACATGCATCTATGCCACTTTCAGGCAAGTGCTCTCAGGAAGTGCTAGCAAAAATAATCGGTTGATGGTAGTCGAAGAAGAGCAGAAGAACGTATTTGCGCTGGTGACGGCTTTATAACATACATCGCTTACTGTCATGCGGCCGATGTCCACTGTGATAGGGTTAACACAAACCAGCGCATGCGACGGCTCCAGCTTCGCGGGTGAATTCACCTGTGACATCCGCTTTGACAGCGACATGGATGGACTAACCAGCCGCACAATTCACCGCAACAGACATAAAGTTAGCCATGATAGGCGAGAAGCTCCTGCCCGCGGCGGGAAAGCTTTTCCTGCAAAAGGGTTAAGCCTCACGTGTATCCACAAACTGTAAGCTGCCGAACATGTAAGCCGTTTCAATCAATCGGTGAAGTGCTTAACCACCAGCTGTACAGCTCACCTGGCAACTGCAGGGTCTACGATATCAACTAGGCAGCGTACCTACTAACTGAAGCAGTAAACAGCTCTGGCCATAAATTGTTACCACTAGTTGTGCAGGTTTCGCTGCCGCATTTACAGCACACCCGCCAGATGCATTGTTTACCCGCCGACCTCACAGCGCACCAACCGCTAAACAGTAAGCCTGCCAACGTCGCAGTGCCGCGGCGCCATCAGAAACTGGTTTGTCTTGCGTCACGACGGACCCCTACAAACTAAGTAACGAGCCGAGCGAAAATATCGGCCTAGCCGCCTGTCAGTCCGCGCGGTGGCGGTCGGCCAGCATGGAACACACGGGCACCCCGTCCTCCGTTGGCGACCCGGGATGACAGGTCGACAGGTGCCGGACGAGCACGGCGACCGGTGCCGGGGCGCCTGTCACCTGGGAGCGCCTGTCACACGGGAGCGCCTGTCACACGGGAGCGACCGTCACGCGGGAGCGCCCGTTACACGGGAGCTGGCACGGGTTGCGAACCAGGGCAGGCAGGAGACGGATCAAAGACATAGGAAGTTTTCAACGAAACCCGAAGCTATCACCAATGACTGCTGACTGGTAATGACTTCATGCACCGATGGCTGACGACTGTTGATGACTTCGTGCAACGATGACTGTTAACTGTCAATGAATTCGTGCACCAATGCTTTTTGACGATGCCTATTAACGGCTTCGTGAACCGATAACTGATGTCAATGCGAAGTTGAGGCTGATGCATTTAAACTTTCTTGATTTACACATGACCTGTTCCTCATAATGAGAATCAATGACTTGTGCACTGAACGCCAAACTGTGTGACCCTTACCACTGATTTGTCACTGTTTGTCGCAGTCACTGCTTTCTCACATGCTAAAAAGGTTCGTTCTGTTTCATTTGCCATGTCTTCCAACCGCGAGAATCGCTTTGGGTGCTTTGGGGAGGGTGCTGAACCGCACCCCGCAGCGTTGACCTGAACCTGCTCAATGCTTTTCTGAACCCCCAATGGATATGAGCAAGAGAGGCATACTGGCCCAATGAAATGCAGCGAGTGTCCGAACTGGTTTTACACTAATTGCCTTGAGGCATCAATATGAATATCATCATGATCATGCATCAGTATTATTAATATCACAGCGGCTTCAAAAAAGAAGTCATTTCCTCACATCAAAGCAACCAAAAAAGACATGCTTTTTCACTTTGAATTTTCACCTTAGGAACGCAATTCAAAGTGCACGAAATTAGATGTAATACCAGGGTTCTGAGTAGGTTAAGTCAAGTGTTTTACCTCGGCCAGCCAAACCAGCTTGATAAAGTTTAACCCCTGCTTCCAATATCTGTATCTAACAGGCATGTGTCAAACATTTCAGCGTAACGTATCGCGGCAATAGGAAAGTCTATAGAAGCAAATGCTGCAGTCAGGAGACAGTGGGAAACGTGAACAAAAGTCTTAGACTCTGTTTGTCAAAACTTTTGGCGAAGAAAATTTACTTCAACGCTAGAAAATTTATTGCAAATTTTGGGCAAATGCTAAAGGTGAATAATATTACATCAATATATATATATATATATATATATATATATATATATATATTATATATATATATATATATATATATATAAATATCGAATACATTCGAAAGAATCCTCATTTTCTTCTTTTCACCGTCCATGCCTTATCGCATAATCACTTAACTTCAATGCTCAACTTTCCTATTCAAATATGTATTCATTTCAATTTGATTCGCATATACTCATACAGCCCCCTCCCTTTGCACTCGATTATGGACAGTTTGCGAGCATTCCATCTTGTGCAATCTTGACCAAAAAATAACAACGTCAGTGGATGCATGTTAGTGGACAACATATGGACAAAAACAAAATATGCTACAAGAGTGCTAGATTTCAAATGTGACTAGCTTGCAGCATACGCATACGTGAGCAGTAATCGCCTAATTCCTCGTAGCAAAACCAGGAGATTGGAGAAATAGATGCGACGATATTTTGGCAGCATGCCTGTATCGAAACGAATAACAGAAATGAAGAGGTATAATCCTCCTTGCAAATGCACTTAAGAGCACACGTAAATCGCACCCATGCTATCATTCAATACCGAACTTGGGATGTTTGACATAAGCCAGGCATATCGTTATCATGGCAACCATTATTGGATGAATGCCCACCAGCCCATACACCTTGCACGTTATTCACCCGTTGGCTACAGCTGGTTGCTTATCCTTCTAGGTGATGAGCTTTGAATGCACAGCTCAAAATGAACTGCAACGTAAGTGATGGGAGATATTTTTTCATAAATCAAGACAAAATCATTATAATTCTGGAAAAACAGGTGAAAACTGTACTCGTGACACAAGGAAACATCAGATGGGGTGTTACCATCACGACCTTGAGATCTGTGCACAAACATATTACCATAACTCACATGTGAGTAATCGGGGAAAATGAGGCTCCGGCACTGATAATTGTGGATGATGTAAAATGTCTTAATGTCCTGCACATGGCGAGCTTACGTGAGCATTACCATAACACCATGTTGGAAATAAAGCGAAGAAAAGCTGTGTCAAACCCCACGTAAAATGTAAGTAACCTAGCATCTCCAGCGGTAGTGTCTATGCCATCACTGGCAAGAAAGGAATTGCCCTAACCGCCAACGTTCGTAGGTGTCTAATTTGGTATTATTGCATCATTCATCAGGTCTGAAACCCCTGGACAGAATATGGAAGAGCGCTGAAAAATGAGTTTTCATTTATTGCACTGTCATCATGTGGCTCTCGAACTTCTCTCGCTCATTCACTCAAGACATGGGCTTCAATGGCATTAAATAGTAAGCCCGCTGCCATGCAACTGATAGGACACAATGTATTTTGGAACTATTTCGAGAGGAAACAAAAGCCTTTATTGCCATTGAAGCGCATACGCATCAACTAAGGTACTTAAAACACGCTAAAATGATGGGTTATAAAATAAATAAAAAATGGCTTAAGTGAATAATATATCTACACACACACATACATATATACATATATATATATATATATATATATATATATATATATATATATCTACATATACATAATAATAATAAAATCTGAATAATTAATATAATCCACTCCACATACACTCCATCTCTCCCTGCGAAAATTCCTAAAGGGTTTTCATAATAACAATTACGGGCATGACCCAAAGGGACAGCAATATGTTCGGGATTTTTTTTTCTCAAAAGTATCTAGAGCACTGACTAAGTAAAAGGTGTTTGTCTGTGTGCAAGCTTCAGACCATGTCGAGGCGCATCTTTATTGTGTACCGTGCCTGCTTCCCTACATTTGAGATTTGTACCATCTTTTCGGCGTACAGGTGCCCACATGTGGCTACAGGGGCAACAATTTATGGCACTCCAAATAAGCCCATCATCAAAATCACCGCTATTTGTCTATCACCTCTACACCCCTAGTATAGCTTACGTAGTCCGCTGATCCTCAACACAGGTGTCATCTGACATAAACCGGGGATGTCCCGAGCGTGGGCGATTGTTCATATATTGCTTTGATAGTGTTCCGACAGCTTAGCCAAGTTAATGCAGAACACATTTATATGGTGCGTTATCTGATATCAAATTGTGTGACCAGCATCATACATTTAGAAAAAAGAAGGGTGAGTTCCACACCTAGTTAGACAACCTAATTAGGTTACCGTACCATAATTTGTGCAGCAATCATGTATACCAACGGGAATTTCATGGGCCAAATTGGTCAGTCTGAGGACTGTTCTGAGTCCCTCAACAGTGAGTGGCAATGATTATTGATCCCCAAAAGAACTTGAAAATGGGGCTAAAATGTCCGCAAGGATCAAACATGGGTGATAAGCAAACGGCTTTCGTATACATGCCTTGAAAAATATTTTTTTTAAAGAGCAGTTGTGCAACAAAACTATGTAGAAGGTGTTTACTTTAAGTTATATATCTTTCCTTTTATTATTTATTTCTGCTTCAATCATCTACGTATTTTTGTCCAGGTACGACTAGTTGGTGCTAAAATCATCCATTTATTTCTTCACGAGCCGCTATGCACATTAAATGGTCATAGCTAGGCATGGTGAAAACATATTTCCCGTCTTGGCAAGGTCTTAAATTATCTGATATCTGTATTCGGCCAGTAACAGTATTTGCAACACTTTTCCATGTTCGGAGTGTCGAATGTCATGCTGAGAAAAATTGAACATCCTGCATAACTCCCCAAGAATGCCTACCGGCCAAGCGCGGCAAGTCCTTTAAGCTTCATACAACCAAATGCTCTGCGGATGGAGTATTTGTTAAGACTTTCGCTCTGGTCTGGTGTGCAAGACAGCGCCAATTAATAAAGCAGACGAGGACGGGGTCGAAATGATACTCCGTCCGATATGCTTATGCCTCTCAACAATCGCTCCTTGGCACTGCGAACAAGTACGCGTTTACCCGATGGCCGTATTCGAGTTGATTGAAGTTCGCTGTCAGTGCCGGCGACCTCTCTTCTCGGAAGACCGTTTGCTGACGCTTACGATACGTTTGGAATATGAGCGTTGAATGAATTGTGAAAACATTCTGGGCTGCCCTTTAACTTTGTACTGCGGGTACAAATTTGGGGCGTTTAAAATAACATTGGTCGCATGCGGTCGGAAAAAGTTGCCGGCTCCTCAATGCTGCGAGCCTCGTCAATCTCATTGTCTACCATTTAACCGTGGAACTCTGCGCTTGGTTCCGAGAAGTCACTCTTAGACTAAGCGTCCGCGGTGCAATACACCGGCGCAGACGGGTAACGCAGTGCCTCGCTACTTCTACGCATTTTAGTACGCATGCGCGAATCGCCTCGTTTGAAAACATTGGACATAGCTGAAGCTAGAAAACGGGAGATTTTGCACCATGTCTCATTCACTTATAACATCTTGCTCAATAAGTATGGAGCATGATTAGAAGCTCTCCGAAATGAAGAGATGAATTATTCACAGTGATTCATTGAACTGTTCCCAGCCTTGCAAGGGTTTTGTCGAATATGGCTGTCGCTACGGTCATGGTTGGGTTGGAGAACGGAAGCTATACTGGGAAGGGGGAGATGAGGGATTATGGAAAAGGTAGCCGTAGAGCCGCTAGTGGAAGGAACGCTCTATTACTTTAGAAATAGCACGAGCGATGGATATAGGCAGCAATTGGATGGCTTAGTATAGCCGGTGGTTAGACGAAAGGAGGACTTAGGAAGCGTTTCATGGATGCGTACATTTCGGAAAATGACTAGGGTCGAGTAAACCAGGTGGATATCTTGCGCCGATCCTGTCAAAGCTGAGAAGAAACAGGTAAATGCTGTTCCAGTGCGGCGTAAAACATGGCCTCGAAAGAATACCGGAGATGGACATGTCTGAGACATGTTCTCCCGGCACGGTGGACAAGCAGTCTAAGACCACGGCTACGATCAGTAGATTTCATAACGTTAGCTCTGAAAAAAGTCGGTCAGCAGACGCTCGTGTTGGATCTTCGGTTCGGCAAAGTCCACCCTCAGGTCAGTCACTGCGCGTCTTTGAGGCCAATAAACGGAGCCCAGGAGGGACTCTCAACTACCATCGGGCCGGACAGAGTCCAAGCGGCTCAAGCTTGCTGCCAGGATACAAGGGTGCGGTTGTTTTGGTGCGCGTCGCAATGATCCCGTTCCGAACAAACACTGCAACGCCCTCGTACCCTCGGCTATCCGGCCAGTCACTGACTACATCCATGAAGAGATCACTCACTGCATTCCGCTGCAAACACGGTTGGCAATAAACACCAGGTAGCTAGTATGTGTTTATCAATACATGAATCAACATACCGATGCGCATCAACGCCGTCAGACCAGTAGTACCTCAGCTACAGCTATGGGCACAGCTGCAGTGCCCGCCTTTTTGGGCAAAAGGGACATGTGCATTTAAAGCATACAATATGGGACTCATTTTTGCAGCCATCACAGCCTTGCTGTGCAATGCTGGATGCAATTTGGGATGCATTACCACTCGATGTGTAGAGCATTGGTGTAGTTATTTAGGCTTGTTAGAGTGCGAAACTTTTTGGTTATGTTTGGTGCTGTTCGATCACCTTTTCTGTAATGGCTACTGCGTTTGTAACGCCAATGATATCGTTTAATCATTCACTGACTCATCATTAGTGAGGATGTGTACTTTCCTAGCTGAATTATCACTAAAACATGATCGAATGTTTGCGATGACTTCCAATCAGGCACGACATATGCATTACGAAGATGGTTGATGCTTGATGATGCCGGCCATTTCAGTAACGAGATTGTGAAACTTATGCCGCACCATGCGACCATTCTGTTGCATCAAAAAAGTGCGTACAAACTCATGAAGACCAGACTGAATTTAAACAATCCAAGCATGCACGCAATTAAGGCAACATTTACGGCACACATTTGTGTTTTCTCTAGATGTTCAAGCACGTTTCAATGCAAAGAAAATCTTCAGAGCTCAGCGTCTTGCTGATGCGATATGCGGACTTTCCAGGATAGTGGGCGAATTAAACCCGGTGGTCAAGGAACTCGCGTTCTGCCCAGGTAACCATATTTACCGGTGCCCCACTGAAGGTCGTCAGACCCCTGTATAAGACAACCCGCGGGGCGGCGTGTCCACTCTTGGCTGGTGTTCGCACTGCTGATCACTTGTTAGCAAGGTGCAGAAATGAAATTCAAGCTACTGGTAAGTGGAAATATTACGCCGGTGACGGTGGTAGAACGTGAAGTGATCAATGTACCTGGAAAATCTTGCCTAACACTGAAATATTATACCAGGTCATGGCTGATGACGTTTTAAGCCTACGTTACCGAAAGCCAAAATGAATCACGTAGAGTATGTGTGAAGGAGCACGTTCTATCTTGACTTCTGGGATATAGTTTGCGTACCTTAAAATATACTTTACATGTGCCCTTGCTCTCTCACTACCCGAACTCCCCGCCCCCACCCTCCCCCCTCTTCCCTTCCTCCTTCCTCCTTCGTTCTTTCTTCCTATTACTCTCTCAATCAATCTTGCTTTCTCTGTCCCGTTCACACTCCCTGTCCCACTTGATCTGCAAGTCCCTCTTGCTTGCCTTCTTCTTTTCCCTGTCTTTACTCCTTCATCTCAACATCCTCCCCCCCCCCCCCCCCACCGCCGACTCGCCACTTTCCAACATCCTTCTCTCGCTTTTGCCAGCTTTTCAGCCCTCGCTCCTGCCATTCTTAGGTCCCTCCATCCCTCTAGTTTTTCGTCCTTTCCACCATTCATCCGTATCTTGATTCCTCGGTGCCTTGCTCCCTTCGTCTCCACGTCTTCGTCTTCGTCTCCGTCTCGAGACGGCTCCACTGTCGTTTGTAAACAGAGTAAACGCAGCTTTCAACCGCATTACTGACGGAGAGATGGGGAACCGAAGTTTACATATGAATGCTAACTTCTGTTTTCCGGTTTACCTCTGCGCGATAAAAACTAAGAATGAGCAGCTGAGCCAGTAAACTACTATAAAAATTACACACCAGGTGTAAAGTTACAAAATATCACAAGATAATCTTGTCCCTATCACAGTATATGCATAAATGCGCTACCTTTTAAGTTGACTACATATAACGCAGCTTTATGAACGCTTATGAACACGCAATGCCCAGTTTAATATCTTTGAAACAAATCAAGTATTAGTTAATGTATGGTACAACTGGTATGGTAAAACATATGGTACAACTGCCTTCCCTCACGCAGGGCGCGCGTGGGTTGAGGGCTCCGTACGGCCCGTGCACCTTCTTCACGCCGACGATGTCGTGCAGCTGCGGCTCCGTCTCGGGGTCTCGAAGCTTGGCCGAAACAAAGTCGTCCAGCTGGTCTTGGCGGGGCTCGTCGTCAGGGAGAGAACAACTATGTATCGTCCCCGCGTTGCGGTCAGCTGTGCAAGCATATAAGCACTCGGCGGCTCGGATTATGGACTAGTATGGTGAAGTGTACAGCGTCGTTTATGGGGCGCAACCTGGGCCCGATAAACGGCACGTTGCAGAGATGGAGCTGCGAGTGAGGGAAGAAGACGGAGGAAGCCGGGCAGTTGACATGGTCAGCCGCGTTTTCCGCCACAGCTGTAGAGATGTAAACTTCGTCACGCACCGCTTTTCCTGGCGGCTTCAGTCTTAGTTTCACCTCAACTTACCACGTCTCCACCACTAGTTAACAGGGTGATGACGTCATCTGCGAGCGGGACTGGCGTTGTTACGTGCTGCACTCATCTCTCATTGTGCACGCCCAACGCCGGTACGGCGAGGGTGCATTCTAGCGGGCAGAAATTAAAGCACTGCTTGACGAGGCACCTGGAGGTCTGCAGAAGGCGATCGGCATACTGAAGTATGAGATTGCCGACTTGCCGAAGGGCAAGATTCACGCGGTCTGTCACGTTGCAAGGATGAGATTTACTGTAAGAGACCTGTGTCAGCAGCGACTGGTAGTTTAGCATTGCAACGCTAATTATGGTCGGCTCTCACAGCATCAGGGCCACATTCCATGATTTGTGAGCTTTTGTGTATTTTACTGCGCGCCAGGCCTGAGGTTGAGACAATCACTCCCGGCAGCAGGGGGGGGGGGGGGGAGTTGACTTTACCCTGGGATCTCCAAGCTCCAGATGCTGTATGGGAAAAAAGACCGTTTTTAAGGTCTCGTCAAACACTGAATAATGCACGCCAAATTTGTATTGAACTTAGGTCAAATATAGCCACCAGAGGCCACGAAACGTAAAAAGGTTTTTCCGATAGATGCACTTGAGGTCTACCTTTGTATGTCAGAACGGATATTGGGGGCACAGAAACAGGTGTTTAAACTGTGCTGAATTCATTGCGACCAATCCGGCTGATGCATTTCTCCTCACATGGATCAGGTCAGATCGGGTCACTGTAATACAAGTTGCCTACAAGAATGACAAGATTCTCTGCACATTGTGTTGTTAACTAGGTTTATTTAATTAGATGCAGGTGTATGCTAAAAGTATTCCAAACACAAAATTACCACTTAAGGTTCGTCTATTGGTCATCAGGTTCCCTTAGGTGAAATCCATAAACAATCGAAATGAAAAATGGGACTGCTAGCCGGGTTTACGCTACAAGTACACTGTCTCCCTACCTCAGGTCAGGTCAGGTCACCTTAGGTGAAATTCATGAACAAGCTAGAGGAAAATTTGAACTGCTAGCCGGCTTTATGTTACCAGTACACTGCCTCTCTGTGGTCAGAAATAGCTTATTGTACATATATGGGTACTAATGATGTTATACCTTTTGTCTACATCATTCATGGTCCATTGCACGCCTGGCAATGGAGTTGCAACAACATGAGAACAGGTGGTTTGGAACATCAAATCAGACGTCATCAGCTTCACAAACACGATAAGGAGGTGGTTACACGCGTCGTTCTCTTTCATCTAGCCTTTCAGCTCTTGGCAGCATAGTTTGTTGCCCTTGGGTGACCTCGTATGACCTTGCATGTCCTCATATGGCATATTGTCAACTCATTCTTCGTTAGAATGTTACCATCATATTACCAGCTACCACAACATATTGTTACCGGAACATTTGAATTCTGCGCCCAAAATTACCCCTTAAATCTGCTAGTTTTGAGCTCAGCATTTGTTTTGCAGGAGGTACCCATAGAGAAAGGTCATGATTTGGACCAACGTTATGTGCGCTGTGTTCTTATGATGGCTGTGCATGTAAGTTAACACTATTTTTTATACACAGACACTATAACTACACAAAACTATACAGAACTTTACATTATTCGTATAGATGCCCAAAGTTGACCTGAATTTACGTCACTGACCTCTTATTTTGCAAACACTCCAGAAACTAACATGTTGTATTGCTTGCAACAATTTTGGACAATTTCAAATGACCCACAAGTTTGTGAGGTGAACATTTTTAGAGATATATGTCTTTGACATGGCCTTACACTGATCTGTGTGGGTCAAAACTTTATAGTTGCAAACAGGATGCTAAATTAGCTAATGAACAGGTACTGAAAATTTCTGGCTGCTGCAGTTGTTCTTTTCTTCGAACCGTGCTCGGAAACCCGTAAGGAAAAGTCAACTTTCTCACCGGCCGAGCGCGGGATAAACAAATGATGGAAACCTAGCTGTTTAGGTCTCCTAGTCCGTTTGACCAGGTCATCGCGCAGTATACCGTCCAAACGATCGAGTGGGCCAGGCCAGGTTAACAGATGGGACCCCGAGAAGAGCGCAGAGCCCTCCATTCAAACAAGAAGTACCCGAACCCCAGTGTGGATGTCAGCAGAGTAGGATTCTACATTTCAATACCAAGATCCCATACACAGTGCGCCGAACAATCCTGTGTGCCCGAGTATGTTAATTTGAGGGGCCCAGAACGACCGGGTATGCCCATACAGGTGAATAGATGAACCTCCGACAAGAGTGTGGGGCTCTAAGCAAGTAACACAGCATTGGAAGGGCCTTAGACCAATGTAGAAGGCCCGTAGAATGCACCGTAACGATAGAATTGCCCCTGCCAGTGGGCATATAGGTTCCCCGAAACGAGGTAGGATCTCTGGACAGCATAATGAGCCTCAACAACTTCCAATCATTACCCTCCCAATGAGTGAAAAAAATAATTTTGGTTGTCTGAAAGCCCAAAGACGTTCAATTTTGTTCCGTTGTGTGCTGTTCTGTCTTAGAGGGGCCATCTGTTCTCTTCTGATACAAAGTTTCTCCCTGCCCCCCCCCCCTTCCTCGGAAAAAGGAAATGTGTGTTTGGTGCGTGTGGTTAGACAATATTAGGCAGGAGTGAACAATCCACATTAAGTATGCGAAATGAGTATCAATGAGTTTAAAAATTCCTCCTCATAGCGTGCTGCTTTACACCCAAAGTCGGCAACTCTGGGACGCTGGGCTGACCCAACGGCCGTTGCACGCGACACGTTATCGAATCTGCTAAACAGGATGCAGGAGCCCATTCTTCAGGATTTGGACAATGACCCTGAGCAAGGCTGGACACCGGACAGGAAGTTGTCAGCACTCATGACGGACTGGTGCGCCGCCATGCCCTTCGTCGCCCGCCGGAGTCAGCCCTACGGCGAAGCGTCAACTAGGTCAGCGGAAAGACGTTCCGTTCTAACGCATCCGTTCTGCCGTTTTTTTTTTACCTGTGCTCGGAAAACCGTAAGGGAAAGTCAACTTTCTCCCCGGTCGGGCACGGGATAAGCAAATGACGGAAACCTAGCTCTTTTGGTCCCCTAATCCGTGTGACCAGGTCATCGCGCAGTGTACCGTCCAAACGACTGAGTGGGCCAGACCAGGTGAATAGATTGGGCCCGACAACAGCGCAAAGCCCTCCATTCATATAAAAAGTACCCGAACCCCAGTGTGGGTGTCCCTCTAATGATCGAGTTTGCGTGTGCAGGTCGAGAAGTGTGCCCCGACAGTGGAGTAGGACTCTACATTTAAATGCCAAGACCCCATGTGCATTGCGCCGAACAATCCAGTGTGCCCGAGGATGTTAATTTGAGGGGCCCAGGACGACCGAGTGTGCCCCTACAGGTGAACAGATGGGCCTCCGACAAAAGCGTAGAGGCCTAAGCAAGTGACACAAAATTGGAAGGCCCCTAGAACAATGTAGAAGGCCCACTGGCATGTTGTGAGTGTGTCAGTAGGTCAGCGGAGACCAACGGAACCGATAACCTAAACAACCGAGAATGCCCCATCAGTTTAGCATATAAGGCCTTTGGCTCTAGCATATAGAGCCTTTCCGACGACTGGAAAGAATCAGTGGAAGGCCCTGACTGACAAGAGTGCCCCCGGTAAACCAGTGAAAAGGGCCCCAGAAACTGGCGCGTCTAGACCTGTTGTCGGCGATCAGAGGCACGCTTGTTGCCAGGGGCTGATTGGGACCGCAGATGGGGAATGACGAGCTGATGTCTCCTGTTAACTGCGTGTTTAGGACTGACAAATGACATCAGAAGTGTCTCTAGTGCTGAAGAAGTCTAACAATGCGCACCTAGATCTGGTTTTGCCAACCCTGTGCTGCTGGTGCTGTCAGAACGATGGGGGCTGGGGCTGCCGGAACGATGCGTGCTGGGGCTGTCGGAACGATGCGTGAAGGCGTTTGGCAACATATCAAATTTGGCAACATGCTAATTGCCACAAACAGCAGCGAAATCAACCCTCAACTTTTTCGAGTTCAGCCGATGCAAGACCCTGCTTCGGCGAGGTGTACTCGGCTGCCAGCCCCAGTATGACGTGGGTTCAGCGAATGCCAAAACGTCAGGGCTCATTTATGCCATAGCTCGCGTGTAGCGTTATCCTTCAAAGTGACTGAGCCTGCAGGTGAAATGGCGAATGGACGCTTTCGATAAGGCAGTTTTAATCTAAGACAGGCGATCTTTCACCAGTTTAGATGAAAGATTGCAGAATGTATGACCTGTTCACTGTTTTCATTGTGCCCCAGGGTAGGACAACGCTGTCGGTCAAAACCGAATATCTTCAGATCATATTCAGTCATGCAGCGACATTCCACATTAAGGCAAGCGATCTGCGTTTGATTGGACAGCGTACCACGAACAAAACATGTTGAAAACTGACGAAAGAAAAGTGACCGAAGCGGCCACCAGCCTGCATCAGATCAGTTGATCGCGTCATCGGAATAGTCTGTGCATCTTTTTCGCTTTTTATGGGAGAAGAAGTTGTGTAGATATTGCTTTCTTACCGAGCTTTCAGCAGACACTACACACTACCCTTCCCTTAGCACTCGGTGCCACATTTAAAGCGAAGAGCAGCGTGATTCCAGTCATTATGTCACGATGGTTTTCGGAGACAACGGAGATGAGACAGCTCACGAGCACGAAACAGATGTGAACATGCAACCACACTGAAACGTTCCGAATGCGCGGGAGGCGGACATGTGCTGCAGCTGCAGATTGTGATGCATTTCGTAAACAAACCAAGCTCGATGCATAAAGCTTAATGCCTGAAGCGGTTGGAGTCGCTGGGGCTCTCGGGCTTGAAGGTACCTGATGCCCTTGCTCTGTGCATGCACGGGCACGATTCACAAGTAGGTGAGGCAAGACGTAGCCACAGGAATTGACCTATAACAGACTAGACAAACCTTTCGACTTTACAAAAAGTGCCAGCCGGCTACGCTACAGAAGGGCAAGCGATTTTCTGCGGCGCTTATCAACCAATGGAACTGCTATGCGTGGGCGTTTCGCGGTGCCGCATCGGGCGAAAATGACGAGAAGCTGCTCTGCAATCGGGTGTAGTAAAACGCAAAGTGATCGGCGAAGACATGGAGATAGCTTTTCATTCATCAAGCAAGTATTTTCGAGCTTGGTTGTGCCTTAATTAGTGATTTTGTTGTAGGTGGGTCTGCGCCATGACTGTTAGCCCGCACATCTGAAAGGTGGACATATGAAATTATCTCTTTAATCATTTTGCTCAGATACACTGTGTGCTTTCCTATTATCATCTAGGCATTTTATCACAACTGAATCCAGTTGCATCCACCCGTAGGATACTAAATATGCATTTTGGCAAGTGGGAAGATGGAATGAAGAACATCTAAGGACCAGAAAGAAAATGCCTTTCAAAGATGGGCGATATCAATGTTTATCACTTCTGATAGGTTGTTGTGTGCTATTCAACACTGATGAGATGCCGGCATGACATTGATCTTACGGTTACTACATTTTAAGTGGAAAATAGCACTTTAGCATGCTATTTGCATCGTTAAGAGAGGTCATGAAACAAGACTAAACTGGACAAGACAAGACTAAAACTGAACAGCGAAAGCCACACCTTGCTATGTGATTTTAGGATAATGACTGACTCAAACCAGTGTCTTGAAATGGCTTGATACTCTAGCTCATTGCACTCCAAAAAAATATTTGCAACAGGCTTATAACTGTACCACAGGGCCGGAAATTCCAAAAAAAAATTCCTGGTAGCAGAGTACAGATTTTCTATAGTAGAGTACAAAATTATCCAAGTGCTGCGGGTCATTACGGCTTTATTTGGGTTATCATTGAGAGATAATAGTGCAGTAGGTGGCACTTATCAAAATCGCCATTTTTCATATGCAGCAATTCATGTAAAAGCACTTTAAACTTTGAAACACATGTGCATATACATCGGTTTGCAATTTATGAAAGCCTCTGTGCATACACGCTCCAAAACGGAGGGTAATTACGCATCGGGCTTATACTATCGCCAAAATGGAGGGTCGTCACACACCGGTCTAATACATCCTCAAAATGGAGGGTGGGTACAACACGCACAGGCGACAGAAGTGGTACACAAAAAATGCAAATGGACATGCGACAGACGGCCGCCTATTCATATTCCACCACGATCATGCTACTTACGCTCCACCACGGTCACGCTAATCACGCTCCACCACAGTCACGCTACTCACGCTCCACCACGGTCACGCTACTCACGCTCCACCACGGCCACGCTACTCACGCCCTACCAGCTAGCTGGTTTTAAAAACAGCTAAACATTCATGCACTCTACCTTCCCACTCCCGGTCAAAACACGACGCTCTGCACGTCCCACCTGAACAATAGAGACAGGCAGCACTCTTAACCGATTTACCGAACCAGCGCAAGTGCAATGCCTGACAGACCCGTGCAGGCCGGCCAAAAGGGATCGGAGTCAGGCACTCCGCCGATTCCGGCGGATAATGCAACGCATTAATGGATTTTGATGCGCTTTAACCGATATCATTGCGAAATATGGTAATTTATGTTGCAATTAATTGCTGTTTTTTTGTTCTAACAAGCCATTTTCCTTAACTTGCCGGGCCAAAGTTATGGGTTCGTGTTACTCTGGTGTCCTAATGTTTTTGCCTGGGTGAGATGGCAGGTGAGTCTCCAAATAGTTTTTGGCTATTTATGGGAACGTGTTTCGACTTAAAAGGTTTTTTAAAGCCTGAATTACCAGCTTTAATTTCACACTATTGCGTGACAAATTTAACTTAGTTTATATCCACAACTGCCGTAAAATTTGCGCACTCCGGACACCAGGAGGTGGCCAAAAGTCCAACCACATGGCGGTTCTGGATGAGAACAAATAAGTCCTTTTTCATAATTGTGATGTCCACCTCTGTACAGCTTCCCTCTAATGTGAACAAATATGTTCAAAGCATGAGCGCAAGCAGACTTTTTGTGCTTTTGACAAACCAGTTACGAGAAGGCGAATCATTACAACCAATTGGAGAGTTTTGCTATGTTCAACCACCAACCTGAGCTGGGAGGCGGGCGCAAGCTCCTGAAGAGTTGAGACGTTTCCGACAGTGAATTGCGAGTGCTTTTTTATTTGTATTGCCATGACACAGTGTGTGTGGGGGGGGGGGGGGGGGCGATAGTGAATTGGTTAACGCGTCTCACACGCTGCGCGTCTGGGAAACCAGAGGTACGGGGTTCAATACCCCGCGGTGCCCGCCCCTCCTGCCAGGGTGAGAGGCAGGCGACGCCACATAGTCACAAGAGCTGAGTGCGTCGTAAAGCCCCAGTGACACACACACACACACACACACACACACACACACACACACACACACACACACACACACACACACACACACACACACACACACACACACACACACACACACACACACACACACACACACACACACACACACACGCACACACGCACACACACACACACACACGCCATGACACATGACACCGTCTGCGATAGGTGATCGGGCGTGCGGTTTTCTATGAATGTTCGTTTGGGTGCGGTGCGGAATGTTCGTTGTATTCTTTGCAATTAATGCAGTTCGTCGTCAATGGTAGGTTAAGTCATGTTCTAGTTTGAGTTGGTCTGCGTAGGGCATAGGAAGTGAGAGCTTTGCTAATCTTCAGACCGGTGCGACTCTGGTACTTGTTTCTCATTTCCCGGTATTGTTCAAAGGCGATTCCATTCAACATTCACATTCTTTAGTTTTCACATTTCCATACATGGTTTATCCTATACCTAGGTGGCAACACAGGCTGCTTGACACTGGGCATCTTGGTCTGATGGGTGCAAGATTTGTGCTCTTGCAGATATCGATACATGGCTCCTGATGGAAGCAGCAAGTCTCATGCTGTTCCACCTTCTGGTTGTATTTTGTCCTGACACAAAGAGGTAAACTGAGCTTTTCCATTCCAAAAGCTTTCCA
>NW_023595962.1:19067423-19091376 GCF_011947565.3 Pollicipes pollicipes
CACGATTCTGGGTTGTCGACCCAACCTGGGAGGACCCAACCTGTCGGATACGTTTAAAGCTGGATACAGTTGGCTAACGTTCATGACAATTATCTTGCCCTGTTTCGCTTCTGACTATCTCAAGTCGAGGCCACAAGCCAGTGGAGGGAGATACGACTGGCCCGGCCCTTCTGCTCGCTGGAATGCTGAAAAGGACCACATCCGGATGAAGGCTGAGAACAACTGTCTCCCGAGTTATCGTTATGGCAATTTTTCTGTCTTAGAGGGACCATCTGTTTTCTTCTGAGACCAACTATCACCCTGCCTCCCCCCCCCTCCACGGAAAGGGAAATACGGATTTGGTATGTGTGGCTAGACAATATTAGGCAGGAGTGAAGAGTCCACCTTAAGTATGCGAAAAATGAGTTTACAAATTTCCCCTCATAGCGTGTTGCTTTATACCCAAAGTCGGCAACTCTAGGACACTGGGCTGACCCAACGGCCGTTGCACGTGAAGCTGCTAAGCAGGATGCAGGAGTGCATTCTTCAGGATTTGGACAATCACCCTGAGCAAGGCCGGACATGGGACGGGAAGCTGTCAGCATTCATGACGGACTGGTGCGCCGCCACGCCCTCCGTCACCCCCCGGAGTCAGCCCTACGGTGCAGCGTCGAATATGCCAGAGGAAAAACGTGACCACCGCCACTGTCCTCCGTCCAGAGGGGCGGAAGAGCAGTCCACTTCGTGGACGGCACCATGTGCTCGCCGGTCGTCCTCCGAAGGCCGGAAGGGGCAGCCACCCGTCCCAGCGGGATCTGGGACAGCGTCGCCGCAGCCGTGATCGCCGCAGCGATCTGCACTGCTTGACGAGGCATCTGGAGGTCTGCAGAAGGCGATCGGCATACTGAAGTATGAGATTGCCGACTTGCCGAAGGGCAAGATTCACGCGGTCTGTCACGTTGCAAGGATGAGATTTACTGTAAGAGACCTGTGTCAGCAGCGACTGGTAGTTTAGCATTGCAACGCTAATTATGGTCGGCTCTCACAGCATCAGGGCCACATTCCATGATTTGTGAGCTTTTGTGTATTTTACTGCGCGCCAGTCCTGAGGTTGAGACAATCACTCCCGGCAGGGGGGGGGGGGGGGGAGTTGACTTTACCCTGGGATCTCCAAGCTCCAGATGCTGTATGGGAAAAAAGACCGTTTTTAAGGTCTCGTCAAACACTGAATAATGCACGCCAAATTTGTATTGAACTTAGGTCAAATATAGCCACCAGAGGCCACGAAACGTAAAAAGGTTTTTCCGATAGATGCACTTGAGGTCTACCTTTGTATGTCAGAACGGATATTGGGGGCACAGAAACAGGCGTTTAAACTGTGCTGAGTTCATTGCGACCAATCCGGCTGATGCATTTCTCCTCACATGGATCAGGTCAGATCGGGTCACTGTAATACAAGTTGCCTACAAGAATGACAAGATTCTCTGCACATTGTGTTGTTAACTAGGTTTATTTAATTAGATGCAGGTGTATGCTAAAAGTATTCCAAACACAAAATTACCACTTAAGGTTCGTCTATTGGTCATCAGGTTCCCTTAGGTGAAATCCATAAACAATCGAAATGAAAAATGGGACTGCTAGCCGGGTTTACGCTACCAGTACACTGTCTCCCTACCTCAGGTCAGGTCAGGTCACCTTAGGTGAAATTCATGAACAAGCTAGAGGAAAATTTGAACTGCTAGCCGGATTTATGTTACCAGTACACTGCCTCTCTGTGGTCAGAAATAGCTTATTGTACATATATGGGTACTAATGATGTTATACCTTTTGTCTACATCATTCATGGTCCATTGCACGCTTGGCAATGGAGTTGCAACAACATGAGAACAGGTGGTTTGGAACATCAAATCAGACGTCATCAGCTTCACAAACACGATAAGGAGGAGGTTACACGCGTCGTACTCTTTCATCTAGCCTTTCAGCTGTTGGCAGCATAGTTTGTTGCCCTTGGGTGACCTCGTATGACCTTGCATGTCCTCATATGGCATATTGTAAACTCATTCTTCGTTAGAATGTTACCATCATATTACCAGCTACCACAACATATTGTTACCGGAACATTTGAATTCTGCGCCCAAAATTACCCCTTAAATCTGCTAGTTTTGAGCTCAGCATTTGTTTTGCAGGAGGTACCCATAGAGAAAGGTCATGATTTGGACCAACGTTATGTGCGCTGTGTTCTTATGATGGCTGTGCATGTAAGTTAACACTATTTTTTATACACAGACACTATAACTACACAAAACTATACAGAACTTTACATTATTCGTATAGATGCCCAAAGTTGACCTGAATTTACGTCACTGACCTCTTATTTTGCAAACACTCCAGAAACTAACATGTTGTATTGCTTGCAACAATTTTGGACAATTTCAAATGACCCACAAGTTTGTGAGGTGAACATTTTTAGAGATATATGTCTTTGACATGGCCTTACACTGATCTGTGTGGGTCAAAACTTTATAGTTGCAAACAGGATGCTAAATTAGCTAATGAACAGGTACTGAAAATTTCTGGCTGCTGCAGTTGTTCTTTTCTTCGAACCGTGCTCGGAAACCCGTAAGGAAAAGTCAACTTTCTCACCGGCCGAGCGCGGGATAAACAAATGATGGAAACCTAGCTGTTTAGGTCTCCTAGTCCGTTTGACCAGGTCATCGCGCAGTATACCGTCCAAACGATCGAGTGGGCCAGGCCAGGTTAACAGATGGGACCCCGAGAAGAGCGCAGAGCCCTCCATTCAAACAAGAAGTACCCGAACCCCAGTGTGGATGTCAGCAGAGTAGGATTCTACATTTCAATACCAAGATCCCATACACAGTGCGCCGAACAATCCTGTGTGCCCGAGTATGTTAATTTGAGGGGCCCAGAACGACCGGGTATGCCCATACAGGTGAATAGATGAACCTCCGACAAGAGTGTGGGGCTCTAAGCAAGTAACACAGCATTGGAAGGGCCTTAGACCAATGTAGAAGGCCCGTAGAATGCACCGTAACGATAGAATTGCCCCTGCCAGTGGGCATATAGGTTCCCCGAAACGAGGTAGGATCTCTGGACAGCATAATGAGCCTCAACAACTTCCAATCATTACCCTCCCAATGAGTGAAAAAAATAATTTTGGTTGTCTGAAAGCCCAAAGACGTTCAATTTTGTTCCGTTGTGTGCTGTTCTGTCTTAGAGGGGCCATCTGTTCTCTTCTGATACAAAGTTTCTCCCTGCCCCCCCCCCCTTCCTCGGAAAAAGGAAATGTGTGTTTGGTGCGTGTGGTTAGACAATATTAGGCAGGAGTGAACAATCCACATTAAGTATGCGAAATGAGTATCAATGAGTTTAAAAATTCCTCCTCATAGCGTGCTGCTTTACACCCAAAGTCGGCAACTCTGGGACGCTGGGCTGACCCAATGGCCGTTGCACGCGACACGTTATCGAATCTGCTAAACAGGATGCAGGAGCCCATTCTTCAGGATTTGGACAATGACCCTGAGCAAGGCCGGACACCGGACAGGAAGTTGTCAGCATTCATGACGGACTGGTGCGCCGCCATGCCCTCCGTCGCCCGCCGGAGTCAGCCCTACGGCGAAGCGTCAACTAGGTCAGCGGAAAGACGTGGCCACCGCCCCTGTGTTGCGGCCGGAGAGGCGGAAGAGCAGCCTACTTCGTGGACGGCACCATGTGCTCGCCGGTCGTCCTCCGAAGGCCGGAAGGGGCAACCACCCGTCCCAGCGGGATCTGGGACAGCGTCGCCGCGTGATCGCCGCAGCGCCGCACAGCCTGCAGGATTGCGTCGAGCAAAACCGGGCGCTGGGTCGCATAACATGTCATGTCAAATTTATGTCACGAAACAACAAGTTTGGTAGTTAAACAAACAGATAACACACCTTAGAAATGCTCTTACGCGGGCTGCTTTCTCCCATTTCTGTGATAATTGCATGCACATCAGTTCCCGCATTGTGAAAATATCCAAAGCCTTTGGGTACATACACATAGCTACCAACAACACTAGTCGACAATGCTTGTCTTGGGGCACCCAGCCGCTCGCTACATGCCCGTCCCGGCTGCCGGCCCGGCTCAGGCTGCTGCTGTGCGCAGGGCTGGGATGGAGTCCCGTTTAATGCTGCGCAATCTTTGTCTTGTTTGTGGCTGCGGAAGCGGGAAGGGCTTGATGCGATGGGATGTGGTAAGGGTGTTTGTTGACGTATTTGGTGAATTGATGATGATGTGTTTGCCTGAGGACATCAAACTGTACAGCACCTCTTGGTGCGGTCTCGTTTGGGGCTGTACAACATGTCAATGTTGTTTTATTGTGTTTAGGAGAAGTCGTTTGGGCGGGATGAGTTATGCCTAGTTTAGCTATAATGCGTTGTGTCTGCTCATATGTGTTCTGCCGCTCTGAATACATTTTCCCCGGCTTGGTAATGCTGAAGATCTCGATAACGGGCCACGATTTGCATGCCTTCAAATGTCTAGTCGGCACTATTATACGCAGACACTGGATCATCTCAACGAGAAGTCAAAAACGTTCAGCACAGTGCACCATGTCGTTTAATGACTAGGTCGTGGAAAGAGTACAGCCGACGGAGTTCCTAGAAATGGGGGAGGTGACAATGGACATAGTGCGGAACCTGTCTGCATCCATGGACGATTTATTACCGTGCCGCCGATGTGCCCTGAGGCCCAAATAACCAACCACCAACCAATCCGAATCCTGTGCATTGGATAATCTCGTGGGATCACCCGGGATCCCGGTTTGATATCGATTTTTATGCAAAGTACGACATGAAATTTACTAAAAACATAGGACAGCTGTATAATTACATGGTTAAGATGCCGTTGCTTTGAGGACGGATGGCCAGGACCGTGTGCAATGGCTAAGAGTGTTTAGGGGGCATAGATTGCCCTAAGAACTCTAGCGCCGCACAATATTTTTACGGGAAGAAGTGGGCGCGGGATTGATCAAGCTGGAGTACCGTAAACATCAGTAAAGTCTCAATGTTTTAGAGAAGTGTAACTAAATCTCAGTCCAAGTCCTAAGACCAATTATCTCCTGATTTCGCTTTCGTTAGTTTGGCATGTCAAAAAGAACGGCGTATTTTGGTTCCTCTGTTGTCATGTTTTCCCTTCGTGTTTGAGGGCCGCGTGGCAAAAGGTATCAGAAATTGGGAGCAAGTCGGATGATGCAATCCAGCATGACGGAGTGGACCTCGCTTTTAAGGTTTAAGGCTTAAGTTTTCCTGAAAATCACACTTTTTTAGCTTTCGTGTCAATATGTACGACAGCGCGCCACGTATCAGTATGGAAATCACGCACATGTCTTCTTTTTTGTTTCATTTTCAGCACGTTGATGTACATTTGTGTGTGTTTTGAATATAAAGTTTAATGCAGTGTTATCTTAAAATGTCAGCTCGCCGCTCGTGGTCGACGGGTAGGTCGGGTACTGCCGACTGTGGAGCATCATGCAGCGTTCTTCAAAAGACTGACCTGCTCGTAAACCAGGGAAGCTACGGAGAGATTGTTTGTATGCCAAAACACGCGCATTGGATACCTTGTAGGCTGCTGAAAACTTGAGCGTGATTACGCAACTTGCTGGAGAGATATCCTCAGAACACTTCAATGGGGGGGGGGGGGGTGCATCAACTCCACCTCCTATCCTATCAAGGCGAGCGTTAAAAAAGGCCTGTGTGCGGTTTTTTGCCATATCCCTTGCAATTATTAATCACATTGGTACGACATTCTGTCATACAATGAGCACAGAAAAATAGTTCGGTAAAGTATATAGCTCTGCTTATTATGCAATATGCCTACACATCATGTAAAATAATCATCTTTACTTTTCTACCTTAGCATTGTCTGTTACAACATTCCCGTACCGGGCATTATAGCCTTGGTCTCGCCTGCCGCATGAGGTCGTCCATACTTCGTGTCATCGCCACTTCCAGGTGAGGATTCCATGCAATAGTGTGCCTCTCCATATTATATTGCACACCATTGCAGGGACAGCTTAAACAACCACATCTTAACTTCAAATAAGAGGATCCTACATCCTTTTACCAAGCCATAGTAATCCTGAGCCACGGTAAACATCAACGAGAAAAAGAGGTACTGAAACACGAGCCAACAGCCTCCAACACAGGCGCAACGCCAACGCCTGGGAAATGAATCGGTGCGTGTGTGGCCGAAACATCTTGGTATAATGCTGCAGGCATAATAAAAGAGTAGTTAAAAGCAAGAGCATGTTTAACAAATTGTTTTGCTTCAATGTTGAAAGGCAAAGCTTTCAATATACAACTTTGCAATTGTTTTTCTTCTCTGTGATAAAATACCAACCAATGAAAACATGTAGCATGCGCATTGTGAAAAACATGCAGAGCATTTGTTGAGCAAAATTCCGCACCACGACGTCTGTCGCGAGGCACACAAACGTTGACATTCGTGTCATTAAGGTGAAAGGACGACTCCGTTGTTCCTTAAAACGGACCGTAAATGTGCAGATTTATTTTTGCAGAAGAGATGCAGTTCCAGGTGACGATCAGAGTTAGACGGACAGTGGTCAGTTGCGACAGCGGTCACTGTGCAGGACAGGGTCTGGTCACACCGCGGGGAGACAAACGGGATAGCTCTCCCGCTGACGGCTCTCCCAAGTCATATGTTGTGTTGTCAGCAGTGATGGTGGCCACAATTGTGACCTTAGCCGCCGCCGCCGCCGAGGCCGCCGCCGAAGCCGCCGCCGAGGCCGCCGCTGCCGTGCATGCCCCAGTGCCTTCTGTCATGACTGCCGTGGTCCCTTCCGCTATAACTGCGTCCTCCGCCACGACTGGAGTATCCGTAACCACCGCCACCGTCGCCGTCGTAGAATCTGCTTGCCGAGACGACGCCAAACACGGCCACCAGCAGCAGAATCTGAAACAGGAACAACACACCGTCGCATAAGCTGCACAATCATATTGGCTTGTCCGTTGAAATCATAGTTCGACGAAGTTATTGAAAGAAATGCATACAAGTCAATTGATCAAAAGTAGTACTGCAAGATAAGTGCAGCCGTCATCTGAACTGCAGGTAAGCATGCTTGAAGTCTGATCACATAACAGTATTTGCCACGTCGCAGCGGCAAAACGGGGAGGACATTGCAAGGAAAGAGCAGTTAAAAGGAAGAAAACAAGGGATCGGCTGACGTAAAGTCCTAAGAATGGCGGAAGAGACGAAGGGATGAATGGACTGATGAACGTAGGAGGGGTGGAACGGAGGGCTTGATTCGAGGAGTGAGGAAAAGACGGGGAATGGAAGGAGAAGGTGGCTGAAGGGCTGGAATAATGGAGTGCGATGTTGGGAGGCTACACGTCGCGGAGGGACATGAGAAGGGAGAACGATGGAGATCAGGAAAACAGAGGGTAAAGTGGAAAGAGAGGAAGAGGGAGAAAGACACGGGGATAGACAGAGAGGGAGAGAGAGAGAGAGAAAGAGAGAGAGGGAGAGACGGAGAGAAACAAGGTGAAGGGGAGAGAGGGGGAGATATCTTTTAAAGTATTCGTCGATTTCTACACATCATCTCGCACAAGTAAACATAGGTCGTGGTCCCTTACATCTGCTTCACATAATTAATGACTCCCGCTATATGGCACTGTTAGCTGAAAACGTCGTCGACCATGGCCTGTTAAAATATTCCAGCGACACGTGAAAAATTTCCGAGTGCATGAACCGGTAAATGTCTTCTCATGGACACATTTTTCACTCAAGATTCATTCCAACATTTCATTCCAACATTTTCACTTACCAGTAGCTGGAAGTTCATCTCTGTGCCTTGCGAACAAGTGATCAGCAGTGCGAACACCAGCCAAGAGCATACACACTGCCCCGCGGGTCGTCTTATATAGGGCTATGACTGCTTTCAGCGGGGCACCGATAAACACGTTAATCCGTGTGGCACGCTGGTGTTTGACCGCGAGCTTAATTTCAGCAGCAATGCTGGAAAACCCATGAATCACACCTGTGAGACGCTGAGTTGCAATGATGTTTTCTGTACTACAGCTTGCTTGGAGGCCTTGAGATTCTTGTAACGTAGAACTCTCAACAGCCTGCAAAATGTTTAATGTGTGCCTTATATGTTGCTGTAAGTGTGCGGAGATTGTGGATGTTCGTAATTTCCAAAATTCAGTCTTTTCTTAACTGGCTTTTCAGCAACTGTCTGATGTGACAAAATATATGGAGATGTGCGGCCTGAGTTGCATCATCTCAGCGCTCAAAGTTCCGTGCTACCGAGCAACATGTTCTTGCATAGCGTTGATGTGACTGATTGGAAGTGATCTCAAACAATTGTCCATGTTTTGGTGATAATGCACCCAGCAAAGTATATATTCTCACTGATGATTAGCTAGCACATGATTAAAAAGAATGTTATCGAAGCTTAAAAGATGATATCTGTCAGAGTAAATGTGAATGAACAATACCAAAACATAGGACCAAAACGCTACACCATAATGAGCCTAAAGAAAAGCATAAATAATTGAAACATCGAGTGGCAATACTTTACAGCTTTGAACCAGCGTCGTTACTATTTAGGTTGACAACGCTGCAAAGACGACTGCAAAATGATATTCATGAATGGTGCATGCCGCTGTCCCTTTATCCAAAATGATATGCATAAATTGCCCTACACATATCGAGGGCGTTGCAGTGCTCGTTCGGAACGAGATCAATGTGACGTGCATCAAAGCAACTGTAGCCTTCTATCCTGGCAGCAAGCTTAAGTCGTTCAGTACCCTTATCGCCCCCGATGGTAGTCGAGAGGTCCTCTTCGGATCCGTCTATCAGCCTCAAAGGCGCCGATGGCTGACCTGAGGGTGGACTCCGCCGATTCGGAGATGCAACAGCAGCATCTGCTGACTGACCATTTCCGAGCTAACGTCGTGGCATGCGCCGACATTTTCGTCCGACAGAATAACACAAGGAGTCATGACTCCAGGCAGCGAGAGTCCACATTGTGACAGTTCGCGCCTGCTCGCACAACCATAGCTGACCTCCGACCTCCCCCTGACCTGTCCGTTGGCCCGACGGCCAGCGAACACCAACACGACACGAGCCCAACCGGCGCCATGGCCGGGCCACGCGGGATTCACGCCCACAGCTCCTCGCTTTAGAGGGATCGCGGTTACAGCGCAGCCTTTTCAGGAGAGCCAGCAGCTTCAGTGATCAAAATAGCGCTTAGGGGTCATGAACGGCGTTTGAACCCGGGCGGAGCTGAGGGTGCAGCCATGGCCATGATGCCCTTGCACTTCGCCGTTCAGCTGAGCGGCACTTGTAGGGACAAATAACCGCCCGCTACAGCATGACATCGATTTAATTTTCGTGATCCGGTTCAGTCCATTCCGGCTAGCCCAGATCCAATCCCGCTCTCCAAACGATCTTTTTTTTCAAATTCTCCAATTCCATCCGCTCTTGCCCGCGTTACAAGGAACAATGATTAAATGAGACCGTACCAATCCACTCCACATGAAGTTTTAGAAATTTGAACAGGATACTTAGCTGCTCTCAGCATCTTAAATTTAATAACATCGTTGACTTCCATTGGAGAAATACGTGTGATATATGCCACAACCCAGTGGGTGCTGAGATACTCATTAGAGCAATTTATTCATTAGGAATGTAATTCTTCACGAGGTTCAGAACAAACAAGGCTTACCATGCTGTTGATCATATCACTATTAAATTGGCAAATAATTTTTCGAGTACCGCTGCATGCAACAGCCAAAATGGTCTTGGTTTCAATATTCCAAGGACATAAGCAGCTTAGCTAACATTCTCAGATTCCGGGCCAGGTGCAACATAAGTGTACATGCCCCTAGGCAGTTTCAGCGGTACCCAGTTCACAAGCACGGGACGACACTCATTCAGCACGCATTTTCAATAATTATAATGACAATCTAACCTCATATTTAAAACATCAGGTTTTTGCTCATTCTCAGACACACCACCACATGAAACATCACTTACGAACATTATTTCTGTAGATTAGCAGATACGTAAACATTACAATCTTCACATGCGTCTGTCCACTGCCTGCAGTACCAGCTCTTTCATCTAGGGGAATGAAGCAGTTGCGTCATTTTTTATCATATCGCTTAATGCCAGATACCATGAAATGTTCTTTTTTGTTCACACTGAAAAATACGTAAGTTCTTCTATCTGTAATGGTGCATCGTACTGCTGCTTGAAATCACATTAAAGCAGTTTAAGACACATTTGTCATGTATATTAGCAAAGATATGTAATTACGTATCCGTTGTTTTGTTTTAACACTCTAAGAGAGGCACCATGAATATTTTATCAGATGGTGCAGCATTGTAGTCAAGTGCGTGACGTGTCTTGTGCGCCGAAAGAACCATAGACACAAATCAGCAATCCTTTCATTTTCACAAACGAATTGTTTGGGTTAGGTTCTTGTCGCCCATCATCCGAGACATGACATGACCGCTGTCGCTTTGACATCTTATAAGCATAGGCCCTGGTGATTGCACAAACTACTCAAAATCTTACCAAACTTTCATCTGACGCATGAAAATCAGTAAAAGAATAGTAATGAGGATCCAGCAATCAGCGTTCCGGCAGACATCTGAAAATGGAGCAGTTGTAGCAGCATGATGTACTTGAAGCTAGTGTTAAACTCATCAATCTGGCTGACTGAATGGGTATACAGAGACTACGGTGTTGACATGGAGTTAGCTTTTCTAATGTTCTCACTGAGGAGCTTGTATTTCTAAATTCTGTGGTGTCGCTTTCTGCCAGCAAAACTTACTCCTATCCCCTTTTTTCAACTCAAGTGCACTGTCACCTGAGGTTAAACGGGATCGCTGAAAAAATTAGGAGGAGGGGCCAAAATCAATTAATACCCCACGTTAGTTGAATATAAGGTATAAACTGATAACATATTTGATATACTTGGAACGAATGGGAGATCTAGTTTCGCACAGGAGCATAGCTGAGTATCACTCATTCACATTGTGAATGTGATTATTTCATCATAATTTTTCATGCAACGTGTGAAAGAGGTGTGTTCTACATGGTGTGTTCTTGCATAGTTTAAAGGCTCTGGTCCAAGAGGATTTCATTAAGCATTTAAGAAACCATGTCGTAGTAATTTCCATGTATTCGTTTTCACTGCATTCATCCCGTGTGAGCCGCCAAATCCGAAAATCCGGTCTGGTTCCTATCTCTGTTTTGGTGGAAATTTTTGATCGGGTCCATTCCGGCCCGCAGATTGATCCACAATCCGTGGATTGAAGCATCGCTTCTTTGAGGGTCGTCGTACGGACCACGTCGACACCCTTGACCACGACTTGTCACCCCGCCTCCCAGGCGTAGATATGTAACAATAACAGCATGACCTTTTGACCTTGGGCAGTGATGTCAGTCCACATCCGCCTTCGACCATTTTTGTTTTAATTGATTCAACATTGATTTGCGATCGTTGTTCAACGCTTCGGATCTAATTCAAGTAATGATTTCATCTGGTGTGAATCAATTCTCAGTTATAATCGATGTTCCTGCGCAGTGATTACGTTTGAGTCCCCAACAAGACAATGATAGGTTTGTATCATTCAGGGGCCTCAATAGGGAAGGGGCCCTCCATCCCATTTGAGCTAGGGGCTCGCCATGCCGAACAGAACTCTCTGTGGCGATTATTGGACAGCTGCGACGAAAAGGATTATTTGCGTCAATGAGGGGCTCTGCTTTGCTCAAATGCTTGGGTAAGGGGTCCAAATACTTGGCTCAGTAGACATCCGGCGTCAGGCAGACGACTAATGTGTGAATGGCTTCCGTATCGACCAGGGACCCCGCCCCTCTGTCGCCAGCACGACAGCAGGCAGGCAATCCCCTCTTCAACGGAATAGCCCTTAGCCCCTGACCGGGAATATAATGTGTTCCCAACTGTTCTACCGACGGGGCTCCTTGCCTGTAAAAGGTGGTGTTCTTAGTGCCCAACAGAGTGGATTGAAATGAGGTCAAAAATAAAGAAGGCGATATAAGCGAGAACGTCCATTCTTGTTGCGAAACGACTTGTGAAACAGACACATCAATAGTTTGGAACCTGCGTTCGGACAATCTTAGCAGCAAGAATACCTATGAACAGCGTTGCGGTTTCCACCAACCGAGTGGTGTTGGCAGCTGCAGCATACACCGGGCGGCGAGCGCCCGGCGTGCGGGAATAGCCATCGTGGAAAAATACCTCGGAAAGTCTTCACAGCTCGCTTCGTATGGTTCTGCTGTCGAACAAACACCCCGTGGAGATGGCGCGACTGTCGCTTATACAATGTATTCAGGATAGATGTCGCTGTATGTGTCTGTCAGAGGGAGCGAATACTCAGACCCGCACCCGTTCGGAAGTGCGTCGGTGCAGAATGCCGCCCCTGCGAACGAAACACCAGTGACCGGATAGTCAGTAGTCAGAAGTCGATAGTCAGTAAAGATGTGCAGATACCAAACCTGAAGCTCGAGGTCAGTGCTGAAACTGAAGTGGTTCACTGGGGGCCTGATATCACTGATCGGAGAGGCAGATGTGACAGTCAAGAAGGGAGAGTGTGTGAAAACAGTGGGTCTCATGGTGGCAGACATGTCTGGACAGATAGCCCGGATGGGACGAAGTTGGATTGAAGTCGTGAAGATCCCTGTGCCAGGGGGTGATGTTGAAGCCGTAGAATCAGTGTCTCTTCTGGAGAGTGTTCTTGAGAAACACAATGTGCTCGAAGAAGGACTCGAGTGTGTCAGCATCAAAGCCCACCTGACACTAAAGCCAGATGCCAGACCAGTATCAGCAAGAAGGCATCGGTGCTACCAGAGAACAGACTAAGAACAGCTGCAATGACTGGTGACAATAAATTGCAATCAGTGACATTTCTGAAAGACAGCTATTGCTATCATTAAAACATTAGTTTAACGCAGAGTTTTGTACGGTGCATGTGTAGGCCCTTTATCGGAACTATGAAAATAGCACATGTCGTACGACGCCGAGAACAACCATGTATCGTCCTTGCGCTTTGGTCAGCTGTGCAAAGATATAAGCAATCGCCGGATCGAAATAATGACTAGTTTGGTGAACTGTACAGCGTCGTTTATCAGGCACAACTTGGCACAACTCTTGGCACACAAGTTGGCATCAGGCACAACTCCTGTTCTCCATATTTTATGTGAGCTTTTCACTCCCGCCTGACCTTGTCTAATCACACATTCCAAACCCCTATTCCCCTTTCTGAGGTTTTCTTATGTCATCCAAAACCGAGTTCACTTGAAACCACCGGGCGTAAACGGGGCTCTACAGAACCTGGACACCTATGGTTATGCCCTGCCTCACCTACATCTGAATCACGTCTATGTATGCACAGAGCAAGGGCACCAGGTACCTCCAAGCCCAAGAACCCCAGCAACCCCAGCCGCTTGCACGCATTAAGCTTGGTTTGTTTACAAATTGCATAACAATCGGCAGCTGTATGCCAAATGCAAGGTTTTCACGCATCCCCTATTTTTTGGTCTCACCACCACACCACGAAAGCAGAGCCTGGTGCAAGCACCAGCAAGGCCTGGTAGAGAATTTTACTCCACGTATTTCTTGTTCCCCGAGGAAACTTGACCACTAAATTGCATCACTCCCGAAATGCGGGACTGAGGGATTCAAGAAGTGTCTTCCAAATTAAATGAACAAGATGAATGTCACCATTGGGGCACTTCTTTTAACATATTTTAAGTTAAATCAGCTGATTACAAACTTTGCCAGAAATGTATCAGTCTATACATTTAGTGGACTACTTCTATTTTTATTGGTACCATATGAGTGTGATACCACCATTTTCTTCCTTTTTTAGATTGCCTTTAGAGATACCATCTGTTGCTTAAAATGTTGGCAAATTCCTCTGCAAGATTCTCCAACTGTAAACCTGTGCGTATTTCATACATAAATTGGATTAATTCGCCAGCCGCCGAAACATGCTTGATATGTACCTTACAGTGAACGGGTCACAGGGAATGAAGAAGACAATTTAAAGCACGGAACTTGTTTTTACCGCCATTTTTGTCCGGTTAAACCCTCGTTTAACCGTTTCCTTGGTTCATGGCGGCGCTCAATAATTATAAATCCAAGCCTTCCGAGTGTCCAACTCACCAGGCTTCCTGACAAGGCCACTTTAATGCTGCCATAAAGAGCTTTGGGACAGACCTGACGCAGATCACACAGAAGTGTTTGATGACGAAATTCTGTCCTCTGGAGATGTTTATCATGCACATATCTTACTTCTTCGCGTTGTAATCTCTTAGGTTGGTAGGCATGATTAACATTTATATTTGGGTTGGGGGTGGGGAGTGGGATGACTCTGTCTTCCAGCAAACCATGGAAAAGGTACTGATTTTTTGTCTTAGGGGAGCAGAAAGAAGTCAGTAAGCCTCCTGTGAACTAAATAATTGCGTAACAAATAATTATTGGTAACCAGAGTTAGCCATTTTCTGTTTCAATCAATCGAGTTTTGTCGTAAGACAAATCATGATGACACAAGGCATGCAAGGGGCTTATTTTTTCCATATTCTTGATTATTTGCCCCAGATTTCTTGAAGCGGTCCCTCATGGTTGCTTTAGCCAGATGTTTTCAATAGTTATCATAGTTTGCTAGCTTGCAAATGACTGTACTGTATATATGCACTATATTTTTATAACTTGGATAGTCTAAGCTGCATAGCAATTATAGTATGAGTTAAATATTAGTATGTAATGAATAGTCAGACTATCCCATTTAGAATGTGAAGCCAGATGTCAAACTTTGTCATTCAATATGAATAAGCAAGCCCAAATAGATGACTTTGCGGCAGCTGAAAAGGCAAGCATCAATACTGGCATGGTCATTCAAGGTTTATAGTACTTTTGGACAAGAGAGATTGTTTTGTGGAGCATGCCCATTATTGCCCTTGACATAGCTTGACCATGGCAATCAAAATAAGTTGTTCAAAATGATTTCAAGTGTTAATTTCTGTGTTGTCAAATTTATCTGATGTCAACAAGCTTAGCCAAATGAGTTAAATAAAAATGCAGGTTGAAACCAGCCAAAAATTAGCTATATCATGTTTTTATCACAAGTGCTACTGTCAACAGATAGGTGAGTTGAGATGATGTACAACATATGGCCTGCTCTAGGTTAGGTTAAGTGGGTTAAGTGCATGGCAAGTGGCAATAGAAATTGTGCAAGCATCAGTAACTCACAAATGCTGCTGTGGTACAAACAGGTTAGACAGGTTGAGATGAACTAAGGCCTCTTCATGTTAGGCATGGTTAGGCTGCTGTCATGGAGTAAGCACTGGTATTTTGTAAGAAACAATCACAAAATGTTTGTTTTCCCTGACCCCATCTTAACAAAAGCCAGAGGTATGGCTATTGTTTTTTTATTTGGTGATCGGCTGATGTGAAGAAGTCCAAGGTTTTTGTTTGAGTGTTTTATGCTTGTTGAATTTTCTGTTATTTTGTTGTTGAATTCCTTTCCCTTCTTTTGTGTTAAAGTGCTGTGGAAGGAAAGTGCAAAGTACAACATCAAATTATTGGGGTTAATTATTGTTTATGCTCATTACACTGTCATGAAATTACTATGCTTTAATGTATTCTGTTTCATTTAAACGGCTCAAGATGTTAAAAACCAAAAAGTTTTGTCACGTTTATGATATCACGTCCATGCCTACTTGAAATATATGTCTGTTTGCTAAAGCATCAGCCACTAGCTCATAAGTTCCATCTTTTGTGAATCCATGTTTTCCCCCCCGCACGGTCTTTTTATGATGGAGTTTTTCACTCCCAACTTAGCTCAAAAGCAGTACTAGCTCCCTTCATTACGTGCTGCGCGCCTCTCTCACTGTGCCCGTCCAACGCCGGTACGGCAAGGTGTCATCTAGCGGGCAGAAATTGAAGCACTGCTTGACGAGGCATCCGGAGGTCTGCGGAAGGCGATCGGCGTACTGAAATATGAGCTTTCCGTCTCGCTGGAGGGGAACATTTACGCGGCCTGTCACGTTGCAAGGATGCGATTTACCGTAAGAGACCTGTGTTAGTAGCAACTGGTAGTTTGACACTGCAAAGCTAATTATGGTCGGCACTTACAGTACCAGAGCCACATTCCATGATTTGTGCGCTTTTGTGGGTGTTTATTCGCGCCAGGCCTAGGATCTGAGACAACCTTACCTTTACTTTACCCTGGGATCTCCAAGCTCCAGATTCCGTATGAAAAAGACCGTCTTAAAGGTCTCGTCAAATCCTGAATGTTGCACACCAATTTTGTCTTGAACTTAGGCCAAACCTAGTCAACAGGCCACGAAGCGCAAAAACGGGTTTTTCCGACAGATACACTTGAGGCCTATCTTTGCATGTGAGAACGGATATTTGGGGCACAGAAACAGGCGCTTAAACTGTGCTGAGTTTATTGCGACCACTCCGACTGATGAATTTCTCCCTACATGGATCACGTCAGATCGGGTCACTGTAATGCAAGTTGCCTACAAGAACGATTATCTGCTCTTCACATTGTGCTCTTAACTAGGTTTATTTAATTAGATGCAGCTGTGTGCTAAAAGTATTCCAAACACAAAACTACCACTTTTGGGTCGTCTGTTGATCATCAGGTCACCTTTGGTTAAATTTATTAAGAAGCTACATGAAAAATTGACCTGCTAGCCGGGTTGGTGTTACCAGTGCACTGCCTCCCTGTGGTCAGAAATAGCCTATTGTACATATACGGGTACCACTGATCGCATAGATTTTGTCTACATCATTCATGGCCCATTGTACGCTTGGCAATGAAGCTGCAACAAACTGAGAACAGGTGGGTTGGAACCTAAAATTATGCGTCATCAGCTTCACAAACACGATAAGGAGGAGGTTACACGCGTCGTACTCTTTCATCTAGCCTTTCAGCTGCTGGCAGCATAGTTTGTTGACTTTGGATGACCTCGTATGATCTTGCATGTCCTCATATGGCATAGTGTAACCTCATTTTTTATTAGAATGATACGTCAAACGGATATTAGAGTGATGGTGAGCAGCCGGGCGCGGCTGCACCGCTGCGGCCGCGACCGGCAGCGGCAGACTACGCCAGACCGGCTACGTCAGCGCCCGAGTCGGACGGCTCGGTGGACCTGGACGCTGATCGACCGGCATCCGAGGCGGAGCAGTCCGAGGGGACGTCGGAGGCGGACCTGTCCGAGGAGACGCCTTCAGCTCACCAGCCAGCCGCGACAGCTGCAGCCGCGGCAGGTCAGCTGGGGCCGGCGGGCGGGCCGTCTGGTCCGAGTGTTGGCGGTGATCGAACGTCAGGTGGCGCTGGTGGTCAGCGACCAGAGGGCGCAGATGTATGCGGGGAGCCCAGCAGCGCTGTGCGTCGGGCTAACCGGAGTACGAAACCGCGTGAGAGGTTGATTGAGATTACGTAAGGGGCAACGTTCTTTCAAAGGGAGGAGGAATTTGGTGTATGGCAGTTGTTTAGGTGCGCGTCTATGCGCCAGGCAAGCGGCACAGTTGCGCCAGAGTTGTTGTCCTTGGGGGTGGCGCGCGTGGCGGGGGACGCGACGGGGTCGGACGCCTCGAACGTTATGTTATTTCTATCGGTGTGATTACTGAGGTATTGGGCAAATGCTGACGGTAACACCTCACGTAGTGTTTGATCGGACAGCCACAGCGGACTGGATATTACAAGCATCACTAGAGAAAAGACAGCATTCCCGACCACATCACCATCCCAGTGTCACTAGAGAGCAGACAGCAACCCCGACCACTATCACTATCACAGTATCACTAGAGAAAAGGCAGCATCACCGACCATTATAGCCATCACAGTATCACTAGAAACCAGACAGCATCACCGACCACTACCACTATCACTATCACAGCATCACTTAGGATCGGACTAGAGCACTTCGCTGATGAAATAAATCCACGGCTTGTTGATCAATACATGGGTCAGATGGGACCGGTTTAAAATTTACCAAAACTATATTATGACCGGCCCGGATTTTCAAATTTGCCAGCTCACACAGACAGAACGTCGATAAAGACATCAGTATTTCAAAAAAAAACATTTCAACCGATAAAATGCAGTGTTTGCCATTTTCAGCAACGCACAGACTATGTACTACATGCCTCAGCCACATCTTACGCAGACGTATTTTCAGATGAAAAGGCCACAGCGACAACTTGATATGAATAATCGACACACAGATATGCTGCTGTGGAAAACATGGGCTGCCACGCCTTCCAAAGTCACTTAATTTTCGAATGAACTCGTCCTATCATAACAGCCACCATTACTTCTCATCTCGTCAGCAATCCTACTTAAACCTTTGTGGGTTACACCGTGTTTGAGAGTTTAAAAATATGACAGTGATATGTTTTGCTGGGAAAAGGTGTTGCCTAGTTTGTGAGTGGTGGCGGTGCGATTCGCCAGTGTGGTTAAGTCGGTTCGGCTCGTGGAACCGGTTGTGCGAGCGTGAGTGCATGATTGAGCTGTGCGCAAGTTTTGTATACAAGTGGCACACTTGGCGCAGTGATAGCTGCTGCACTCAAGGGTCACGCTCTGGCCGAGCTACGCTAGCGCCGGCGGCTGACATCGAACTAAACCGGTCGCAGCGTGCAGTGCGATGTCTTTTAATACAAGCACCGGTTTGCGGCTCTCATCTCGTCTGTGCCTGTGGTCGGGCCTCTCATCTCGCTCTCTTGCGGCTGGCTGCACTGGTCGCCACGCCTGCTCCGCACGCTCTCTACCCTTGAGAAAGGCTCGCTGTTGTTTGCACACAGAGTAGCTGCAGCCTTACAGCGCATTCCTGACCAAGCGGTGGGCACGTGCCGTTCATGCAGAGCTTCTTTCTGTGATTTTGTTTTGCTTTAATGCCTTGGTGGCTATCGGGAGGCAAACGAGCGTTGGCATTCGTGGTATTGCGGTGAGGCCATAGCTCCATAGCTCCTTAAAATGAACTGTTAATACGCGGATTTATTTTGCAGGATGAATGCAGCTCCAGGTGGCGATCAAACAGTGGTCAGCTGCGACAACAGTCACTGTGCAGGACGGAGTCGGGTCACACCGCGGGAGACTAGCAGGATATCTCTCCCACTGGCGCTTTCCCAGGGACAGAACGGAGACGGAGACAGGGACGGAGGGACGGGAGGTCGGAAGGAGGAAGGGCTGGGGGACTGGAAGGTGCGGGAGGGGAGTGTTTGGAGGCTGCGAGTCAGAGAAGGACGTAAGGAGCGAGGAAGCTCACAGAGAAAAGAAAACAAAGGACGGAGGAAAAAGAGGGACAGGACGAGAGAGAGAAAGAAGAGAGAGAGAAAAAAGAGAGAGGGAGAGAGAGAGAGGGGGGGGGGGGGAGAGGGAGCGATTGAAGTGGGGAGATTGTGAGGTGGAGAGGGAGAGAAAGAGAGGAAGAGACGGGAAGAGGGCAAGAGCTCTTATAAGTTTGATTTTAATCTCCACACCTTATATCAACTAAATGAAGTTAGAACGTGCTCCTTTCACGTGCTTCACATAGTTTATCTTCATCCTTTTATGGAAAGGTAAGTTAAAAACGTCATCAGTCCACAAGAGCAGTCCACTTCGTGGACGGCAGCATGTGCTCGCCGGTCGTCCTCCGAAGGCCGCAAGGGGCAACCACCCGTCCCAGCGGGATCTGGGTCAGCGTCGCCGCAGCCGTGATCGCCGCAGCGCCGCACAGCCTGCAGGACTGCGTCGAGCAAAACCGGGCGCTGGGTCGCATAGCATGTCATGTCAAGTTGATGTCATCAGACAACAAGTTTGGCAGTTAAACAAAGAGATAACGCACCTTAGAAATGCTCTTAGGCGGGGTGCTTTCTCCCATTTCTGTGATAAATGCATGCACATCAGTTGCCGCCTTGTGAAAATATCCAAAGCCTTTCAGTACATACACATAGCTACCAACAACACTAGCCGACAATGCTTGTCTTGGGGCACCCAGCCGCTCGCTACATGCCCGTCCCGGCTGCCGGCCCGGCTCAGGCTGCTGCTGTGAGCAGGGCTGGGATGGAGTCCCGTTTAATGCTGCGCAATCTTTGTCTTGTTTGTGGCTGCGGAAGCGGGAAGGGCTTGATGCGATGGGATGTGGTAAGGGTGTTTGTTGACGTATTTGGTGAATTGATGATGATGTGTTTGCCTGAGGACATCAAACTGTACAGCACCTCTTGGTGCGGTCTCGTTTGGGGCTGTACAACATGTCAATGTTGTTTTATTGTGTTTAGGAGAAGTCGTTTGGGCGGGATGAGTTATGCCTAGTTTAGCTATAAGGCGTTGTGTCTGCTCATATGTGTTCTGCCGCTCTGAATACATTTTCCCTGGCTTGGTAATGCTGAAGATCTCGATAACCGGCCACAATTTGCATGCCTTCAAATGTCTAGTCGGCACTATTATACGCAGACACTGGATCATCTCAACGAGAAGCCAAAAACGTTCAGCACAGTGCACCATGTCGTTTAATGACTAGGTCGTGGAAAGAGTACAGCCGACGGAGTTCCTAGAAATGGGGGAGGTGACAATGGACATAGCGCGGAACCTGTCTGCATCCATGGACGATTTATTACCGTGCCGCCGATGTGCCCTGAGGCCCAAATAACCAACCACCAACCAATCCGAATCCTGTGCATTGGATAGTCTCGTGGGATCACCCGGGATCCCGGTTTGATATCGATTTTTATGCAAAGTACGACATGAAATTTACTAAAAACATAGGACAGCTGTATAATTACATGGTTAAGATGCCGTTGCTTTGAGGACGGATGGCCAGGACCGTGTGCAATGGCTAAGAGTGTTTAGGGGGCATAGATTGCCCTAAGAACTCTAGCGCCGCACAATATTTTTACGGGAAGAAGTGGGCGCGGGATTGATCAAGCTGGAGTACCGTAAACATCAGTAAAGTCTCAATGTTTTAGAGAAGTGTAACTAACTCCCAGTCCAAGTTCTACCTCCAATTCTCTCCTGATTTCGGTTTCGTTAGTTTGGCATGTCAAAAAGAACGGCGCATTTTGGTTCCTCTGTTGTCATGTTTTCCTTTAGTGTTTGAGGGCCGCGTGGCAAAAGGTATCAGAAATTGGAAGCAAGTCGGATGTTGCAATCCAACATGACGGAGTGGACCTCGCCTTTTAGGTTTAAGGTTTAAGTTTCCTGAAAGTCACACTTTTTTAGCTTTCACGTCAATATGTACGACAGCGCGCCACGTATACGTATAAAAATAAATACATGTCTTCTTTTTTGTTTCCTTTTCAGCTCGTTGACATACATTGTTGTGTGCTTTGAACATGTAGTTTAATGCAGTGTTATCTTAAAATGTCAGCTCGCCACGCGCAATCAACGGATTAGTCGGGTACTCCCGACCGTGGAACGCCGTGCAGCGTTCTTTAAAAGACTGCCGCTGCTCGGAACCCAGAGAAGCTACGGAGAGGTTTTTTGAATTCAGAACACGCGCATTGGATACCTTGTAGGCTGCTGAAAACTTGAGCGCGATTACGCAACTTGCTGCAGAGATATCCTCAGAACACTTCAACGGGGGGGGGGGGGGGGATGCATCAACTCCACCTCCTATCCTCCCTATTAAGGCGAGCGTTAAAAATGCCTGGGTGTGGCTTTCGCCATATCCCTTGCAATTACCAATCACATTGGTACGCCAATCTGCCATACAATGAGCACAGAAAATTAGTTCGTTAAAGTATATAGCTCTGCTGATTATGCAATATGCCTACACATCATGTAAAATAATCATCCTTTCTTTTCTACTTTAGCCTTGTATGTTACAACATTCCCGTACCGTGAGACTATTACAGGCAATATAGCCTTGGTCTCACCTGCCGCATGAGGTCGTCTATACTTCGCGTCATCGCCACTTCCAGGCGAGGATTCCATGCAATAGTGTGCCTCTTCATACTATTTTGGACACCACTGTAGGGACAGCTTAAACAACTACATCTTAGCTTCAACTAAGAGGATCCTACATCCTTTTACCAAGCCATAGTCAACCTGAGCCACGGTAAACATCAACGAGAAAAAGAGGTACTGAAACACGAACCGACACCCTCCAACACAGGCGCAACGCCAATGCCTGGGAAATGAATCGGTGCGTGTGTGGCCGAAACATCTTGGTATAATGCTGCAGGCATAATAAAAGAGTAGTTAAAAGCAAGAGCATGTTTAACAAATTGTTTTGCTTCAATGTTGAAAGGCAAAGCTTTCAATATGCAACTTTGCAATTGTTTTTCTTCTCTGTGATAAAATACCAACCAATGAAAACATGTAGCATGCGCATTGTGAAAAACATGCAGAGCATTTGTTGAGCAAAATTCCGCACCACGACGTCTATCGCGAGGCACACAAACGTTGACATTCGTGTCATTAAGGTGAAATGACGACTCCGTTGTTCCTTAAAACGGACTGTAATGTGCAGATTTATTTTTGCAGCAGAGATGCAGTTCCAGGTGACGATCAGAGTTAGGCGGACAGTCGCCAGTTGCGACAGCGGTCACTGTGCAGGACAGGGTCTGGTCACACCGCGGGGAGACAAACGGGATAGCTCTCCCGCTGACGGCTCTCCCAAGTCATATGTTGTGTCGTCAGTAGCGATTGTGGCCACAATTGTGACCTTAGCCGCCGAGGCTGCCGCCGATACCGATGCGGAGGCCGCCGCCGCCGATGCCGCCGCCGATGCCGCCGCCGAGGCCGCCGCCGTCGTGCATGCCCCAGTGCCTTCTGCCATGACTGCCGCGGTCCCTTCCACTATAACTGCGTCCTCCGCCACGACTGGAGTATCCGTAACCACCGCCACCGTCGCCGTAGTAGAATCTGCTTGCCGAGACGACGCCAAACACGGCCACCAGCAGCAGAATCTGAAACAGGAACAACGCACCGTCGTATAAGCTGCACAATCATATTGGCTTGTCCGTTCAAATCATAGAGCGACGAAATTATTGAAAGAAATGCATACAAGTCAATTGATCGAAAGTAGTCCTGCAAGATAAGTGCAGCATGAAAGGGAGTGTTCCACGTTTGTATGGGTTTCAACTGAAATTAGCCATCTTGAAGATCATTCAGTATGTTACACAGCCCTGCCATTCTTAAGTTTTCTTCTAGTTTTCTAAACTTTTCTAGTTTCGGAGCTACACACCTGCAAAGATGCGTATGTTATTTCGTAATTACTATTTTAAGGTCACCCAGGCACACACGACGCACAATGGCTTTCAAATTCTGCTATTTCATGTGCCATGGGGCGATCAAGGCAAATCACCATATCCTTGTTGAGTCGTTCATATCTGGCTTTGTGAATAGATTTTCAGACGTAACGGCCGTCGGTTGGCGCACAGTGCTGTGGCAAGGTAACATAAGCTTTTCAGAGCATTAGCCAGGAGCATTTTTTACATAGCTAAGACAATAGTAATAGCCTTATTGGTCGAAGAAAAGACCCGGAGAATGAAGATATAGATCAGTTGATACTTCGGCAACATGCCTTTATCGAAAAAGTAGCGGAAAGTGAATTCAAAATTGCCTGCTGATAACCCTACTCAATTTTTCAGCTTTTTTGGAAACAGCAAGCCACAGTTTTTACAGGACACAGTTTTTTTTCTGGTGATGAACGCCTTCGAGGCGCGCGGCCGCGGTCCCGGCTCGTATTGTGCTGCATGCTCCCCGACCCGGCCTTCCGCCGCACAGCTCCCGCCCAACGTGCGCTGCACGGTCGACTGGGAGTGCGTCATTTGCTGCGGGCCGCGCAGCCCATTAAAAAGATACGTTTCGCAAAGCTAAAAAGGTAGGCTATAGCAGATCCTTCACGAGATCGTGGCATGGTGAGAGGACGGTGTGTTCGTGAGCTTGTCTTGCCTCACAGTCTGTTGTTACCTCGCACGCAGTCTCTCGTCTTTCCG
>NW_023595962.1:19092376-19124061 GCF_011947565.3 Pollicipes pollicipes
TAGACCCTACATAACTGTTCTAAGGAAAAGTTCACCTGCTCATCTGAAGTAAGTGACCTTGTTTGACCTATTGAAGGTCATGGTAGCGAAAATCGTACAACAACGCTCTCATCTTTGTATTTGGAATAAGCGACAAACATTATGCTAGGCCGTATGTTCTTTAAAAAAAAAATGCTGACCTGGGTAATCCTACGTCAGTGACCTATTCTGACCTTAAATAAGTTTATGAAAGGTGTGTTATGTGGTTCCTGTTATCATCTATTTCGAACAGAGCACCAGGATTCACCCTTACAGCAGGAGCTAGCGAAATAAAACAGGCTGGTTTTGACCTTTGTCCTGACCTTCATACCTCACCTTAGGTCAATGAAACTTGTTCACTTCATTGCTGTGTTGCCTAAGGAAGTGTCTCAGAGATATATGGTTTCGTCTAAAGCTCCGTTGTCGGATCAGATTGAACAAATCCCTAGAAATTACCTTTGCCGAAACCATGGCCTGACTTGCCCTGCCAGAAGTCAGCAGAACTTACAAGACACGTATCCATTTTTCATGCCAGACGATTTGCTATTCAATTTTCGACAGCCATGCAGAATTTGGAGTGGCTGCGCCGTGCCGTTCGGAAACTATTTTGGAAAATTATTCGAGGGGTTAAATGGACCTTCGCCCAAGCGCGTGTCAAATGTTGGCGCAAACTAGATCACATATAGTCCAACACGCCTTATTAATTTGGTGTCTCAGGCTACCTTAGTTTCTGAGATCTCGTGGTCCCATTGACACCTCCACCCGAGCGAAGGGTATTTAACTAGCTACCCGGGGGCGTGTTAAAACTGAAATTTTAACAGCGCATACCCTGGTTTTCAGATTATTTTAGTTGTTCCATATATTGTCAGGACCAATATTTACCTCTTAGTTGTTTAGTTGCAAAATATAATACAAGTTTGGAGAAATCAGCCATATGAGAGCATGCCATAAAATTTTGTGCAAAGTAATATACAGTCTAAGTTCACTGATAAGCATTCACCGGCAGTCCTAGCCAGCATCAGATAGCATGGAAGGCTCACAAGCTGTTTAGAGCCGAGTAAGTGCAAATGAGGCTATATAGGTATATGTACATTTAGTCAAAGCCAAGGCATATTTTGGTAGTAATGTGCAACTATAATTTTAAATAATAACGTTTTAAATCAACACAAATCATGTCATCATACTAGAACCTCGTGACATTAATCATTGACATTCAGAACTTGATGGAAGGCTGTCTAATGGCATGTCCATTAAATATATATTGATTTAAAGTGTGCATACATCCTAGATATGACACTAATCAAGAAATTTGTGGAAAATGTTTGGCATATTGGAGGCATGTGACACATTTTTTATCAATATGCGCTGCCAGTGCTAGCCAATATCTAATTCATTTGAAATTTCGTAAACTGAGAATTACATGTTCCTAAACGCTTATATGGTAGTTAACTGAAAAGGATGGAGCACTTATGTACATGGTTTGTTAACGGCAAGGGAATCTAATGCCATTTTTTAGCTTGACACCTTGAGTGTAATTTGTATAGCAATTTCTTGTCCCAGCTGCACAATCTGAGCTCTTCACCTGCAGAGATAAAAAAAACGAACACAAGTGAGCATTGATATGTTAAACATGATGCTGGCCTTTTCAACAGCAGCAAATGCTTTCGAAATGATTCTGGATGTAGTAGCCTGCAGCTGCACCGCTGAAAGCAAGACATGAAGCGGTGCATGTTGCGGCCACAACAGCTAAAAATCAGGCTTTTGGCGTACAGGCTACCACAAGCGTTAGAGAGAAATCACATGCTATAACCATTGCACCGGCAAGCAGATGGACATCGAAGACGACGGGTGGAGCTAGGTGTGCATAGTGATGACTGTGAAAAGACTAGAGCAATCTGACGGATGTTGGCTGTTGGTATTGCGCCCAAGGTCTCTTTGGATGTCGTGATACTGTGTGCCGCGACGATGTTTGTGCGCCAAAGGCCTTGTCTGTATTTGATAATTGACCTCTGATTTGGCCTTGAATTACACCTCGTAGCCCGAATAAAAGCTCAGAAATGGTCTCACCACCCGTGAAAACATCAATAAAGAGATGTTATACGACCATCTATGTTATCTAGATCAAAGGAGAAAAGAAAAGTGGTTGACATTCAAGATGTCGGTGGGAACCATGCTAATTTGTAGTTTTCAACTTAAAAGAAATTATTTCATTGTGGACGGGTGCGATATTTACCATTGCGGGGTAAACATTCTGGCAATTTGGCTACATGTGCTACTCCCATGGAGCTGACGAGTGACTAATTAAAAGCTTAACCCTTACACACGAGGTCTTGGTATGAAGGACGGTGGTTTGTAAAATCCGGGGAAAGGCCCGCAATGTACTGCCAAATGGTACTTCAAACTGAGTCAGCCACAGTCATATCTACACATAACTTGCTGGACCGCAGCCAGAAGGCTGCGGTGTTAATCGTCAGGATCGGGCCGAGCAGCTGAGTAGTATTATCCAAGCTATTATTAGATCGGTCAAGAGTGTGCTGCGGTGGCTGTTGTCAATAAACGTTCATCTCGGCCTGGTTGTTGCGGTTTAAGCGGCATTCGCTTCTGTACTAGACTTTTGGCGTCATCATCCTAAGCCTGGCTTTGGACGGATCAAAGATAGTTTTAGCAGCCAGAGTATACACGGCACCAAGCGACTAGAGAGCCGAGTCGGTCTCATGACAACGCATCTCTTATAGCCCAGCCTGGGGAGAGCGTCGAGAAGACCGGCCACACACACAAACGTCGGCCACGTCGGCGCGGGACTTGTTCCGGCTTCGGTCGTGTTGTGTACGGTGGCGTCCGCGCGTTACAGCGCCACGCTGGCAACACGTGCCCTGGAAGCGGACGCGACGATTGGCACTGGTGACACTGGTGATAGACGGCCGACCGTGCGGAGCATGGCTGTTCATCCTGTCGGTCATCTATACTAGTCGCTACTGTCGGTCGTCCGTACTAGTCTGTCCTGTCGGTCGTCCGTACTAGTCCGTCCTGTCGGTCATCTATACTAGTCCGTCCTGTCGGTCATCTTTACTAGTCCGTCTTGTCGGTCGTCCGTACTAGTCCGTCATGTCGGTCGTCCGTACTAGTTCGTCCTGTCGGTCATCTATACTAGTCGCTCCTGTCGGTCGTCCGTACTAGTTCGCCCCGTCGGTCATCTATACTAGTCCGACCTGTCGGTCATCTTTACTAGTCCGTCTTGTCGGTCGTCCATACTAGTCCGTCCTGTCGGACGTCTATACTGGTCCGCCCTGTTTGTCGTCCATACTAGTCCGTCCTGTTTTTCGTCCATACTAGTCCGTATGAATGTATGCAAGATGCTGTTCGCATTGCTACATTGCATATTTATTGATAAAAATTCATCATGATTCATTATGTAAGTTATTTTACAAGGTCCCCAAAATCCAGAAAATATCTGCCCACGTTTTGCCGAGCATACCGCTCTACCCTTGCCGCGGCTGCGGCACTTGAGGGCGGAGAGGAAGGGATCGAACTCTGTGCGATTGGTGCAGCGCTTGCAGGCGCAGTCGAAGAAATTGATGTACCCCCTCTGGGTGAGCGTGCCGACCAGACAGTGGGTGTAGGAGATGAAGGTGGTGTCACCCTGTGAGAAAGTCGGACGGGTCAGGACATGTCAGGACATGTCAGGGCGGGTCAGGGCAGGGTTCAGCCCAGGTGTCGTGGATCCGCACAGGCCACTGTTCATTAGCTAGCAGGTCAGCAGGAGCTCCTGTTAACAGGTCGGCAGGGGCTTCTGTTGACAGGTCAGCAGGGACTACTATTGATTGGTAAGTGGGGGCGGGGGGGGGGGGGGCATTTTCGATACGTCGATAGATAGGCCTTTGACTCTCTCGGCGTCTCGGGTCGCACCGTCACTCATTCTCTGCGCCGGCCTCATGTTAACCCGGGGTCAGATTACCCCAGACCCCGGCGTCACGGTCTCAGATGGATGACGCGTCCCGTACCCCCATCCCCCCAAGTTTTTGCTCAACGAACTGTTGCCATGTACGGCTGCCCCACACCTGCTCGTGCTCACACTCGCTCGCTATATACAGCCAGGCTCAACATTGGCATGGGAGCACTCCCGGAGAGCTGGACCCCACTTTGCGTGTGTTGCGACCGATCTCTCTGCGTGCGTTGTTTGCTGGTGCTACGTCGGCGCGGGGAGGTTCCGGCGCCTCCCCTGCGTGTTCGGTGAGGTAGTGCCGGCCGTGGCAGCGTGCCCCGTTGGACTGTGCTGACGTCACACAGCGGCGCCCGTGCCGGCGGCGCGGCGGCTTAGTAGCGGCGGGGCCGGGAGTGGCGATCGCCATCCGTGTCGGGAAGGACGGCACAGAATTCCGAGAGCTATGGGGTCATGCCATAAGAGCAGAGCGGTGTCGAGGCCCTATGCGAAAGATACAGCCGCGGCAGCTGTGATCGTGTCAAGGGCAGGTCGCATTTGACCGTTCCACAGCACTTTTGTCCATATCCACGGGCTCCGTACAGTTTGTTTACGAGCAGATGGAGACCGTCAGCGTCGATGTACAAGGCTTCAGCTTGAGCGGTGCTCATGCACGACGTTTCCAAACCGGTATTAGGCGTCCAGAGTGCTGAGCCGGTCCAGTCATGATTCATTCATGATATCCGGACCTGGAGAGTTCATCGAGAACATAGGCCACAACGGCGGACGTCGGGACGACGGTGAAATGCTGGCAGAAAGCACAGATCAGGGCGATTTCGCGCGAAGCCATGAGGTAGTCCTCAAAGTCTCGTCGCCCGCCTGCTGCCTGCGCAGCAACTCACGCTGGTCCTGGATGCTGGTTCATTTCTGGCGCAGATCACACTGCATGCCATGGATGACGAACTGGAAGTCGGAGGTGTTCACGCCGAAATCCGGGCCGTGCCGGAGTGTTCGCGTCCACCGGTCGTCTGACTGAGCGACGAGTGTGGCGGTGTGGCCCGCCGGCGGGAGGTGGTACAAACAGGTGAGGGTGGAGTATACCTCAAGCACGCCCCGACGTGACGTGAGCACACACAGCCTGGCACCCTCCATCAGCCTGTTGGCGGGTGTCGGCGTCGCACCCAGCCGTCACGTGACGCTAGCCTGGCTGGCTGATCCGACCAGCGTCAGTGCCCGCTCCCTTCTGTGCTGAGACCTTGTTTCTGCAGCAGGTCTGTCAGGCGGGAGAAGGTCTGGACGGGGACGTCCGGGTCAATGGCTATAGACCCTGCCGGCTGCGCCATGCTGCAGTTGCCACCGCTGGTTCGAGGAACCACGCCACGGAAACGGCCGTATGTGGACGGGGGTGTCGTTTCATTCCTTGACGCCTCGGACGTGACTGGTGGACGCGTGGGGATGCCTTTGGGCGTCTCAGCGCCTCGGGTCACGTCGTCGACAAGGCGTCGACACGCATTCCGCGCCGGCTTGATTCAGCTCGGCGTCAGATTTCCCCAGCCCCGGCACCACGGTCTCAGATGGACGATGCGTCACGTCAGGGTGGGAAATTTAGTTTTTTTTTGCTGGTGGCGGAGTACAAAAATTTTTGTGGTCGGAGTACAAACTTGCCTGCAAGCAAAGGTCTGTCTAATGTGGAACGAGTGTCTGCACATTGGGCCTTGCTTGAAGTACATCACATACTGCCTTTAATGGGTCAACATTCTCCCAATATTTTTCTGGCAAAAATTAGTGTCAGCATGTAATTTTGAATTTCCGTGGAACAGAGCACTTCTTGTGAGTGAGGGCGCCACACTGATCCCATCCATATTCCTGTAGTGCTATTTGCTCACCTACACATGCAAAGACTGATTAATGGTACATGTTAATAAGAAATACAGTAAGAGAGGTTAACAACAAAACTTTATACATATGCATTCACAGGTGCATCATACAAAGCCCAGTTACTTATCATTACCTATCTACATGCAAACTTACACAACATCAAAATGATAAATCAGGTGCATCATCTGCTTACTGACAAACTGAATTGTGGACAACCACTGTGCATCACACCCTGGTTTTTTAATGAGTCTTAGGCAGATGCAACTGTTTATGAAAGCCTTATGTATGTGACATCACTAACATGTTGTCCTTTTGGCCTTTACATAATTAATATAAACATACCAAAAGTGCTCCTCTTCCTATCCTTCTCTTTCTGCTCTTCTCCTCTTTCAGCTCCTCACCTTCTCTTTCTGTCACTTTTCTCCTTCCACTCCTCCTCCACTTCTGCTCCTCCTCTCTTCCTGCACCTCCTGTTATCCCTCTCCCCTTCTCCAAGTTCCCTATGATCTTATGTAGGGACAATTTTAATACTGTCACTGCAAGACCTTATGCCTGACAGCAAGGAACATGGCAGCATTGCCACCTGTCAGGTTACAGCAATTATAACCACAGGCTGAAAAGAGGCCAGCCTCATATTTGATCCCACATGGGAAACCCAAGCCTAGCATTAATGTTGTATATAGATACCTTAGTACCTACATACCTACCCACCATGCTGTAGGTAGAGCAGGTTATACCAAGGTGATTCTGCACCAGCCTGCAGTGGTAAACATTTATAGATCAGTCCCCTGGTATTTATTTACCTTTTTTGGAATGACTTAATAGCGGTCCAAAACTAAATCCCAAGTAACTTAAGAGGTGTGGATACATGCTGTGTGAAAATTGAAGACAACCAATTCCACTTTGCCTCACCGAATACCTCAAACTCGCAGCTACGATGCACATAATCCCAAGCAGCTTCACTCACCCTCCGCCCTCCTCACTCCCACCACATCAAGACAAACAACTAAACCATGCACAGGAGTTCTGGCGCATTCACAGACATTGTGATGGCATTCTAGCACTCGTCAATGAGCAACCAAGTACAAGTGCCACGGGTCGGTCCTGAAATGACAGGCTGTGATGAATAGTCTAAGAAAAACCATTTATGCAGTTGCGGCAACACAAATTGTTAAGTTTGTGGTAGAAAAATCATAGAGCTTTACAGTCATGCATTTAAAGTTGCTATTTTCCACCTACAAATATATATTATCTTCTGGTGGCGCAAGACAACGCCGAGATAATGCAGTACCTGTACTACAAATCTATAGATATTTCTCATTCTAAGGCATATCATGCCATTTCAACACCCTCTGAGGAGGGCCCGTATCTGGGCGATCCAAAACACGTAAATTTTTCAATTAAATTTGGCTAACGTTGCTAAAAACTTGCTGTTTTCCGGCTTGTACTCCGGCTTGTTCTCCCCGGGTCTCCCCATAGGCCCCATTGTGAGAAGGGCAACCAAGTACTGCGATTTTTTCCCACCGGGTTATGGACCATCTCTATCTTACAAGTATAGGTACTGGTTGAGCCTGGAGACGTGATACCGTTGTTAAATAAGTAAGATATCCTCGAATCTTCAAAGACCGGCATTTGCCGATTTCTGAAAAAGTGGTTGACGTGCTATCATTTATACAATAGTAATAAGTTCTGGAATGCTGCATGCCACAAACTCCCATTTTGGGAACGTAATTCCCGATGACATTTAAGAACCCAAAAGAAGCCGTTACCACCAAAAGTGCCGCCCACGAACGTGATATTTGGGTGCCGTTTAATGTCATGATTCTATCTCAAAAGTGCCGATATGTGGTGTGCTTGAATGCTATGATTTTGAGTTTAATTGCAAGTTAGATGGTGATTGGTGGCTGGTATGGCAAGAGCAGGAATGAAACAAGCGCTTTGAAAAGGATGTGCAATGCTGCAACCTTTGGAATTTTCCCACCAAACTGTTTGCAAGATGCACGTCCTTTGGTAAAATCGCTAACATGTTATCTTAATATGAGGTAAGTTTAGAGCATAGTTGGCATGCTGGACTTCTTGCTCGGCGAGTCTTTGAATGACCTAGTTGAAAAAGATGTGCCAGCGGTGATTTTGGCGCTGCTAGTGATTTCTGGTCGAACGAATATTGTTGTAGGTTTCTGTTGCGACGCGGACTTTCACTGCCCGAAAATGCACTCGTCAGTTGCAGGAGGATGGGCTGCCGCTGGTTTCGGGTACGGGAGGCGATGGGTTCGTCGCGTAGTGGGAGCCAGAGCCGTGATATGTTTGTCCGTTTCTTGAAAGGTATCGGTAGGTGTGTTTGTCGTGGAAAATGCGGTCTTACTTACTCAGGTGCGCCATATATTTTCCCCACAGGTAATGGCATGCGAGGTATGTGGCAGCGGTAGGTACTTAAAACAAGCACATTTTATATTTCAGTTTATTTCATTCCCACAGAAGTAACTCACATGAGTTGTCATCACCATTCAGGAGTTGCATAGGCTTGTACAAGTGCATCTGACCCATGTAATACAATGATGAAGGACATTGACATGAACGCCCTGGACTGGCCAGCTTCTGCAGGATTGCAGATGCTTGTCTCCATTTCTTGGTGCTCCATATGTTTGGTCCCTGGAAATCAAATAAAAGTTACAACTCACTTTATGAAAGCAAAGTTCATGCACCCTCCTGGCTATCAAGACAGCAAAACTGTCTGCCTTGGTACTTATACTCAGGCTCATACATTTGCAACTGGTGTCTGCTTTGTGGGGCGACTGCAGTGTTTGTCTGGAGTACAACAATTGTCATTCTTACCAGTCAAGAGCCTGGAGTACAAAATTTCCTGGTGTGACATCCACCAGAAAACGGAGGTTTTTCCCACACTGCGTCACGTCCCGAGGGGCAATGTTGACGGGTTAGCAAGGGCACTATTCACAAGCCAGTAGCCCAATGTTGAGATTAGCAGGGGCACCATTGACAGCTCAACAGGGTTTCTGCTAACAGGTCAGCAGGGGTCACTATTGACAGAGGGAACTATATTTCATGCATGCGAATAGAGGCGTAGGACGACAAGACCAAAAGTTTCATGCAAAAGCGAGAGCCGCTTAAACCTGGACACCCCGGCTGAGATGAATGTGTCCAGACAACAGACACCGCAGTACGCCCTTGAACGATTTAAAAATAGCTTGGATAATGCTGGTCGGTCGCTCGGCGCCATCCGGACGGCTAGCACTAGAGCTGTTTACCTGCGGTCCATGAAGGCATGCATAAACGGTGGCTGTGCCTGTTTCAGTTAGAAATATTATTTGTCCGCACATTGCATGCCTTTCCAAGAATTTTCCTGCCCACCGCCCTTCATACCAAGGCTTAGTGAAGTAAAATAATGGAGATTCAACTTCACGTACTCATCAAGTGAAAAGCGTATTCTACAGTACATGCGTTGTGTACGTAGAGCATGCTTATTTGATAGTTTATAACATACGCAGATTACGTGGGTGCACTCTTACAATGGGTACGGGAGGACAGCAAACGACTTATTTCGATTAGCAGAGGCAATTCTTCTGATTCATGATCAATTTCGATCTTTGACCTTCGGTTTGGCCTCGACTTTGACCCCGCAAATTGCAAATAACAGCACCAGTGGAATTCACAGACATTGAAAACTTATCAAAACCAGGTCAAAACCTTGCCAAGCGTCTTGTCACACGATCCATCGGGTGGTTGAGAACAAAAACTTCGAGTCTGGAACGGCATTCAAGATAAAGGCAGCCACCATCTTGGATGATGATAAATGTCCAGAGTTGCACTTATATTTACTAAGATAATTTAGATCTCCTGGCTACGCAAAACATACTTCCATGAAAAGTACGCGGCAGTCAACATTGCAGGGTCTCATATACGACCTGTCATGAATGCACTCGACCATTATAGCGATCTCCCACGTACTTCGACGGAAACGCATGCAATAGAAACAACATGACAACAACAGTTTTCATCTGCACCCAATCTTTCTGTGGTTTTATGCCTTTCAAACAATGGGGTATACTGCTCGTTACGATATCACATTTAAACCAGTAGTTACACCCATCAGTGCGGGCACATCCAGCAATAAACATGCAAGTCAAGCAAGAAAATAAAGACACAAAGCCATGTAGACTGCAAGCATGACAAGGCGGAAAGACGAGAGACTGCGTGCGAGGTAACAACAGACTGTGAGGCAAGACAAGCTCACGAACACACCGTCCTCTCACCATGCCACGATCTCGTGAAGGATCTGCTATAGCCTACCTTTTTAGCTTTGCGAAACGTATCTTTTTAATGGGCTGCGCGGCCCGCAGCTAAATGACGCACTCCCAGTCGACCGTGCAGCGCACGTTGGGGCGGGAGCTGTGCGGCGGAAGGCCGGGTCGGGGAGCATGCAGCACAAATACGAGCCGGGACCGCGGCCGCGCGCCTCGAAGGCGTTCATCACCAGAAAAAAAACTGTGTCCTGTAAAAACTGTGGCTTGCTGTTTCCAAAAAAGCTGAAAAATTGAGTAGGGTTATCAGCAGGCAATTTTGAATTCACTTCCGCTACTTTTTCGATAAAGGCATGTTGCCGAAGTATCAACTGATCTATATCTTCATTCTCCGGGTCTTTCTTCGACCAATAAGGCTATTACTATTGTCTTAGCTATGTAAAAAATGCTCCTGGCTAATGCTCTGAAAAGCTTATGTTACCTTGCACAGCACTGTGCGCCAACCGACGGCCGTTACGTCTGAAAATCTATTCACAAAGCCAGATATGAACGACTCAACAAGGATATGGTGATTTGCCTTGATCGCCCCATGGCACATGAAATAGCAGAATTTGAAGCCATTGTGCGTCGTGTGTGCCTGGGTGACCTTAAAATAGTAATTACGAAATAACATACGCATCTTTGCAGGTGTGTAGCTCCGAAACTAGAAAAGTTTAGAAAACTAGAAGAAAACTTAAGAATGGCAGGGCTGTGTAACATACTGAATGATCTTCAAGATGGCTAATTTCAGTTGAAACCCATACAAACGTGGAACACTCCCTTTCATGCTGCACTTATCTTGCAGGACTACTTTCGATCAATTGACTTGTATGCATTTCTTTCAATAATTTCGTCGAACTATGATTTCAACGGACAAACCAATATGATTGTGCAGCTTATACGACGGTGTGCTGTTCCTGTTTCAGATTCTGCTGCTGGTGGCCGTGTTTGGCGTCGTCTCGGCAAGCAGATTCTACTACGGCGACGGTGGCGGTGGTTACGGATACTCCAGTCGTGGCGGAGGACGCAGTTATAGTGGAAGGGACCGCGGCAGTCATGGCAGAAGGCACTGGGGCATGCACGACGGCGGCGGCCTCGGCGGCGGCATCGGCGGCGGCATCGGCGGCGGCGGCCTCCGCATCGGTATCGGCGGCAGCCTCGGCGGCTAAGGTCACAATTGTGGCCACAATCGCTACTGACGACACAACATATGACTTGGGAGAGCCGTCAGCGGGAGAGCTATCCCGTTTGTCTCCCCTCGGTGTGACCCGACCCTGTCTTGCACAGTGACCGCTGTCGCAACTGGCGACTGTCCGCCTAACCCTGATCGTCACCTGAAACTGCATCTCTGCTGCAAAAATAAATATGCACATTTACGGTCCGTTTTAAGGAACAACGGAGTCGTTCTTTCACCTTAATGACACAAATGTCAACGTTTGTGTGTCTCGCGATAGAAGTCGTGGTGCGGAATTTTGCTCAACAAATGCTCTGCATGTTTTTCACAATGCGCATGCTACATGTTTTCATTGGTTGGTATTTTATCGCAGAGAAGAAAAACAATTGCAAAGTTGCATATTGAAAGCTTTGCCTTTCAACATTGAAGCAAAACAATTTGTTAAACATGCTCTTGCTTTTAACTACTCTTTTATTATGCCTGCAGCATTATACCAAGATGTTTCGGCCACACACGTACCGATTCATTTCCCAGGCATTGGCGTTGCGCCTGTGTTGGAGGGTGTCGGTTCGTGTTTCAGTACCTCTTTTTCTCGTTGATGTTTACCGTGGCTCAGGTTGACTATGGCTTGGTAAAAGGATGTAGGATCCTCTTAGTTGAAGTTAAGATGTAGTTGTTTAAGCTGTCCCTACAGTGGTGTCCAAAATAGTATGAAGAGGCACACTATTGCATGGAATCCTCGCCTGGAAGTGGCGATGACGCGAAGTATAGACGACCTCATGCGGCAGGTGAGACCAAGGCTATATTGCCTGTAATAGTCTCACGGTACGGGAATGTTGTAACATACAAGGCTAAAGTAGAAAAGAAAGGATGATTATTTTACATGATGTGTAGGCATATTGCATAATCAGCAGAGCTATATACTTTAACGAACTAATTTTCTGTGCTCATTGTATGGCAGATTGGCGTACCAATGTGATTGGTAATTGCAAGGGATATGGCGAAAGCCACACCCAGGCATTTTTAACGCTCGCCTTGATAGGGAGGATAGGAGGTGGAGTTGATGCATCCCCCCCCCCCCCCCGTTGAAGTGTTCTGAGGATATCTCTGCAGCAAGTTGCGTAATCGCGCTCAAGTTTTCAGCAGCCTACAAGGTATCCAATGCGCGTGTTCTGAATTCAAAAAACCTCTCCGTAGCTTCTCTGGGTTCCGAGCAGCGGCAGTCTTTTAAAGAACGCTGCACGGCGTTCCACTAATCGTTGATTGCGCATGGCGTGGCGTGGCGATCCCGACTAATCCGTTGATTGCGCGTGGCGAGCTGACATTTTAAGATAACACTGCATTAAACTACATGTTCAAAGCACACAACAATGTATGTCAACGAGCTGAAAAGGAATAAAAAAAGAAGCCATGTATTTATTTCTATACGTATACGTGGCGCGCTGTCGTACATATTGACGTGAAAGCTAAAAACGTGTGACTTTCAGGAAAACTTAAACCTTAAACCTAAAAGGCGAGGTCCACTCCGTCATGTTGGATTGCAACATCCGACTTGCTCCCAATTTCTGATACCTTTTGCCACACGGCCCTCAAACACCAAGGGAAAACATGACAACAGAGGAACCAAAATGCGCCGTTCTTTTTGACATGCCAAACTAACGAAACCGAAATCAGGAGAGAATTGGAGGTAGAACTTGGACTGGGAGTTAGTTACACTTCTCTAAAACATTGAGACTTTACTGATGTTTACGGTACCCCAGCTTGATCAATCCCGCGCCCACTTCTTCCCGTAAAAATATTGTGCGGCGCTAGAGTTCTTAGGGCAATCTATGCCCCCTAAACACTCTTAGCCATTGCACACGGTCCTGGCCATCCGTCCTCAAAGCAACGGCATCTTAACCATGTAATTATACAGCTGTCCTATATTTTTAATAAATTTCATATCGTACTTTGCATAAAAATCGATATCAAACTAGGATCCCGGGTGATCCCACGTGACTATCCACTGCACAGGGTTCGGATTGGTTGGTGGTTGGTTATTTGAGCCTCAGGGCACATCGGCGGCACGGTAATAAATCGTCCATGGATGCAGACAGGTTCCGCGCTATGTCCATTGTCACCTCCCCCATTTCTAGGAACTCCGTCGGCTGTACTCTTTCCACGACCTAGTCATTAAACGACATGGTGCACTGTGCTGAACGTTTTTGGCTTCTCGTTGAGATGATCCAGTGTCTGCGTATAATAGTGCCGACTAGACATTTGAAGGCATGCAAATCGTGGCCGGTTATCGAGATCTTCAGCATTACCAAGCCAGGGAAAATGTATTCAGAGCGGCAGAACACATATGAGCAGACACAACGCCTTATAGCTAAACTAGGCATAACTCATCCCGCCCAAACGACTTCTCCTAAACACAATAAAACAACATTGACATGTTGTACAGCCCCAAACGAGACCGCACCAAGAGGTGCTGTACAGTTTGATGTCCTCAGGCAAACACATCATCATCATGTCACCAAATACATCAACAATCACCCTTACCACATCCCATCGCATCAAGCCCTCCCCGCCTAGGCAGCCACAAACAAGACAAAGATTGCGCAGCATTAAACGGGACTCCATCCCAGCCCTGCTCACAGCAGCAGCCTGAGCCGGGCCGGCAGCCGGGACGGGCATGTAGCGAGCGGCTGGGTGCCCCAAGACAAGCATTGTCGGCTAGTGTTGTTGGTAGCTATGTGTATGTACTGAAAGGCTTTGGATATTTTCACAATACGGCAACTGATGTGCATGCAATTATTACAGAAATGGGAGAAAGCAGCCCGCGTAAGAGCATTTCTAAGGTGTGTTATCTGTTTGTTTAACTACCAAACTTGTTGTTTCGTGACATAAATTTGACATGACATGTTATGCGACCCAGCGCCCGGTTTTGCTCGACGCAATGCTGCAGGCTGTGCGGCGCTGCGGCGATCACGGCTGCGGCGACGCTGTCCTAGATCCCGCTGGGACGGGTGGCTGCCCCTTCCGGCCTTCGGAGGACGACCGGCGAGCACATGCTGCCGTCCACGAAGTGGACTGCTCTTGTGGACTGATGACGTTTTTAACTTACCTTTCCATAAAAGGATGAAGATAAACTATGTGAAGCACGTGAAAGGAGCACGTTCTAACTTCATTTAGTTGATATAAGGTGTGGAGATTAAAATCAAACTTATAAGAGCTCTTGCCCTCTTCCCGTCTCTTCCTCTCTTTCTCTCCCTCTCCACCTCACAATCTCCCCACTTCAATCGCTCCCTCTCCCCCCCCCCCTCTCTCTCTCCCTCTCTCTTTTTTTCTCTCTCTCTTTCTCTCTCTCGTCCTGTCCCTCTTTTTCCTCCGTCCTTTGTTTTCTTTTCTCTGTGAGCTTCCTCGCTCCTTACGTCCTTCTCTGACTCGCAGCCTCCAAACACTCCCCTCCCGCACCTTCCAGTCCCCCAGCCCTTCCTCCTTCCGACCTCCCGTCCCTCCGTCCCTGTCTCCGTCTCCGTTCTGTCCCTGGGAAAGCGCCAGTGGGAGAGATATCCTGCTAGTCTCCCGCGGTGTGACCCGACTCCGTCCTGCACAGTGACTGTTGTCGCAGCTGACCACTGTTTGATCGCCACCTGGAGCTGCATTCATCCTGCAAAATAAATCCGCGTATTAACAGTTCATTTTAAGGAGCTATGGAGCTATGGCCTCACCGCAATACCACGAATGCCAACGCTCGTTTGCCTCCCGATAGCCACCAAGGCATTAAAGCAAAACAAAATCACAGAAAGAAGCTCTGCATGAACGGCACGTGCCCACCGCTTGGTCAGGAATGCGCTGTAAGGCTGCAGCTACTCTGTGTGCAAACAACAGCGAGCCTTTCTCAAGGGTAGAGAGCGTGCGGAGCAGGCGTGGCGACCAGTGCAGCCAGCCGCAAGAGAGCGAGATGAGAGGCCCGACCACAGGCACAGACGAGATGAGAGCCGCAAACCGGTGCTTGTATTAAAAGACATCGCACTGCACGCTGCGACCGGTTTAGTTCGATGTCAGCCGCCGGCGCTAGCGTAGCTCGGCCAGAGCGTGACCCTTGAGTGCAGCAGCTATCACTGCGCCAAGTGTGCCACTTGTATACAAAACTTGCGCACAGCTCAATCATGCACTCACGCTCGCACAACCGGTTCCACGAGCCGAACCGACTTAACCACACTGGCGAATCGCACCGCCACCACTCACAAACTAGGCAACACCTTTTCCCAGCAAAACATATCACTGTCATATTTTTTTAAACTCTCAAACACGGTGTAACCCACAAAGGTTTAAGTAGGATTGCTGACGAGATGAGAAGTAATGGTGGCTGTTATCATAGGACGAGTTCATTCGAAAATTAAGTGACTTTGGAAGGCGTGGCAGCCCATGTTTTCCACAGCAGCATATCTGTGTGTCGATTATTCATATCAAGTTGTCGCTGTGGCCTTTTCATCTGAAAATACGTCTGCGTAAGATGTGGCTGAGGCATGTAGTACATAGTCTGTGCGTTGCTGAAAATGGCAAACACTGCATTTTATCGGTTGAAATGTTGTTTTTTATTTGAAATACTGATGTCTTTATCGACGTTTTGTCTGTGTGAGCCGGCAAATTTGAAAATCCGGGCCGGTCATAATATAGTTTTGGTAAATTTTAAACCGGTCCCATCTGACCCATGTATTGATCAACAAGCCGTGGATTTATTTCATCAGCGAAGTGCTCTAGTCCGATCCTAAGTGATGCTGTGATAGTGATAGTGGTAGTGGTCGGTGATGCTGTCTGGTTTCTAGTGATACTGTGATGGCTATAATGGTCGGTGATGCTGCCTTTTCTCTAGTGATACTGTGATAGTGATAGTGGTCGGGGTTGCTGTCTGCTCTCTAGTAACACTGGGATGGTGATGTGGTCGGGGATGCTGTCTTTTCTCTAGTGATGCTTGTAATATCCAGTCCGCTGTGGCTGTCCGATCAAACACTACGTGAGGTGTTACCGTCAGCATTTGCCCAATACCTCAGTAATCACACCGATAGAAATAACACAACGTTCGAGGCGTCCGACCCCGTCGCGTCCCCCGCCACGCGCGCCACCCCCAAGGACAACAACTCTGGCGCAACTGTGCCGCTTGCCTGGCGCGTAGACGCGCACCTAAACAACTGCCATACACCAAATTCCTCCTCCCTTTGAAAGAACGTTGCCCCTTACGTAATCTCAATCAACCTCTCACGCGGTTTCGTACTCCGGTTAGCCCGACGCACAGCGCTGCTGGGCTCCCCGCATACATCTGCGCCCTCTGGTCGCTGACCACCAGCGCCACCTGACGTTCGATCACCGCCAACACTCGGACCAGACGGCCCGCCCGCCGGCCCCAGCTGACCTGCCGCGGCTGCAGCTGTCGCGGCTGGCTGGTGAGCTGAAGGCGTCTCCTCGGACAGGTCCGCCTCCGACGTCCCCTCGGACTGCTCCGCCTCGGATGCCGGTCGATCAGCGTCCAGGTCCACCGAGCCGTCCGACTCGGGCGCTGACGTAGCCGGTCTGGCGTAGTCTGCCGCTGCCGGTCGCGGCCGCAGCGGTGCAGCCGCGCCCGGCTGCTCACCATCACTCTAATATCCGTTTGACGTATCATTCTAATAAAAAATGAGGTTACACTATGCCATATGAGGACATGCAAGATCATACGAGGTCATCCAAAGTCAACAAACTATGCTGCCAGCAGCTGAAAGGCTAGATGAAAGAGTACGACGCGTGTAACCTCCTCCTTATCGTGTTTGTGAAGCTGATGACGCATAATTTTAGGTTCCAACCCACCTGTTCTCAGTTTGTTGCAGCTTCATTGCCAAGCGTACAATGGGCCATGAATGATGTAGACAAAATCTATGCGATCAGTGGTACCCGTATATGTACAATAGGCTATTTCTGACCACAGGGAGGCAGTGCACTGGTAACACCAACCCGGCTAGCAGGTCAATTTTTCATGTAGCTTCTTAATAAATTTAACCAAAGGTGACCTGATGATCAACAGACGACCCAAAAGTGGTAGTTTTGTGTTTGGAATACTTTTAGCACACAGCTGCATCTAATTAAATAAACCTAGTTAAGAGCACAATGTGAAGAGCAGATAATCGTTCTTGTAGGCAACTTGCATTACAGTGACCCGATCTGACGTGATCCATGTAGGGAGAAATTCATCAGTCGGAGTGGTCGCAATAAACTCAGCACAGTTTAAGCGCCTGTTTCTGTGCCCCAAATATCCGTTCTCACATGCAAAGATAGGCCTCAAGTGTATCTGTCGGAAAAACCCGTTTTTGCGCTTCGTGGCCTGTTGACTAGGTTTGGCCTAAGTTCAAGACAAAATTGGTGTGCAACATTCAGGATTTGACGAGACCTTTAAGACGGTCTTTTTCATACGGAATCTGGAGCTTGGAGATCCCAGGGTAAAGTAAAGGTAAGGTTGTCTCAGATCCTAGGCCTGGCGCGAATAAACACCCACAAAAGCGCACAAATCATGGAATGTGGCTCTGGTACTGTAAGTGCCGACCATAATTAGCTTTGCAGTGTCAAACTACCAGTTGCTACTAACACAGGTCTCTTACGGTAAATCGCATCCTTGCAACGTGACAGGCCGCGTAAATGTTCCCCTCCAGCGAGACGGAAAGCTCATATTTCAGTACGCCGATCGCCTTCCGCAGACCTCCGGATGCCTCGTCAAGCAGTGCTTCAATTTCTGCCCGCTAGATGACACCTTGCCGTACCGGCGTTGGCCGGGCACAGTGAGAGAGGCGCGCAGCACGTAATGAAGGGAGCTAGTACTGCTTTTGAGCTAAGTTGGGAGTGAAAAACTCCATCACAAAAAGACTGTGCGGGAGGGAAAACATGGATTCACAAAAGATGGAACTTATGAGCTAGTGACTGATGCTTTAGCAAACAGACATATATTTCAAGTAGGCATGGACGTGATATCATAAACGTGACAAAACTTTTTGGTTTTTAACATCTTGAGCCGTTTAAATGAAATAGAATACATTAAAGCATAGTAATTTCATGACAGTGTAATGAGCATAAACAATAATTAACCCCAATAATTTGATGTTGTACTTTGCACTTTCCTTCCACAGCACTTTAACACAAAAGAAGGGAAAGGAATTCAACAACAAAATAACAGAAAATTCAACAAGCATAAAACACTCAAACAAAAACCTTGGACTTCTTCACATCAGCCGATCACCAAATCAAAAAAACAATAGCCATACCTCTGGCTTTTGTTAAGATGGGGTCAGGGAAAACAAACATTTTGTGATTGTTTCTTACAAAATACCAGTGCTTACTCCATGACAGTAGCCTAACCATGCCTAACATCAAGAGGCCTTAGTTCATCTCAACCTGTCTAACCTGTTTGTACCACAGCAGCATTTGTGAGTTACTGATGCTTGCACAATTTCTATTGCCACTTGCCACGCACTTAACCCACTTAACCTAACCTAGAGCAGGCCATATGTTGTACATCATCTCAACTCACCTATCTGTTGACAGCAGCACTTGTGATAAAAACATGATATAGCTAATTTTTGGCTGGTTTCAACCTGCATTTTTATTAAACTCATTTGGCTAAGCTTGTTGACATCAGATAAATTTGACAACACAGAAATTAAAACACTTGAAATCATTTTGAACAACTTATTTTGATTGCCATGGTCAAGCTATGTCAAGGGCAATAATGGGTGTGCTCCACAAAACAATCTCTCTTGTCCAAAAGTACTATAAACCTTGAATGACCATGCCAGTATTGATGCTTGCCTTTTCAGCTGCCGCAAAGTCATCTATTTAGGCTTGTTTATTCATATTGAATGACAAAGTTTGACATCTGGCTTCACATTCTAAATGGGATAGTCTGACTATTCATTACATACTAATATTTAACTCATACTATAATTGCTATGCAGCTTAGACTATCCAAGTTATAAAAATATAGTGCATATATACAGTACAGTCATTTGCAAGCTAGCAAACTATGATAACTATAGAAAACATCTGGCTAAAGCAACCATGAGGGACCGCTTCAAGAAATCTGGGGCAAATAATCAAGAATATGGAAAAAATAAGCCCCTTGCATGCCTTGTGGCATCATGATTTGTCTTACGACAAAACTCGATTGATTGAAACAGAAAATGGCTAACTCTGGTTACCAATAATTATTTGTTACGCAATTATTTGGTTCACAGGAGGCTTACTGACTTCTTTCTGCTCCCCTAAGACAAAAAATCAGTACCTTTTGCATGGTTTGCTGGAAGACAGAGTCATCCCACTCCCCACCCCCAACCCAAATATAAATGTTAATCATGCCTACCAACCTAAGAGATTACAACGCGAAGAAGTAAGATATGTGCATGATAAACATCTCCAGAGGACAGAATTTCGTCATCAAACACTTCTGTGTGATCTGCGTCAGGTCTGTCCCAAAGCTCTTTATGGCAGCATTAAAGTGGCCTTGTCAGGAAGCCTGGTGAGTTGGACACTCGGAAGGCTTGGATTTATAATTATTGAGCGCCGCCATGAACCAAGGAAACGGTTAAACGAGGGTTTAACCGGACAAAAATGGCGGTAAAAACAAGTTCCGTGCTTTAAATTGTCTTCTTCATTCCCTGTGACTCGTTCACTGTTAGGTACATATCAAGCATGTTTCGGCGGCTGGCGAATTAATCCAATTTATGTATGAAATACGCACAGGTTTACAGTTGGAGAATCTTGCAGAGAAATTTGTCAACATTTTAAGCAACAGATGGTATCTCTAAAGGCAATCTAAAAAGGGAAGAAAATGGTGGTATCACACTCGTATGGTACCAACAAAAATAGAAGTAGTCCACTAAATGTATAGACTGATACATTTCTGGCAAAATTTTGTAATCAGCCGATTTAACTTAAAATATGTTAAAAGAAGTGCCCCAATGGTGATATTCATCTTGTTAATTTAATCTGGAAGACACTTCTGGAATCCCTCAGTCCCGCATTTCGGGAGTGATGCAATTTAGTGGTCAAGTTCCCTCGGGGAACAAGAAATACGTGGAGTAAAATTCTCTACCAGGCCTTGCTGGTGCTTGCACCAGGCTCTGCTTTCGTGGTGTGGTGGTGAGACCAAAAAATAGGGGATGCGTGAAAACCTTGCATTTGGCATACAGCTGCCGATTGTTATGCAATTTGTAAACAAACCAAGCTTAATGCGTGCAAGCGGCTGGGGTCGCTGGGGTTCTTGGGCTTGGAGGTACCTGGTGCCCTTGCTCTGTGCATACATAGACGTGATTCAGATGTAGGTGAGGCAGGGCATAACCATAGGTGTCCAGGTTCTGTAGAGCCCCGTTTACGCCCGGTGGTTTCAAGTGAACTCGGTTTTGGATGACGTAAGAAAACCTCAGAAAGGGGAATAGGGGTTTGGAATGTGTGATTAGACAAGGTCAGGCGGGAGTGAAAAGTTCACATAAAATATGGAGAACAGGAGTTGTGCCTGATGCCAACTTGTGTGCCAAGAGTTGTGCCAAGTTGTGCCTGATAAACGACGCTGTACAGTTCACCAAACTAGTCATTATTTCGATCCGGCGATTGCTTATATCTTTGCACAGCTGACCAAAGCGCAAGGACGATACATGGTTGTTCTCGGCGTCGTACGACATGTGCTATTTTCATAGTTCCGATAAAGGGCCTACACATGCAGCGTACAAAACTCTGCGTTAAACTAATGTTTTAATGATAGCAATAGCTGTCTTTCAGAAATGTCACTGATTGCAGTTTATTGTCACCAGTCATTGCAGCTGTTCTTAGTCTGTTCTCTGGTAGCACCGATGCCTTCTTGCTGATACTGGTCTGGCATCTGGCTTTAGTGTCAGGTGGGCTTTGATGCTGACACACTCGAGTCCTTCTTCGAGCACCTTGTGTTTCTCAAGAACACTCTCCAGAAGAGACACTGATTCTACGGCTTCAACATCACCCCCTGGCACAGGGATCTTCACGACTTCAATCCAACTTCGTCCCATCCGGGCTATCTGTCCAGACATGTCTGCCACCATGAGACCCACTGTTTTCACACACTCTCCCTTCTTGACTGTCACATCTGCCTCTCCGATCAGTGATATCAGGCCCCCAGTGAACCACTTCGGTTTCAGCACTGACCTCGAGCTTCAGGTTTGGTATCTGCACATCTTTACTGACTATCGACTTCTGACTACTGACTATCCGGTCACTGGTGCTTCGTTCGCAGGGGCGGCATTCTGCACCGACGCACTTCCGAGCGGGTGCGGGTTTGAGTATTCGCTCCCTCTGACAGACACATACAGCGACATCTATCCTGAATACATTGTATAAGCGACAGTCGCGCCATCTCCACGGGGTGTTTGTTCGACAGCAGAACCATACGAAGCGAGCTGTGAAGACTTTCCGAGGTATTTTTCTACGATGGCTATTCTCGCACGCCGGGCGCTCGCCGCCCGGTGCATGCTGCAGCTGCCAACACCACTCGGTTGGTGGAAACCGCAACGCTGTTCATAGGTATTCTGGCTGCTAAGATTGTCCGCACGCAGGTTCCAAACTATTGATGCGCATGTTTCACAAGTCGTTTCGCAACAAGAATGGACGTTCTCGCTTATATCGCCTTCTTTATTTTTGACCTCATTTCAATCCACTCTGTTGGACACTAAGAACACTACCTTTTACAGGCAAGGAGCCCCGTCGGTAGAACAGTTGGGAACACATTGTATTCCCGGTCAGGGGCTAAGGGCTATTCCGTTGAAGAGGGGATTGCCTGCCTGCTGTCGTGCTGGCGACAGAGGGGCGGGGTCCCTGGTCGATACGGAAGCCATTCATACATTAGTCGTCTGCCTGACCCCGGATGTCTACTGAGCCAAATATTGGACCTCTTACCCGAGCATTTGAGCGAAGTAGAGCCCCTCATGGCCGCAAAGAATCCTTTTCGTCGCAGCTGTCCAATAATCGCCACAGAGAGTTCTGTTCGGCATGACGAGCCTCTAGCTCAAATGGGATGGAGGGCCCCTTCCCTATTGAGGCCCCTGAATGATACAAACCTATCATTGTCTTGATGGGGACTCAAACGTAATCACTGAGCGGGGACACGAATAAAACTGAGAATTGACTCACACCAGACAGAATCATTACTTGAATTAGATCCGAAGCGTTGAACAACGATCGCAAATCAATGTTGAATCAATTAAAAAAAAAATGGTCGAAGGCGGATGTGGACTGACATCACTGCCCAAGGTCAAACGGTCATGCTGTTATTGTTACATATCTACGCCTGGGAGGCGGGGTGACAAGTTGTGGTCAAGGGTGTCGACGTGGTCCGTACGACGACCCTCAAAGAAGCGATGCTTCAATCCACGGATTGTGGATCAATCTGCGGGCCGGAATGGACCCGATCAAAAATTTCCACCAAAACAGAGATAGGAACCAGACCGGATTTTCGGATTTGGCAGCTCACACGGGATGAATGCAGTGAAAACGAATGCATGGAAATTACTACGACATGGTTTCTTAAATGCTTAATGAAATCCTCTTGGACCAGAGCCTTTAAACTATGCAAGAACACACCATGTAGAACACACCTCTTTCACACGTTGCATGAAAAATTATGATGAAATAATCACATTCACAATGTGAATGAGTGATACTCAGCTATGCTCCTGTGCGAAACTAGATCTCCCATTCGTTCCAAGTCAATCAAATATGTTATCAGTTTATACCTTATATTCAACTAACGTGGGGTACTAATTGATTTTGACCCCTCCTCCTAATTTTTTCAGCGATCCCGTTTAACCTCAGGTGACAGTGCACTTGAGTTGAAAAAAGGGGATAGGAGTAAGTTTTGCTGGCAGAAAGGACACCACAGAATTTAGAAATACAAGCTCCTCAGTGAGAACATTAGAAAAGCTAACTCCATGTCAACACCGTAGTCTCTGTATACCCATTCAGTCAGCCAGATTGATGAGTTTAACACTAGCTTCAAGTACATAATGCTGCTACAACTGCTCCATTTTCAGATGTCTGCCAGAACGCTGATTGCTGGATCCTCATCACTATTCGTTTACTGATTTTCATGCGTCAGATGAAAGTTTGGTAAGATTTTGAGTAGTTTGTGCAATCACCAGGGCCTATGCTTATAAGATGTCAAAGCGACAGCGGTCATGTCATGCCTCGGATGATGGGCGACAAGAACCTAACCCAAACAATTCGTTTGTGAAAATGAAAGGATTGCTGATTCGTGTCTATGGTTCTTTCGGCGCACAAGACACGTCACGCACTTGACTACAATGGTGCACCATCTGATAAAATATTCATGGTGCCTCTCTTAGCGTGTTAAAACAAAACAACGGATACGTAATTACATATCTTTGCTAATATACATGACAAATGTGTCTTAAACTGCTTTAATGTGATTTCAAGCAGCAGTGCGATGCACCATTACAGATAGAAGAACTTTCGCATTTTTCAGTGTGAACAAAAAAGAACATTTCACAATATCTGGCATTAGGCAATATGACAAAAAATAACGCAACTGCTTCATTCCCCTAGATGAAAGAGCTGGTACTGCAGGCAGTGGGCAGACGCATATGAAGATTGTAATGTTAGCGCATCTGCTAATCTACAGAAATCATGTTCGTAGGTGATGTTTCATGTGGTGGTGTGTCTGAGAATGAGCAAACACCTGATGTTTTAAATATGAGGTTAGATTGTCATTATAATTATTGAGAATGCGTGCTGGATGAATGTCGTCCCGTGCTTGTGAACTGGGTACCGCTGAAACTGCCTAGGGGCATGTACATTTATGTTGCACCTGGCCCGGAATCTGAGAATGTTAGCTAAGCTGCTTATGTCCTTGGAATATTGAAACCAAGACCATTTTGGCTGTTGCATGCACCGGCACTCGAAAAATTATTTGCCAATTTAATAGTGATATGATCAACAGCATGGTAAGCCTTGTTTGTTCTGAACCTCGTGAAGAATTACATTCCTAATGGATAAATTGCTCTAATGAGTATCTCAGCACCCACTGGGTTGTGGCATATATCACACGTATTTCTCCAATGGAAGTCAACGATGTTATTAAATTTAAGATGCTGAGAGCAGCCAAGTATCCTGTTCAAATTTCTAAAACTTCATGTGGAGTGGATTGGTACGGTCTCATTTAATCATTGTTCTTTGTAACGCGGGCAAGAGCGGATTGAATTGGAGAATTTGAAAAAAAAGATCGTTTGGAGAGCGGGATTGGATCTGGGCTAGCCGGAATGGACTGGACCGGATCATGAAAATTAAATCCATGGCATGCTGTAGCGGGCGGTTATTTGTCCCTACAAGTACCGCTCAGCTGAACGGCGAAGTGCAAGGGCATCATGGCGATGGCTGCACCCTCAGCTCCGCCCGGGTTCAAACGCCGTTCATGACCACTAAGCGCTATTTTGATCACTGAAGCTGCTGGCTCTCCTGAAAAGGCTGCGCTGTAACCGCGATCCCTCTAAAGCGAGGAGCTGTGGGCGTGAATCCCGCGTGGCCCGGCCATGGCACCGGTTGGCCTCGTGTCGTGTTGGTGTTCGCTGGCCGTCGGGCCAACGGACAGGTCAGGCGGAAGTCGGAGGTCAGCTATGGTGGTGCGAGCAGGCGCGAACTGTCACAATGTGGACTCTCACTGCCTGGAGTAATGACTCCTTGTGCTATTCTGTCGGACGAAAATGTCGGCGCATGCCACGACGTTAGCTCGGAAATGGTCAGTCAGCAGATGCTGCTGTTGCATCTCCGAATCGGCGGAGTCCACCCTCAGGCCAGCCATCGGCGCCTTTGAGGCTGATAGACGGATCCGAAGAGGACCTCTCGACTACCATCGGGGGCGATGAGGGTACTGAACGACTTAAGCTTGCTGCCAGGATAGAAGGCTACAGTTGCTTTGATGCACGTCACACTGATCTCGTTCCGAACGAGCACTGCAACGCCCTCGATATGTATAGGGCAATTTATGCATATCATTTTGCGCAAAGGGACAGCGACATGCACCATCCATGAATATCATTTTGCAGTCGTCTTTGCAGCGTTGTCAACCTGAATAGTAACGACGCTGGTTCAAAGCTGTAAAGTATTGCCACTCGATGTTTCAATTATTTATGCTTTTCTTTAGGCTCATTATAGTGTAGCGTTTTGGTCCTATGTTTTGGTATTGTTCATTCACCTTTACTCTAACAGATATCATCTTTTAAGCTTCGATGACATTTTTTTTAATCATGTGCTAGCTAATCATCAGTGAGAATGTGTACTTTGCTGGGTGCATTATCACCAAAATATGGACAATTGTTTGAGATCACTTCCAATCAGTCACATCAACGCTATGCAAGAACTTGTTGGTGGGTAGCACGGAACTTTGAGCGCTGAGATGATGCAACTCAGGCCACACACCTCCATATATTTTGTCACATCAGACAATTGCTGAAAAGCCAGTTAAGAACAGACTGAATTTTGGACATTACTAACATCCACAACCTCCGCACACTTACAGCAACATATAAGGCACACATTAACAATTTTGCAGGCTGTTGACAGTTCTACGTTACAAGAATCTCAAGGCCTCCAAGCAAGCTGTAGTACAGAAAACATCATTGCAACTCAGCGTCTCATAGGTGTGATTCACGGGTTTTCCAGCATTGCTGCTGAAATTAAGCTCGCGGTCAAACACCAGCGTGCCACACGGATTAACGTGTTTATCGGTGCCCCGCTGAAAGCAGTCATAGCCCTATATAAGACGACCCGCGGGACAGTGTGTATGCTCTTGGCTGGTGTTCGCACTGCTGACCACTTGTTCGCAAGGCACAGAGATGAATTTCCAGCTACTGGTAAGTGAAAATGTTGGAATGAAATGTTGGAATGAATCTTGAGTGAAAAATGTGCCCATGAGAAGACATTTACCGGTTCATGCACTCGGAAATTTTTCACGCGTCGCTGGAATATTTTAACAGGCCATGGTCGACGACGTTTTCAGCTAACAGTGCCATATAGCGGAAGTCATTAATTATGTGAGGCAGATGTATGGGACCACGACCTATGTTTACTTGTGCGATATAATGTGTAGAAATCGACGAATATTTTAAAAGATAGCTGCCCTCTCTCCCCTTCTTTTCGTTTCTCTCCCTCTCTCTCTCTCTCTCTCTCTTTCTCTCTCTCTCTCCCTCTCTCTCTATCCCCGTGTCTTTCCCCGCTCTTCCTCTCTTTCCACCTTACCCTCTGTTTCCCTGATCTCCATCTTTCTCCCTTCTCATGTCCCTCCGCGACGTGTAGCCTCCCAACATCGCACTCCATTATTCCAGCCCTTCAGCCACTTTCTCCTTCCATTCCCCGTCTTTCCCTCACTCCTTGAATCAAGCCCTCCGTTCCTCCCTTCCTACGTTCTTCAATCCATTCATTCTTTCGTCTCTTCCGCCATTCTTAGGACTTTACGTCAGCCGATCCCTTGTTTTCTTCCTTTTAACTGCTCTTTCCTTGCAATGTCCTCCCCGTTTTGCCCCTGCGACGAGGCAAATACTGTCATATGATCAGACTTCAAGCATGCTTACCTGCAGTTCAGATGACGGCTGCACTTATCTTGCAGGACTACTTTCGATCAATTGACTTGTATGCATTTCTTTCAATAATTTCGTCGCTCTATGATTTGAACGGACAAGCCAATATGATTGTGCAGCTTATACGACGGTGCGTTGTTCCTGTTTCAGATTCTGCTGCTGGTGGCCGTGTTTGGCGTCGTCTCGGCAAGCAGATTCTACTACGGCGACGGTGGCGGTGGTTACGGATACTCCAGTCGTGGCGGAGGACGCAGTTATAGTGGAAGGGACCGCGGCAGTCATGGCAGAAGGCACTGGGGCATGCACGACGGCGGCGGCCTCGGCGGCGGCATCGGCGGCGGCATCGGCGGCGGCGGCCTCCGCATCGGTATCGGCGGCAGCCTCGGCGGCTAAGGTCACAATTGTGGCCACAATCGCTACTGACGACACAACATATGACTTGGGAGAGCCGTCAGCGGGAGAGCTATCCCGTTTGTCTCCCCGCGGTGTGACCAGACCCTGTCCTGCACAGTGACCGCTGTCGCAACTGGCGACTGTCCGTCTAACTGTTATCGTCACCTGGAACTGCATCTCTGCTGCAAAAATAAATCTGCACATTACAGTCCGTTTTAAGGAACAACGGAGTCGTCCTTTCACCTTAATGACACGAATGTCAACGTTTGTGTGCCTCGAGATAGACGTCGTGGTGCGGAATTTTGCTCAACAAATGCTCTGCATGTTTTTCACAATGCGCATGCTACATGTTTTCATTGGTTGGTATTTTATCACAGAGAAGAAAAACAATTGCAAAGTTGCATATTGAAAGCTTTGCCTTTCAACATTGAAGCAAAACAATTTGTTAAACATGCTCTTGCTTTTAACTACTCTTTTATTATGCCTGCAGCATTATACCAAGATGTTTCGGCCACACACGTACCGATTCATTTCCCAGGCATTGGCGTTGCGCCTGTGTTGGAGGGTGTCGGTTCGTGTTTCAGTACCTCTTTTTCTCGTTGATGTTTACCGTGGCTCAGGATTACTATGGCTTGGTAAAAGGATGTAGGATCCTCTTAGTTGAAGTTGAGATGTGGTTGTTTAAGCCGTCTCTACAGTGGTGTGCAATATAACATGGAGAGGCACACTGTTGTATGGCATCCTCGCCTGGAAGTGGCGATGACGCGAAGTATGGACGACCTCATGCGGCAGGTGAGACCAAGGCTATATTGCCTGGTATAATCGCCCGGTACGGGAATGGTGTAACATACAAGGCTAAGGTATAAAAGTAAAGATGATCATTTTACATGATGTGTAGGCATATTGCATAATAAGCAGAGCTATATACTTTACCAAACTATTTTTCTGTGCTCATTGTATGACAGAATGTCGTACCAATGTGATTGGTAATTGCAAGGGATATGGCAAAAAAACCGCACCCAGGCCTTTTTAACGCTCGCGTTGATAGGAGGATAGGAGGTGGGGTCGATGTACCCCCGTCCCCCGCCGTTTAATTACTCTGGGGATATCTCTCCAGAAAGTTGCGTAATCGCGCACAAGTTTTCAGCAGCCTGCAAGGTATCCAATGCGCGTGTTTTGGCATAAAAAATCTCTCCGTAGCTTCTCCGGTTTCCAAGCAGTGGCAGTCTTTTGAAGAACGCTGCATGACGCTCCACAGTCGGCAGTACCCGACCAATCCGTTGACCGCGAGTGGCGAGCTGACATTTTAAGATAACACTGCATTAAACTATATGTTCAAAACACACACAAATGTACATCAGCGTGCTGAAAATGAAACAAAAAAGAAGACATGTGCGTGATTTCCATACTGATACGTGGCGCGCTGTCGTACATATTGACACGAAAGCTAAAAAAGTGTGATTTTCAGGAAAACTTAAGCCTTAAACCTTAAAAGCGAGGTCCACTCCGTCATGTTGGATTGCATCATCCGACTTGCTCCCAATTTCTGATACCTTTTGCCACGCGGCCCTCAAACACCAAGGGAAAACATGACAACAGAGGAACCAAAATACGCCGTTCTTTTTGACATGCCAAACTAACGAAAGCGAAATCAGGAGATAATTGGTGTTAGGACTTGGACTGAGATTTAGTTACACTTCTCTAACACATTGAGACTTTACTGATGTTTACGGTACTCCAGCTTGATCAATCCCGCGCCCACTTCTTCCCGTAAAAATATTGTGCGGCGCTAGAGTTCTTAGGGCAATCTATGCCCCCTAAACACTCTTAGCCATTGCACACGGTCCTGGCCATCCGTCCTCAAAGCAACGGCATCTTAACCATGTAATTATACAGCTGTCCTATATTTTTAGTATATTTCATATCGTACTTTGCATAAAAATCTATATCAAACCGGGATCCCGGGTGATCCCACGAGACTATCCAATGCACAGGATTCGGATTGGTTGGTGGTTGGTTATTTGGGCCTCAGGGCACATCGGCGGCACGGTAATAAATCATCCATGGATGCAGACAGGCTCCGCGCTATGTCCATTGTCACATCCCCCCATTTCTAGGAACTCCGTCGGCTGTACTCTTTCCACGATCTAGTCATTAAACGAGATGGTGCACTGTGCTGAACGTTTTTGACTTCTCGTTGAGATGGTCCAGTGTCTGCGTATAATAGTGCCGGCTGGACATTTGAAGGCATGCAAATCGTGGACGGTTATCGAGATCTTCAGCATTACCAAGCCAGGGAAAATGTATTCAGAGCGGCAGAACCCATACGAGCAGACACAACGCATTATAGCTAAACTAGGCATAACTCATCCCGCCCAAACAACTTCTCATAAACACAATAAAACAACATTGACATGTTGTACAGCCCCAAACGAGACCGCGCCAAGCAAGGTGCTGTACAGTTTGATGTCCTCAGGCAAACACATCATCATCATGTCACCAAATACATCAACAATCACCCTTACCACATCCCATCGCATCAAGCCCTCCCCACCTCCGCAGCCACAAACAAGACAAAGATTGCGCAGCATTAAACGGGACTCCATCCCAGCCCTGCGCACAGCAGCAGCCTGAGCCGGGCCGGCAGCCGGGACGGGCATGTAGCGAGCGGCTGGGTGCCCCAAGACAAGCATTGTCGGCTAGTGTTGTTGGTAGCTATGTGTATGTACTGAAAGGCTTTGGATATTTTCACAATACGGCAACTGATGTGCATGCAATTATTACAGAAATGGGAGAAAGCAGCCCGCGTAAGAGCATTTCTAAGGTGCGTTATCTGTTTGTTTAACTACCAAACTTGTTGTCTGATGACATCAACTTGACATGGCATGTTATGCGACGCAGCGCCCGGTTTTGCTCGACGCAATCCTGCAGGCTGTGCGGCGCTGCGGCGATCACGGCTGCGGCGACGCTGTCCCAGATCCCGCTGGGACGGGTGGTTGCCCCTTCCGGCCTTCGGAGGACGACCGGCGAGCACATGCTGCCGTCCACGAAGTGGACTGCTCTTCCGCCCCTCTGGACGGAGGACAGTGGCGGTGGTCACGTTTTTCCTCTGGCATATTCGACGCTGCACCGTAGGGCTGACTCCGGGGGGTGACGGAGGGCGTGGCGGCGCACCAGTCCGTCATGAATGCTGACAGCTCCCCGTCCCATGTCCGGCCTTGCCCAGGGTGATTGTCCGAATCTTGAAGAATGCACTCCTGCATCCTGCTTAGCAGCTTCACGTGCAACGGCCGTTGGGTCAGCCCAGTGTCCTAGAGTTGCCGACTTTGGGTATAAAGCAACACGCTATGAGGAGGAATTTTTAAACTCATTGATACTCATTTCGCATACTTAATGTGGATTGTTCACTCCTGCCTAATATTGTCTAACCACACGCACCAAACACACATTTCCTTTTTCCGAGGAAGGTGGGGGGGGGGGGGGGCAGGGAGATACTTTGTATCAGAAGAGAACAGATGGCCCCTCTAAGACAGAACAGCACACAACGGAACAAAATTGAACGTCTTTGGGCTTTCAGACAACCAAAATTATTTTTTTCACTCATTGGGAGGGTAATGATTGGAAGTTGTTGAGGCTCATTATGCTGTCCAGAGATCCTACCTCGTTTCGGGGAACCTATATGCCCACTGGCAGGGGCAATTCTATCGTTACGGTGCATTCTACGGGCCTTCTACATTGGTCTAAGGCCCTTCCAATGCTGTGTTTCTTGCTTAGAGCCCCACACTCTTGTCGGAGGTTCATCTTTTCACCTGTATGGGCACACCCGGTCGTTCTGGGCCCCTCAAATTAACATACTCGGGCACACAGGATTGTTCGGCGCACTGTGTATGGGATCTTGGTATTGAAATGTAGAATCCTACTCTGCTGACATCCACACTGGGGTTTGTCCACTTGTTTGAATGGAGGGATCTGCGCTCTTCTCGGGGTCCCATCTGTTAACCTGGCCTGGCCCACTCGATCGTTTGGACGGTATACTGCGCGATGACTTGGTCAAACGGACTAGGAGACCTAAACAGCTAGGTTTCCATATTTGTTTATCCCGCGCTCGGCCGCTGAGAAAGTTGACTTTTCCTTACGGGTTTCCGAGCACGGTTCGAAAAAAGAACAAACTGCAGCAGCCAGAAATTTTCAGTACCTGTTCATTAGCTAATTTAGCATCCTGTTTGCAACTACTAAAGTTTGACCCACACAGATCAGGTAAGGCCATGTCAAAAAGACATTATTATCTCTAAAAATGTTCACCTCACAAACTTGTGGGTCATTTGAAATTGTCCAAAATTGTTGCAAGCAATACAACATGTTAGTTTCTGGAGTGTTTGCAAAAATAAGAG
>NW_023595962.1:19124804-19176194 GCF_011947565.3 Pollicipes pollicipes
GCGCTGCGCAGCCGCGCCAAATTTTGCATAGCTGTAGAAAATTGCATGGCAGATCGTTTGACACACAAATTGTACATTTACCTTGCAAGATCGCTGATCTATGGCAGTTCAAAGTCAGGCCATGGTTTCAGCGAGGGCAATTTCTAGGGAATCGTTCAATCTGGTACAACAACAGTGTTTGACGAAAACATACACCTCTGAGACCATTCCTTAGGCACCACAAATATTCAATGAGCAAACTTCGTTGACCTGAGATCAGGTATGATGGTCAGACCAAGGTCAAAACCAACCTGATTTATTACTCTAGGGCTTGATGTATGGGATAGTTTCTGATGCTCATTTCGAGTTTATTGCTAGCAGGAACCGCATAATACATCTTGAATTGACTTCTCAGAGGTCAGAACAGCCCATTGACCTAAGATGGCTCGAGTCGAGCGTTTTGTTTTAGGAACATACTGCCTAGCGTAATTTGTATCGCTTATTCAAATGCAAAACGCAAGGCCGTCTTGTATCATTTTGGTCACCATGACCTTCAAAGGGTCAAACAAGGTCAATGACCTCAAATGGGCTTGTGACCTTTTGCTTAGAGACAGTTGCCTAGGTTCTGGCGGCGCTTTGGAGACCAACTTGGAATTTGACCTTGTTTAACCTTATTCAACCTAAAGGTCATGACCTAGGAAGCTGAAACCTTAACTTAAGTGAGTTCACGTATAGGTCAAGACACCTTGTAAATTTGGTGTCTCTGGCTTTCTTAGTTCCCGAGATCTCAGCGGGGGGGAGGTTAAATTGACCCCCCACCCCACCCCCACCCGAGCGAAGGGTATCTAGCCAACCGGGCGCGCGTTCAAGCATAGTAACTTCATGACAGTACTATGAGCGTAACAAGTTATGAACACCAATAATTTCATGCTGCACTTTTTAATTCCCTTCCACAGCACTTTTAAAATAAAACAAAGCAAAGGAATTCAATAACAAAATAACAACAGAAAATTCAACGAGCATAAACACTCAAACAAAAACACCTTGGACTCCTACACATCAGCCCATCACCAAGTCAAACACAATAGACACATTTCTGGCTTCTGTTAAAATTGGGTCAGGGAAAACAAACATTTTGTCACTGTTTCTTACAAAATATCAATGTTTATTTCCATGAAAGTGGCCTATGCCTAACCAAAAGAGGCCTTACATCATCTCATCCTGTATAACCTGTTTGTATTACAGCAGCAGTTGTGAGTTACCGATTCTCGCACAACTACTATTGCCACTTGCCATGCACTTGACCAACGTAACCTAACTTAGAGTAGCCCATATGATGAACATCATCTCATCCCACCTATCTGTTGACGGCAGCACTTGTGATAAAAAAATATATTTAAATCTGGTTTTTGGCTGTTTTCAACTCGCATCTCTATTCTGTTCATTTGTGTGTGCTTGTTGACATCAGACAAAGTTGTGAACACACGAATCAAAACACTTTAAATCACTTTGGACAACTTATTTTGATTGTCATGGTTAACCTATGGCAAGGGCAATAATGGGTACGCTCCACAACACAATCTCTCTTCTCCAAAAGTAACATAACTTTTGGATGACCATGCCAGTATGGCTGCTTGCCTTTTCAGCTGCAGCAAATGCATCCATTTAGTCTTGTTTATTCATATTTAATGGCTAAGTCTGAGATGTTGGCTTCACATTTTAAATGGGATGGTCTGACCATTTGCTACATGCTAATGTTTAACCCATATTGTAATTGCTATGCAGCTTAGGGTATCCCTGTTTAAAATATAGTGCATATATACAGTATAGTTATCTGCCGGTCAGCAAACCATGACAGGTATAGAAAACATCTGATTAAAGCAGTCATGAGGGGCCACTTTAGGAACTTTGGGGCAAATAACCAATAATATGGAACAAAATAAGCCCATTGCATGCCTTGTGACATCATAATTTGTGTTATGACAAAACTCCATGGATTAAAACAGAAAATGGCTAGCTCCGGTTACCAATCATGTGTTGAAAGCAGGTAAGGTAAGCAATCACTTGGTCCACAGGAGACTTACTGGCTTCTTCCTGCTCCCCCCCCCCAAAAAAAAACAAACAGCCAGCACGTTTCGCATGGTCTGCTGGCAGACAGAGTCATCCCACTCACCCCAAATATAAAATATCAATCATGCCCACCAACCTACGACATTCAAATGCGAAGCAAGTAAGAGGTGTCCATGGTAACCATCTCCAGAGGGCAGAATTTCGCCATCAAACAATTTTGTATTAGCTGCGTCAGGTCTGTCCCAAAGATCTGTATGGCAGCATTAGCATAGCCTTGCCAAGTAGCCTGGTGAGCCAGACACTCGAAAGGCTAAGATTTATCATTACTGAGCACCGCCATGAACCAAGAAAACGGTTAACCGAGGGTTTAAGAAGGCAAAAGTGACGGTCAAAATAAGTTATGTGCTTCAAATTGTCTCCTTCATTCCCTGTGAATTGTTCACGCTTGGGTGCATATCAAATATGTTTGGGCGGCTAGCGAATTAATCAAATTTATGTATAAAATACGTACAAGTTTGCGGTTGGAGCATCTTGCAGAGAAGTTGGTCAAAATTTTGAGCAGCAGATGGTACCTCTAAAGACAATCGAAAAGGAGGGAAAAATAAAGTGGTGTCACACCGGTATGTGTGATACATACCAAGAAAAACAAAAGTAGCTAAATAAATATAAAGACTGGTGCTTTTCTCACAAAATTTTGTAATCAGCTGACTTGACTTAAAATATGTCAATATAAGTGCTCAAATGGTGACATTCATCTTGTAAGTTTATTTAGAATACATTCCTTGAAATTATCACTCCTGCATTTCGGGAGTGATGCAATTTAGTGGGCAAGTTTCCTCGGGAAAAAAGAAACTTGGGGCGCGGGCCAGCGATATGCGCTGGCAGGCGCGTTAAGGGAACTCGTTGTGGCGAGCACGGAGGCAGCATTGCCGACATTGCCGGATGACGGCAAACGGCATTGCATTGCATTGCATTGCATTGACGGCATTGCATTGCCGGATGACGGCAAACGATGGCCACCGCTGCAGCCAGCCGATCTCGAGTTGATCTCGAGATGATTTGACGAACTGCGGCCGCAACTGTCTGATGAAAACCTTAGTTGATGGAAGACAGACGCCCGCAGTCTCAAAACCGGCGGGTGTGAACTGAAATCTGTCTGTGAGATCTGAGTGTTTGTACCTTTTGAAAGATGTATCAGCTCGTATGGCGGCTCCAGTGGCTGTCGCGGTATGTAATTCGTAGGATTCGACGCATGTGTTGACGCAGGTAACGTCCCAAACAAGGCTCTTCCCTCTGGAGTACGGGTAAGTTGTGAACTCTTCTGATCTGGCATTTTGCCATTGCCATAGTCGACCGATTGGTTCCAGAATTGCAGGTATGCCTGCAGACTGTAGGGCAGGCATAACGACACCGTTCAGCGCCGTGTGTCGGAGATGGCAGACTGTGGGGCAGGCATAGCGACACCGCTCAGCGCCGTGTGTCGGAGATGGCAGACTGTAGGGCAGGCATAACGACACCGCTCAGCGCCGTGTGTCGGAGATGTCTAAGAACGTTGAGACGCCATGCCAACGCATGGTATATCTTACTGTCTGTATGAGCATCGCATCTGCATTGGTGTGGGTCACACACACGGCTCCGTCCCTCAAGGCTATTGAGATGCGCAGCGCCTCGTTGTCAACCCGTGTACGGACATTGTCGAACGGCACGGCGTGCAGCCAGACGGCGTTCTCAGAAGAGCCGGTGCTCAACAGCCGGCCGCTAGCCGATGTCACGTAGCTTGACAGAGCTAGGTCATTAACCCCATGGAGCCCAAGGCCGCCGTATCCTGTTGGCAGGACGGCTTGGCTTCAACAGTTGTCATCACAATTAGCGTTTATTAGTTGGGTGACAGCTGGATTGAGGGTTTTGTATAGCGGCGTTAGGAGTCCTGACATTCAATATATTGAAAAGCCCTAAGAAGGCACTGCAGCTTGGTAGCCATTGGCTGTTTTTCAGAAAGAAAAGAGGATGAATAGGCGTCTAGACGCTGGAGGCGATCCATCATTCATTCCGGATCTTCCTTTCCCTAGCCATCACGACTTTAACCGCTCTGTGATGGGAGGTCACAGTGCTGTTAAAACTCCTCTTCCATCCCGACGGCGGCTCCTGGGATAAGCTGATGAAATCTGTCTGTGGTGGGGCACCTTACCTGCCCGTAAGTTTTAAAAGGTAGGATGATCCCGCACTTAGCTAGGTTTAGATCAAGGCTGATGCTGGTCATGGCAGGGATCAGTAGCTTGGAGTCGTCGCAAACCTTTTCAGCCTCACCATCTATGGCTCCGTCGTCCAGGCACCATCAATTAAATCCGAGGTGGCCGCACTGGTACTGGAGTGAATTCCCAGTGAGAATACGGAGCTCCCGCATGGAGCATGGATTGCCCCGCCGTGTTCCAGTCGCTGACATAATCTCAGTGTTGCCGTAGGAGAGAGGAGTGTGCTGGGAATAAGCCTGCCAGAAGAATGGTACAGAGACGGTGCGCGCTGTCGCATGACACGGAGGAAGTGGCCACGGCGTGCGGTGTTGAAAGCACCGCGCATATGGATGTTCACGACGACGCTGCCTTCCTTTTAACGAGCTGTCGTGAAGCGTGAAGCGTAGTTTTACAGCCTCATGGCGCATCGCAGGCCAGCTGAATGGGACAGTTATTAGCTAAGCTGAGTATTCCACGGCCTGGGACCTGCCTGAGTCGTTAGCCTACGGTAAACGGAGCAAACCGCGATTGGTCTAATGCCGCCATCAGACTTCCTTAGGCTTCATGGACACCTGCTCGAGCCGAAGGTGGAATCTTGCCGCTGAGTGCGGGGTTCACGAGTCTCGTTATTGCAGTGGTGAGCTTCACCTCAAGGACACCACCAGAGAGAGATGCAGCTGCACCTCTTCAGCTTCACACAACAGGTACAGTTATAAGCGGCTGATGCACACTGCCAGGGTTCTTCATTGATTGCTGTGGCCACGCACGTGAGCTTGAAAAAAGCCAGTGTAGGTGGTATTTGCATCTATATATATATATATATATATATATATATATATATATATATTTATATATATATATGGATATATATATTCAAATTCAGCCTTCTTTATTTAGGAATCTAGTTGTGCTAGCAATCAGAGCATAAGTGGACGAAATCCCAAAAGAATCGTACCTGTCCCGTTATGGCATCTTCCACGACTCAATCCAGGTGCGTTTGCCATGGCACACATCGGAACTCGGTCAAAGGACGGGGTCAAGAGTCACCACTGGTGGGGGCGTGGTGGCCTTGTCACGACCTCGTGAAAGGCCGTTGAAGTACTGGTCACGCATGACTAGGAGTTTCGCAGACTCGCATTTTGATTCCCCGTGGTGAGAAAAGTGATGGAGTACGTTTTATGCACGCTGAGAAGTGTCAGCCGAATGGATATCGGAGAACAGGCGTGCCGGTCGGACTACTTACACTTTTGAGACGTTGGACCCAACGGACAGTCTTGCCCAAGTGGTCGTGCGGCTGAACATGAAACTGTCAAAGAGGGAGACTACGACTTTGGTACAGGCGACGCGTCAGTCGTGGACAACGCTGAAACTGCACGTGCGTTTAAGTCTTGCAGGAGCATCTGTGAGGCTTCCAGGCCGGAAATAGTGGGTGTCTTTCTTAGAGACGTTACCTTGTTGCCATTCCATACTCTTCCGTGACAGCCATCAGGTGTAAATGTCCTTCGTTCGTAATCTTCTACGCTTTGATACCCCCCTCCCCTGCCTCTCACCACAATTTGTTTGTTCGCATTGGGTGACAAGAGTCTCCTGTTGTGCGGGTGGTGCGCGAGGTAAGTGCCGACGTGATGCACAGGAACAGCCAGGACCGAGTCGACTTCGTTAACATCGGCGACTTCGGCTAGACAGCAGCGGTCTGCCCTGAGCACGAGCAGCCCGCACGCCGAGGTGGAGAGCCGGACCGATTCGATTTGGTCCTGTTTGAGGTCTTATCTGGGCCAGGCCATCTGTACCCGCCAATAGCATGGCCTTTTGAAGCGCAGCGCAAACCTCACCGGTACAATTCGAGACGTAGACCATGTAGTACCAAACGTTTAAGAGTAAAATGATCGGCCACATGAGCTATTATCCTGGCTTCGTCCTCCGTTTCGGGTGTCAGTCCTAGTTCGGTGAGGTTGTTCCGTGAAACGAGGAGAGGGCAGGCCAGCGGAGCGTGCGGCGCCAGGCGGGGCGCGGCCTCTAATCCGCGGTGTTTTACGCATCCCTTCTCCGGCGACGGTGGTGGTCGGCGGGGCGGTGCCAACGGATCGCCATCAGCATTCGAGCTTATCTCCTGCAACCAAGCACGCTTCGACCGGCTTGCGGGCAAAATGAAACGAGTCAGCGGTGCGCAATTGTGCGAGCTCCCAGATTGCAAAAGGCATTCGCGTTGGGGAGTAATTTACTTCGTTTTTCGTGCATGAGTGTCGTGGAGCCAACTCTTCAACACGGCCGCAGAGCGGTTCCGTTTATCAGTGCATGAAGCTGCAAGGACCTAAGCTTGAAGTTCCTGTCACGTGATTGGAAAATCGGCGGTTGCTCTAAAGGCCTTCCGACCGAGACGAGACACGCAAAGGCACTGGATGTACGTAAAAAACAGCATAATCGCACTGATTCTCGGTAAAATGGAAACACGTTTTCGCTTATGTTAAGCAAAAGTTGCCCCTATAACGGCGTGAACACTTAAACTCCGCATCTTAAAGTTCCTGCCCATTTCGAATTCCTTATGCGCATCGTTGCGTGCTTGGCAGACATGCAGCTTGCCGAGAGCTTGCTTGGTTAGTGACCCTCTTTAAAGACTGAACACTGCTGTAACCCCGGACATTCGCTGGACACTCGTAGCACTCTTGACACGACTCGGGATGTGGACCGATTCTGACACCGCGCTTCGTACGACCACTGCACTTCTGTAGACACCAGCCACTTGGCAATGTGATGCGTGGCTGATGTGTGTGTGGTGTGCGGACACTGCTCTGTCGTGATCACGTGCATGCCTGCTCAGCAGTCTTGTTGATTGCCGGCTCCAAGTCGTTCAGAAGTCCGTCGAATCACGCTGAACCTAGACAGAAGCGAACCAATTTGCCCAGTCCCCTACCGTGACAGATCCCTGACCTCAGAACCCTTAGACCTCAGACCTCAGGGCACCAGTGACGTCATTGCCCTGTGCTGAGTCTCACGGGATTTCACCAACAGGAAATCCAATGATCCCCTCCCCCCTTCCAGTGTTTTCCCCGCAAGCTTGTCCGACGAGCACAAAAAAAAACAAATTCTGCTATGGATCATCATAAATACCGCGGTTTGTACACAAAAACAAAAGTAATGTATCGGAAGTGTCAAGGAACAGAACATTAGGTTCCCCAATGCCAGCGACCAAGTACATTTGTCATTGTGTTCACCATGCGTCTTACAGTTTTAAGCAGGAGTGAACAGAATATTGGCACTGTCATGGCAACCAGCGAAACAGTGACTCAGTGAACCAGCATAATACTAGTATTCTGTTACCATGCTAGACACCTTTATTCTACTCACAGACAGTGTATTCATGCATCGTTCACACCCGTCGATAGCTGTCCCTGTCTGTCGTCAACGTGAATGTCGTCGCATGCCCGCAGCTTGATTGGATGGGCATACCTGCTTTCACTTGTATGAGTAGAAACTACACTTAAAGTTAAGACATTTCATAATCTATTAGTACAGCCATTTCATCCTGGCAGTGACTTGGATGCCAGTAGGCTTAACTCACGGAAAATGATCACCTTCGTATCAATACCCTCCCACCCCATCAACGCGCGAGTACAAGACAACGCAGGGTTTCGATCGGATCGGTCCGGCTGCCAAGGTCACTTATGGTGGTGGGCAATGGCGCAAAGGAATAAATTTGCTGCATGTTTGGTTGTACGGGCCATACGCGGAGTTAGACATGATTAAATCTATCGACACCATCACTGGGTTGCTTCCTCTGAGCGTTGTGTTCTGCGAGCTTGATTGTCCTCCCACTTCCTCTGAGAACTTGTTTGTTTGGCCCCTGGGAATTCTTGCAAGCCTCCTTCTTCTGCGAGCTTTGCGTCCACAACCCATTGTTGTTCCTGGCATTTCCTTAAGCTTACGATCACCATTTCTACAATGAGGTGGGCCATCGTTGATTTGTAGTTGTAATTTGCACCTTTAACCTTGCAAATGCGCCGCGGCTGGAAAATCAGCTGGCCTTTATGAAACATACCAAGGTGCGGTTGTAGAAATTGTCAATTTTTGTGCGTGGTTTTGTAGATTTGTACTTTGTTATTGTTGCTTGTAGGTTTCTGCTTTATGAAACACATTTTTTGCAACTACACATGCAAATTGACAAACTACAATACAAATGCACAAAAAACTGCCTTTATCGGAAAAGCCTCTGGTTGACAAAATAATCTGTCAGGTGTTTCGAGCATCAATCTAGAACTGATAAGGCCACATTCAAATGTTTGAAAACGAGAACTAAAATCTGACGGCATTTTTGTAAGCAATTGGAAATACATCATTGGAGCAATAATGTTCAAATGATTGCAAAAGCCAATTAACAAATAATTTGAACTGGCATTTAAAGTATGAAAATTTAAGCCTCCAATTTTGAATCTATAACTATAACAGAGAGAAACGCGGTGGCAAGCAAGCACTGCCAACATGCCCACGTGGCAGATAGACAATTCATTCCCAATGTTTTAGTGCCAACCAGACATCAGATAAAGATTATCCACAACTGTGTGGACTGATTGTCGCTTCCGATTGCCATCACCACCGCATCCTTCACTACGATAACACAAGAAAAAAATAATGGCCAGCTGGGTACATCTGTGGCTTGGAGACCATGCTGCCACGCAACGTATGCAACGAAGACAGCACAGCAACAGAATATTCGCTACCGATTCCGAATTTTACCTCCCCCTGCCCATGCAAGCAAACCGCACAGCTGTCCCGATGACTGCTCGAAGACTGTTTCTAGTCGTTTTGTCGGTTTGGTCGGTTCTGGACAAGCTACCAAAGCCAGTATGCAACTTCCTTTCAAATTAACGGGTATGGTCCACGCTGGTTCGGAGTGTGGAATTAAGGGAAGTCTTGCTCTTTTTTTCTTCTTTTTTTTTGCTGGGCATCTACTACGGATTAGCATTTCAACGCTCTAGTTGGGAAATACGGAAACAGCATTTTATCAAATAAATTTTATCGCATTACGACACTTAGCAGTAAGGCGAATATGTGATCATCCATGAAAGTCACTTAGGTAGCTCAAGCAGGTTGCGCGGTGTGCACAGGGCTGATGTCAGATCCTGCTCCCCCCCCCGCCCACCCCCCCCCCCCCTCCCCTCCTGCGGGGAAGCCGAACCAACGCCAGACAGCTGTCGGTAGCTGACACCCGCGTGAGCACGCAGCAGCGGTCACTGGTTGAATAGGAGCGAGGTATCTTTGGTATGGTATCGAGGTATGGTATATAGGACAGTCATACTTTTGCTTGGTGCAAAGTCATTGCATGCGTCTCGCAAATCGACCGCGTTCTCAGCCAATAACACCATAGCAACCTTTACTGATGTCAGTGGTCGGCCCATGCTTGGCTGCATGTCGGTCGCTAATATGTGTCGAAATGAACTTGACCTCGTTTCACACTGTCCTCTCCTACCACAAAGCCAGAGCACAGCGCGGTTTAATGTAGCCTGGAGTGACATTGCGTCATTTGTAATGAGATGCTCCAAGGCTGTGATGTTGCAAAGCATGCTGGCAGATTAAGGTCCAGAATGGCACCAAGAAAATCTCGACACATGGGTCGAGGCAAAACATTTTTTTTTAATTGATGGGTGTTGCATCGACACACTACACAAAATCGACGCAGAAGTATTCTCCTGCATGGCTGGAGAGATAATTTGCCCCGGTGGGAGATGACCAACGTCATTCCCGACTGGACGGTCATATACAGATGCAAATACTCACGTTTACAAGGCACCGCCTAAGTAATCGACAGACGGCTAAATGCTTCATCCACACAAAATATAATCATTGTTGCATGTCATATTACAAATGACCAATGCAATGTTTACGCATGACCATAGAAATAACTAACACTTAATTAGGTACTATTTTCGGACCATAAAAGTAGAATCGCCTGGCCGAATGACGCCACGCTTAGGAGCCTAAATCCTCAAACACCCGGCCGGCATAAGTGAGCGAAAAACTGGAAGTCACGTGACAGCATCATAAACATCAAATCAGTTGAGCCCTACAGACTGAGGACCACTGTAATATTTTCAGAGGAAGGGTCTCGCGATGCCAGAAGCCGTTTGAGATGGGTCTCCGTCTTAGAAAAAGATGTGTGTGTGCGTGTGAGTGTGAGGACATTTTACTGTCCTCATTCCTGACGACAGAAAAATGTCCTCACTTCGGGGAACTGTTCTCACTCAGTGTGTGTTTTGCGGACGACACACACACACACGCACACACACACACATAGACACACACACACACACACACACACACACACACACACACACACACACACACACACACACACACACACACACACACACACACACACACACACACACACACACACACACACACACACACACACACACACACACACACACACACACACACACACACACACATACATACACACACACACACACACACACACACACACACGCGCACACACACACATATATATATATATATATACATATATATACACATATAATATATATATAGATATAAATATAGATATAAATATAGATATATATAATTATATATATATATAGATATATAGATATATAGATATAGATAGATGATAGATAGATAGATAGATAGATAGATAGATATAATAGATAGATAGATAGATAGATAGATAGATATCGATAGATAGATAGATAGATAGAGATAGATAGATAGATAGATAGATATATAGATAGATAGATAGATAGATAGAGAGAGAGAGAGAGAGAGAGAGAGAGAGAGAGAGAGAGAGAGAGAGAGAGAGAGAGAGAGAGAGAGAGAGAGAGAGAGAGAGAGAGAGAGAGGAGAGAGAGAGAGAGAGAGAGAGAGGGAGAGAGAGAGAGAGAGAGAGAGAGGAGAGAGAGAGAGAGAGAGAGAGAGAGAGAGAGAGAGAGAGAGAGAAGAGAGAGAGAGAGAGAGAGAGAGAGAGAGAGAGAGAGAGAGAGATATATATATATATATATATATATATATTTATGTATATTTACTTATTCACTTATTCCATAAATCCAGAGACCCATCTTGCCGCGCACGGCCTTATAAAGCTAGCCGTGATAAGCATGCATACATATAGTGCGCACTCATTTTCTACAGGTCATGTTAAATCACGTGATTTTGAGGCTAAGTGTTTCGGAACAACAGGCAAAATGACCTTGAGTTGGCTGTTGACAGCCATTTAAACCAAGCATGGACTTGATCCCGAGCTTATGCATTTACGGCTAGCCGGCTTGACGATGGAATCGGCTGATGGCTGATGACTAAAGGTGAAATGTTTCATTTGTTGTAAAGGAGTACAACATATCATTTCATTCAAAATATGTTGAGAACGTGATGCCCTAGTATAATAAGTGCCTTACACTGAGTAGCCGATGGAAATTACACATAGGATGTCGGTGACATGAAACATTACCTTCGGCAACTGCGCGTAAAAATTCATCAGAGCATATTCGACTGCTGCTCTAAGGCGAACACACCAAGACCAACAGGGATGGAGCCTGAGCGATCATGTGTGCCGCAGGAGGCCAACAAAGTGGCTCCCGTTAACAAGTGTAGGGTCCTCAGAGCAAGCAAAAGGAACCCAAGACCACCATGGTGGGCCCCTAAACAATCCATGAGGCCTCGGCAGGTTGACATATAGAGCCCCGGCCATAGCACATGGCCCTGCGAGCAGAGGAGAACTATCCAAAACCATAAATCAATACCTCTGTGCGATCAAGAGTGCACTGGCAGGTTAACAACACGAGCCTCGATAACGGTACAGGGTCCTTCGCAATTGAGACCAAAGGGCGAGAGCCCTCGACCAAAGTAAAGGGTCCCTGAGCATCGAGTGTCTCCGTGCCTTACCTTATAAGGGCCCTAGCAACAGCACCAGGCCCTCCTAACAAGTGGAAAGAACCCGAGACGTATGAAGGGCCCCTGAGCAACTGAGTGTGTCCTGGCAAATGGGGCCACGGAAAAACTGTGTAGAGCTTTTTGAGCGAATGGAAAGAATCCGTGGAGGAAAACCTGATTGATTAACAGTGTTCAGGCATGGAGACAGGTAACGTCCCAACAGTACATCGGGCCCTACGAGAAAGTGCGAAGAGATCAAGGAAAACGTGGAAAGCTCCTTAGTGATCAGATTGACCCGGCAAGTGGACATTTAGGGCCCGGCAACCAACAGTGTGATGGCTCTAGACAGTGTAATGAGCCCTAAAATTTACCCTAAGCAAGACTTTCTCAATCAGCAAAGAATAAACGTTGTTTGCTTATGAACTCTTTACTTTTGTTCACGATGGTTTTTGGTCGTCTGTAGGCCCAAAGGCATCCGATTTTGTTGTGTTTTTGTAGCAAGAAAACTACGTCCGTCCGACCGGTTATGGGCCTCTTCGGAGCGTTTAGGTCATCTCGGCATGGTCCATGGGGCATATTCCCGTGCATCCTCCCCCACCCCCACCCTCTGCATCCGCCACCGGCCCGAGCAGCTGAATAGATTGGGCCCGCCAAGAAAATAGGACAATCCATTTAACTAAGACATACTCACGAAATATTGTGTAAGGCTTTGGATGATCGAGTGCGCCCGGGCAGGATAACATGTAGGGCGCCGTCAACGGCGTAGGGCCCTCCATTGAAATAGAAAGCAATCAAGATCAAATGCAGAGGATCCCCGAATGACCCAGAGCGTCAGGGCTGGTTAACATATAGAGTCCCCGTCAAGAGCGTCGGACCCTCCATTCAAGGAGGTGCCCAAGACCCAATGAAGAGAGCCCTCGAATAATCGGGTGTGCCCGAGCAGGTTAACAGATGGGACCCCAGCAAGAGCATGGGACCTTCCGTTCAAATATGAAATACCCACAACACGATGTAGAGGACCCCGAATAATCGAGTGCGCCAGAACAGGTTGACAGATATGGCCCCCGAAAAGAGCTGGGGGCCCTCCATTAACAACGAAGTACCCAAACCCACACGTAGAGGTCCCCCACGATTGAATTGGCCCAAAGATCTTACCAGAATGGGTCCCGACAGGAACGAAAGGTCCTCCATTCATATAAGAAGTACCCAAAACCCGGTGCGGGGGGCTCCCGAAGGATGGAGTGTACCCGAAGCAGGTTAGAAAATGACCCGGATAGGAACAGAGCGCCCTAAATTCACGCACCAAGAACGAATGTGCAGGGCCTCTTGCGCAGTCCAGTGTGGCTAAGCGGGCGAACAAAAGGGGCCCCGACAAGTGCGTAGGGTTCCATTCAAATAGCACGTGCTTAATGCCCAACGCAGAGGGTCTCCGAATGATCGAGTGTAATGCGCCCGAGCAGTTTATCAGATGGTCCCCCCCCTCCCCCCACAAGAGCGTGGGGGCATCCCATTCAAAAAAACGAAGTACCCAAGACCCGGTATGGAGGGTCCCCGAACGACTGAGTGTGCCGAAGTAGACCATCAGAGGAGCCCCGACAAGGGTGTAGGGCCCTAAGCAAGTGACAGAGAGTTGGAAACGCCCTAGACCAATGAAGAGGGCTCACGAGCATATCGCATCTGTGCCGGTAGGTCAACAGAGACGCACGTAAAGGTCCCCTGAGCAAACGAGAATTCCCCGGCAGGTTGACATGTGGGACTCCGGCTACAGCTCACAGAGCCTTTCTGGCGAATGGAAAGAATCCGTGGAAGGGCCCGTGATTGACAAAATTGGCCCGGCACGCTAACAGGAAGGGCCCCAACAACATCGCAGGGCCCTCCGAGCAGATCCAAAGAAATGGATGGCACGTGAAATGTTTCTTAACAATCGAAATGATTCCACGAGTGGGCATGTAGGTCCCCGCAAACAGCATGGGTCCCCTAGGCAGTGCAATGAGGCTCAAGATTTCCAGTTCCCAACGTTTGCAATCATTACACAGTTGTGTTGACTTCTCATAGGCCCTTCACTTTCGCTTATAACTGTTCTTCGTCGTATGGAAGTCCAGAGATACCCGGTTGTGTTGCGTTTTGTTTTAAAAATTGCAGCTGTTTGGCCAGCTATGGCCCTTCGGAGCCAGTGGCCCCATTCGAGGCCCAAAAGGGGAGACATGGCCCCATGCCCCCCCCCCCCCCTCTCGATGCGGTCCCTGACCCCGCTAGACTAAAACAAAGTGGGGACCACTTACACACACCCCTAAACATGTGGTAGTATTATGAACATAACATCTCGTTTCTACGTTTAGAAATAGCTATTTATTCGTTGTGAACACCGAAGCCCCTCTCAGATTTTTTTCTATCCTGATACACAGTGGGGGGTCATCCAAACCTCTTTCAGCTCAGCCGTCTGTGTTTCGTGCACCTCTTGGCGTGGAGCCGTGTATCTGGTGCCGGACGTGGGGGTCGCATTATTTATTATTTCTATATCTTTTCGTGGGAGTGGTTGCAGAGATTCCGGGCATTTTCTGGGTGCATGTTGAAGGGAGTGTTTCACATTTGTATGGGGCTTTGAGCTGAGAAATAACCATCTTGCAGACCTTTTGGTGCAGTTCACACCCCTAACCTTCTTAAGATCTAAACTCCATTACTTTCTAAGCTACGGGCCCTCGAAAATAGGGAGAGTATTTCTGGAGAGTATTTTAATCACCTTAGCATTCACGTCAAAATCACGCCATTCAAGTTTGTCATTCCACAAAATATACGGCGATGAAAATCAAGGCCGAGAAAAATATCATGGTTGGGTCGTTTAGGTATTCGTGAGCACGATTTCAAGATATAACTGCCATCGCTTGGCTCTCAGTCAATGTTGTACAAGATACCATGACATAAACAAACAATGACGTATTGAGGGGCATGTTTCCTATGCCAGACATTGTTTCGTCTAGAGCGGTCCTTTCCACTTTAAAGCATATCAATAGTTATAAGTGCGCTTTCTTCATCATGTCTGACGCCTGGGTCAAAAGCTTCAAATGTGGTACATTCCCTTTAAATTTACGCTACCTTTTTGACCCGTGATTGTAAGCGCGGCTTGAAACGTGAAATCCTGCTAACAGAATAGATGTTTGCTCTATAGCGCCGTTCTACCAGCACCCTGACATATCAAAGATTGACAACTCGGCATAAAACTATGAAACGATATGCAGAAACACGAGTTTTAGGGTATCTACACCCTGCGAACTCTTTCCTTGCAGATAAAATTGGAAATGGAAAATTTTTGCTTTCATTCGTGTTCCAGAGCTTGATGTGTGCGGGCGTGCCTTGTTGTGACGAACGCGACGCATCTCATCTGGATCGAACGTAACTCAGTGATCTAGGCAGGGTTTGTACTAGGGAGCTAATGTATATCTTCAGGTAAATTCTTTCTTTTCTTTGCATGTAATCAAGTAGGTGTACTTTGCCACTTTTTCATGTGAGATAGTTAAATCTAACGTAACTTAACCAAACCAGTTCATTCCGGGGTTCAGAGGGGAGATGGAACAAATGATGGATCTCGTAGCTGAGGCGGTGGGAAGAGAAATGGAGCTACTTAAACGTGAGATAGCTTCCCTGAGAGATAAAACTCAGAAACTGAAACGGGAAAGGCGTCCAATCTTGTGTTTTTATTGCAAGAAAACTGCGTTCGTCTGGCCGGTCATGGGCCCCTTTGGAGCCTTTATGTCCCCTCGGCGTGATCCAAGGGGCATGGTCTTGTGCGCCTCCCATCCCCTCCCCCCTTCCCCCACCCCCACCCGAGCAGCAGAATAGACGGGGCCCGCCAAGAACGTAGGAGCAGCCATTCAAATAAGAAATACTCACGCCGCAATGTGTAGGGCTCTGAACGATCGAGTGCACCCGAGCAGTGTGACCCATAGGACCCCCGTCAATAGCGTAGAGCCCTCCATTCAAGTAGGAAGTGCCCAAGACCCAATGAAGAGAGCCCCCGAATAATCGGGTGTGCCCGGGCAGGTTAATAAATAGAGCTCCCAGCATGACCGAAGGATCCTCCATTCGGAAGCGCCGAAGGCCCCGTGTAAATGTCTCCAGAATGATGACATGTGCCCGAGCAGCTTATCAGAAGGGGCCCAACAAGAGTGTAGCGGCCTCCATTTAAGTAAGAAATAGCCAAACCCAGTGCAGAGGGCCCCCGAAAGATGGAGTATACCCGAGCAGATTATCAGGTAGCCCAGACAGGAGTGTAGGACCCTAGATACAAACACTAAGACCCAATATATAGGGCCCGAACAATCGAGTATGGCCGAAGCGGCTAACAGATGGGTCCCCGACAGGTGCGTAGGGCCCTCCATTCAGATAGGAAGTGCCCAAGACGCGATGTGGAGGGCAGCCGGATATTTGAGTGTACCCGAGCACGTAAACAGATGGGACCCCGACAAGAGCATTCCGTTCAAATATGAAATACCCACAACACGATGTAGATTACCCCGAATAATCGAGTGCGCCAGAACAGGTTAACAGATAGGACCCCCGAAAAGAGCTGAGGGCTCTCTAATCAAAAAGGAAGACCCAAAACCAGATGTAGAGGGCCCCTACGATCGAATGGGCCCCAGCGTCTTATCAGAAGGGACCCCCATAAGAGCATAAGGCCCTTCATTCAAATAAGAGGTACCCAAAACCCGGTGCAGAGGGCCGCCGAAAAATGAAGTGTACCCGAACAGTTTATCAGATGACCCAGATAAGAGCAGAGGGCCCTAAATTCAAGCACCAATGGTATTTCGTGTTTGAAACTAACAAGGGCGCAATTTGACACCAACATTGATTCCAACACCGATGGTAATTGGTAAGTTGCAGCCCCCCCCCCCCCCCCCCCCCGAGCAATCCAGTGTGGCTCAGGAGGCGAACGGAGGGCGCTCCCGACAAGTACGTAGGGCTCCATTTAAATAGCATGTGCCCAAGGCCCATTGTAGAGAGCCCCGGACGGTTGAATGTGCTCGAGCAGGTTATCAGATAGCCCCCCCCCCCGCACGAGCGTAGGGCTCGCCATTCAGAAAAAAACACCCAAGACCCGGCATGGAGGGTCCCCGAACGACTGAGTGTGCCCAAGCAGGCCATCAGATGGCCCCCCTCAAACAAGAATGTAGGGCCATAGGGGTAGCGTAGGAGGACATGGCCCCGTGCCCCCCCCCCCCCCCTGGGTCCGACCTGGGTGTGTGTTTCCTGGTATGACTAATAGCCGTACGGTGCAAGTTTCCAGCTGGTCTTGAGTGCTCGGAAGCATTTATTTCATTTATTACATACTGGCTAGCAATCCCTGATCTGGCTAGACGCCTGCTCGTGTGCCCAGTCATGTTAAAGCCTAGGAACTACCTGTGTTCTTCACCTTTCTGTGAATGCCGTGGAACCGGCGAAGGCGGTGGCGTGCGATACTCACGCTACTCACGATACAGATTCGGCACTGACTCGCGTTGGCGCCACATACGCGGCTGCCGACACGTGGACACCGGCAGCGCCACCGCGGCGCCAGGTGTGTCCACGTCCATCCCACGGCAGCATCGGATATCGGGCCCCGTGGCCCCATCGCGGGATCCGGCACAGCGTCGGGCGCACTCTGCGCCACCTGTCGCACGGACGCCAGGTAAAGCGTTGGTCCCGCCGATGCCGGACGTGAGCGCGGCGGAACCGTCCGAGCCAACAGCGGCCGCCACCAGTGATAGGTCCTCATTCCCGCGGCTTTCCGAACGGGTGTCACCCATATCATATCGGATACGACTGAAGCTGACCGCCGTGGGTTTGTAGAGCGCCAGGCAGACAGGAGGGTGGCGGCCCCACCGTCGCTCGGCGTGAGCACGGCGGCCCCTCCGCGAAGTCAGCGGTCGTAGGGGTCGGCAGCCGAAGTTTCCCATGCAGATAATTCATTGAACAGGCAAGTGCAAGAAATAGGTATGCCAGGGTCGTTGACATACGGTCGTATCTCGTAAGCCCGTTAAAATCGGCTCCAGCTTCAATCTTTGCTTCCGCGATCTTTGGGAGACCGCGCCTCAAGCTTCGCAACGATCCTGCCAGAGCGAGTCTATGTTTCTTGTCAATAGTGACATAGTCGCCGGCTTTACGTTCTAGCAAGGAGACCAGTCCACTGCGCTGTCCTGTCTGGTCCTGTATGGCTAGGAACACAGGCGTAGGAACGTTTCAAAAAGTGAGGGCCAACCTCAGGCTGCACTTCAGAAACTTTTTCTAGAAAGCAAGCCCAATGAGCCCAGCCCAGTTTCTCCCAGCAACAAGCTCTGCTTAGCTGGGTGGACTCCCTGGACATCCAGCTCAAATCCCAGAACAAAAATGACCAGGTAATTGCCCCCTCCGACTTGTGACTGTACACAAAATTAAAAAAATGACCGGGGGGAGGGGTACAAATCGCCGTTGGCGGCTACTGCCTTGGTCCGGCTGTCTCCCGCATGACTGACTGTGAGCTGATCGTACGACTGCTTTGTTGCATACTTCTGGTCCAGTATTACTACTAATGGGTGTGTGAAACATATGTTGGACGCCTGCACCAGTATCTTTTTCCCGCTTATCTTTCCTTACACCACACCTACGCAGAAAAATAGCCCCCGGGAAGCTGCCGGCCTCAGGTATGAATTGGCCCAACGGACATTTCATTGTCCACCATTCAACGTGGGCCACTTTCTACAACGATAGATTTCAGAAGCATTGTCAGAATTTGTATCTGGGCTCTACAGATACTAAGGATACCGCGGGGTTAGACTAGATCGATATGTTTGATACAAATTTGAAGATGAAAACTTGATTGCAGATCGAGTGGTCAACAAAGTGTATTAACATGACCAAGCCATGCTTGTCTGGAAATGTTCACTATTCAGTCAGAATCGATGAGTGACACAACCTCTGTAACGTGGTTTTTTAACATGCGCGCTCGCAAATCTCGGCAACAAAACCTCGGCACCAGGCGTTGCAGTCTCCGTAGTTGGCGGAGCGCGAGCCTAGTGGTTAACTTTCAGCTTTGGTTCACAAGTGGACGAAAATGACACCGCTTCGTAAATAATTGCCTTTAAGCTCGTAAATCGATTGGAAATGCAAGCTATGTGACATCATTTTAAGCATGCGCACTGCAAAATCGTATAAGCAAAAACCTCGACTCCAGGCGTTGCAGTCTCCGTAGGTTGCACAGTGTCGGCTCAGCAGCTAATATTGAATTGTTGCTAACGAGTGGGCGAAAATGATGATGCTTCTGAAAGAAGTGCCTTTGAATGCTTTATGGTATCAACTCGTTCATTAAGAAGTCAGTCTGGGCACATATTTTACGTGTGCGATTTTTAGACTGATGATAAGAATGGATTGACCTTTAAAGCACCGCGATGTGGGGCTGAAATCTGGTGGTTGAGAAGGGTAAAGGAATAATTTATATATTTCGTGTTTCTGTAACTATTAATCTGTCCAGACGACGGATATAAAGCATCACGCGGCGCCGGCCATCTGGTGGCACTTGCAGTGGCTGAAGCCGTTCGGTTTTACGGAAGCTGTAGCCCAGGCCATCGCTGTCTTGCTCTCGAGGTCGCGGGCGGGCATGTTCAAATCTTTTGACGTAATCTGTTTCACTAATCCATTCTGAAAAAAATGAACGTTTTCAGGCAAACATGGGATGGCCTTGTTCGTTTCTAAAGTTCCTTTTGAACCACTTTATTCAACAATAATGCGACCCCCACTCTACTCACCAATAATGAGACCCCTTATTTCCTCCCGGGCAAGAGGCCCCTTGAGTATAACACCAGGGGTACATTAGCGTTTCCGGTTAAGGGCTGAACAGCCATTCAGTCCACCGCGAAGCGTCTTCTGGTTGTCATTCTGGCGACACGGGGCAGGATCTCCTGGTCGATCCAGACGCCATTAGGATATATCATGTCATATTGTTCCCCCCCCCCCCCCCTGACACGGGAGGCCTTCTGACCCGCGTAGTTGGCCCAGGATCAGCACAGAAACCGTCATTGAGGCAACAACATCCTTGATCGCCGTAGCTGGTCCAATAATTTCACATACATTTCAGTTCCATGATTTTCTGTGTTCTTCAGAAATATTGAGGGCCCCTGAAGGTAGATTTTAGATGAGAGTGGTCCCAAATTTGTATTAACATGGCTAATCCATGTTCATCTTAAAATGTTCAAGGTTCAAACAGAACTGATCACTGATCAAAAAGCCGCGAAATATTATTTTGAACATGCGCGCTCGCAAGTCGTCCCAACAACAGCCTCGACGCCCGGCGTTGTAGTCTCCATGGGCCGCGCGGTGTCCGCCCTGCGGATATGACACTAAGCGATGGCCAATGAGCGAACGAAAAAAATGACACATCTCAAGGAAGATGGCCGGTGAAATATATAAATCGTCATGTACGTTTAATGAAGTGCAAAAGCAAGCTGAACACAACCTCATTCTGAAAAAGTGGGCAGGGGCATTTAACACTACTGCCCCCCCCCCCCCCCCCCCGGCAAATGTGAGGTTGGCCATTTCCACCCCTGGCCTCCCTGTTCCTACACCAATGGCTGGGAATAGTGTACAGCACACCCTGCTGGTGCTTTGATTAGCTGTTGACGAATGATGCGGCAGTGTTCAGTCCGTATGAAGCGACAAACTCTTGATCGCATCCACTGCTTGTTGATGAAGTAGATGTGTGAGACTCGCCCTCAAAAGTTTGTATGCATGTACCAACAACGTTGATTTTGTGGTGTACCCTTCAACGGTACCACATATTAACTCAAACACAATCGCCACCTAAGTATTTGTTTTTGCAACATTTTCGTGCGGTTCCCAGAGCATTGTTGCTGCAATACGCACACGACTAGCATATCTGGACCAGAAGCCCAGATTACCAAACCTAGTATGCGGTTGGCTTGCGATTTAACGCAGTGTTTTCTCCGTGTTTCAACAAATGAAGTCAGTAATGCGCTAGCACTAAGCAAATGTCAAGTTCTTCTTGTGTGTGTATCCTTCCTTATGTTGTCTTAAGAAGACATTACAAATGCTCCTGAGTGCGGTAGAGGATGGAGAGCCCGTGGACGTGGCGTACCTGGACTTCAGCAAAGCCTTTGATTCTTTGCTTCACAATCGCTTGCTCTTCAAGCTTCATGCTTACGCTGTGAGAGGCAATTTGCTACGCTGGATCAGGGTTTTCCTTACTCACCGGATGCAGAGAGTGAGAGTTCAGGGCTCGAAGCCGGACTGGACCCACGTCGTCAGCGGCATCCCGCAAGGATTAGTGCTTGGACCAACGCTGTTCATAATCTCCGTGAACGATCTGTCAGAACAAGTGTGAAGCGTGGTCAAGATGTTTGCAGATGACGCCAAGGTCTACTGTCGTGTCCCGAGGCCCCTGACTGACTCACCTCTGCAGGTTGACCTCGACGCCTCGGCCAAGTGGTCAAAGGAGTGCCTGCTCCCCTGTAGTGCGGCGAAGTGCAAATAATGCAAAGCGGAATCTGCAACCCGAGGCTGACCTTCTCCTCGGACGGCACCAAAATCGCGGTTGAGTCCACCAAGAAGGACCTCAGGATCTTCGTGGATTACAAAGTCAAGTTCCACGTGCAGACGGCGTAAACGATCTCCAAGGCTAGCCAAATGGTGGCGGTCGTGAGGCGGTTTTTTGCCAGTATAGATGCTTGCACGTAGCCATTGCTCTTTCAGATCTTAGTACGTCCGTGCTTAGAGTATGGCAAAGTCATCTGGGTCCCGTTCGGCAAACTGGACCAGAAGCGGCTGGAGCGGGTTCAGCGACGAGCTACCCGTCTTGTCCATGAAGTGAGGCACCAGCCATACCCTGAGAGGCTCAGACTTCTCCAGTTGCCCTCGCTGTACCACCGTCGTCGCAGGGGAGACATGTGAACAGTGTCCCAACTGTTTCACGGAGGCATGTCGCTGTCGGAAGAAGAGTCCCTGACAAGGCACAATTCGGAGGTAGCAAGAGGACAGCAATGGAGACTGAGAAAACCTCGAGCTAGGGCTCTCGTCCGTCGTAGCTCGTTCAGCACGCGGTTCGTCAACGATTGGAACGCTCTTCCACACCTGGTCGCGTCGTCAATCTCAGTTGAACAGTTCTAGACTACGCTTGATATGCAGTGGGTTGACATAATGTATGACATCCCACACTGGATCTACCCTTAATTTGACTGTTTGGTTAACGGACTGGGAGCCTGACGAGACCAGGACCTACAGGCCTAGTGGCATTTTATAATTATCGATCACCATAAGGTAAGGCAGGGTAAGGAGCGGCGAGGAAATGAGAAGGGTTTAGCGGCACCCGACATGGCGCCACGCGATAGTGCTGCCACCGCGGGCAGATGCCAGTGACCATAGACATCAGAAGCGCTGGTGACGATGTACTCTCACCATCAGCTTATGAGCTTCATACTTTTGCGTGAGCAAAAATATTTGGGATTTTTCCTTATTTTTGACCATAACTTTCGGCCAATCAAATAAAACAATATCCCTAAATCGGAACTATCTTCGCCATCATGTATCTCACTACTCGTTGATTTCCGGTCGATTCCCAAACAGACGCCATTTTGTGTACGAGTAGGGGTGAGGGAACGGAGGACTCGTCCCGCGTGAATATTTCCTGAACCGCTGGTATTATTCATTCATCAGGTGAGACACCTGCTGCTGCTTTATGTCGCTTACACCTTTGATAATTAATGGTTAGCCTGTCTCGCTGAAGCCTTGTGACTGGTGGGGTGAACCGGCTTCATCCATGTAGTCGTTGGTTGCCCGCAAGGATTGGAGAGACGAGTCGCCGTCTAGTGAATCGTCAGCAAGCGGGAACTCATACCAATCAACCTCATTATCATCGTCATTGTAAAATGACCATCAACCTTTTCAATCGGCTTAGCGTGCCAGTTACCTCCGTGTGAAAAAAAATGTCAAAAATCAACAAGGATGATGTGGGGAAGTGTAGTGATTGAAGGAAAGGTTTTTCATTATGCACCATTTGGTGCAGGTATACCTTGGTACCTAAGGTTAGAAAAAATTAATACATCTGTCATGTTTAAGGCAAAACATGTTGTAAATAGTCTAGAAACAGGTAGATTGATGCTCCTACCTTCAAATTTGAATAACTATGACCGCAAGCTCCCGAGTGCCGCACGCACCCCACTGCCTTGACACTCCAGGGCCGTTCCTGCGTCGTTGCATAATACAATATTTCTGCTTAACAAGAACCATAAAAAATGTAAGGGACTAAGTTAATAATAATGCAATGAAAAACATTTTGTGTCGCATCTAGGTATGTTAATGAAACAGACAGGCCAGAATAGCTCAGAACACAGCCTAAACTAGCCTAACCTAACCTAGCCTAGCCTAGCTTAACAACCAAACCTGACATAACCTAACCCCCACCCTATCCCCTTCAACCCAGTGTCCCATTGGCAGCCATGTTTCATGCCATTTATGTGTACCATATTAAGTTTTGTTCAGCTGCCATATTCTCATTTTGCTTTTCATTCCTACCCAAAAATGTCATTTCCCCACCATGTTGACTAATCTGCAAACAATATGTAAGACTGCTTGGATATGTGGGAAACACATTTAATTGGATTCTTGTTACCTTGGCCTTGTACATTTTTATGGTTCTCAATGCACACTAATGTTGTGAGCACACAGTAATGTTGTGATCACCCCTAGAAATGGCGCTGGGGTCGCGGTCGCTGCCTGTTTGCGCTCGGATGTTCGCTATTTTAGTTAAGTTCCAAGGTAAGAGTTTAGATGACCTGTTTAATGATTCATTACAGTATGTCCTGCCTTAAAAATGACAATTGATGTATGATGAATGCTCTTTCTTAACATGAGGTAGCAATGTATACCCTGACCTGCCATTTTCCAATCACTTCTCAACTTTTAACACTGGTCCGGCATCACCATACATGTGGATTGAAGCGTGTCTAGTATTGCTCACTTCCTGTGGCTGGAGTGAAATGCTTGAAATTATAGGGAATATTGGTGTTTTGGTGCTGAGTGATGTTATCATCCACAAGTACACACTGCAAAGAATATCAAAATTTGTTTGCTCTGTACAACACAAGATGGGGATGGACCTGTCCCCAAACTGCAGATGCAGCAGTTGCCACACCACAACTAAAGGAGGATGCTGCAGGAGGTTTCAGCCAGATCTTTGTATCATATCATGCACAATACTTCTTTTCAGTGCTCAGCACGCAGCAGTATCTGAGATTTGGTTTGCTCTTGGGGGAGAGAAAAAATATTAAATCATAGCTTGTAGTGAGAAAAAATAGGCCATCTGAATTTGCATGGCATTCACAGCTGGCACTGAAGGTTGCTCTTTGGCAGCAGATGGCAGTAAACACTATGCTCTGTTTGATTTCTGTGATTACCAAAGGCTGTTTGGGACTGGCTGCTTGCAATTCTTAAATTTTCTAGCTTCATATGTAAGTGCTCCTTCCTAAATCTATGTTCACAGCTGCTGTATTTTTTGAAGCTATGGAGCTAATAGAAAGTTGTTGATATTGACAATTCTACATTGAAGGTGTGAGCCATTGAAGGCAGATAAAAACCAGCGCTTGAAATGTTGTGTATGTGCTGAGCAATTCCTCGAGCATGTTATGACAAACTTAGTATCAAGATGTCATGCAAGCCACACTAACACAAATAGGAACATCTGAGGCATAGTAGTTAATGCAGCTATGTTCTAGCTAACATACAATCTTTCTCACCTAAAGGAAAGAATATGTGGCCACGTGATACCCATGTGGGCTCTTACAAACTTGGAGTATGGAATAGAAGTCTTCAATGACATAGCTGCTATGAGTTGTTTATCAGTTTTGATTGTTTTTTTTAGCACCCAAATGATTTTGTAAAAGAGAACTTGTTGACAGAAGCCAGCTCAAATAAAAGGTAGACCTCAGAAACATACATGATTCATGATTGATTGATTGATTCAATGAATATGATGTGATTGTGATGTGATAAATGCGATGAATATTATGATTCAATAATGGACATGATTCAATGAATATCAAACCAAAAGTTTTGCTCAGTGGAAAACCAGAAACCCTGCCTTAGTTTTACACTGATAATAATTATGTGGTGACAATCTGTGGAGCAGTGGAGAAAAAAAAAAAGCTTTTGTTTAATGTGTTTTGATGTGGGTTCATCACATATTTAGGTCCGATCTTCTGGAGAATATACCTTCTTTAACGCTAAATTCTCCCCAAGAGCCAGGGACTTGTGGAGCCATGGATTTCCATGTGTGCGAGCCATTGTTGGGGATGTTGTATGACATCACCATTATACCCTAAATACAATCTCCATTTTTGATAGCTTCAAATGCTAATTTAAAAGGATACTATTTAAAAAGAACTTAACAATTTTCACATATATGATTAATTCATGCTATGTGTAGGGGTATATGTTAGTGTGATGTGTACTTTTGTATCAGTTTGCACTGTGGTATAGTGATTTCCATGTGCAATTCAGAAACATTGAATTGTGACTCATACAAGATGTTCTCTGTTCTCTCTCTTCTCCCTGGCCCATCAAGACGCTGTGGTTGTTAAGAGGGCGGGCTCTGGCCTGGTGTCTGCGTGAGTCAGTGTCCGCAGGGGATTATGCTGCAGGTGCACAACATTTTCAGCATCTGTCTACCAGCATTAAATTAGGCCACACCTTTAACAAACTAAATGTAAACAGCTTCCTATCTGCCCCATTACTTCAAAAAGTATTGTAGGCACGAGCACACACACACAGGGAGCATGCACTCACACAGGAGGCACAAGCTTTGGGGGCTAGAGGCTTTCAGAATTACAAGCAGCCAATCATCCATGGTCTTTCGGGATCTCTAATATCAGCTTTTGTTGGTGTTTGCTGTCAACTATGGAAGAAAACTACTAAGCTTAAGAATGTCTGACAGTGCCAGTGGTGTACACAGGGCAAACTCACCTAAGCTATTTATTCACTATGGGCCACAGTTGAAATTTGTTTTGTTCTTTCTGCAACAACCAAAATCGAATTTCAGATGCTGCTGTGATATTGTTCCCCTTTCCCCAGCAACCCAGCATCCCTTGACTGCTGGCCCTGTCCACTGACTGGCCCTTACTCCATTGGCAGCATGTCTGGTGACCACAGCGCCGAGGAGGGCTTCGTAATCCGCGTGCGCGGCCTGCCCTGGTCGGCCACCGAGGACGACATCATCAAGTTTTTTGGTGGGTGGACTGCCGGCGGCTGACGTCCGCTGGTGGCTTCTGGGCCGGCGGCTGACGTCCGCTGGTGCGCGGCTGGGCCGGCGGCTGACGTCCGCTGGTGCGCGGCTGGGCCGGCGGCTGACGTCCGTTGGTGGCGGCTGGGCCGGGGTGGAGATCGCCGTGTGTCGCTGCTCCTCCGTCCGTGTGTGCCGTTTGCTGTTGTTTGACAGATGAAGGCTTGGCTAGAGGGGGTGGACTGGGATGACCCAGGCGTTGCTGGAGCACTGTGGGACGCAGGAACAAAGCAGCCTGTGTTATTTGAACTGGAGCCATGCTGATGCAGCTTGCGCCCTGCACCACTACATCGACTGGGCCTGACCTCGCCTGATTCGGTGTCACCTGGCCTCGGCGAGCCGGCCCGACCGCCGGTGCGCCGGCGCGACGGTCGGCGCCGCGCCGGCGCTGCCCGACCCCGGTGACCGGAGCTGACAGATAAGATAATGTGAACAGATAAGATAATGATAATGTCCGGCAGATAATGTGAACGTGAAGGGCGGCACGTCGGGCATCTACCTGACGCTGTCGCGCGAGGGCCGGCCCAGCGGCGAGGCGTACGTCGAGCTCTGCTCGGAGGCCGACTTCGAGGCGGCCAAGAAGAAGCACAACTGCACCATGGGACACCGCTACCTGGAGGGTGAGCCGCTGGCTGTGGCCGTGCTCCTGTCATTCCCCTTCTGTTCACTCGGCGCAGGTGCGCTCTCTGCACCCAGGAAATGTGAGGTTATATGACGGACGGACGGACGGATGGTGGTGGTGGTGGTGGGATGTTCCTAGTACTCCGCTATAGGTCGCGCCGGTGCGTCCCCGTGTGGCGGCCGTGCCGCATTCACCTCGGCCGTGATGCATTACCCTGAGCCGGACGTGGCGCGGTCGAGCGGCGGCACGCGCGCGCGCGCGCGGCGCCGCCGTTCCCGCCCCCACCTGATGGCACGTAATCTTCTCTCTGAGCGGGGCCGCAGCCCCCGTCCCGGCGTCGCCCGGACGCCGCCCCCACGTGACGCGACCTGACCGCGCCGGGCCCGGCCGCCAGTGTTCCGCTCCAAGCGCTCCGAGATGGAGTGGGTGGTGAAGCGGTCCGGCATGAACGCCGCCTCGTCCATGGACGACGGCTGCGTCCGTCTACGCGGCCTGCCGTTCGGCTGCTCCAAGGAGGAGATCGCCAACTTCTTCTCGGGTGAGCGGCGCTGCTGTGGCCCGCGCTGGTGTGCGTGCGCGGGAAGGGAGCGGGCCGATTCGGGCCGTGGTGCGCGGTGTTGTGTCGGGTGGCCGGCCGAGGGGGACGGCGGTGTCTGCTGGGTGTGGCCGCATTCCCGTCGGCTAGGTGGGGGGCCATTGCCGTGTGACGGGAGTATGTGCGGGAGGAGTGGGCGATCCCGAAGTATTTGGGGGATGACACTGGCGAGGTTCTAAGAGAATATTTCGCATGGAAGCGAACATGATATATGATTGGATAAGTTCACTTAGATCTTTTGGTATAATCCTTAAGTGTAAAAGACTTCTAGACAGCACAATTATTTGTTTAGTAAATACGCTCCTCAATGCGTCATCAGTTGACAAGGCCACCGTACCTTGCATACCATTGATTGTGAGCCAGTTGACGGTCGCTTTATCTGGAAATCGTGCTCACGAACGCCAGATATGAACACCTTGACAACTATATTTGTGTTGGCCTCGATCGTCACATGGCTGATGGAATGGCGGCATTTGGATGACGTTATTATGACGTCATAAATGCCAACATGACGGGAATAATCTCCCTGAAATACCTTTCCCCATTTCACGGGTGTGTAGGTCAGAAATCAGAGAGGCTTAGGTCTGGAGAAGGGCAGGGTTGTGAGCAGCACGGAAAGGTCTTCAAGGTGGTCATACCAGTTCAGACCCCTTATAAATGTGGAAGGGGCCTTTGTAATGCGCATGCTGATGGCGCAGAAGCTGTTGGAACTGAGCTTCTCCAGGCATGGCCACAAGTAATGGTTGGTCGTGGCGATTCCCGGTCTTGGTATTGTGGCAAAGTATGGTGTGTCCAGCGCTGCCACGCTGTCTAGACCGTACGCTGCGCCAAGCCAGTGGTGTGTGAGCGGGTGTATGTGGGTGTGCGTGTGGGTGGGTGTGCGCGCGTGTTTGCGTGCGTGCATGTGGGTGTGCGTGCGTGCGTGCGTGTGGGTGTTCGTGTGTGTGGTGATGGACCCCTCTCCCAGCTCCCGGCCGGCTCACGCCGCCGCTGATGGGTATGGTCTGTGCTGAGCTGATGGGGCTGTTGCCTGCTGGTCAGTGCTCTGGCCACTGCAAGGCTCTGTGACTACTGTGTGACTCCCGCCAGAATGTGGGGCTCGTCCGGAAGACTATATCGTCCGGTAGTGTTTCGGTCAACGTTGGCCATGTGGTGAAACCTTGCTCTGGTTTTGTAGTTGATGAAGCTGGTGTTTGGCGCCTGCGCCGAGCCAGATGCGGTATGGTGTGCTTCACCAGGGAAGCATCGCGTGTGTTTTATTTGAACCGTTGATTTCGGAGCACGTGCAAAAACAGGTGCGAAAATTGTGTGGTGTAAGATATATGCATTCGCTCTAATGCTCTGCCCTAAATCCTTGCTCTGATGCATGGTACAATTTTCCGCGATCCGCCTGGCGGATCAGGTGTGAATGTATGGTGAGACCCGGAGCCAACGCCTGGGAGGAAACCGTATGTTGTGAAGGCGAAGAATTGATCATCCTCGCAGGGCCACGGTCGCTGATCAGCAGATGTTGCCAGTCGTCTGTGGCGCGAACACCAGTCCTCGCCCGGTACCCCATGTACCGTCGCGGTCGCCCCCTCCCCCGCCCCTGTGTTTGTGTGTGTGTGTGTGTGTCGGCGGCGGCGGGCCGGTAACGCCACTCTCTGTCTGGGTGCTCCGACAGGGTTGGAGGTGGTTCCCAACGGGATAACCATTCCCCTGGACGGGCAGGGCCGCTCCTCGGGGGAGGCCTACGTCCAGTTTGTAAACAAGGAGGTGGCCGAGCGGGCGCTGGCGAAAAATAAGGAGAAAATCGGCCACAGGTGGGGGCGCTGAGGCAGAGCTGGCGGGAAGGTGAGGGTGGCGGCGGACGGGCCACGCGCGCGCGTCAACACACGACCGCGGAGGGCCGCCGGGGCCGGACCTGGTCCCCGGGTTCGGCACCGACACAGGCGCACACGGCAGCCAGCCGAGACAGCGGGCGGCGCCCCGCCCTCGCGGCGACACGTTCTCGCTCTTCGCTCCCTCTCCCGCTTATCTGTCGCTACCTCTCCCGCTCATCTGTCGCTACCTCTCCCGCTCATCTGTCGCTCCTCCCGGTCATCTCTCGCTCCCTCTCCCGCCCATCTCTTGCTCCCTTTCCCGCTCATCTGTCACTCCCCCTGCTCATTTCTCGCTCTCTCTCTCGCTCATTGCTCGCTGCCCCTCCCGCTCATTTCTTTCTCCCTCTTCCGCCCATCTGTCTCTCCCTCTCCCGCTCATCTCCTGCTCCCTTTCCCGCTCATCTGTCACTCCCCCTGCTCATTTCTCGCTCCCTCTCTCGCTCGTTTCTCGCTGCCCCTCCCGCTCATTTCTTTCGCCCTCTTCCGCTCATCTCTCGCTCTCTCTCCCGCCCATCTCTCGCTCCCTCTTCCGCTCATATCTGGCTCCCTCTCGCTCCTTCTCCCGCCCATCTCTCGCTCCCTCCCTCGCGCATTTGTCGCTCCCTCTTCCTCTCATCTCTCGCTCCTCGCTAGCTCCCCCGTCGGTCATCTCTCCCTCTTCCCTTTCCCCTATCCCCTTCTCTGCTCTCCCCTCCCACCCATCCAGTCTGTCAGTGGCCTTCATAACGCGCCACGACGCGGGACACGTACGCACACAGTTTGGCTGGAGCCGACGGGATGCGCGGCTACATCAAACGGGCTCACTGCACAGCGCACGCGAGGCCGGAGAGGGAGAGCGCGGGTAAGGAGTCCGCGGGCAGCGCTCGCCGACTGTGGGGACCAGCACGCTCCCTGGCGGGCCACACGGTAAGGCGGCAAGTGACGGTGTCGCGACGGCTGCAAGGAGGCCCCGGACACAGGCGGGCACCAAAGGTCGGCTGGGAAGTCTGGCGGGCTCCGGAGGTCGGCTGGGAAGTCTGGCGGGCTCCGGAGGTCGGCTGGGAAGTCTGGCGGGCTCCGGAGGTCGGCTGGGAAGTCTGGCGGGCTCCGGAGGTCGGCTGGGAAGTCTGGCGGGCTCCGGAGGTCGGCTGGGAAGTCTGGCGGGCTCCGGAGGTCGGCTGGGAAGTCTGGCGGGCTCCGGAGGTCGGCTGGGAAGTCTGGCGGGCTCCGGAGGTCGGCTAGGAAGTCTGGCGGGCTCCGGAGGTCGGCTGGGAAGTCTGGCGGGCTCCGGAGGTCGGCTGGGAAGTCTGGCGGGCTCCGGAGGTCGGCTGGGAAGTCTGGCGGGCTCCGGAGGTCGGCTGGGAAGTCTGGCGGGCTCCGGAGGTCGGCTGGGAAGTCTGGCGGGCTCCGGAGGTCGGCTGGGAAGTCTGGCGGGCTCTGGAGGTCGGCTGGGAAGTCTGGCGGGCTCCGGAGGTGACGGGTCGGAGAAGACGGCAGGAGGCGTCCAGCAGAATCAGGGAGTGTGGGGCGGCGCCTCACTGTTTGTATCCTCGGCTCTGTCTCTGCCGTCTGTGGCTCCGCCGAGCGCTAGTGGGCTGCCTGCCGCGCTTGTGGTCGGCTCGGCGCTGGCTAGTGTTCCGTCGAGTAAGCCAGCCGCGGCACGCGCCACAGGGCGGTCATCATCGCCGGCCGCTGGGCCCGTGGCCGTGTTGCACGTGTGTGGTGTTTGACAGTGTTTGTGGGATGTGTTTGCGGGACGCGATTGGCTGTGTCTGTATGTGGTATTTGACACGCAGATGTATTCATGTGTCATGTTTGACTGTGTGCCATGATGGACTGTGTGCCATGTTTGACTGCCATTTTTGACTGTGTGCCATGTTTGACCTTGTGGGACATGTTTGACATTGTGCCATGTTGGGCTGTTTTCGTACTATGCGCGACTGTTTGTGGGGCATGTTGAACTGTGTGCCAGGTCTGGCTGTGTATGTGCGCCACCATCCAGATTGTTGCGTGATGTGGTGGTTGTGTCATATGTGCTGTGTAGACTGCCTGCGTTGTGTGCCCTCTGAACTGTGTTGTGTGAGGTGTGTGATAGCATGGGATATGCCGAACAGACTAGCGTGTGTCATATGGACCATGTGGGCCGTGTGGGTTTTGTTGTGTTGTGTGTTTTGCATACCGCGTTGTGTGGACAGTGCAGTGTGCTGTGTGGACTGCTGTGCGTCGTCTGGGCTGTGTCGTTTAGACTGGCATGTGCTGTGTGGACGGTGTTGTGATGTGTTAATGGCGGTGTGCTGTTCAGACTCGCGTGCCGTGCAGATGGTGTTCTGTGCCGTACGGGTGGTGTGTGCCGTGTTGGACTGTCGCGGCGTCTGGCGCTGTTCGGGGCGTCGTACGCCGTTTCGCCGTGCGCCGGTGCTCACTGTTCGCGGCCGCCACCGCCGCCGCAGGTACATCGAGATCTTCCGGAGCAGCCTGAACGAGATCCGGGCGGCGCAGGGCGCCGGCAAGGTCCGTCCGCTGATGATGGCCCGGCCGACGCCGTACGACCGCGGAGACCGCTGGGGAGGCGGGCCCGGCCGCTACGGCGCCGGCGCGCGCGGCGGCGCTCGCAGAGGTGAGTAGGCGCGGCGCCGTGGGCGGCTGGAGGGGTCCGGCCTCTGGGCTCTGCTGACCGGACGGGGACGCGGTCTGGCCGTGGGCGGCTGGAGGGGGCCGGCCTCTGGGCTGACCGGACGGGGACGCGGTCTGGCCGTGGGCGGCTGGAGGGGGCCGGCCTCTGGGCTGACCGGACGGGGACGCGGTCTGGCCGTGGGCGGCTGGAGGGGGCCGGCCTCTGGGCTGACCGGACGGGGACGCGATCTGGCCGTGGGCGGCTGGAGGGGGCCGGCCTCTGGGCTGACCGGACGGGGACGCGGTCTGGCCGTGGGCGGCTGGAGGGGGCCGGCCTCTGGGCTGACCGGACGGGGACGCGGTCTGGCCGTGGGCGGCTGGAGGGGGCCGGCCTCTGGGCTGACCGGACGGGGACGCGGTCTGGCCGTGGGCGGCGCTCTGCCGACTGGGGATGTGTTCCGGCTGACTGCTGGGCGGGGCGCGCTGTTTTACCGGACGGTCGAAAAAGAATGGAACGTGTTGCCTGTTGGGGACAGGACAGCGTCCGATCACATAGCACGGCTAGTGGCCGGAATGATGCCGGCCCTGCGCGTGGAGTGAAGTCGGGCTGACTTACCGCGTTCCGGGGCTGGGAGCAGCTCCCCTCACTGTTCGGGCACGGCCGCTGTTCAGCCCCGCGCGGGGCCAGACGGCCCGCTCGGCGCCCGTGCAGGCACAGGGCTGGTGTGCCGCCACTGCGACATCGCCTCACCCCCTGGTCGCGGCGTCCGTCGCAGGCTTCCAGGCCGACTACGAGGACTACTACGGCGATGGCGGCGCTGGCGCCTGGGCCGGCAACGGCATGGGCGGCGGCGGCGGCGGCGGCATGGGCCGCGGCGGCGGCATGCTGGGCGGCGCCATGAAGGGCATGGGCGGCGGCGGCGGCGCCGGCGGCAAGTCCTGGCAGAGCATGACCGGGCACACCGTGCACATGCGCGGTCTGCCCTACCGCAGCACCGAGTCCGACGTCATTGACGTGAGTTCCGCCTGCCGCTGACGGTAGCCGTGGGGGGAATGCGTCTGGATCCGAGTCGGGCCGGCCATTCAGCGGCGGGATCGGTCCCCACCGCTGGCGGTTTTTCTGGCACGTTCCTTTCGGTGCGGCTTTGTAATGCGTTCGAGGTCCTGCGGTGAACGCGTGGGGGTTACTGACCGGCTGTTGTCTCGGCACTGAACCAGGTGGACCCGCTGACCAGCCTACGTTCCGCCCGCAGTTCTTCCGGCCGCTCAACCCCGTGCACGTGCACATGCTGTTCGACGACATGGGACGGCCGTCCGGCCAGGCCAACGTCGACTTCTCGTCGCACGAGGAGGCTGTCAAGGCCATGTCCAAGGTGGGTGGGGCGGCGCGCCGGGTCTGGCGCCGCGCCGCTGCAGCGCAGCTCGGTGTTTAACTCCCGGCGGTGTACCCCCGCCCCCGCCAGGCCCTGGCACTCCGTTCTCAGCTCCGTTGGCTTCTCCAGCTGTGGCGTCATGTCGCGCCGCTCCGCGTTTCCGCCGTTGGTGCGCTGTGGGTGTGCGCGTGCGCATGCGCGTGCGGCGTCGGCGCCTGACGTGCGCCGCCGCCGCCGCTGCAGGACAAGTCTCACATGGCGCACCGCTACATCGAGCTGTTCCTGAACAGCACGCCGGGCGGCAACTACGCGGCGCAGGCGGTGCCGCAGGCCGGGCCGGGCTTCGGCGCCGGCCTGGGCCGCGGCGGCTACGCCGGCGGACAGTGGCCGGTGACCGGCGACGGCGCCCAGGCCGACTACAGCGGAGGTGAGCATTGACGGTCGCAGCGCGGGCTCAGTGCGACGGCGGCCGGCGGTTTTGGTGAGCAGCGCGGACAGCGTGGTCGTGGCGTGGCTGGGACGGTGCAGCGTCGTGTTCAGTTCTCCTGATGGCTCGTGTGTGCCCGTCGCGACGTGGTCGGCGGTGACGGTTGCCGCGGTTCCTTCCGCTGGCTGTCATTGTTGGGTTCGGTGCAGACGAGTGCGCCATTGGGCACATGCAAACCAGCGTTTCTGGTTTGGGGACTCACTTTTTGGCCTGTGGCTTTATGTTCATTTGTTTCGATCGTTGATAGCTGCGGAGGCGTGTTGCCCGGTTATTTGCTGGTTGCTGCCCTGCGTCCCCCGCTGTGTGGCAGCGCCCGGCCCTGCCGGCCGTGGTGTGCTGGCGTGTTGTGCGTCCGTCCCTCTCCCGGCGCTGATGTCGGCACATCAAAACTGACCTGACCTCGCTCGCCAGCTGGCTTCAACCCGGCCGGCTACGGCGCCATGGGCGGCTTCAATGGCTCCTCCCAGATGACTGGCAACAACTACAACTCCTTCATGTAGACGCCGTCGGCCACGGTTTCGACCGGTTCGTGCAGACTGCGCCACCGGCGGTTATAGGCGGCGCCACCGGCGGCAACTTTTGTTTTACTGGGCGCTGCCGACAGCTGGTGGTCGTAGCCACTTCCGTCTGGCCGGGCCGTGCGTGCCGCCGGCCCGCGCGCGCCGCCGGCTAGCCGCGCGCGGCGTCTCTCACGTGTCATTCTCGTCCCATCGCTCATCCTCGTGCGGCCTCGACCTCAAAATACAGGAGTGGAGAGCTGGCCGCGTTTGTGAGGGACTGGATGGGAGGCCAGAGACGCTTGGGATGACCCGGCGGGTCGCGGGGCAGCTGGCGCCGACCCAGTGATGGTCACCGCGTGGAGGCTATCGGCTGGTACACTGGGCCGCTCTGCTACTGGTACCCACTGTTGCACTACTGATATGTTACGGCTGTATGCTGGGCCCCAGATCACTGGGAGGGTCTGTCCACTCGGCCACAAACCAGCACACGGTGACCTCGTTGAATAGTCTCAAGTGCGAGGAGGGTGGGGATGACGGTGCAGCGCCAAGGACTATAAAAAGAACCTGAGCAGAAGAACCACCGAAGTGCACGCTGGCGCCGGGGACCGTTGTCTCGACTGGGAACCGGATACTTCGGCTCCTGGAGCCGCCGGCCTCCCCAAATTACTGCTGCTTTGCGCGACTTGTGTCCGCCCATGTCAGGACTTAGCCAAGACGAACCATGTGTTCATGAGACTGCGGAGTTGCATTCAATGGTGTGAGGAAGTACGCGCCGACCATTCGGGGCCAGGGTCCCACGAGCGCCCGGCTGGTGGCCGCCTGCCACGCTACCCGGGTTCTCGGCAACGTCCTGGCCTTGACATGCGACGCCCCATGCACCGGCCCTATCGGCGCAGATTAGCACCCTACGGAACAGCATACCGAATGAATCCCAGCCTGTGCTACACACTGAATGGAGGCCTTTCAGACGGTTGAGGGCTTATCAACCTACCGAAACTTCCGCCGACAGCATCGCTGTTGGTTCAAGGACGGCTATCTTAGCGCGTTCAGTGGCGGACCAAGGATTTCGTCAAGGGGAAGGGCTTCAACATTGTGAGCTGCCAAGGGTTGGGGCCACCTCCTCAAAGTAATCGAATAGTAGTTCTCGATTCTTTGAGATTCTGATATCAATATTCTGTTCAACGGGAGTTAGATTTCAGCTTAATCCGTCATAGCCATCATCCCGTGCGCGGCCCCAGGAGACTAGGCGTAGCATGCACGCTCGTTCATTCTCTTCAAGTCATGGTGGATCGGACAAGTTGGGGGCTAAGATTTCCGAGAAATGGGAGAAGTTAGTTTAGGTTGGCTGCCAACTACGATCAAGGTCAGTGCGACAACTCAAGCGAATCTGAACAGATTCAAGCGTTTATGCGTTTGGTGCGGACATGTTCGACGTGCTTACACATTGATTATCTTGTATCAAGAATGAGACCTAGAAATTCGAATGGTAAAACGAAAGGAATGTGGTGACCGTCGGGATTAAGAAAATATGCCTGTGTATCTCGTCCCCGCAGGGGCACCGGCTTCGGTCGGTGTAGGGGACTAGCGCCCCCTCGGGTCCCAGCTCCGGTAACGGGTGGACAGCGCAAGCTGTTCCTCTCAGGGCGTAGCGACCCTGGCGGTACGTGAGCTCCTGCTCCTTGTCCCGCCCGCTCCTTCCACTTTACCCGCACTCCCGCATCCGGCCCTATCACCACTCCTCATCCTCGTTTTATCGGGGTCGCCGTGCCCCCTCGCCCACGTCCCCGGGTTGATCGGATCCTGGTGGCTGAGGGGCGCGTCGTGCGGGTCAGCCACGGCGCGTCCCAACACTCCACTTTGGCCAGAATATCCGGGGGCGTGGGGGGCCCGTGGGGCCCCACACGGGTCTAGCGGCTTGTCGCTCGCGTTGCGGTTAGGTGCTCCTTGCGGGTCTCCGCTTGGGGCGCCTGGCCGCGCGCAGCGGCTTAGGGGGTCAAGGGGCGGCGGCGCTGAACCACGGTCAGGACGGGGAGGGGTCTCCCCGGTTACACCTGGCCGTGCGGGAGGCGTCGTCCGCCCCGTATAGCACCGAGGTTGCCCTGGCGGCACCACCACCAGCTGGTGAGTGGGCCGTCCCCCAGTTGGGCTCCGAGGTGGGTGGGGAGCCCCGGTGCCGAAAGAAAAACCCTTTCTGCATGGCATCTACCTCAAAAAACACCCGTCCTCCGAAAGGGGGTCGGACCACGACAACCCAAGGATGCAGAAAAGACTCTGCTATCCCCGGACCACGGATCCTCGTCTTCCACAGTGAAGAGGTTAGGTTGGCGTCCCTCTCACCGTTTCAGAGAAGAAATGGCTGCGACAAATTTGGAAAAATTATAAGATGTGACAAGCTCCGGGATGGAAAAATAGAAGTTGAATTTGCTAGTGATCAGGAGGCGAATCGGGCTATGCAAGCAACTGAATTTTCGTACAGTGTTCGGGATGGGGCCGGTAAATTGGAAAAAAAACAGTGTCAATGACAGCGACACCACACAACACCAAAAATTCGTCCAGGGGCGTGGTGAACTGTTTCGATCTACGTGACGTTGACGAGGAAGAGATCCTGGAGGAGCTCTCGGAGTTTGGAGTGACCGCCGTTCGACGGATCCTCGTCAGAAGGGGAGGAGAGTTGGTGCCCACCAACAACCTCATACGTTCAGTCGCCCTGACTTGCCGTCCGAGATACGTGTGGGATACGCACGTGTCAAGGTGCGCCTCTTCATCCCGAACCCCATGCGATGTTTCAACTGCCAGCGATTTGGTCATACCAAACAGTACTGTCGCAACAAGCCTGCCTGTGGGAAATGCGCTTCCTCCGAACACGCAATGGAACTTTGCGACTCAGAGAGAGTGCATTGTGTGAATTGTGACAAGGACCAGGCTCCGCACGCGACTTACGACCGCACGTGCCCAGCGTACGTGAAGGAAAAAGAAATTATATCCATTAAAACCACACGCAACATCTCTTCGCGAGGCCAGAACATTGTACGAGGAGAGCCACCCAAGAACATCGTACGCCGAAAAAGCTAAGACCTCCAACGCACGTCCGACCTCCACTGATCAAATGACCGCTGCTCAGTTTGTAGCGCTCTTGAAGTCGTTTGGTCTCTCGGTTGTGTCGACGAACCAGGCGCTGGACTCAAGTCTGGCAGCCCTGGCTCCCCCTCCCTCGCTGGAGCGGTCGAAGGAGACCGTGCTGGCAACCTCTTCGCCCCCTGGCCGGTCGGCACCTTCCGCGTTGCCGACTCCCACGGCACCGCCGTCTCCTGCCGGAGAGGAGGGCTGGACGGTGGTCCGGCGTGGCCGTGGCCCGCGGGCTCCACCGGCCTCCACATCGGTTTCCTCGCCACCTTCGTCCGCCTCCGCTTCGTGTGCTCCGCTGCCTTCGTCACCTCCGACTCCATCAGCGAACACATGTGGGCTGGCGATAGAAACGTTGGAGCGGCACGATGCGGACAGGCGCGCCCGCGATGCCAAGCGGGCGCGTCTGGCTGAACAAGAACGGGCAAAGGCGGCGAGCCGTACGTCTGGGGCGGGTAAGGAGTCCATCCCTCGCAGCGGTGCTCCATCGCCCAGAAAACCAGTTGAGCCTCCCGCTGGTCCTCAGACGTCTGGCAGGGCCCCATCCATGGGTCCTCCCCCTCCACCACCCAGGATTGGGCACGCTGGCACAAAGCGCCCCCCGGCCTGTCCTCCGTCTCCATCCGACGGAGGAAGCCCAAGGATTCGGCCCAGAGTGGAGCACCGCTCTGCGGAATCGAGCCGTACCTCCCAGACCGAGGTATCCGGTCCTGCAACGGGCGCAGCCCAGTTCTTTTGAACCGTGTCGCGTCTTAAAGTGTGACTTTGACCCCTTTTTAGTGCACCCCCTTGCAGGCTTATTGACTGTGATATTCTGCGCGCTGTGCTGGTGAGCCGGGTGTGTAATGGCTACCCTCACCTCTTAGCTTTGTGACAAGTATCTTACAGTGGAACTGCAGGGGCGTGAGAACTAGTGTACACGATCTCAGAGTCATTCTGAATGAGCGCTGTCCCGCCATCGCCTGCCTGCAGGAGACCAAACTGGCACCTGGCTCTCATTTTAGTATCCCGAGCTACACCGTAATGCGTCGGGATACGCCAGCTGATCCAATTGCACATGGCGGAGTTCTTTTGGCTGTGCACCACAGTGTCTTTGCCCAGCGCGTCGTCTTACGCTCTGACCTGCAAGCTGTTGCAGCTAAGATACTTTTCGGGCGTCGTGCAATAACCGTCTGCTCGCTGTACTTACCTCCTGGTATTCAATTTCCGACGGCAGAAATGAGATTTCTGGTGACCGAGCTTCCCCCGCCTCTTCTATTGCTGGGTGACTTTAATGCTCACCACACATCTTGGGGCTGCGCCCAGACCAACACCCGCGGCAGGCATTGCGAAATTTTTTTACGTGATGAATCACTCTGTCTTTTAAATACCGGGACCCGAACTCACATGACGCTGCCGTCAGGCCAGACATCGGCGCTGGACTTGAGTCTTTCAAGCCCCCAACTGGCGGTACACCTGACATGGTCCGTTGACAACGACGCCTTTGGCAGCGATCATTACCCCATCTGGCTGCGCTACCAGAACGGAGCAGCTCTCGGTTCCAGGCCACGACGGTGGAATCTTAGAAAGGCTGACTGGGATGAATTTCAGGCACGGGTGGAAACCAGGTTGGCTTCCGTTTCGGCGGATGTGCCTGCATCGATAGAAGAACTCACCTCCACAATCTTACGATCGGCACAAGAAAGCATTCCACGTACATCTGGTGTACCACGTCGTCCCCCTGTTCCGTGGTGGACGGACCAGTGCCGCGATGCTATACGTGCGCGTAAAAAAGCCCTGCGAGACTTCGATCGACACAGCACTACGGACAACTTAATCGCTTTTCGACGAGCTCGGGCGGCAGCCCGACGTACTGTCTTGGAAGCCAAGCGTACGTCTTGGCGTTTATATGTGGGCCAGCTAAATTGCCAAACGCCGACTTCGGTCGTTTGGGCGCGGGTGAAGCGTTTAGCATGCCAACAGTCCTCAGTGCCGCACCCCGTACTTCATATGAATGGCCAGGACATACTGGACCCCTCTAAGGTGGCGAACGAAATGGCTCGTGCGTTCGCGGAGCGTTGTGGGCGGACAACTGCCGCTCCCGATTTCATACGCCATCGTGCTCGTTGCGAAGCAGCCCAGATAAACTTTCATACAGCCGAAGAGTTTTCATATAACAAACCTTTCACAATGTTTGAACGGATGTCTGCCATTAGCTCTCTGCGCAGCGTGGCAGAAGGCCCGGATTTAATTCATAATGATATGCTCCGGCGACTTCCACCAACAGCGACACAAGCTATGTTGGTGGCATTCAACCAGTTGTGGGAGACGGGGGAGTTCCCCACTTCTTGGCGGGAGTCGCTTATAGTTCCGTTGCTGAAACCTGGCAAGAATGGGAAGAATCCATCTGACTACCGTCCAATTGCGCTGACCTCGTGTATGTGCAAACTCCTGGAGCGGATGGTTCATACACGATTGTCTTGGTTTTTAGAAAGCAACAATATCTTCTCGAACGCACAGTGTGGTTGCAGGAAAAACCGTAGCACCGTTGATCATCTTTTAGCCTTGGACTCAACTGTGCGCATGTCTTTTAGGGAAAGGCGACATGTTGGAGCTGTGTTCTTCGATATTGAAAGGGCTTACGACACCACCTGGCGATATGGCATCTTACGGAAGCTGTTCCAGTATGGCATACGCGGAACTATGCTTACCTTCCTTGCGAACTTTCTTGCTGACCGTTTCTTCCGCGTCTGTGTCGGTTCCGTATGCTCGAAAAGATACACACAAGAGAACGGCATACCCCAGGGCAGTGTACTGAGTGTTGCGTTGTTTGCCGTCATGATAAATGATGTTGGGGACAGTCTTCCCCAGGCGATTGGTCGCTCGCTTTTTGTTGATGACCTCGCCATCTGGTGCAGCTCTGCCACAGCAGCGTCCATGTCGCGTCAGTTGCAGTTGGCTGTGGCTCGCTTGGAAAGATGGAGCATGCTCAACGGGTTACGGTTTTCCACCTCGAAGACAGTTTCCGTCCACTTTTGTCGACGCCGGCGTCAGTGTCCCGACATGGTGCTTAAGCTTTATGGACAGTCGATCCCCTGCAACACGGCGGCACGGTTTTTGGGATTACATTTTGATAAGCGTTTGACCTACAGGGAGCATCTTACCACTCTGCGTGACAAGTGTTTTAAGGCACTGAAGATACTGAAATGTGTGGCACGAACATCGTACGGAGCAGATCGGAAAACACTTTTGTTGTTATACCGTTCACTGATACGCTCCAAGCTGGACTGTGCGTGTGTTGTATATGATGGCGCCTCTGAGTCCGTAAAACGCATCTTGAATGCGGTCCATCATGCTGCGTTGAGAATCATCACTGGTGCATTTGTACGTCTCCGACAGCCAGCTTGCTTGTGGAAGCCAACGAACCTTCGCTGGCTACCCGAAGACAGTTGTTGGGAATGCGGTACGCTTGTAAGCTCGCGCAATTCCCGAACCACCCAACACATGACGCCGTGTTCTCACGCCATACATCCCATGTTTTTCAGTCCGGACAAGCAACACGTTTGGCGCCTTTCTGTGTGCGTGTTCGTAATGTTCTTCATGAGAGCGGCTTAAGTTTTCGGGGTGTGGCACGCCCACGTAGCCTGCCGACCGCTCCGTGGGTGATGGTATCGCCAACTGTCGACGTCTCATTGTCGGAGGTTCGGAAACAAAATATGATCCCGTACTTTGCCAGATCAACAGCTCTGAAGCATATCGAAACATATCAGGGGTTCACAATGACGTATACAGACGGCTCGAAAACGGATACGGGTGTTGGTTCCGCTTTTGTGTGTGGTCCCGATACGCGATCATTTACACTGCCAGTCCATGCGTCCGTGTATACTGCAGAGCTTGTGGCCATCATTAAGGCGCTTTGTTTTATAGAGGTGGGCGAAGACAGTCTGCACGTGATTTTATCGGATTCCCTAAGTGCCCTTTCGGCATTAAGGTGTTTTAATCCGGTAAATCCCCTTATACAGGATATCTTACTGCGTCTCGACTCTCTGTACCGGGCTGGCAAGACCGTAGTACTTTGCTGGATCCCGAGCCACGTTGGCATCGCGGGAAATGAGGTGGCTGACTCCGCCGCAAAGCGGCGATGGTGGTTGGCAAAGCAAAGTTCCTGAAATTTGGTCCAGTCTGCTTTTAGCGGACTGCAACGGGGTATATATGGAGGAACTGCATCATCTGCAGTATGAAAAGTGGCATGATTGTTATGGAGACTGGTCGCTGTCGTGGGCATCTCCCTGAACAGTCAAACAAAGAAGTCCCTATTGAGCAAGAGCACATGCCAAGTCACTGGTTGTTTCCGTTCCAGTGAGCAGGTGGTGGTAAATGTTATTGTCTTTGTTGAGCAGAACTAAATTGTGTATCAATAAAGTCTTGAACCGAATGTCCTCGGCGATTGACGGCCTGGGTGCCGCTACTCCGCGCTGGACTGTGAACGTTAAAATCGCAGAGGGCGAGAATTTGGTCAATTTTGGTCAATAATTTGCAAGTTTCCCTTCCAACGAGGCTAAACCAAAAACGAGTTCCTCATGCGTAGAATCATCACATTTTGTGTGATGTACTCCGATATGCAAAGAAACATTAGGGTGGTTATGTCGATTTTCAGAAGAAATCTGATCATGTGTATAGCTTCAGAAATCTGAACATGGACATGGCTTCCACACGAAAGGTTTTCTCAATTCTAAGAATATTTTATTGATAGCGTGCCCTACACACCACTACTATCTAGCAAGCTGAGAATCGAATATTTCCAACATGGAAACTTTCCACGCACAACACCGCAACATCAATATTTAAAGACCAGTCTGCTTGTTTATGCAGCTTCCAGCATGGGTCAGAGCGTTATTCGGACCACTTTTCAACAGGTCACTCTTGTGGCCGTCCACCCGCCTCCACGCCTAGCCACACCTTTACACGCCCCCATACGTCCCCACACGCCTCCACATGTCTCCACACGTCACGTCAGTATACGTCCATAATGTCTCCAATCACGGGAAGTTCATGGCGTCACCGATCACAGGAAATCAGTGGTGTCACCGATCATAGGAAAGTAGTAACGTCACCTATCACAGAAAGTCCATGATGTTACCGATCGCACGCCAAGAACGGGCTCATTGGCGTGAAGGGCGTCCTCTCGTCGGGCCCGACCTCGCGACACTCGCGGTAGTGCAGCAGCGTCAGCGGCCAGCCAGAGCGGGCCAGGCCGTCAGCCATGAAGTGCTCGTTGGCCGAGTAGCCGGTGGGCGCCACCACCGCGCCGCCGGCCATGAAGGCGGCCATGTAGCCGAACGTGCCGTACGTGACCACCGAGTGGTTGCAGCTGGCCAGCGTGGCCATGTCAAGCGCGGCCGGGTCGACCGGGCCAGCGGCGCCGAGGTCCTCCGCCATCAGCACATCCTCGCCCAGGATGTTAGCGCGCGCCCAGGCCGTGTCGTCGCTCGCGACCACGAACACGGCGTTCGGGTAGCGGCGCCGACACAGCGACAGCGCACACTGGAAGTACTCGGTGCCCACCGGCCGGCCGCCAACTCTGTTTCGCAGCCAGGAGGTGTAGTCGGTGCGGCGCACGTGCACGCTCACGAACGTGCAGTTGGCGGCGCAGCGGTGGCGGCGCGCGGCGGCCTCCAACCGCGCGCCGACCGCCGCCGCCAGCTCCGGCCGCCACTGGAACTCGCCCAGCAGGCGACTGCGATGGCGCGCGAAGCCGGCCACGTCGCAGGGTCCGCCGCCGATGCAGACGGCGCTGCCGGTGCGCAGCTGCTCGTCGAGGCCGTCGAGACCGACGGCGACGGCGCGCTTCCGGCAGCGCGCCGGCAGGACAGGCAGGCTGCGGCGACCGGCGAACAGACGGGTGAAGGCGTTGGCCATGGGCAGACCGATGCCGGCGGGCGTCGACGGGAAGCGGTCGTGGTGCAGCGCCCACAGCGTGAAGTACTGGCACAGCTTGTTGCCCAGGCGTCCCCCGCTGTTGACGGTCAGCAGCGGCGGCGGCGGGCACGCATCAGTCGCAGCTGTTACACTGGCGTTGGTCGCTTCGTTGGACGCAGCTGGTTCACTGGCGTTGGTCGCCGCGTTGGACGCAGCTGGCTCATTGATGTTGGTCGCTGCGTTGGACGCAGCTGGTTTATTGGCGTTGGTCGCTGCTTTGGACGCAGCTAATTCATTGGCGTTGGTTGCTGCGTTGGACGCAGCTGTTACACTGGCGTTGGTCGCTGCGTTGGACGCAGCTGGTTTATTGGCGTTGGTCGCTGCGTTGGACGCAGCTGGTTCACTGGCGTTGGTCGCTGCGTTGGACGCAGCTGTTACACTGGCGTTGGTCGCTGCGTTGGACGCAGCTGGTTCATTGGTGTTGATCGCTACGTTGGACGCAGCTGGTTCACTGGCGTTGGTCGCTGCGTTGGACGCAGCTGGTTCATTGGTGTTGATCGCTACGTTGGACGCAGCTGGCTCACTGGCGTTGGTCGCTGCGTTGGACGTAGCTGGTTCACTGGCGTTGGTCGCCGCGTTGGACGCAGCTGGCTCATTGATGTTGGTCGCTGCGTTGGACGCAGCTGGTTCATCGGCGTTTGTCGCTGCGCTGGGCGCGGCCGTAACGCTGGCGCCGCTCGATGCGCTGGGTGCAGCCGGTACACCGGGGAGAGTTGTGGCCCTGGGAACAGCTTCTGCACCAATGGCCGCTGCCGTTGTCCTCGGAAAGCTTGGTGGGCTGATGGTGGTGGTGGCTGACATGGTGGTGGCGGTGGCTTCTCTGGTCGCAAGCGTAGCTGCTCTGGAGTCAGAGTAGCACGAATACCGTGAACATGGGTGGCAGAGTTGTTAGCGGCAACGGGCACGGGCGCAGTCACCCCAGGCACGGACCAGGCGGTGTTCAGAGGCACCCCGTCGTCCCGATAATGATCTTTTCCATCGAAGCTCTGCACTGCCGGCGGCCATCGAACCTCGCCTTCTTCACCCTGGGCGTCACCAGGATCACGGCCGGTCACATTCACTGCTGTGATCCGACCTGGCCCGCCTCCCGTGCCGTCCGGAGCGTCTGCCGGCGGTGGTCGGCTGTGCTCTGCCGCCGCTCTCTGCCGGGCTCCCTCGTCGCCGCTCCTGTGACGGGCCTTCGGGGGGCCTCCGGAGGAGCCTCCGGCGCCGGCGGCCGGCGGCGCTCCGGTCCAGCTCGGCACGAGGACCGCCGGGCCGGGACGGCCGCCGTTCGGTGGGGGCCCGCCGGCGCCGGTACGATCCGGGCGCCGTCTCCTCCGCCCCGCCGCCGCCGGCCGCCCCGCTCGCCACCATGTCCGTCGACGGCGGCGGCTGCCGCAGCACGTATGGCATCCGCATTACAACGTTGGAGAGCACCAGCAGCAGCAGTACCAGCACGACCGTCGTCGCCTTGCGCCACCATGACGCGCGCACCCACCTGGTGGGGCAGAGCAGGGTACGGGTTAGGTGATGTGGTATCACGAGAGCTCTCGGATGAGCGCACATGCCATGTCACGTGATTTTTGGGGCTCTCAGTGGGTGTGTGCCGTGTTTCAGCATTCCGCCGCGTGACATCTATCTTCAGTGCATCACACACTGCTGAGAAATGTTCTCCCTGCCATAGTTGCCAGTTTGGTCTCAAACTCTGGAAATTCACCTCTCAAAAGGAACTCCCATGAAGTAATTCTTGCAACCGCCATAGGTAGAAGCAATCCGTCTGTATCCCCGCTAAACCTGAAACTGATTCGATGCTGAGCTTATCAACAACAGAAATTAGTTCGGCTTCCTGAAAACTCCTACAACTACCACTATCACTAGGAAAGATATTTGAAAACTATAGATGAAAAACTACTTCATGCTCCTTAGAAACTCAACGAGAAATCTGAAAGACACTTTGAAAGCTACGAGAGCCCCCATTGTTTTTTTGTGACTGTTCTTGGGTCTCGGCTGACTCTTTTGACTCAACCAAAACATGCGTTTCTTGCGCCTCTGACAGCTACTTGACAAAGAGCTCTGCAAAAACCCCAAACGCCCCAGACATGAATGAGGGCCACCTATGCGCCTGTTCTTATTGATCGACTTGGTACTTCACTTTGCTTCGATTTATTCGAAATGGGGGGATTTAAACTAGGATGACGCGTACTTCAAAAGAAAATCGTGACACTTTTTGGGGGGGAAGTCGATCCAATTCAGCCCGAACTGGATTGGTCCACACTTGCCGGATGAAAGCAGACGGTGACGAGCTCCGCTCCACTCCAGGGACGAAGTCAACCCCCCCCCCCCCCCGCCCGTCGCCGTCCCCACGGAAGCGGACGGGCACGCGCCTGCGCGACTGGCTGAGGAATGGCGATAATAATGCGACGGCACGGACAGTGGCACACTGCCGTGGGATCCGACGGAAAAATGGGAAAACAAGTCGGACGCGGGAGTCTCAACGGCTGATGGTTCAATGCCAGACCTATTTAATGTACCAGGTCACAATCTTCCAGTTGGATTGAAAGTGCTTTCCTAGCCGTCGTATCATGTCCGTCACTCTATGTACACACCGGCCGCCTTCAGTTCGGTGCAACCGAGGGGTGATTTGAACAATCAAACGTCAGGTCTGCCGGTGCGAGATTACACTGGAGGTGGTCTGCCGGTGCGAGATTACATTGGAGGTGGTCTGCCGGTGCGGGATTACATTGGAGGTGGTCTGCCGGTGCGGGATTACATTGGAGGTGGTCTGCCGGTGCGAGATTACATTGGAGGTGGTCTGCCGGTGCGAGATTACATTGGAGGTGGTCTGCCGGTGCGGGATTACATTGGAGGTGGTCTGCCGGTGCGAGATTACATTGGAGGTGTCTGCCGGTGCGGGATTACATTGGAGGTGGTCTGCCGGTGCGAGATTACATTGGAGGTGGTCTGCCGGTGCGAGATTACATTGGAGGTGGTCTGCCGGTGCGGGATTACATTGGAGGTGGTCTGCCGGTGCGGGATTACACTGGAGGTGGTCTGCCGGTGCGAGATTACATTGGAGGTGGTCTGCCGGTGCGAGATTACATTGGAGGTGGTCTGCCGGCGCGGGATTACATTGGATAGCACACCCGCAGTCACATCGCTACGGCAATTTTAAACATTCAGCGCACAAGTGAAGCATTACAAACTGAACGCCGTATGTTGGCATAACATCCCTGCAGGCGGCCCGACAGCATTGCGTGTTACGTTGTCCAGGTCGACTGGAAACAAACGATGCGGACATCGGACGAGTGTGTTTCACTGGCACCTCATAACGCGGAACTTTTCCTATCGAATGCATCAAGTCAGTGCACCAAGTGTGGACATCTGCCACTGCTGGCGCTTGTGGTTTACGGGACATAGCTGAACAGGCACGCAAGTGTGGATATCTGCCACTGCTGACACCTGCAGTGAACGGGACACAGCTGAACAGGCACGCAAGTGTGGACATCTGCCACTGCTGACACTTGCTGGTGAATCGGATACCATTACTCACAATGGCATTGCAGAAGAGCTACTTGGACAAGCAGCTGGGGCTTGCTTACGTCAGCTGGGCCACGCTAGGGCGACTGGGGCTTGAGCCGGGGGCGGGCGCCACGGCGTACGGCTCTTGACTTCCTCACGACGGCCGCATCTTCGGCAGAACCGTGTCTGGATTGGTCCGAATATCTGTGTAGCCCCTCAGTGCGGCGGATCCCTCGCCCGCGGTCTCACTGAGCCGTATGCCCCATCTCACTGAGACCCCCACGCTCACTGAGTCTTGTGCACCACGCTCATCGAGTTCCCCACTCTCACTGCACCGTGTGCACCGCGCTCACTGATCCAGCCGGAAGCGCTCCGCCGTCATGCACCTCGGTGCTAGTCTGCCCCCACACCGACGCCAGACTCGTGATTGGCCGCTCCGGGCGCAGTGGCGGCAGATTACATGTCATTTCCCGTCGGCGCACACATTGCAGGTCATTTCCCGTTAGCTCACACATCGAAGCTCTTTTAGCACCCATGACGTTACGAATTCCAACTGACAATCATGCAGATCGACAGACCGAGCACGGTACTTGTGTCAGTGCTTGCAGTGTGTGTGTGTGTGTGCGTGTGTGTGTGGGTGTGGGTGTGGGTGTGGGTGTGTGCGTGTGTGTGTGTGTGCGTGTGTGTGTGTGTGTGTGTGTTCGCCGCCACTTGGTACTGCGCGTCACGACATCCGGCTAACAGCATCGTGTTCGATGCACTGGGCTGGGGACTCACGATTTAATCACACCCGAAGCGAACGGAGGTCATTAAATCCAGCAGTGCCACGTTACGATTGCTGCTGTCTGGTGTCAGCTCATTAAGTCAGCTACGGCTCCCGGGCCGAAACTTATGGCACCAGCACTGGTAGTTATGAACTGCCCATGCTCAACAGGCATGATTGTGAAGCCTCGGAACGGCACCGCGCATTTTCATGTTTTGGGGAGACTTTCCCAGGCTGTTCCCTCGCCAAAATGAAGCGCCTCCTACGAGCCTCCGGTTAGAGACTTTTTGAGGCGGTGGGGCACGTTCCCCCTAAATATTGTAATGTACTAACGTACTATGCATTATGTACTAATGTACTAAACAATGATATTGTGTGTGTGAATATCGATGTAAATAAACATCAACAGAACAGGCGTCTTCCGGTTGTGTATACAACACAGGGGATTCCCGACACAAAGGACCTACCTGCCTCAAGAGAGTACCTCTTGTTACTTAAAAAGGCATTATGATACAAAAAGGAACCTCTTAATCCAGACCAGGATCCTCCCGATTGACAGCCAGGATTTCAAAATTCGGCAAACGGCCTCATCGCAAAACAGGTCATCCTAATTGGACACAAGCTCTGAACCCAAAATAATATAGGCAGCCATGTAGGATAAACTTAGAAAAAATACGCCAATGCGCATTATAGCTATGCTAGCCTCATCCTTACTCCAAACATTCGGCGGCCCCGCAGGGGCACCGGCTTCGGTCGGTGTAGGGGACTAGCGCCCCCTCGGGTCCCAGCTCCGGTAACGGGTGGACAGCGCAAGCTGTTCCTCTCAGGGCGTAGCGACCCTGGCGGTACGTGAGCTCCTGCTCCTTGTCCCGCCCGCTCCTTCCACTTTACCCGCACTCCCGCATCCGGCCCTATCACCACTCCTCATCCTCGTTTTATCGGGGTCGCCGTGCCCCCTCGCCCACGTCCCCGGGTTGATCGGATCCTGGTGGCTGAGGGGCGCGTCGTGCGGGTCAGCCACGGCGCGTCCCAACACTCCACTTTGGCCAGAATATCCGGGGGCGTGGGGGGCCCGTGGGGCCCCACACGGGTCTAGCGGCTTGTCGCTCGCGTTGCGGTTAGGTGCTCCTTGCGGGTCTCCGCTTGGGGCGCCTGGCCGCGCGCAGCGGCTTAGGGGGTCAAGGGGCGGCGGCGCTGAACCACGGTCAGGACGGGGAGGGGTCTCCCCGGTTACACCTGGCTGTGTGGGAGGCGTCGTTCGCCCCGTATAGCACCGGGGTAGCCCTGGCGGTGACCACCTCCCTAGGGAGTGTTGGGCCGTCCCCCAGTTGGGCTCCGTGGTGGGTGGGGAGCCCCGGTGCCGAAATGCAAACCCCCTTTTTGCATGGCTTCTTCTACCTTTAAAAACACCCGTCCTCCGAAAGGGGAGCGGACCTCGACAACTCCAGGGTGCAGAGGCGAACCTGTTATCCCCGGACCACGGATCCTCGTCTTCGGAAGTGACGAGATTAGGTTGGCGTCCCTGTCACCGTTTCAGAGAAGAAATGGGTGCGACAAATTTGGAAAAATTATAAGATGTGACAAGCTCCGAGATGGAAAAATAGAAGTTGAATTTGCTAGTGACTTGGAGGCGAGTCGGGCTATGAAAGCAACTGAATTTTCGTACAGTGTTCGGGATGGGGCTGGCAAACGGGAAAAAACAGTGTCAATGTCGGCGACACCACATAACACGAAAAATTCGTCCCGGGGCGTGGTGAACTGTTTTGACCTGCGTGACGTTAACGAAGAAGAGATCGTGGAGGAGCTCTCGGAGTTTGGAGTGACCGCCGCTCGACGGATTCTTGTCAGAAGGGGAGGAGAGTTAGTGCCCACGAACAACCTTATACTCACGTTCAGTCGCCCCGACATACCATCCGAGATACGTGTGGGATACGTCCGCGTAAAGTCCGTCCATTTTTGCCTAACCCCATGCGGTGCTATCAGTGCCAGCGATTTGGTCACACGAACCCAACTGTCGGAACCGCGCGGCGTGTGGCAAATGTGCGTCCCTCGAGCACATGAGCGAAGAATGTACTTCTGACAAACCCCACTGCGTCAACTGCGACAGGGACCAGGTTCCGCACATGTCCTACGACCGTGCATGTCCAGCCTACGCTAAGGAGAAAGAAATCATATCAATCAAAACTTCTAAAAACGTATCATTCTGTGAGGCTCGGGAACTTTATGACGAGACCCACCCAAAAACATCGTACGCATCGAAAGTGAAAGCTTCGTTGCCGCACACCAACGTGATCGAGGACATGACGGCTGCTCAATTTCTGGAACTTTTGAGATCGTTTGGCTTATCAGTTGTACCCTCAACACGCGCCCCGGACTCACAGCCAGCACCGCAAGCCCTCTCCCTACCAACCGAGCAGTCGGTGGCCGCCGTGCTGCCGGCCTCCTCGGCAACCAGTTGGATCGCCAACAAATGACGGGTGGACGACGGTTCGGGCGTGGCCGCAGCCCTCGCGCGCCGTCCGGTATTCCTTCGTCTGAGAAACCACCGGTCTCCTCATCACAGGCACCCCTCACCAGCGCATGTGAACGTGTAGCAGAGACGATGGAGCGTCAAGAAGCTGATAGGCGCGCCCGCGAAGCCAAGCGAGCGCGTCTAGTTGAGCAGGAGAGGACGAAGGCGATTAGCCGGCTGCCAGGGGCGGATCAGGGACGTGCTCCCGCGGGGGAAATCGTTCCACCGCCCAGGCGACGCGTAGAGGCCCCTGGTGGATCCGAGGTTCGGAATCCACCGATGGGCCCTCCTCCTGCGCCGCCATCTAAGGTCACGGCTTCGCCGGCGCCGTCCCCGTCTAGAGTGGGGCGCCCGGAAAAGCGTGGCCCCCCCTGGCCAATCTCGCCCACAGACGGCAACCCACGTATTCGGTTCGGGCCCAGAACCCGGCCGGCGTCGGTGGGATCAGACCTTGGTGTGGTCCCTGCACCCCGTAGCTGGACCGTCTGGGTCTGCTGTGGCCGGCGCAGCCGAGTATTTTTAAAAGTAAGTCTGTTTACACTCACAACCCAAACACATGCCCCCGTCCTCCGGTAGGCGTCGATACCATGGAGTGATAGGAAGCTAACGACCGTCCTGACCTCTTAGCTCCATGACGAATGTTTTACAGTGGGACTGTAGGGGCGTCCGAACAAGCTACCAAGATCTCCAGTATGCATTAACGAGCGGCGTCCGGCGGTGATATGTCTCCAGGAGACAAAACTGGCACCCGACAGCGTTTTTAGTCTTTCGGGTTATGCCGTTTGGCGGCGAGATTTACCACCTGTCCCTGTTGCTCATGGTGGCGTTCTCCTAGCCGTGCACCACAGCGTGTGTGCACAAAGGCTGGCTTTGAATACTGAGCTTCAAGCTATCGCAGTCAAAGTGTTGTTAAACTGCCATACGATCACCATATGCTCAATTTACTTGCCTCCGGGGACCGGGTTTCCGTCCGCTCATCTGAGACACCTGGTAGCTCAGCTTCCGCCGCCTGTCCTTATTTTAGGTGATTTTAACGCTCACCATTCAC
>NW_023595962.1:19177194-19493407 GCF_011947565.3 Pollicipes pollicipes
TATAGATAGATAGATAGATAGATAATAGATAGATAGATAGATAGATAGATAGAATAGATAGATAGATAGATAGATAGATAGATGATAGATCGATAGATAAGATAGATAGAGATAGATAGATAGAGATAGATAGATAGATAGATAGAGAGAGAGAGGAGAGAGAGAGAGAGAGAGAGAGAGAGAGAGAGAGAGAGAGCGAGAGAGAGAGAGAGAGAGAGAGAGAGAGAGAGAGAGAGAGAGAGAGAGCGAGAGAGAGAGAGAAGAGAGAGAGTGGAGAGGAGAGAGAGAGAGAGAGATAGAGAGAGAGAGGAAGAGAGAGAGAGAGGAGAGAGAGTGAGAGAGAGAGAGATATATATATATATATATATATATATATATATACTATATATATAATATATATATATATGTATATTTACTTATTCACTTATTCCATAAATCCAGAGACCCATCTTGCCGCGCACGGCCTTATAAAGCTAGCCGTGATAAGCATGCATACATATAGTGCGCACTCATTTTCTACAGGTATGTTAAATCACGTGATTTTGAGGCTGTAAGTGTTTCGGAACAACAGGCAAAATGACCTTGAGTTGCTGTTGACAACCATTTAAACCAAGCATGGACTTGATCCCGAGCTTATGCCATTTACGGCTAGCCGGTCTGACGAATCTGATGGCTGATGACTAAGGTGAAATGTTTCATTGTTTATAAAGGAGTACACAATATCATTTCATTCAAAATAATGTGTGAGAACGTGGATGCACTAGTATAATAAGTTCCTTACACTGAGTAGCCGATGGAAATACACATAGGATGTCGGTGACATGTAAACATTACCTTGAGCAACTGCGCGTAAAAATTCATCACAGCATATTCGACTGCTGCTCTAAGGCGAACACACCAAGACCAACAGGGATGGAGCCTGAGCGATCATGTGTGCCGCAGGAGGCCAACAAAGTGGCTCCCGTTAACAAGTCTAGGGTCCTCAGAGCAAGCAAAAGGAACCCAAGACCACCATGGTGGGCCCCTAAACAATCCATGAGGCCTCGGCAGGTTGACATATAGAGCCCCGGCCATAGCACATGGCCCTGCGAGCAGAGGAGAACTATCCAAAACCATAAATTAATACCTCTGTGCGATCAAGAGTGCACTGGCAGGTTAACAACACGAGCCTCGATAACGGTACAGGGTCCTTCGCAATTGAGACCAAAGGGCGAGAGCCCTCGAACCAAAGTAAAGGGTCCCTGAGCATCGAGTGTCTCCGTGCCTTACCTTATAAGGGCCCTAGCAACAGCACCAGGCCCTCCTAACAAGTGGAAAGAACCCGAGACGTATGAAGGGCCCCTGAGCAACTGAGTGTGTCCTGGCAAATGGGGCCACGGAAAAACTGTGTAGAGCTTTTTGAGCGAATGGAAAGAATCCGTGGAGGGAAAACCTGATTGATTAACAGTGTTCAGGCATGGAGACAGGTAACGTCCCCAACAGTACATCGGGCCCTACGAGAAAGTGCGAAGAGATCAAGGAAAACGTGGAAAGCTCCTTAGTGATCAGATTGACCCGGCAAGTGGACATTTAGGGCCCGGCAAACCAACAGTGTGATGGCTCTAGACAGTGTAATGAGCCCTAAAATTACCCCTAAGCAAGACTTTCTCAATCAGCAAAGAATAAACGTTGTTTGCTTATGAACTCTTTACTTTTGTTCACGATGGTTTTTGGTCGTCTGTAGGCCCAAAGGCATCCGATTTTGTTGTGTTTTTGTAGCAAGAAAACTACGTTCACGTCCGACCGGTTATGGCCTCTTCGGAGCGTTTAGGTCATCTCGGCATGGTCCATGGGGCATATTCCCGTGCATCCTCCCCCACCCCCACCCCTCTGCATCCGCCACCGGCCCGAGCAGCTGAATAGATTGGGCCCGCCAAGAAAATAGGAACAATCCATTTAACTAAGACATACTCACGAAATATTGTGTAAGGCTTTGGATGATCGAGTGCGCCCGGGCAGGATAACATGTAGGGCGCCGTCAACGGCGTAGGGCCCTCCATTGAAATAGAAAGCAATCAAGATCAAATGCAGAGGATCCCCGAATGACCCAGAGCGTCACGGCTGGTTAACATATAGAGTCCCCGTCAAGAGCGTCGGACCCTCCATTCAAGGAGGTACCCAAGACCCAATGAAGAGAGCCCTCGAATAATCGGGTGTGCCCGAGCAGGTTAACAGATGGGACCCCGGCAAGAGCATGGGACCTTCCGTTCAAATATGAAATACCCACAACACGATGTAGAGGACCCCGAATAATCGAGTGCGCCAGAACAGGTTGACAGATATGGCCCCCGAAAAGAGCTGGGGCCCTCCATTAACAACGAAGTACCCAAACCCACACGTAGAGGTCCCCCACGATTGAATTGGCCCAAAGATCTTACCAGAATGGGTCCCGACAGGAACGAAAGGTCCTCCATTCATATAAGAAGTACCCAAAACCCGGTGCGGGGGGCTCCCGAAGGATGAAGTGTACCCGAAGCAGGTTAGAAAATGACCCGGATAGGAACAGAGCGCCCTAAATTCACGCACCAAGAACGAATGTGCAGGGCCTCTTGCGCAGTCCAGTGTGGCTAAGCGGGCGAACAAAAGGGGCCCCGACAAGTGCGTAGGGTTCCATTCAAATAGCACGTGCTTAATGCCCAACGCAGAGGGTCTCCGAATGATCGAGTGTAATGCGCCCGAGCAGTTTATCAGATGGTCCCCCCCCCCTCCCCCCACAAGAGCGTGGGGGCATCCCATTCAAAAAAACGAAGTACCCAAGACCCGGTATGGAGGGTCCCCGAACGACTGAGTGTGCCGAAGTAGACCATCAGAGGAGCCCCGACAAGGGTGTAGGGCCCTAAGCAAGTGACAGAGAGTTGGAAACGCCCTAGACCAATGAAGAGGGCTCACGAGCATATCGCATCTGTGCCGGTAGGTTAACAGAGACGCACGTAAAGGTCCCCTGAGCAAACGAGAATTCCCCGGCAGGTTGACATGTGGGACTCCGGCTACAGCTCACAGAGCCTTTCTGGCGAATGGAAAGAATCCGTGGAAGGGCCCGTGATTGACAAAATTGGCCCGGCACGCTAACAGGAAGGGCCCCAACAACATCGCAGGGCCCTCCGAGCAGATGCAAAGAAATGGATGGCACGTGAAATGTTTCTTAACCATCGAAATGATTCCACGAGTGGGCATGTAGGTCCCCGCAAACAGCATGGGTCCCCTAGGCAGTGCAATGAGGCTCAAGATTTCCAGTTCCCAACGTTTTGCAATCATTACACAGTTGTGTTGACTTCTCATAGGCCCTTCACTTTCGCTTATAACTGTTCTTCGTCGTATGGAAGTCCAGAGATACCCGGTTGTGTTGCGTTTTGTTTTAAAAATTGCAGCTGTTTGGCCAGCTATGGCCCTTCGGAGCCAGTGGCCCCATTCGAGGCCCAAAAGGGGAGACATGGCCCCATGCCCCCCCCCCCCCTCTCGATGCGGTCCCTGACCCCGCTAGACTAAAACAAAGTGGGGACCACTTACACACACCCCTAAACATGTGGTAGTATTATGAACATAACATCTCGTTTCTACGTTTAGAAATAGCTATTTATTCGTTGTGAACACCGAAGCCGCTCTCAGATTTTTTTCTATCCTGATACACAGTGGGGGGTCATCCAAACCTCTTTCAGCTCAGCCGTCTGTGTTTCGTGCACCTCTTGGCGTGGAGCCGTGTATCTGGTGCCGGACGTGGGGGGTCGCATTATTTATTATTTTTATATCTTTTCGTGGGAGTGGTTGCAGAGATTCCGGGCATTTTCTGGGTGCATGTTGAAGGGAGTGTTTTCACATTTGTATGGGGCTTTGAGCTGAGAAATAACCATCTTGCAGACCTTTTGGTGCAGTTCACACCCCTAACCTTCTTAAGATCTAAACTCCATTACTTTCTAAGCTACGGGCCCTCGAAAATAGGGAGAGTATTTCTGGAGAGTATTTTAATCACCTTAGCATTCACGTCAAAATCACGCCATTCAAGTTTGTCATTCCACAAAATATACGGCGATGAAAATCAAGGCCGAGAAAAATATCATGGTTGGGTCGTTTAGGTATTCGTGAGCACGATTTCAAGATATAACTGCCATCGCTTGGCTCTCAGTCAATGTTGTACAAGATACCATGACATAAACAAACAATGACGTATTGAGGGGCATGTTTCCTACGCCAGACATTGTTTCGTCTAGAGCGGTCCTTTCCACTTTAAAGCATATCAATAGTTATAAGTGCGCTTTCTTCATCATGTCTGACGCCTGGGTCAAAAGCTTCAAATGTGATACATTCCCTTTAAATTTACGCTACCTTTTTGACCCGTGATTGTAAGCGCGGCTTGAAACGTGAAATCCTGCTAACAGAATAGATGTTTGCTCTATAGCGCCGTTCTACCAGCACCCTGACATATCAAAGATTGACAACTCGGCATAAAACTATGAAACGATATGCAGAAACACGAGTTTTAGGGTATCTACACCCTGCGAACTCTTTCCTTGCAGATAAAATTGGAAATGGAAAATTTTTGCTTTCATTCGTGTTCCAGAGCTTGATGTGTGCGGGCGTGCCTCGTTGTGACGAACGCGACGCATCTCATCTGGATCGAACGTAACTCAGTGATCTAGGCAGGGTTTGTACTAGGGAGCTAATGTATATCTTCAGGTAAATTCTTTCTTTTCTTTGCATGTAATCAAGTAGGTGTACTTTGCCCCTTTTTCATGTGAGATAGTTAAATCTAACGTAACTTAACCAAACCAGTTCATTCCGGGGTTCAGAGGGGAGATGGAACAAATGATGGATCTCGTAGCTGAGGCGGTGGGAAGAGAAATGGAGCTATTTAAACGTGAGATAGCTTCCCTGAGAGATAAAACTCAGAAACTGAAACGGGAAAGGCGTCCAATCTTGTGTTTTTATTGCAAGAAAACTGCGTTCGTCTGGCCGGTCATGGGCCCCTTTGGAGCCTTTATGTCCCCTCGGCGTGATCCAAGGGGCATGGTCTTGTGCGCCTCCCATCCCCTCCCCCCCTTCCCCCACCCCCACCCGAGCAGCAGAATAGACGGGGCCCCGCCAAGAACGTAGGAGCAGCCATTCAAATAAGAAATACTCACGCCGCAATGTGTAGGGCTCTGAACGATCGAGTGCACCCGAGCAGTGTGACCCATAGGACCCCCGTCAATAGCGTAGAGCCCTCCATTCAAGTAGGAAGTGCCCAAGACCCAATGAAGAGAGCCCCCGAATAATCGGGTGTGCCCGGGCAGGTTAATAAATAGAGCTCCCAGCATGACCGAAGGATCCTCCATTCGGAAGCGCCGAAGACCCCGTGCAAATGTCTCCAGAATGATGACATGTGCCCGAGCAGCTTATCAGAAGGGGCCCAACAAGAGTGTAGCGGCCTCCATTTAAGTAAGAAATAGCCAAACCCAGTGCAGAGGGCCCCCGAAAGATGGAGTATACCCGAGCAGATTATCAGGTAGCCCAGACAGGAGTGTAGGACCCTAGATACAAACACTAAGACCCAATATATAGGGCCCGAACAATCGAGTATGGCCGAAGCGGCTAACAGATGGGTCCCCGACAGGTGCGTAGGGCCCTCCATTCAGATAGGAAGTGCCCAAGACGCGATGTGGAGGGCAGCCGGATATTTGAGTGTACCCGAGCACGTTAACAGATGGGACCCCGACAAGAGCATTCCGTTCAAATATGAAATACCCACAACACGATGTAGATTACCCCGAATAATCGAGTGCCAGAACAGGGGCCAGAACAGCCAGAACAGGTTAACAGATAGGACCCCCGAAAAGAGCTGAGGGCTCTCTAATAAAAAAGGAAGACCCAAAACCAGATGTAGAGGGCCCCTACGATCGAATGGGCCCCAGCGTCTTATCAGAAGGGACCCCCATAAGAGCATAAGGCCCTTCATTCAAATAAGAGGTACCCAAAACCCGGTGCAGAGGGCCGCCGAAAAATGAAGTGTACCCGAACAGTTCATCAGATGACCCAGATAAGAGCAGAGGGCCCTAAATTCAAACACCAATGGTAATTCGTGTTTGAAACTAACAAGGGCGCAATTTGACACCAACATTGATTCCAACACCAATGGTAATTGGTAAGTTGCAGCCCCCCCCCCCCCCCCCGAGCAATCCAGTGTGGCTCAGGAGGCGAACGGAGGGGGCTCCCGACAAGTACGTAGGGCTCCATTTAAATAGCATGTGCCCAAGGCCCATTGTAGAGAGCCCCGGACGGTTGAATGTGCTCGAGCAGGTTATCAGATAGCCCCCCCCCCGCACGAGCGTAGGGCTCACCATTCAGAAAAAAACACCCAAGACCCGGCATGGAGGGTCCCCGAACGACTGAGTGTGCCCAAGCAGGCCATCAGATGGCCCCCCTCAAACAAGAGTGTAGGGCCATAGGGGTAGCGTAGGAGGACATGGCCCCGTGCCCCCCCCCCCCCCCTGGGTCCGACCTGGGTGTGTGTTTCCTGGTATGACTAATAGCCGTACGGTGCAAGTTTCCAGCTGGTCTTGAGTGCTCGGAAGCATTTATTTCATTTATTACATACTGGCTAGCAATCCCTGATCTGGCTAGACGCCTGCTCGTGTGCCCAGTCATGTTAAAGCCTAGGAACTACCTGTGTTCTTCACCTTTCTGTGAATGCCGTGGAACCGGCGAAGGCGGTGGCGTGCGATACTCACGCTACTCACGATACAGATTCGGCACTGACTCGCGTTGGCGCCACATACGCGGCTGCCGACACGTGGACACCGGCAGCGCCACCGCGGCGCCAGGTGTGTCCACGTCCATCCCACGGCAGCATCGGATATCGGGCCCCGTGGCCCCATCGCGGGATCCGGCACAGCGTCGGGCGCACTCTGCGCCACCTGTCGCACGGACGCCAGGTAAAGCGTCGGTCCCGCCGATGCCGGACGTGAGCGCGGCGGAACCGTCCGAGCCAACAGCGGCCGCCACCAGTGATAGGTCCTCATTCCCGAGGCTTTCCGAACGGGTGTCACCCATATCATATCGGATACGACTGAAGCTGACCGCCGTGGGTTTGTAGAGCGCCAGGCAGACAGGAGGGTGGCGGCCCCACCGTCGCTCGGCGTGAGCACGGCGGCCCCTCCGCGAAGTCAGCGGTCGTAGGGGTCGGCAGCCGAAGTTTCCCATGCAGATAATTCATTGAACAGGCAAGTGCAAGAAATAGGTATGCCAGGGTCGTTGACATACGGTCGTATCTCGTAAGCCCGTTAAAATCGGCTCCAGCTTTAATCTTTGCTTCCGCGATCTTTGGGAGACCGCGCCTCAAGCTTCGCAACGATCCTGCCAGAGCGAGTCTATGTTTCTTGTCAATAGTGACATAGTCGCCGGCTTTACGTTCTAGCAAGGAGACCAGTCCACTGCGCTGTCCTGTCTGGTCCTGTATGGCTAGGAACACAGGCGTAGGAACGTTTCAAAAAGTGAGGGCCAACCTCAGGCTGCACTTCAGAAACTTTTTCTAGAAAGCAAGCCCAATGACCCCAGCCCAATTTCTCCCAGCAACAAGCTCTGCTTAGCTGGGTGGACTCCCTGGACATCCAGCTCAAAACCCAGCACAAAAATGACCAGGTAATTGCCCCCTCCGACTTGTGACTGTATACCAAATTTAAAAAATGACCGGGGGGAAGGGTACAAATCGCCGTTGGCGGCTACTGCCTTGGTCCGGCTGTCTCCCGCATGACTGACTGTGAGCTGATCGTACGACTGCTTTGTTGCATACTTCTGGTCCAGTATTACTACTAATGGGTGCGTGAAACATATGTTGGACACCTGCAACAGTATCTTTTTCCCGCTTATCTTTCCTTACACCGCACCTACGCAGAAAAATAGCCCCCGGGAAGCTGCCTGCCTCAGGTGTGAATTGGCCCAACGGACATTTCATTGTCCACCATTCAACGTGGGCCACTTTCTACAACGATAGATTTCAGAAGCATTGTCAGAATTTGTGTCTGGGCTCTACAGATACTAAAGATACCGCGGGGGTAGATTAGATCGATATGTTTGATAAAAATTTGAAGATGAAAACTTGATTGCAGATCGAGTGGTCAACAAAGTGTATTACCATGACCAAGCCATGCTTGTCTGGAAATGTTCACTATTCAGTCAGAATCGATGAGTGACACAACCTCTGTAACGTGGTTTTTCAACATGCGCGCTCGCAAATCTCGGCAACAAAACCTCGGCACCAGGCGTTGCAGTCTCCGTAGTTGGCGGAGCGCGAGCCTAGCGGTTAACTTTTAGCTTTGGTTCACAAGTGGACGAAAATGACACCGGTTCGTAAATAATTGCCTTTAAGCTCGTAAATCGATTAGAAATGCAAGCTATGTGACATCATTTTAAGCATGCGCACTGCAAAATCGTATAAGCAAAAACCTCGACTCCAGGCGTTGCAGTCTCCGTAGGTCGCACAGTGTCGGCTCAGCAGCTAATATTGAATTGTTGCTAACGAGTGGGCGAAAATGATGATGCTTCTGAAAGAAGTGCCTTTGAATGCTTTATGGCATCAACTCGTTCATTAAGAAGTCAGTCTGGGCACATATTTTACGTGTGCGATTTTTAGACTGATGATAAGAATGGATTGACCTTTAAAGCACCGCGATGTGGGGCTGAAATCTGGTGGTTGAGAAGGGTAAAGGAATAATTTATATATTTCGTGTTTCTATAACTATTAATCTGTCCAGACGACGGATATAAAGCATCACGCGGCGCCGGCCATCTGGTGGCACTTGCAGTGGCTGAAGCCGTTCGGTTTTACGGAAGCTGTAGCCCAGGCCATCGCTGTCTTGCTCTCGAGGTCGCGGGCGGGCATGTTCAAATCTTTTGACGTAATCTGTTTCACTAATCCATTCTGAAAAAAATGAACGTTTTCAGGCAAACATGGGATGGCCTTGTTCGTTTCTAAAGTTCCTTTTGAACCACTTTATTCAACAATAATGCGACCCCCCACTCTACTCACCAATAATGAGACCCCTTATTTCCTCCCGGGCAAGAGGCCCCTTGAGTATAACACCAGGGGTACATTAGCGTTTCCGGTTAAGGGCTGAACAGCCATTCAGTCCACCGCGAAGCGTCTTCTGGTTGTCATTCTGGCGACACGGGGCAGGATCTCCTGGTCGATCCAGACGCCATTAGGATATATCATGTCATATTGTTCCCCCCCCCCCCCCCCCCTGACACGGGAGGCCTTCTGACCCGCGTAGTTGGCCCAGGATCAGCACAGAAACCGTCATTGAGGCAACAACATCCTTGATCGCCGTAGCTGGTCCAATAATTTCACATACATTTCAGTTCCATGATTTTCTGTGTTCTTCAGAAATATTGAGGGCCCCTGAAGGTAGATTTTAGATGAGAGTGGTCCCAAATTTGTATTAACATGGCTAATCCATGTTCATCTTAAAATGTTCAAGGTTCAAACAGAACTGATCACTGATCAAAAAGCCGCGAAATATTATTTTGAACATGCGCGCTCGCAAGTCGTCCCAACAACAGCCTCGACGCCCGGCGTTGTAGTCTCCATGGGCCGCGCGGTGTCCGCCCTGCGGATATGACACTAAGCGATGGCCAATGAGCGAACGAAAAAAATGACACATCTCAAGGAAGATGGCCGGTGAAATATATAAATCGTCATGTACGTTTAATGAAGTGCAAAAGCAAGCTGAACACAACCTCATTCTGAAAAAGTGGGCAGGGGCATTTAACACTACTGCCCCCCCCCCCCCCGGCAAATGTGAGGTTGGCCATTTCCACCCCTGGCCTCCCTGTTCCTACACCAATGGCTGGGAATAGTGTACAGCACACCCTGCTGGTGCTTTGATTAGCTGTTGACGAATGATGCGGCAGTGTTCAGTCCGTATGAAGCGACAAATTCTTGATCGCATCCACTGCTTGTTGATGAAGTAGATGTGTGAGACTCGCCCTCAAAAGTTTGTATGCATGTACCAACAACGTTGATTTTGTGGTGTACCCTTCAACGGTACCACATATTAACTCAAACACAATCGCCACCTAAGTATTTGTTTTTGCAACATTTTCGTGCGGTTCCCAGAGCATTGTTGCTGCAATACGCACACGACTAGCATATCTGGACCAGAAGCCCAGATTACCAAACCTAGTATGCGGTTGGCTTGCGATTTAACGCAGTGTTTTCTCCGTGTTTCAACAAATGAAGTCAGTAATGCGCTAGCACTAAGCAAATGTCAAGTTCTTCTTGTGTGTGTATCCTTCCTTATGTTGTCTTAAGAAGACATTACAAATGCTCCTGAGTGCGGTAGAGGATGGAGAGCCCGTGGACGTGGCGTACCTGGACTTCAGCAAAGCCTTTGATTCTTTGCTTCACAATCGCTTGCTCTTCAAGCTTCATGCTTACGCTGTGAGAGGCAATTTGCTACGCTGGATCAGGGTTTTCCTTACTCACCGGATGCAGAGAGTGCGAGTTCAGGGCTCGAAGCCGGACTGGACCCACGTCGTCAGCGGCATCCCGCAAGGATTAGTGCTTGGACCAACGCTGTTCATAATCTCCGTGAACGATCTGTCAGAACAAGTGTGAAGCGTGGTCAAGATGTTTGCAGATGACGCCAAGGTCTACTGTCGTGTCCCGAGGCCCCTGACTGACTCACCTCTGCAGGTTGACCTCGACGCCTCGGCCAAGTGGTCAAAGGAGTGCCTGCTCCCCTGTAGTGTGGCGAAGTGCAAAATAATGCAAAGCGGAATCTGCAACCCGAGGCTGACCTTCTCCTCGGACGGCACCAAAATCGCGGTTGAGTCCACCAAGAAGGACCTCAGGATCTTCGTGGATTACAAAGTCAAGTTCCACGTGCAGACGGCGTAAACGATCTCCAAGGCTAGCCAAATGGTGGCGGTCGTGAGGCGGTTTTTTGCCAGTATAGATGCTTGCACGTAGCCATTGCTCTTTCAGATCTTAGTACGTCCGTGCTTAGAGTATGGCAAAGTCATCTGGGTCCCGTTCGGCAAACTGGACCAGAAGCGGCTGGAGCGGGTTCAGCGACGAGCTACCCGTCTTGTCCATGAAGTGAGGCACCAGCCATACCCTGAGAGGCTCAGACTTCTCCAGTTGCCCTCGCTGTACCACCGTCGTCGCAGGGGAGACATGTGAACAGTGTCCCAACTGTTTCACGGAGGCATGTCGCTGTCGGAAGAAGAGTCCCTGACAAGGCACAATTCGGAGGTAGCAAGAGGACAGCAATGGAGACTGAGAAAACCTCGAGCTAGGGCTCTCGTCCGTCGTAGCTCGTTCAGCACGCGGTTCGTCAACGATTGGAACGCTCTTCCACACCTGGTCGCGTCGTCAATCTCAGTTGAACAGTTCTAGACTACGCTTGATATGCAGTGGGTTGACATAATGTATGACATCCCACACTGGATCTACCCTTAATTTGACTGTTTGGTTAACGGACTGGGAGCCTGACGAGACCAGGACCTACAGGCCTAGTGGCATTTTATAATTATCGATCACCATAAGGTAAGGCAGGGTAAGGAGCGGCGAGGAAATGAGAAGGGTTTTAGCGGCACCCGACATGGCGCCACGCGATAGTGCTGCCACCGCGGGCAGATGCCAGTGACCATAGACATCAGAAGCGCTGGTGACGATGTACTCTCACCATCAGCTTATGAGCTTCATACTTTTGCGTGAGCAAAAATATTTGGGATTTTTCCTTATTTTTGACCATAACTTTCGGCCAATCAAATAAAACAATATCCCTAAATCGGAACTATCTTCGCCATCATGTATCTCACTACTCGTTGATTTCCGGTCGATTCCCAAACAGACGCCATTTTGTGTACGAGTAGGGGTGAGGGAACGGAGGACTCGTCCCGCGTGAATATTTCCTGAACCGCTGGTATTATTCATTCATCAGGTGAGACACCTGCTGCTGCTTTATGTCGCTTACACCTTTGATAATTAATGGTTAGCCTGTCTCGCTGAAGCCTTGTGACTGGTGGGGTGAACCGGCTTCATCCATGTAGTCGTTGGTTGCCCGCAAGGATTGGAGAGACGAGTCGCCGTCTAGTGAATCGTCAACAAGCGGGAACTCATACCAATCAACCTCATTATCATCGTCATTGTAAAATGACCATCAACCTTTTCAATCGGCTTAGCGTGCCAGTTACCTCCGTGTGAAAAAAATGTCAAAAATCAACAAGGATGATGTGGGGAAGTGTAGTGATTGAATGAAAGGTTTTTCATTATGCACCATTTGGTGCAGGTATACCTTGGTACCTAAGGTTAGAAAAAATTAATACATCTGTCATGTTTAAGGCAAAACATGTTGTAAATAGTCTAGAAACAGGTAGATTGATGCTCCTACCTTCAAATTTGAATAACTATGACCGCAAGCTCCCGAGTGCCGCACGCACCCCACTGCCTTGACACTCCAGGGCCGTTCCTGCGTCGTTGCATAATACAATATTTCTGCTTAACAAGAACCATAAAAAATGTAAGGGACTAAGTTAATAATAATGCAATGAAAAACATTTTGTGTCGCATCTAGGTATGTTAATGAAACAGACAGGCCAGAATAGCTCAGAACACAGCCTAAACTAGCCTAACCTAACCTAGCCTAGCCTAGCTTAACAACCAAACCTGACATAACCTAACCCCCACCCTATCCCCTTCAACCCAGTGTCCCATTGGCAGCCATGTTTCATGCCATTTATGTGTACCATATTAAGTTTTGTTCAGCTGCCATATTCTCATTTTGCTTTTCATTCCTACCCAAAAATGTCATTTCCCCACCATGTTGACTAATCTGCAAACAATATGTAAGACTGCTTGGATATGTGGGAAACACATTTAATTGGATTCTTGTTACCTTGGCCTTGTACATTTTTATGGTTCTCAATGCACACTAATGTTGTGAGCACACAGTAATGTTGTGATCACCCCTAGAAATGGCGCTGGGGTCGCGGTCGCTGCCTGTTTGCGCTCGGATGTTCGCTATTTTAGTTAAGTTCCAAGGTAAGAGTTTAGACGACCTGTTTAATGATTCATTACAGTATGTCCTGCCTTAAAAACGACAATTGATGTATGATGAATGCTCTTTCTTAACATGAGGTAGCAATGTATACCCTGACCTGCCATTTTCCAATCACTTCTCAACTTTTAACACTGGTCCGGCATCACCATACATGTGGATTGAAGCATGTCTAGTATTGCTCACTTCCTGTGGCTGGAGTGAAATGCTTGAAATTATAGGGAATATTGGTGTTTTGGTGCTGAGTGATGTTATCATCCACAAGTACACACTGCAAAGAATATCAAAATTTGTTTGCTCTGTACAACACAAGATAGGGATGGACCTGTCCCCAAACTGCAGATGCAGCAGTTGCCACACCACAACTAAAGGAGGATGCTGCAGGAGGTTTCAGCCAGATCTTTGTATCATATCATGCACAATACTTCTTTTCAGTGCTCAGCACGCAGCAGTATCTGAGATTTGGTTTGCTCTTGGGGGAGAGAAAAAATATTAAATCATAGCTTGTAGTGAGAAAAAATAGGCCATCTGAATTTGCATGGCATTCACAGCTGGCACTGAAGGTTGCTCTTTGGCAGCAGATGGCAGTAAACACTATGCTCTGTTTGATTTCTGTGATTACCAAAGGCTGTTTGGGACTGGCTGCTTGCAATTCTTAAATTTTCTAGCTTCATATGTAAGTGCTCCTTCCTAAATCTATGTTCACAGCTGCTGTATTTTTTGAAGCTATGGAGCTAGTAGAAAGTTGTTGATATTGACAATTCTACATTGAAGGTGTGAGCCATTGAAGGCAGATAAAAACCAGCGCTTGAAATGTTGTGTATGTGCTGAGCAATTCCTCGAGCATGTTATGACAAACTTAGTATCAAGATGTCATGCAAGCCACACTAACACAAATAGGAACATCTGAGGCATAGTAGTTAATGCAGCTATGTTCTAGCTAACATACAATCTTTCTCACCTAAAGGAAAGAATATGTGGCCACGTGATACCCATGTGGGCTCTTACAAACTTGGAGTATGGAATAGAAGTCTTCAATGACATAGCTGCTATGAGTTGTTTATCAGTTTTGATTGTTTTTTTTAGCACCCAAATGATTTTGTAAAAGAGAACTTGTTGACAGAAGCCAGCTCAAATAAAAGGTAGACCTCAGAAACATACATGATTCATGATTGATTGATTGATTCAATGAATATGATGTGATTGTGATGTGATAAATGCGATGAATATTATGATTCAATAATGGACATGATTCAATGAATATCAAACCAAAAGTTTTGCTCAGTGGAAAACCAGAAACCCTGCCTTAGTTTTACACTGATAATAATTATGTGGTGACAATCTGTGGAGCAGTGGAGAAAAAAAATAATGCTTTTGTTTAATGTGTTTTGATGTGGGTTCATCACATATTTAGGTCCGATCTTCTGGAGAATATACCTTCTTTAATGCTAAATTCTCCCCAAGAGCCAGGGACTTGTGGAGCCATGGATTTCCATGTGTGCGAGCCATTGTTGGGGATGTTGTATGACATCACCATTATACCCTAAATACAATCTCCATTTTTGATAGCTTCAAATGCTAATTTAAAAGGATACTATTTAAAAAGAACTTAACAATTTTCACATATATGATTAATTCATGCTATGTGTAGGGGTATATGTTAGTGTGATGTGTACTTTTGTATCAGTTTGCACTGTGGTATAGTGATTTCCATGTGCAATTCAGAAACATTGAATTGTGACTCATACAAGATGTTCTCTGTTCTCTCTCTTCTCCCTGGCCCATCAAGATGCTGTGGTTGTTAAGAGGGCGGGCTCTGGCCTGGTGTCTGCGTGAGTCAGTGTCCGCAGGGGATTATGCTGCAGGTGCACAACATTTTCAGCATCTGTCTACCAGCATTAAATTAGGCCACACCTTTAACAAACTAAATGTAAACAGCTTCCTATCTGCCCCATTACTTCAAAAAGTATTGTAGGCACGAGCACACACACACAGGGAGCATGCACTCACACAGGAGGCACAAGCTTTGGGGGCTAGAGGCATTCAGAATTACAAGCAGCCAATCATCCATGGTCTTTTGGGATCTCTAATATCAGCTTTTGTTGGTGTTTGCTGTCAACTATGGAAGAAAACTACTAAGCTTAAGAATGTCTGACAGTGCCAGTGGTGTACACAGGGCAAACTCACCTAAGCTATTTATTCACTATGGGCCACAGTTGAAATTTGTTTTGTTTTTTCTGCAACAACCAAAATCGAATTTCAGATGCTGCTGTGATATTGTTCCCCTTTCCCCAGCAACCCAGCATCCCTTGACTGCTGGCCCTGTCCACTGACTGGCCCTTACTCCATTGGCAGCATGTCTGGTGACCACAGCGCCGAGGAGGGCTTCGTAATCCGCGTGCGCGGCCTGCCCTGGTCGGCCACCGAGGACGACATCATCAAGTTTTTTGGTGGGTGGACTGCCGGCGGCTGACGTCCGCTGGTGGCTTCTGGGCCGGCGGCTGACGTCCGCTGGTGCGCGGCTGGGCCGGCGGCTGACGTCCGCTGGTGCGCGGCTGGGCCGGCGGCTGACGTCCGTTGGTGGCGGCTGGGCCGGGGTGGAGATCGCCGTGTGTCGCTGCTCCTCCGTCCGTGTGTGCCGTTTGCTGTTGTTTGACAGGTGAAGGCTTGGCTAGAGGGGGTGGACTGGGATGACCCAGGCGTTGCTGGAGCACTGTGGGACGCAGGAACAAAGCAGCCTGTGTTATTTGAACTGGAGCCATGCTGATGCAGCTTGCGCCCTGCACCACTACATCGACTGGGCCTGACCTCGCCTGATTCGGTGTCACCTGGCCTCGGCGAGCCGGCCCGACCGCCGGTGCGCCGGCGCGACGGTCGGCGCCGCGCCGGCGCTGCCCGACCCCGGTGACCGGAGCTGACAGATAAGATAATGTGAACAGATAAGATAATGATAATGTCCGGCAGATAATGTGAACGTGAAGGGCGGCACGTCGGGCATCTACCTGACGCTGTCGCGCGAGGGCCGGCCCAGCGGCGAGGCGTACGTCGAGCTCTGCTCGGAGGCCGACTTCGAGGCGGCCAAGAAGAAGCACAACTGCACCATGGGACACCGCTACCTGGAGGGTGAGCCGCTGGCTGTGGCCGTGCTCCTGTCATTCCCCTTCTGTTCACTCGGTGCAGGTGCGCTCTCTGCACCCAGGAAGTGTGAGGTTATATGACGGACGGACGGATGGTGGTGGTGGTGGTGGTGGTGGGATGTTCCTAGTACTCCGCTATAGGTCGCGCCGGTGCGGCCCCGTGTGGCGACCATGCCGCATTCACCTCGGCCGTGATGCATTACCCTGAGCCGGACGTGGCGCGGTCGAGCGGCGGCACGCGCGCGCGCGCGCGGCGCCGCCGTTCCCGCCCCCACCTGATGGCACGTAATCTTCTCTCTGAGCGGGGCCGCAGCCCCCGTCCCGGCGTCGCCCGGACGCCGCCCCCACGTGACGCGACCTGACCGCGCCGGGCCCGGCCGCCAGTGTTCCGCTCCAAGCGCTCCGAGATGGAGTGGGTGGTGAAGCGGTCCGGCATGAACGCCGCCTCGTCCATGGACGACGGCTGCGTCCGTCTACGCGGCCTGCCGTTCGGCTGCTCCAAGGAGGAGATCGCCAACTTCTTCTCGGGTGAGCGGCGCTGCTGTGGCCCGCGCTGGTGTGCGTGCGCGGGAAGGGAGCGGGCCGATTCGGGCCGTGGTGCGCGGTGTTGTGTCGGGTGGCCGGCCGAGGGGGACGGCGGTGTCTGCTGGGTGTGGCCGCATTCCCGTCGGCTAGGTGGGGGGCCATTGCCGTGTGACGGGAGTATGTGCGGGAGGAGTGGGCGATCCCGAAGTATTTGGGGGATGACACTGGCGAGGTTCTAAGAGAATATTTCGCATGGAAGCGAACATGATATATGATTGGATAAGTTCACTTAGATCTTTTGGTATAATCCTTAAGTGTAAAAGACTTCTAGACAGCACAATTATTTGTTTAGTAAATACGCTCCTCAATGCGTCATCAGTTGACAAGGCCACCGTACCTTGCATACCATTGATTGTGAGCCAGTTGACGGTCGCTTTATCTGGAAATCGTGCTCACGAACGCCAGATATGAACACCTTGACAACCATATTTGTGTTGGCCTCGATCGTCACATGGCTGATGGAATGGCGGCATTTGGATGACGTTATTATGACGTCATAAATGCCAACATGACGGGAATAATCTCCCTGAAATACCTTTCCCCATTTCACGGGTGTGTAGGTCAGAAATCAGAGAGGCTTAGGTCTGGAGAAGGGCAGGGTTGTGAGCAGCACGGAAAGGTCTTCAGGGTGGTCATACCAGTTCAGACCCCTTATAAATGTGGAAGGGGCCTTTGTAATGCGCATGCTGATGACGCAGAAACTGTTGGAACTGAGCTTCTCCAGGCATGGCCACAAGTAATGGTTGGTCGTGGCGATTCCCGGTCTTGGTATTGTGGCAAAGTATGGTGTGTCCAGCGCTGCCACGCTGTCTAGACCGTACGCTGCGCCAAGCCAGTGGTGTGTGAGCGGGTGTATGTGGGTGTGCGTGTGGGTGGGTGTGCGCGCGTGTTTGCGTGCGTGCATGTGGGTGTGCGCGCGTGCGTGCGTGCGTGTGGGTGTTCGTGTGTGTGGTGATGGACCCCTCTCCCAGCTCCCGGCCGGCTCACGCCGCCGCTGATGGGTATGGTCTGTGCTGAGCTGATGGGGCTGTTGCCTGCTGGTCAGTGCTCTGGCCACTGCAAGGCTCTGTGACTACTGTGTGACTCCCGCCAGAATGTGGGGCTCGTCCGGAAGACTATATCGTCCGGTAGTGTTTCGGTCAACGTTGGCCATGTGGTGAAACCTTGCTCTGGTTTTGTAGTTGATGAAGCTGGTGTTTGGCGCCTGCGCCGAGCCAGATGCGGTATGGTGTGCTTCACCAGGGAAGCATCGCGTGTGTTTTATTTGAACCGTTGATTTCGGAGCACGTGCAAAAACAGGTGCGAAAATTGTGTGGTGTAAGATATATGCATTCGCTCTAATACTCTGCCCTAAATCCTTGCTCTGATGCATGGTACAAGTTTCCGCGATCCGCCTGGCGGATCAGGTGTGAATGTATGGTGAGACCCGGAGCCAACGCCTGGGAGGAAACCGTATGTTGTGAAGGCGAAGAATTGATCATCCTCGCAGGGCCACGGTCGCTGATCAGCAGATGTTGCCAGTCGTCTGTGGCGCGAACACCAGTCCTCGCCCGGCACCCCATGTACCGTCGCAGTCGCCCCCTCCCCCGCCCCTGTGTTTGTGTGTGTGTGTGTGTCGGCGGCGGCGGGCCGGTAACGCCACTCTCTGTCTGGGTGCTCCGACAGGGTTGGAGGTGGTTCCCAACGGGATAACCATTCCCCTGGACGGGCAGGGCCGCTCCTCGGGGGAGGCCTACGTCCAGTTTGTAAACAAGGAGGTGGCCGAGCGGGCGCTGGCGAAAAATAAGGAGAAAATCGGCCACAGGTGGGGGCGCTGAGGCAGAGCTGGCGGGAAGGTGAGGGTGGCGGTGGACGGGCCACGCGCGCGCGTCAACACACGACCGCGGAGGGCCGCCGGGGCCGGACCTGGTCCCCGGGTTCGGCACCGACACAGGCGCACACGGCAGCCAGCGGAGACAGCGGGCGGCGCCCCGCCCTCGCGGCGACACGTTCTCGCTCTTCGCTCCCTCTCCCGCTTATCTGTCGCTACCTCTCCCGCTCATCTGTCGCTACCTCTCCCGCTCATCTGTCGCTCCTCCCGGTCATCTCTCGCTCCCTCTCCCGCTCATCTCTTGCTCCCTTTCCCGCTCATCTGTCACTCCCCCTGCTCATTTCTCGCTCTCTCTCTCGCTCATTGCTCGCTGCCCCTCCCGCTCATTTCTTTCTCCCTCTTCCGCCCATCTGTCTCTCCCTCTCCCGCTCATCTCCTGCTCCCTTTCCCGCTCATCTGTCACTCCCCCTGCTCATTTCTCGCTCCCTGTCTCGCTCGTTTCTCGCTGCCCCTCCCGCTCATTTCTTTCACCCTCTTCCGCTCATCTCTCGCTCTCTCGCCCGCCCATCTCTCGCTCCCTCTTCCGCTCATATCTGGCTCCCTCTCGCTCCTTCTCCCGCCCATCTCTCGCTCCCTCCCTCGCGCATTTGTCGCTCCCTCTTCCTCTCATCTCTCGCTCCTCGCTAGCTCCCCCGTCGGTCATCTCTCCCTCTTCCCTTTCCCCTATCCCCTTCTCTGCTCTCCCCTCCCACCCATCCAGTCTGTCAGTGGCCTTCATAACGCGCCACGACGCGGGACACGTACGCACACAGTTTGGCTGGAGCCGACGGGATGCGCGGCTACATCAAACGGGCTCACTGCACAGCGCACGCGAGGCCGGAGAGGGAGAGCGCGGGTAAGGAGTCCGCGGGCAGCGCTCGCCGACTGTGGGGACCGGCACGCTCCCTGGCGGGCCACACGGTAAGGCGGCAAGTGACGGTATCGCGACGGCTGCAAGGAGGCCCCGGACACAGGCGGGCACCAAAGGTCGGCTGGGAAGTCTGGCGGGCTCCGGAGGTCGGCTGGGAAGTCTGGCGGGCTCCGGAGGTCGGCTGGGAAGTCTGGCGGGCTCCGGAGGTCGGCTGGGAAGTCTGGCGGGCTCCGGAGGTCGGCTAGGAAGTCTGGCGGGCTCCGGAGGTCGGCTGGGAAGTCTGGCGGGCTCCGGAGGTCGGCTGGGAAGTCTGGCGGGCTCCGGAGGTCGGCTGGGAAGTCTGGCGGGCTCCGGAGGTCGGCTGGGAAGTCTGGCGGGCTCCGGAGGTCGGCTGGGAAGTCTGGCGGGCTCCGGAGGTCGGCTGGGAAGTCTGGCGGGCTCTGGAGGTCGGCTGGGAAGTCTGGCGGGCTCCGGAGGTGACGGGTCGGAGAAGACGGCAGGAGGCGTCCAGCAGAATCAGGGAGTGTGGGGCGGCGCCTCACTGTTTGTATCCTCGGCTCTGTCTCTGCCGTCTGTGGCTCCGCCGAGCGCTAGTGGGCTGCCTGCCGCGCTTGTGGTCGGCTCGGCGCTGGCTAGTGTTCCGTCGAGTAAGCCAGCCGCGGCACGCGCCACAGGGCGGTCATCATCGCCGGCCGCTGGGCCCGTGGCCGTGTTGCACGTGTGTGGTGTTTGACAGTGTTTGTGGGATGTGTTTGCGGGACGCGATTGGCTGTGTCTGTATGTGGTATTTGACACGCAGATGTATTCATGTGTCATGTTTGACTGTGTGCCATGATGGACTGTGTGCCATGTTTGACTGCCATTTTTGACTGTGTGCCATGTTTGACCTTGTGGGACATGTTTGACATTGTGCCATGTTGGGCTGTTTTCGTACTATGCGCGACTGTTTGTGGGGCATGTTGAACTGTGTGCCAGGTCTGGCTGTGTATGTGCGCCACCATCCAGATTGTTGCGTGATGTGGTGGTTGTGTCATATGTGCTGTGTAGACTGCCTGCGTTGTGTGCCTTCTGAACTGTGTTGTGTGAGGTGTGTGATAGCATGGGATATGCCGAACAGACTAGCGTGTGTCATATGGACCATGTGGGCCGTGTGGGTTTTGTTGTGTTGTGTGTTTTGCATACCGCGTTGTGTGGACAGTGCAGTGTGCTGTGCGGACTGCTGTGCGTCGTCTGGGCTGTGTCGTTTAGACTGGCATGTGCTGTGTGGACGGTGTTCTGTGATGTGTTAATGGCGGTGTGCTGTTCAGGCTCGCGTGCCGTGCAGATGGTGTTCTGTGCCGTACGGGTGGTGTGTGCCGTGTTGGACTGCCGCGGCGTCTGGCGCTGTTCGGGGCGTCGTACGCCGTTTCGCCGTGCGCCGGTGCTCACTGTTCGCGGCCGCCGCCGCCGCCGCAGGTACATCGAGATCTTCCGGAGCAGCCTGAACGAGATCCGGGCGGCGCAGGGCGCCGGCAAGGTCCGTCCGCTGATGATGGCCCGGCCGACGCCGTACGACCGCGGAGACCGCTGGGGAGGCGGGCCCGGCCGCTACGGCGCCGGCGCGCGCGGCGGCGCTCGCAGAGGTGAGTCGGCGCGGCGCCGTGGGCCGCTGGAGGGGGCCGGCCTCTGGGCTCTGCTGACCGGACGGGGACGCGGTCTGGCCGTGGGCGGCTGGAGGGGGCCGGCCTCTGGGCTGACCGGACGGGGACGCGGTCTGGCCGTGGGCGGCTGGAGGGGGCCGGCCTCTGGGCTGACCGGACGGGGACGCGGTCTGGCAGTGGGCGGCGCTCTGCCGACTGGGGATGTGTTCCGGCTGACTGCTGGGCGGGGCGCGCTGTTTTACCGGACGGTCGAAAAAGAATGGAACGTGTTGCCTGTTGGGGACAGGACAGCGTCCGATCACATAGCACGGCTAGTGGCCGGAATGATGCCGGCCCTGCGCGTGGAGTGAAGTCGGGCTGACTTACCGCGTTCCGGGGCAGGGAGCAGCTCCCCTCACTATTCGGGCACGGCCGCTGTTCAGCCCCGCGCGGGGCCAGACGGCCCGCTCGGCGCCCGTGCAGGCACAGGGCTGGTGTGCCGCCACTGCGACATCGCCTCACCCCTTGGTCGCGGCGTCCGTCGCAGGCTTCCAGGCCGACTACGAGGACTACTACGGCGATGGCGGCGCTGGCGCCTGGGCCGGCAACGGCATGGGGCGGCGGCGGCGGCGGCGGCATGGGCCGCGGCGGCGGCATGCTGGGCGGCGCCATGAAGGGCATGGGCGGCGGCGGCGGCGCCGGCGGCAAGTCCTGGCAGAGCATGACCGGGCACACCGTGCACATGCGCGGTCTGCCCTACCGCAGCACCGAGTCCGACGTCATTGACGTGAGTTCCGCCTGCCGCTGACGGTAGCCGTGGGGGGAATGCGTCTGGATCCGAGTCGGGCCGGCCATTCAGCGGCGGGATCGGTCCCCACCGCTGGCGGTTTTTTCTGGCACGTTTCCTTTCGGTGCGGCTTTGTAATGCGTTCGAGGTCCTGCGGTGAACGCGTGGGGGTTACTGACCGGCTGTTGTCTCGGCACTGAACCAGGTGGACCCGCTGACCAGCCTACCTTCCGCCCGCAGTTCTTCCGGCCGCTCAACCCCGTGCACGTGCACATGCTGTTCGACGACATGGGACGGCCGTCCGGCCAGGCCAACGTCGACTTCTCGTCGCACGAGGAGGCCGTCAAGGCCATGTCCAAGGTGGGTGGGGCGGCGCGCCGGGTCTGGCGCCGCGCCGCTGCAGCGCAGCTCGGTGTTTAACTCCCGGCGGTGTACCCCCGCCCCCGCCAGGCCCTGGCACTCCGTTCTCAGCTCCGTTGGCTTCTCCAGCTGTGGCGTCATGTCGCGCCGCTCCGCGTTTCCGCCGTTGGTGCGCTGTGGGTGTGCGCGTGCGGCGTCGGCGCCTGACGTGCGCCGCCGCCGCCGCTGCAGGACAAGTCTCACATGGCGCACCGCTACATCGAGCTGTTCCTGAACAGCACGCCGGGCGGCAACTACGCGGCGCAGGCGGTGCCGCAGGCCGGGCCGGGCTTCGGCGCCGGCCTGGGCCGCGGCGGCTACGCCGGCGGACAGTGGCCGGTGACCGGCGACGGCGCCCAGGCCGACTACAGCGGAGGTGAGCAGTGACGGTCGCAGCGCGGGCTCAGTGCGACGGCGGCCGGCGGTTTTGGTGAGCAGCGCGGACGGCGTGGTCGTGGCGTGGTTGGGACGGTGCAGCGTCGTGTTCAGTTCTCCTTTCGGCTCGTGTGTGCCCGTCGCGACGTGGTCGGCGGTGACGGTTGCCGCGGTTCCTTCCGCTGGCTGTCATTGTTGGGTTCGGTGCAGACGAGTGCCCCATTGGGCACATGCAAACCAGCGTTTCTGGTTTGGGGACTCACTTTTTGGCCTGTGGCTTTATGTTCATTTGTTTCGATCGTTGATAGCTGCGGAGGCGTGTTGCCCGGTTATTTGCTGGTTGCTGCCCTGCGTCCCCCGCTGTGTGGCAGCGCCCGGCCCTGCCGGCCGCGGTGTGCTGGCGTGTTGTGCGTCCGTCCCTCTCCCAGCGCTGATGTCGGCACATCAAAACTGACCTGACCTCGCTCGCCAGCTGGCTTCAACCCGGCCGGCTACGGCGCCATGGGCGGCTTCAATGGCTCCTCCCAGATGACTGGCAACAACTACAACTCCTTCATGTAGACGCCGTCGGCCACGGTTTCGACCGGTTCGTGCAGACTGCGCCACCGGCGGTTATAGGCGGCGCCACCGGCGGCAACTTTTGTTTTACTGGGCGCTGCCGACAGCTGGTGGTCGTAGCCACTTCCGTCTGGCCGGGCCGTGCGTGCCGCCGGCCCGTGCGCGCCGCCGGCTGGCCGCGCGCGGCGTCTCTCACGTGTCATTCTCGTCCCATCGCTCATCCTCGTGCGGCCTCGACCTCAAAATACAGGAGTGGAGAGCTGGCCGCGTTTGTGAGGGACTGGATGGGAGGCCAGAGACGCTTGGGATGACCCGGCGGGTCGCGGGGCAGCTGGCGCCGACCCAGTGATGGTCACCGCGTGGAGGCTATCGGCTGGTACACTGGGCCGCTCTGCTACTGGTACCCGCTGTTGCACTACTGATATGTTACGGCTGTATGCTGGGCCCCAGATCACTGGGAGGGTCTGTCCATTCGGCCACAAACCAGCACACGGTGACCTCGTTGAATAGTCTTAAGTGCGAGGAGGGTGGGGATGACGGTGCAGCGCCAAGGACTATAAAAAGAACCTGAGCAGAAGAACCACCGAAGTGCACGCTGGCGCCGGGGACCGTTGTCTCGACTGGGAACCGGATGCTTCGGCTCCTGGAGCCGCCGGCCTCCCCAAATTACTGCTGCTTTGCGCGACTTGTGTCCGCCCATGTCAGGACTTAGCCAAGACGAACCATGTGTTCATGAGACTGCGGAGTTGCATTCAATGGTGTGAGGAAGTACGCGCCGACCATTCGGGGCCAGGGTCCCACGAGCGCCCGGCTGGTGACCGCCTGCCACGCTACCCGGGTTCTCGGCAATGTCCTGGCCTTGACATGCGACGCCCCATGCACCGGCCCTACCGGCGCAGATTAGCACCCTACGGAACAGCATACCGAATGAATCCCAGCCTGTGCTACACACTGAATGAAGGCCTTTCAGACGGTTGAGGGCTTATCAACCTACCGAAACTTCCGCCGACAGCATCGCTGTTGGTTCAAGGACGGCTATCTTAGCGCGTTCAGTGGCGGACCAAGGATTTCGTCAAGGGGGAGGGCTTCAACATTGTGAGCTGCCAAGGGTTGGGGCCACCTCCTCAAAGTAATCGAATAGTAGTTCTCGATTCTTTGAGATTCTGATATCAATATTCTGTTCAACGGGAGTTAGACTTCAGCTTAATCCGTCATAGTCATCATCTCGTGCGCAGCCCCAGGAGACTAGGCGTAGCATGCACGCTCGTTCATTCTCTTCAAGTCATGGTGGATCGGACAAGTTGGGGGCTAAGATTTCCGAGAAATGGGAGAAGTTAGTTTAGGTTGGCTGCCAACTACGATCAAGGTCAGTGCGACAACTCAAGCGAATCTGGACAGATTCAAGCGTTTATGCGTTTGGTGCGGACATGTTCGACGTGCTTACACATTGATTATCTTGTATCAAGAATGAGACCTAGAAATTCGAATGGTAAAACGAAAGGAATGTGGTGACCGTCGGGATTAAGAAAATATGCCTGTGTATCTCGTCCCCGCAGGGGCACCGGCTTCGGTCGGTGTAGGGGACTAGCGCCCCCCCGGGTCCCAGCTCCGGTAACGGGTGGACAGCGCAAGCTGTTCCTCTCAGGGCGTAGCGACCCTGCCGGTACGTGAGCTCCTGCTCCTTGTCCCGCCCGCTCCTTCCACTTTACCCGCACTCCCGCATCCGGCCCTATCACCACTCCTCATCCTCGTTTTATCGGGGTCGCCGTGCCCCCTGGCCCACGTCCCCGGGTTGATCGGATCCTGGGTGGCTGAGGGGCGCGTCGTGCGGGTCAGCCACGGCGCGTCCCAACACTCCACTTTGGCCAGAATATCCGGGGGCGTGGGGGGCCCGTGGGGCCCCACACGGGTCTAGCGGCTTGTCGCTCGCGTGCGGTTAGGTGCTCCTTGCGGGTCTCCGCTTGGGGCGCCTGGCCGCGCGCAGCGGCTTAGGGGTCAAGGGGGCTGCGGCGCTGAACCACGGTCAGGACGGGGAGGGGTCTCCCCGGTTACACCTGGCCGTGCGGGAGGCGTCCGCCCCGTATAGCACCGAGGTTGCCCTGGCGGCACCACCACCAGCTGGTGAGTGGGCCGTCCCCCAGTTGGGCTCCGAGGTGGGTGAGGAGCCCCGGTGCCGAAAGAAAAACCCTTTCTGCATGGCATCTACCTCAAAAAAACACCCGTCCTCCGAAAGGGGGTCGGACCACGACAACCCAAGGATGCAGAAAAGACTCTGCTATCCCCGGACCACGGATCCTCGTCTTCCACAGTGAAGAGGTTAGGTTGGCGTCCCTCTCACCGTTTCAGAGAAGAAATGGCTGCGACAAATTTGGAAAAATTATAAGATGTGACAAGCTCCGGGATGGAAAAATAGAAGTTGAATTTGCTAGTGATCAGGAGGCGAATCGGGCTATGCAAGCAACTGAATTTTCGTACAGTGTTCGGGATGGGGCCGGGTTAAATTGGAAAAAACAGTTGTCAATGACAGCGACACCACACAACACCAAAATTCGTCCAGGGGCGTGGTGAACTGTTTCGATCTACGTGACGTTGACGAGGAAGAGATCCTGGAGGAGCTCTCGGAGTTTGGAGTGACCGCCGTCCGACGGATCCTCGTCAGAAGGGGAGGAGAGTTGGTGCCCACCAACAACCTCATACGTTCAGTCGCCCTGACTTGCCGTCCGAGATACGTGTGGGATACGCACGTGTCAAGGTGCGCCTCTTCATTCCGAACCCCATGCGATGTTTCAACTGCCAGCGATTTGGTCATACCCAACAGTACTGTCGCAACAAGCCTGCCTGTGGGAATGCGCTTCCTCCGAACACGCAATGGAAACTTTGCGACTCAGAGAGAGTGCATTGTGTGAATTGTGACAAGGACCAGGCTCCGCACGCGACTTACGACCGCACGTGCCCAGCGTACGTGAAGGAAAAAGAAATTATATCCATTAAACCACACGCAACATCTCTTCGCGAGGCCAGAACATTGTACGAGGAGAGCCACCCAAGAACATCGTACGCCGAAAAAGCTAAGACCTCCAACGCACGTCCGACCTCCACTGATCAAATGACCGCTGCTCAGTTTGTAGCGCTCTTGAAGTCGTTTGGTCTCTCGGTTGTGTCGACGAACCAGGCGCTGGACTCAAGTCTGGCAGCCCTGGCTCCCCCTCCCTCGCTGGAGCGGTCGAAGGAGACCGTGCTGGCAACCTCTTCGCCCCCTGGCCGGTCGGCACCCTCCGCGTTGCCGACTCCCACGGCACCGCCGTCTCCTGCCGGAGAGGAGGGCTGAACGGTGGTCCGGCGCGTGGCCGTGGCCCGCGGGGCTCCACCGGCCTCCACATCGGTTTCTCCTCGCCACCTTCGTCCGCCTCCGCTTCGTGTGCTCCGCTGCCTTCGTCACCTCCGACTCCATCAGCGAACACATGTGGGCTGGCGATAGAAACGTTGGAGCGGCAACGATGCGGACAGGCGCGCCCGCGATGCCAAGCGGGCGCGCCTGGCTGAACAAGAACGGGCAAAGGCGGCGAACCGTACGTCTGGGGCGGGTAAGGAGTCCATCCCTCGCAGCGGTGCTCCATCGCCCAGAAAACCAGTTGAGCCTCCCGCTGGTCCTCAGACGTCTGGCAGGGCCCCATCCATGGGTCCTCCCCCTCCACCACCCAGGATTGGGCACGCTGGCACAAAGCGCCCCCCGGCTGTCCTCCGTCTCCATCCGACGGAGGAAGCCCCAAGGATTCGGCCCAGAGTGGAGCACCGCTCTGCGGAATCGAGCCGTACCTCCCAGACCGAGGTGTCCGGTCCTGCAACGGGCGCAGCCCAGTTCTTTTGAACCGTGTCGCGTCTTAAAGTGTGACTTTGACCCCTTTTTAGTGCACCCCCTTGCAGACTTATTGACTGTGATATTCTGCGCGCTGTGCTGGTGAGCCGGGTGTGTAATGGCTACCCTCACCTCTTAGCTTTGTGACAAGTATCTTACAGTGGAACTGCAGGGGCGTGAGAACTAGTGTACACGATCTCAGAGTCATTCTGAATGAGCGCTGTCCCGCCATCGCCTGCCTGCAGGAGACCCAAACTGGCACCTGGCTCTCATTTTAGTATCCCGAGCTACACCGTAATGCGTCGGGATACGCCAGCTGATCCAATTGCACATGGCGGAGTTCTTTTGGCTGTGCACCACAGTGTCTTTGCCCAGCGCGTCGTCTTACGCTCTGACCTGCAAGCTGTTGCAGCCTAAGATACTTTTCGGGCGTCGTGCAATAACCGTCTGCTCGCTGTACTTACCTCCTGGTATTCCATTTCCGACGGCAGAAAATGAGATTTCTGGTGACCGAGCTTCCCCCGCCTCTCTATTGCTGGGTGACTTTAATGCTCACCACACATCTTGGGGCTGCGCCCAGACCAACACCCGCGGGCCAGGCATTGCGAAATTTTTTTACGTGATGAATCACTCTGTCTTTTAAACACCGGGACCCGAACTCACATGACGCTGCCGTCAGGCCAGACATCGGCGCTGGACTTGAGTCTTTCAAGCCCCCAACTTGGCGGTACAACCTGACATGGTCCGTTGACAACGACGCCTTTGGCAGCGATCATTACCCCATCTGGCTGCGCTACCAGAACGGAGCAGCTCTCGGTTCCAGGCCACGACGGTGGAATCTTAGAAAGGCTGAATGGATGAAATTTCAGGCACGGTGGATGAATCCAGGTTGGCTTCCGTTCGGGGATGTGCACTGCCTCGATAGAAGAAGCTACCTCCACAATCTTACGATTCGGCACAAGAAAGCATTCCACGTACATCTGGTTGTACCACGTCGTCCCCCCTGTTCCGTGGTGGACGGACCAGTGCCGCGATGCTATACGTGCGCGTAAAAAAGCCCTGCGAGACCTTCGAATCGACACAGCACTACGGACAACTTAATCGCTTTTCGACGAGCTCGGGCGGCAGCCCGACGTCTGTCTTGGAAGCCAAGCGTACGTCTTGGCGTTTATATGTGGGCCAGCTAAATTGCCAAACGCCGACTTCGGGTCGTTTGGGCGCGGGTGAAGCGTTTAGCAGCCAAACAGTCCTCAGTGCCGACACCCCGTACTTCATATGAACTGGCCAGGACATCCTGGAACCCCTCTAAGGTGGCGACCGAAATGGCTCGTCGCGTTCGCGGAGCGTTGTGGGCGGACAACTGCCGCTCCTGATTTCATACGCCATCGTGCTCGTTGCGAAGCAGCCCAGATAAACTTTCATACAGCCGAAGAGTTTTCATATAACAAACCTTTCACAATGTTTGAACGGATGTCTGCCATTAGCTCTCTGCGCAGCGTGGCAGAAGGCCCGGATTTAATTCATAATGATATGCTCCGGCGACTTCCACCAACAGCGACACAAGCTATGTTGGTGGCATTCAACCAGTTGTGGGAGACGGGGGAGTTCCCCACTTCTTGGCGGGAGTCGCTTATAGTTCCGTTGCTGAAAACCTGGCAAGAATGGGAAGAATCCATCTGACTACCGTCCAATTGCGCTGACCTCGTGTATGTGCAAACTCCTGGAGCGGATGGTTCATAACACGATTGTCTTGGTTTTTAGAAAGCAACAATATCTTCTCGAACGCACAGTGTGGTTGCAGGAAAAACCGTAGCACCGTTGATCATCTTTTAGCCTTGGACTCAACTGTGCGCATGTCTTTTAGGGAAAGGCGACATGTTGGAGCTGTGTTCTTCGATATTGAAAAGGGCTTACGACACCACCTGGCGATATGGCATCTTACGGAAGCTGTTCCAGTATGGCATACGCGGAACTATGCTTACCTTTCTTGCGAACTTTCTTGCTGACTGTTTCTTCCGCGTCTGTGTCGGTTCCGTATGCTCGAAAAGATACACACAAGAGAACGGCATACCCCAGGGCAGTGTACTGAGTGTTTGCGTTGTTTGCCGTCATGATAAATGATGTTGGGGACAGTCTTCCCCAGGCGATTGGTCGCTCGTTTTTTGTTGATGACCTCGCCATCTGGTGCAGCTCTGCACAGCAGCGTCCATGTCGCGTCAGTTGCAGTTGTGGCTGTGGCTCGCTTGGAAAGATGGAGCATGCTCAACGGGTTACGGTTTTCCACTCGAAGAACAGTTTTCCGTCCACCTTTTGTCGACGCCGGCGTCAGTGTCCCGACATGGTGCTTAAGCTTTATGGACAGTCGATCCCCTGCAAACAACGGCGGCACGGTTTTTGGGATTACATTGTGATAAGCGTTTGACCTACAGGGAGCATCTTACCACTCTGCGTGACAAGTGTTTTAAGGCACTGAAGATACTGAAATGTGTGGCACGAACATCGTACGGAGCAGATCGGAAAACACTTTTGTTGTTATACCGTTCACTGATACGCTCCAAGCTGGACTATGCGTGTGTTGTATATGATGGCGCCTCTGAGTCCGTAAAACGCATCTTGAATGCGGTCATCATGCTGCGTTGAGAATCATTACTGGTGCATTTCGTACGTCTCCGACAGCCAGCTTGCTTGTGGAAGCCAACGAACCTTCGCTGGCTACCCGAAGACAGTTGTTGGGAATGCGGTACGCTTGTGAGCTCGCGCAATTCCCGAACCACCCCAACACATGACGCCGTGTTCTCACGCCATACATCCCATGTTTTCCAGTCCGGACAAGCAACACGTTTGGCGCCTTCTGTGTGCGTGTTCGTAGTGTTCTTCATGAGAGCGGCTTAAGTTTTCGGGTGTGGCACGCCCACGTAGCCTGCCGACCGCTCCGTGGGTGATGGTATCGCCAACTGTCGACGTCTCATTGTCGGAGGTTCGGAAACAAAATATGATTCCGTACTTTGCCAGATCAACAGCTCTGAAGCATATCGAAACATATCAGGGTTCACAATGACGTATACAGACGGCTCGAAAACGGATACGGGTGTTGGTTCCGCTTTTGTGTGTGGTCCCGATACGCGATCATTTACACTGCCAGTCCATTGCGTCCGTGTATACTGCAGAGCTTGTGGCCATCATAAGGCGCTTTGTTTTATAGAGGTGGGCGAAGACAGTCTGCACGTGATTTTATATCGGATTCCCTAAGTGCCCTTTCGGCATTAAGGTGTTTTAATCCGGTAAATCCCCTTATACAGGATATCTTATACTGCGTCTCGACTCTCTGTACCGGGCTGGCAAGACCGTAGTACTTTGCTGGATCCCGAGCCACGTTGGCATCGCGGGAAATGAGCTGGCTTGACTCCGCCGCAAAGCCGGCGATGGGTGGTTGGCAAAGCCAAAGTTCCTGAAATTTGGTCCAGTCTGCTTTTAGCGGACTGCAACGGGGTATATATGGAGGAACTGCATCATCTGCAGTATGAAAAGTGGCATGATTGTTATGGAGACTGGTCGCTGTCGTGGGCATCTCCCTGAACAGTCCAAACAAAGAAGTCCCTATTGAGCAAGAGCACATGCCAAGTCACTGGTTGTTTCCGCTCCAGTGAGCAGGTGGTGGTAAATGTTATTGTCTTTGTTGAGCAGAACTAAATGTGTATCAATAAAGTCTTGAACCGAATGTCCTCGGCGATTGACGGCCTGGGTGCCGCTACTCCGCGCTGGACTGTGAACGTTAAAATCGCAGAGGGCGAGAATTTGGTCAATTTTGGTCAATAATTTGCAAGTTTCCCTTCCAACGAGGCTAAACCAAAAACGAGTTCCTCATCGCGTAGAATCATCACATTTTGTGTGATGTACTCCGATATGCAAAGAAACATTAGGGGTGGTACGTCGATTTTCAGAAGAAATCTGATCATGTGTATAGCTTCAGAAATCTGAACATGGACATGGCTTCCACACGAAAGGTTTTCTCAATTCTAAGAATATTTTATTGATAGCGTGCCCTACACACACCACTACTATCTAGCAAGCTGAGAATCGAATATTTCCAACATGGAAACTTTCCACGCACAACGCCGCAACATCAATATTTAAAAGACCAGTCTGCTTGTTTATGCAGCTTCCAGCATGGGTCAGAGCGTTTATTCGGACCACTTTTCAACAGGGTCACTCTTGTGGCCGTCCACCCGCCTCCACGCCTAGCCACACCTTTACACGCCTCCATACGTCCCCACACGCCTCCACATGTCTCCACACGTCACGTCAGTATACGTCCATAATGTCTCCAATCACGGGAAGTTCATGGCGTCAACCGATCACAGGAAATCAGTGATGTCACCGATCATAGGAAAGTAGTAACGTCACCTATCACAGAAAGTCCATGATGTCACCGATCGCACGTCAAGAACGGGCTCATTGGCGTGAAGGGCGTCCTCTCGTCGGGCCCGACCTCACGACACTCGCGGTAGTGCAGCAGCGTCAGCGGCCAGCCAGAGCGGGCCAGGCCGTCAGCCATGAAGTGCTCGTTGGCCGAGTAGCCGGTGGGCGCCACCACCGCGCCGCCGGCCATGAAGGCGGCCATGTAGCCGAACGTGCCGTACGTGACCACCGAGTGGTTGCAGCTGGCCAGCGTGGCCATGTCAAGCGCGGCCGGGTCGACCGGGCCAGCGGCGCCGAGGTCCCTCCGCCATCAGCACATCCTCGCCCAGGATGTTAGCGCGCGCCCAGGCGGTGTCGTCGCTCGCGACCACGAACACGGCGTCCGGGTAGCGGCGCCGACACAGCGACAGCGCACACTGGAAGTACTCGGTGCCCACCGGCCGGCCGCCGACTCTGTTTCGCAGCCAGGAGGCGTAGTCGGTGCGGCGCACGTGCACGCTCACGAACGTGCAGTTGGCGGCGCAGCGGTGGCGGCGCGCGGCGGCCTCCAACCGCGGGCCGACCGCCGCCGCCAGCTCCGGCCACCACTGGAACTCGCCCAGCAGGCGACTGCAATGGCGCGCGAAGCCGGCCACGTCGCAGGGTCCGCCGCCGATGCAGACGGCGCTGCCGGTGCGCAGCTGCTCGTCGAGGCCGTCGAGACCGACGGCGACGGCGCGCTTCCGGCAGCGCGCCGGCAGGACAGGCAGGCTGCGGCGACCGGCGAACAGACGGGTGAAGGCGTTGGCCATGGGCAGACCGATGCCGGCGGGCGTCGACGGGAAGCGGTCGTGGTGCAGCGCCCACAGCGTGAAGTACTGGCACAGCTTGTTGCCCAGGCGTCCCCCGCTGTTGACGGTCAGCAGCGGCGGCGGCGGGCACGCATCAGTCGCAGCTGGTTCATTGGCGTTGGTCGCTACGTTGGACGCAGCTGGTTCACTGGCGTTGGTCGCTGCGTTGGACGCAGCTGGTTCACTGGCGTTGGTCGCTGCGTTGGACGCAGCTGGTTTATTGGCGTTGGTCGCTGCTTTGGACGCAGCTAATTCATTGGCGTTGGTCGCTGCGTTGGACGCAGCTGTTTCACTGGCGTTGGTCGCTGCGTTGGACGCAGCTGGTTCACTGGCGTTGGTCGCTGCGTTGGACGCAGCTGGTTCACTGGCGTTGGTCGCTGCGTTGGACGCAGCTGTTACACTGGCGTTGGTCGCTGCGTTGGACGCAGCTGGTTCACTGGTGTTGATCGCTACGTTGGACGCAGCTGGTTCACTGGCGTTGGTCGCTGCGTTGGACGCAGCTGGTTTATTGGCGTTGGTCGCTGCGTTGGACGCAGCTGTTACACTGGCGTTGGTCGCTGCGTTGGACGCAGCTGGTTCACTGGCGTTGGTCGCTGCGTTGGACGCAGCTGTTACACTGGCGTTGGTCGCTGCGTTGGACGCAGCTGGTTCATCGGCGTTTGTCGCTGCGCTGGGCGCGGCCGTAACGCTGGCGCCGCTCGATGCGCTGGGTGCAGCCGGTACACCGGGGAGAGTTGTGGCCCTGGGAACAGCTTCTGCACCAATGGCCGCTGCCGTTGTCCTCGGAAAGCTTGGTGGGCTGATGGTGGTGGTGGCTGACATGGTGGTGGCTGTGGCTTCTCTGGTCGCAAGCGTAGCTGCTCTGGAGTCAGAGTAGCACGAATACCGTGAACAGGGTGGCAGAGTTGTTAGCGGCAACGGGCACGGGCGCAGTCACCCCAGGCACGGACCAGGCGGTGTTCAGAGGCACCCCCGTCGTCCCGATAATGATCTTTTCCATCGAAGCTCTGCACTGCCGGCGGCCATCGAACCTCGCCTTCTTCACCCTGGGCGTCACCAGGATCACGGCCGGTCACATTCACTGCTGTGATCCGACCTGGCCCGCCTCCCGTGCCGTCCGGAGCGTCTGCCGGCGGTGGTCGGCTGTGCTCTGCCGCCGCTCTCTGCCGGGCTCCCTCGCCGCCGCTCCTGTGACGGGCCTTCGAGGGGCCTCCGGAGGAGCCTCCGGCGCCGGCGGCCGGCGGCGCTCCGGTCCAGCTCGGCACGAGGACCGCCGGGCCGGGACGGCCGCCGTTCGGTGGGGGCCCGCCGGCGCCGGTACGATCCGGGCGCCGTCTCCTCCGCCCCGCCGCCGCCGACCGCCCCGCTCGCCACCATGTCCGTCGACGGCGGCGGCTGCCGCAGCACGTATGGCATCCGCATTACAACGTTGGAGAGCACCAGCAGCAGCAGTACCAGCAAACCCCCCCCCCCGCCCGTCGCCGTCCCTACGGAAGCGGACGGGCACGCGCCTGCGCGACTGGCTGAGGAATGGCGATAATAATGCGACGGCACGGACAGTGGCACACTGCCGTGGGATCCGACGGAAAAGTGGGAAAACAAGTCGGACGTGGGAGTCTCAACGGCTGATGGTTCAATGCCAGACCTATTTAATGTACCAGGTCACAATCTTCCAGTTGGATTGAAAGTACTTTCCTAGCCGTCGTATCATGTCCGTCACTCTATGTACACACCGGCCGCCTTCAGTTCGGTGCAACCGAGGGGTGATTTGAACAATCAAACGTCAGGTCTGCCGGTGCGGGATTACATTGGAGGTGGTCTGCCGGTGCGGGATTACATTGGAGGTGGTCTGCCGGTGTGGGATTACATTGGAGGTGGTCTGCCGGTGCGAGATTACATTGGAGGTGGTCTGCCGGTGCGGGATTACATTGGAGGTGGTCTGCCGGTGCGGGATTACATTGGAGGTGGTCTGCCGGTGCGGGATTACATTGGATAGCACACCCGCAGTCACATCGTTACGGCAATTTTAAAACATTCAGCGCACAAGTGAAGCATTACAAACTGAACGCCGTATGTTGGCATAACATCCCTGCAGGCGGCCCGACAGCATTGCGTGTTACGTTGTCCAGGTCGACTGGAAACAAACGATGCGGACATCGGACTTCACTGGCACCTCATAACGCGGAACTTTTCCTATCGAATGCATCAAGTCAGTGCACGCAAGTGTGGACATCTGCCACTGCTGACACCTGCAGTGAACGGGACATAGCTGAACAGGCACGCAAGTGTGGACATCTGCCACTGCTGACACTTGCTGGTGAATCGGATACCATTACTCACAATGGCATTGCAGAAGAGGTACTTGGACAAGCAGCTGGGGCTTGCTTACGTCAGCTGGGCCACGCTAGGGCGACTGGGGCTTGAGCCGGGGGCGGGCGCCACGGCGTACGGCTCTTGACTTCCTCACGACGGCCGCATCTTCGGCAGAACCGTGTCTGGATTGGTCCGAATATCTGTGTAGCCCCTCAGTGCGGCGGATCCCTCGCCCGCGGTCTCACTGAGCCGTATGCCCCATCTCACTGAGACCCCCCACGCTCACTGAGTCTTGTGCACCACGCTCATCGAGTTCCCCACTCTCACTGCACCGTGTGCACCGCGCTCACTGATCTAGCCGGAAGCGCTCCGCCGTCATGCACCTCGGTGCTAGTCTGCCCCCACACCGACGCCAGACTCGTGATTGGCCGCTCCGGGCGCAGTGGCGGCAGATTACATGTCATTTCCCGTCGGCGCACACATTGCAGGTCATTTCCCGTTAGCTCACACATCGAAGCTCTTTCAGCACCCATGACGTTACGAATTCCAACTGACAATCATGCAGATCGACAGACCGAGCACGGTACTTGTGTCAGTGCTTGCAGTGTGTGTGTGTGTGTGCGTGTGTGTGTGTGTGTGCGCGTGTGTGTGTGTGTGTGCGTGCGTGTGTGGGTGTGTGCGTGTGTGTGCGTGTGTGTGTGTGTGTGTGTGTGTGTGTGTGTGTTCGCCGCCACTTGGTACTGCGCGTCACGACATCCGGCTAACAGCATCGTGTTCGATGCACTGGGCTGGGCACTCAATATATAATCACACCAGAAGCGAACGGAGGTCATTAAATCCAGCAGTGCCACGTTACGATTGCTGCTGTCTGGTGTCAGCTCATTAAGTCAGCTACGGCTCCCGGGCCGAAACTTATGGCACCAGCACTGGTAGTTATGAACTGCCCATGCTCAACAGGCATGATTGTGAAGCCTCGGAACGGCACCGCGCATTTTCATGTTTTGGGGAGACTTTCCCAGGATGTTCCCTCGCCAAATGAAGCGCCTCCTACGAGCCTCCGGTTAGAGACTTTTTGAGGCGGTGGGGCACGTTCCCCCTAAATATTGTAATGCACTAACGTACTATGTATTATGTACTAATGAACTAAACAATGATATTGTGTGTGTGAATATCGATGTAAATAAACATCAACAGAACAGGCGTCTTCCGGTTGTGTATACAACGCAGGGATTCCCGACACAAAGGACCTACCTGCCTCAAGAGAGTACCTCTTGTTACTTAAAAAGGCATTATGATACAAAAAGGAACCTCTTAATCCAGACCAGGATCCTCCCGATTGACAGCCAGGATTTCAAAATTCGGCAAACGGCCTCATCGCAAAACAGGTCATCCTAATTGGACACAAGCTCTGAACCCAAAATAATATAGGCAGCCATGTAGGATAAACTTAGAAAAAATACGCCAATGCGCATTATAGCTATGCTAGCCTCATCCTTCCTCCAAACATTCGGCGGCCCCGCAGGGGCACTGGCTTCGGTCGGTGTAGGGGACTAGCGCCCCCTCGGGTCCCAGCTCTGGTAACGGGTGGACAGCGCAAGCTGTTCCTCTCAGGGCGTAGCGACCCTGCCGGTACGTGAGCTCCTGCTCCCTGTCCCGCCCGCTCCCTCCACATTACCCGCACTCCCGCATCCGGCCCTATCACCACTCCTCATCCTCGTTTTATCGGGGTCGCCGTGCCCCCTCGCCCACGTCCCCGGGTTGATCGGATCCTGGTGGCTGAGGGGCGCGTCGTGCGGGTTAGTCACGGCGCGCCCCAACACTCCACTTTGGCCAGGATATCCGGGGGCGTGGGGGGCCCGTGGGGCCCCACACGGGTCTAGCGGCTTGTCGCTCGCGTTGCGGTTGGGTGCCCCTTGCGGGTCTCCGCTCGGGGCGCCTGGCCGCGCGCAGCGGCTTAAGGGGCGGCGGCGCTGAACCACGGTCAGGACGGGGAGGGGTCTCCCCGGTTACACCTGGCTGTGTGGGAGGCGTCGTTCGCCCCGTATAGCACCGGGGTAGCCCTGGCGGTGACCACCTCCCTAGGGAGTGTTGGGCCGTCCCCCAGCTGGGCTCCGTGGTGGGTGGGGAGCCCCGGTGCCGAAATGCAAACCCCCTTTTTGCATGGCTTCTTCTACCTTTAAAACACCCGTCCTCCGAAAGGGGGGCGGACCTCTAGTCTTTCGGGTTATGCCGTTTGGCGGCGAGATTTACCACCTGTCCCTGTTGCTCATGGTGGCGTTCTCCTAGCCGTGCACCACAGCGTGTGTGCACAAAGGCTGGCTTTGAATACTGAGCTTCAAGCTATCGCAGTCAAAGTGTTGTTAAACTGCCATACGATCACCATATGCTCAATTTACTTGCCTCCGGGGACCGGGTTTCCGTCCGCTCATCTGAGACACCTGGTAGCTCAGCTTCCGCCGCCTGTCCTCATTTTAGGTGATTTTAACGCTCACCATTCAGCGTGGGGTTGTGTCAAGACAAACACTCGCGGGAAACGCTGCGAAGCCCTCATACATGAATAATCGTTGTGCCTCTTAAACACGGGCACTCGTACTCATTTTACACTCCCATCAGGACAGGCATCAGCAATCGACTTAAGTCTTTTGAGTCCACAACTGATCAACCATTTTGACTGGTCGGTGTCAGACGATCCAATGGGAAGTGACCACTTCCCCATCTGGATCAAGTACCGGGCTGACGTTTTTCTTGGTTCTCGGCCACAGCGCTGGAATTTTAGAAAAGCCGACTGGACTGAGTTTCAAGCAAGGATCGAGCATTCCCTTACTATGCAGCCAGCGGGTGAACCCCCGTCGGTAGGGGATTTGACATCGCTGATTTTGCGGTCTGCAGAAGGGTGCTTACCGCGAACGTCGGGCTGCCCTCGTCGTCCTCCTGTCCCATGGTGGACGCAGCGGTGCCGGGACGCAATCTGTGCACGTAGGAGGGCCCTTAGAAAGTTTGACCGTCGGAGTACTACTGAGAATCTTATTGCATTTCGACGAGCACGAGCGGCTGCTAGACGTACCATTCTAGAGGCTAAGCGGGCATCGTGGCGATCGTACGTCGGCCATCTAAACTGCCAAACACCTCTATCCAATATATGGTCACGGATCAAACGCATTGCTGGACAGCACTCGTCTGTGCCACACCCTGTGCTCCGTATCAATGGACGTGACATTATACACCCAGCTGACGTAGCAAATGAAATCGCCCGCGCATTCTCCGAACGGTGTGGTAACGGCAATGCCGTCCCGCAGTTTATGCGTCACCGGATCCGCTGCGAGGCATCCCCTGTCGACTTCAGCACGACGGAGCAGATGTCGTATAACCGACCTTTTACAATGGCCGAACTAATTTCCGCGATGGGATCGCTGCGCAATGTGGCAGAGGGTCCAGATCTAGTTCACAACGCCATGCTTAAGCAACTTCCCACTTCAGTAGTTGAGGCCCTCTTAGCGACGTACAACAATCTCTGGGAGAATGGAGGTTTTCCGGAGTCGTGGCGTGAGTCACATATTGTCCCTATGCTCAAGCCTGGTAAGAGTGGGGCTGACCCTGCTGACTATCGCCCTATCTCACTGACATCATGCGTTTGTAAGTTGATGGAACGTATGGTAAATGTGCGTTTGTCATGGTTTTTGGAGCGGTACAACGTTTTTACGGCTGCTCAATGTGGATTCAGAAAAAATCGCAGTACCATTGACCATCTTATAGCTCTCGACACAGACATTCGCACCAGTTTTAGGGAAAAGCGACATGTTGGCGCGGTGTTTTTTGATGTTGAAAAAGCTTATGATACGACGTGGCGTTACGGCATCCTGAAAAAGCTCTTTCATTATGGCATTCGAGGAGCCATGGGCACGTTCTTAGCGAACTTTATGACCGATCGTTCTTTCAGAGTTCGTGTTGGCTCACACTTCTCGGATAGGTACCAACAAGACAATGGCGTGCCCCAGGGTAGCGTTTTGAGCGTCGCTCTGTTCGCGGTTATGATTAACGATATTGGGACTCCCTTCCAAAGTCGGTCAGCCGCTCTCTCTTCGTGGATGACGTCGCCATCTGGTATGCCTCGTCAAACTTTGCCTCTTTGGAACGTCGCTTGCAGTTGGCTGTGATCAGCCTGGAAAGATGGAGCGTTATAAACGGACTACGTTTCTCGACCTCGAAAACAGTTGCTATGCACTTTTGCAGACGACATCGTCAATGCCCCGCTATGGCTTTAAGGCTATACGGCCAGACCATCCCAAACGAACCCAGTACCCCGCTTCTTGGGTCTGCAGTTGATAACCGTTTATCGTATGGGTCACATTTGAAACCCTACGTGACAACTGTTTTAAAGCATTGAACATATTGAAGTACGTGTCTCGAACATCTTATGGAGCGGACAGAAGAACACTGCTACTGCTATACCGCTCACTTATACGTTCAAAACTTGACTATGGCTGTTTTATTTATGACCGTGCGCCGAGTTCCTGCAAACGTTTATTAGACACCGTGCACCATACCGCATTACGCATTGTGACAGGGGCATTCAGGACGTCGCCAGTTGCTAGCCTTACCGTGGAAGTTAATGAACCGGCGTTGGCACTGAGAAGGGAAATGCTTGGCGTGCGGTACTTTTGCAAGCTGGCTCAATTTCCCAACCATCCGACTCACCGAGCAATCTTTTCACGTCATGTGGAAAGCAAGTTCCAAAGTAGCGGAAGGCTGTCCGCTATTCCATTTGGTGTCCACATGAAGAAGCTGTTCCGGGAAAGCGACGTAAGGTTGCGTGGTGTGCTGAGGTCGCGTCCCGTATTAGTGCCTCCATGGGAGCTAATTTCACCAAAAGTGGATGTATCCCTTTCATGCACAAGCAAACAGGGAGCGATCCCATGCGACCTGAGATCGAAGGCTCTGGAGCACATCGGGTCGTACATAGATTTTCAAGCCACATATACTGATGGGTCGAAGACGGAGGCAGGTGTCGGTGCTGCCTTTGTGAATGACCAAGCGACCCGGTCCTTTTCTTTACCGAAACACGCCTCAGTTTACACGTCCGAGCTCGTTGCAATCAGTAAAGCCCTATGCTTCATCGAAGTTGGTGAGAGCAACTCACACGTGGTCTTATCCGATTCTTTGAGCAGCCTGTTGGCTCTGACAACCTATAACCCACCTTGTCCCATTATACAGGATATTTTAGTTCGCCTGACAGCGCTGGATCTTGCTGGTAAAACTGTCGTCTTATGTTGGTTACCGAGTCATGTGGGTATCGCAGGTAACGAGCGTGCTGACGCGGCCGCAAAACGGGCAGCGCGTGCACCTTGCACCCGTTCTTTACCCTTGCCGGCAAGGGACTTTTACCCTGCAATCGCGACCTTTATGAAGGCGAAATGGCAGCGCTGCTGGGGCGCCATTGTAAACAATAAGTTAAAGATGATCAAGCCACAACTGGGTCTATGGTCTTCAAGCTCACGTAAGCTGAGACACGAAGAAGTAACCCTCAGCAGGTTACGAATTGGCCACACGCACGCAACACATAGCTACCTTTTGTGCGGTGAAGAACGCCCTAAATGTCCTCGCTGTGGTGCGCCACTTACGGTTCGCCACGTTATTCACTCCTGCCCACAGTTCAGAGAAGAGCGGGCACTTTACTTCGGACGAGATGCGTCAGGTCTTACCTTTTCAGACCTTATTGGTGACGATTCTCGCATGCTTGGCACCGGACAGCTGTTTTCATTTTTGAGAAGCGTAGGATTCACAGCTATTTATACGCCACGGTAAACACTTAGCTGTTATGGGCGCAAAATGACCCTAGAAGTCGACGCGCCCTAAAACCCCAATCATCATCATCAAACATTCGGCGGATCGTTGCTGGAAATGCGTAGCGGCCAAACTAATATCGACTCTCCGACGACCAGGTCATTTGTTCCCGCAGGGGCACCGACTTCGGTCGGTGTAGGGGACTAGCGCCCCCTCGGGTCCCAGCTCCGGTAACGGGTGGACAGCACAAGCTGTTCCTCTCAGGGTGTAGCGACCCTGCCGGTACGTGAGCTCCTGCTCCTTGTCCCGCCCGCTCCTCTTCCCATTACCCGTTCTCCGGCATCCGGCCCTATCACCACTCCTCATCCTCGTTTTGTCGGGGTCGCCGTGCCCCCTCGCCCACGTCCCCGGGTTGATCGGATCCTGGTGGCTGAGGGACGCGTCGTGCGGGTGAGTCACGGCGCGTCCCAACACTCCACTTTGGCCAGGATATCCGGGGGCGCGGGGAGGGGGGGGGGGCGTGGGGCCCCACACGGGTCTAGCGGCTTGTCGCTCGCGTCGCGGTTGGGTGCGCCTTGCGGGTTTCCGCTTGGGGCGTCTGGCCGCGCGCAGCGGCTTAAGGGGTCAAGGGGCGGCGGCGCTGAACCACGGTCAGGACGGGAGGGTTCTCGCCGGTTACACCTGGCCGTGTGGGAGGCGTCGTCCGCCCCGTATAGCACCGAGGTAGCCCTGGCGGCACCACCGCCAACTCGTGAGTGGGCCGTCCCCCAGTTGGGCTCCGAGGTGGGTGGGGAGCCCCGGTGCCGAAATAAGGAACAACATTGCATGGCATCTACAAACCCAAAGAACACCCGCCCCCCCCCCCCCCCAGAGGGGGACGGGACTGCGATGAATTTAGGGCGCAGCGAGGAGTCGGTTCCACCTGCCCCACGCGTTCTTGTCTTCCGGAGTGATGCGAAGAACCTGGCATCGCTTTCACCGTTTCAGTGCCGAAACGGATGCGACAGGTTGGGAAAAGTCACCCGCTGTGACAAGCTGAGGGACGGCGCGATCGAGGTGGATTTCGCAGACGGCACCGATGCGACTCGAGCTTTGACTGTAACTGAACTTGTGTATGCCGCGAGAACCGAGGGTGCAAAGCGATACGTGAGCGTGCCAGTCATGGTCACACCGCACCACAGCAAACATTTATAAAAAGGTATCATAAACCGCTATGGCCCTCGTGACGTCGGCGAGGAGGAAATCGTCGAAGAGTTGGGAATTTTGGGGGTCACGGCAGCACGTAGGATCACGACCAGGAGGGGTGATGACCAAATCCCTACAAACAACATTATATTGACATTCAACCGGCCTGATTTGCCGTCTGATATCCGCATTGGCTACGCAGTTGTCAAAGTCAGGGTCTTCGTTCCGAATCCGATGCGATGTTTTCAATGCCAGCGCTTTGATCATACAAAACCACACTGCCGCAATCGAGCTGTCTGTGGGAAGTGTGCATCTTCCGAGCATTCGGGAGACCAGTGTACCTCTGTGCAGCCCTGGCGCGTGAACTGTGGCACGGGGCAGGTACCGCACACAACTTTCGATCGAAGTTGTCCAGCCTTCATGAAGGAAAAGGAAATTACATCACTCAAAACTTCAAAGAACATTTTTTTCCGCGAGGCGCATGAACAGTATGAGGCTAATCACCCAAAGTATCTTATGCCGGAAAATCCAAAATCTCTGTACCACAGTCCACCAGCATCAATCACATGTCAGCGGTCCAACTCATCACGCTCCTGCGATCCTTCGGTTTGTCTGTGGTGCCGGCGGGGCGGGCGACCCCCGCCCAGTCGGATCCTCCTGGTCCTTCAGTTGCGTCCTGCTCTACCAGCGCTGTGCCGCCGGACCTTCATGTGTCGTCGGGGTCGCAGGCGGGGGAGGAGGAGGGATGGACGGTGGTCAAGTGCGGCCATGGTCCGCGGGCTCGGCCTTCTTCGCCGTCTGTCACTCCGCTGACCTCGTCGCCTCCGGCGACGCTGGCGAGTTTGTGTGGACGAGCAGCGGAAACGATGGAACGGCATGAGGCGGACAGGCGCGCCCGCGACGCCAAGCGGGCCCGCCTGGCGGAGTTGGAGAGGGCTTAGGCGACCAATCGTTTGTCCGTTGCAAGCAAGGAGCCCACCCCTCGCAGTGGCACACCATCGCGGAGAAGGCCAGTGGAGGCCCCCGCTGACCCCCAGACGCCCGGTAGAGGCCCGCCGATGGGCCCTCCCCCGCCGCCACCCGGGACTGGGTACGCTGGCGTCAAGCGTGCCCCGGCCGGTCCCCCGTCTCCATCTGACGGCGGGAACCCCAGAACTCGTCCCAGAGTGGGGCACCTTCCTGCAGATTCTATCCGTGGCTCTCAGTCAGAAACGTCTGCTTCTGCAACTGGCGCAGCCCGGTTCTTTTAGCACGTGTCCAGTTTTAGTATGTGACCTCCAACCGCCTTTTTAACACGCCCCCTTTACAGGCCTTTTTACAGTGGAACTGTAGAGGAATAAGGGAGAATGCCCTCGACCTCCAGGCTGTCGTCAGCAAGCACTATCCTGCAGCCGTAGCGCTGCAGGAGACCAAGCTTGCTTCTAGTCACCACTGCACGCTGAAGGGATACGCCCAGTTTCACAATGATGTGTTAACCGACGGTATCGCACATGGCGGTGTCCTTCTTGCAGTCCACCGCAGCGTGCCAGCCAGGAGGTTTAACCTGCGGTCTACGCTACAGGCTGTAGCCGCACGCCTACATGTCAATCACCGTCACATCACGGTGTGTTCTTTATATCTTCCACCTGGCGTCGGTTTTCCATTGGAAGACATGAGACGTTTAGTGCATGAGTTGCCTTCACCATGTCTTCTTTTAGGCGACTTCAACGCTCATCACACCGCGTGGAGCTGCGATAGCACGAACACCCGCGGAAGGATCTGCGAACATTTTATCCGTGACTCGTCACTGTGTATTTTAAACACAGGGACTCGTACTCATTTTACACTGCCGTCTGGTCAGACTTCCGCGCTTGACCTGGGTCTTTCTAGTCCCGAGCTGGTGGAGAGCCTCGAGTGGTCTGTGGCAGATGATCCAATGGGCAGCGATCACTTCCCAGTGTGGCTTCGATTCCAAATAAGAGGAACGTTGGGTGTAAGACCACGACGTTGGAATTTAAAAAAGGCTGACTGGAGTGAGCTTGAGGCTCGACTGGAGACATTATGTCAGACCGGAGGTGTGAGGGTGGTACTCTCTATTGAGGATTTCACTCACGGACTTCCAAATTGCGCTAGCGATTACATCCCGCGCACTTCTGGACTTCCCCGTCGCACTCCTACGCCGTGGTGGACGGAGAAGTGTCGGGACGCAATTCGCGCACGCAAGCGTGCTTTCCGAGCTTTTGACGCCAGAAGTAGCTCGGAGAATTTAGTAGCCTTTAAGAAGGCCAGGGCTTTCGCCCGCCGTACGATAAAAGAAACGAAACGTGAATCCTGGCGTATGTATATAAGCACGCTCAACCGATTCACACCAACTTCGCAGGTTTGGGCTCGGATCAAAGAATCTTTGGGCAGTTTTCATCCGTGCCACTTCCTATGTTACATGTGAACGGCCAGGTGGTGACTCATCCGTTGGACGTGACTAACGGGATCGCCCGAGCACTCTCCCACCGTAGCGAAGGTGCAAACATGAGCCCACAGTTTTTATGGCAAAGAGCACAATCCGAAAAAAATCGTAGTGAACTTTTCTACAAGGCAACCACAGGCGTACAATGAACCCTTCACTTTGGTGGAGTTGGAGTCGGCAATCGGAAAACGTCGTAGTGTATCGGAAGGTCCTGATGACATCCACAATGAGATGCTCCGACATCTGCCACCGTGTGCACGTCGTGTACTATTGGTGGCCCTCAACAGGGTGTGGTCAAGAGGTGAGCTCCCTCCGGCCTGGTGGAAAGCTGTTGTGGTGCCTATCCTAAAACAGGGAAAGAGTGGGCTGGACCCTCTTTATTACCGACCCATTTCACTCACGTCTTCACTGTCCAAGCTCATGGAAAAGTTGATAAACGTGCGACTCACTTGGTTTGTAGAGAACGATATTTTTAGTAACTCGCAGTGCGGATTTAAGAAAAACCGTAGTGCGGTGGACCATCTTTTAACCCTGGACACCACGGTTCGCAAGTCTTTTCAAGAAAAAGCGCATATGGGGACAGTGTTCTTCGACATTGATGCCGCCTATGACACCACATGGCGCCATGGTATTGTACAAAAGCTTTTTAGGTATGGTATACGTGGCCATATGGGCACTTTTATCCAAAGGTTTTTAGCCAAACGATATTTCCGTGTTCGGGTCGGCAACGTCCTCTCCGATAGGTACGTACAAATAAACGGCGTGCCCCAGGGCGGCGTGTTAAGTGTAGCACTGCTCGCAGTTATGATAAATGATATTTGTAATGTGCTCCCACAGTCGGTCGGATGTGCCCTTTTTGTTGACGATTTTACCATTTGGACCAGTGCAGCGAGAGCACCAGCGATGGAGCGGCGTCTCCAGCTGGCTGTGGACCGCGTTGAAAGATAGGGTGACATGAACGGGTTTCGTTTTTCAGGCGACAAGACCGTTGCGATTTTTGTCGTCGCCAGCGATGTGATGATCTGAGCATCCGTCTATATGGTCGCTCTATTCCAAATAAGGCCGTGGCCAGGTATCTTTGGATACATTTTGACCGCCGCCTTACATATAACGCACATCTTAAAATGTTACGCGATCGATGCTTTAAATCTCTCAACATACCAAAGTGTGTCTCGCACATCATATGGGACAGACAGAAGCACGCTTATGCTTTTATATCGTTCCCTCGTCCGCTCCAAACTGGATTATGCATGCTTTGTTTATGATGGCGCGTCTGAATCCAGCAAGCATGTTCTTGATACCGTCCACCATACTGCCATTCGCATTGCTACCGGGGCGTTTCGCACATCACCTTCCGTCAGCCTCTTAACGGAGGCACACGAACCACCACTTTCGACGAGGAGGAAAATGCTTGGCATACGTTATGCCTTGAAGCTGCGGCAGTTCCCACTTCACCCGACATATTCTGCAATATTTTCGCGGTTTGCGGTAAGTTCTCTTCGTCATGGGCCGCAGCAGCACGCTTTAACTTTTGGTTCCCGAATGAGAGCGTTATTGCTTGAGAGCGGAATTCCTCTTCGGGGTGTAAGGCAAGTAAGCCACCTGGCTTCTCTTCCTTGGCAAATGACGACACCCTTCACTGACACCTCGCTTACGGAAATTAGGAAAAAAGACGTCACACCACACCTTTTGAGATCCAGGGCAGCTGAGCTTTTGGCGTGTTGCGAAGGATATACCCTGACATACACAGACTGATCCAAAACCTCGGATGGCGTGGGTTGTGTTTTCGTCAGCGGTTCCGTCACTCGATCGTTCTCGTTACCGGCCCACTCGTCAGTTTTTACGGCGGAATTAGTTGCAATCACCAAGGCGATATGTTTCATAGAAGTGGGTGAAGGATCTTCACACGCCATTTTTACAGATTCACTGAGCAGTCTCTCTGCACTGAAGTCTTTTTATCCATCATGTCCCCTTTTACAGGACATTTTATCACGCCTGACACAATTTAATCGGGTTGGAAAGAGAGTTGCGCTGTGCTGGATCCCTAGTCACGTCGGTATCGTGGGCAACGAACTGGTTGATGCCGCTGCTAAGCGAGCAGCGGTAGCACCATATACCCGGTTTTTGCCTATCCCTGCCAGAGATTTTTACCCGGCAGTCAAGACCTTCCTGAGAAGCAAATTGCAGCGTTGTTGGGACCAGGTGCGTGACAATAAGCTCAGGGCGATAAAGACAGAGTTGGGCTTGTGGTCGTCATGCTCTCGCAGTGTGTGGTGGAAAGAGATGGTTTTATGCAGGCTGCGCATTGGGCATACTTATGCCACCCATGGCCATCTGTTGCATGGAGTCGACAGACCCCTATGCCAGCGGTGTGGTGCCGTCCTCACTGTCCATCATGTCATTATATCATGTCCATGCCTCATCGAAGAACGACGACGTCACTTTGGTTCACAGGCTTCGACCCTAACGATTGACGATGTGCTTGGTGACAGTTCCTCCTTTCTTAATCCCAAACAGCTCCTTTCGTTTTTAAAAGATATTGATTTTCAAGTCATTTTCACACCGTACTAATTAAGTAACAGCATAGTTATGGGCGCAAAATGACCACTGCAGTCGACGCGCCCGAAAACTCCAATGAACAACAACAGACCAGGTCATTTGTTCGACATCAGCCTCCGCACCCGGTCTGGCGCGACCGCATGACAGACAGACAGTCGCACCAGTCTGGCACCAGTCATGACAGACAGACAGTCGCACCAGTCTGGCACCAGTCATGACAGACAGACAGTCGCACCAGTCTGGCACCAGTCATGACAGACAGGCAGTCGCACCAGTCTGGCACCAGTCATGACAGACAGACAGTCGCACCAGTCTGGCACCAGTCATGACAGACAGGCAGTCGCACCAGTCTGGCACCAGTCATGACAGACAGACAGTCGCACCAGTCTGGCGCGACCCCCATGACAAGGTGCCTACCTCCCTCAGACCTTGGTGCCTTAGGAAGCGTCGCTTAAAGGGAGAGCACCGCTGCGTCGGGTCGAAGTAAAACTCTTCACTTCGTGACGTCACTAGATCACGCGAATCCGACTTGTACTGCAAACCAGTTCTATGAAAGTCTTTCTTGGTACTGGAATCTTTCTTGTTGGAGTACGTAACTATTTCATCGGATTTTCCTTTTACAATTCTTGCACACTACCACTCGAAAAAATAGGTATTGCTCACAAAATTCATTGTGTTTTGATCTTCCTGCCATGAAACTCTGCTCAGTGGACCTTCCCAGTAAATTACCTTCCTTACAAATCGTACGAGAACTTGAAATGGCAATTTTGTTACAATCCAGGATGCAAAACATTGCTTCCCAGCTGTAAACTTGGCGCCTTACGTCTCGGTGCTTGCACTGAATACACCCAGGTGGGAATGTGGATTACATTCACACATGGGTGTAGCCACCGGCGGGGTATGACACTCCCGTCCCGATTTCCCCTGGAAGTATTTCATATCCGCTCTAATTCGCCCACGCGTTTATGACATCTTCTTATTTGATATGCCATTTTCAGGTCAGATTGTCCCACCCAGATTGCAGATTAGTCCTCTTATGATGGCATGTTCCGCCAGTCTCAGAGACGTGGATACGCCCATACAGAGTCACAAGCATCAAAGCCCGGCCGCCTCGCGCGCCGCGACTTTGTAGCATCCCCCCCCAAACTAATGAGCTAATCACACAAACTAATGAGCTAAGCACCGGTAGATTTGTGGCTGCCGGCTTCCGCCATGCTGGAAGGAAAACAATGTTGTTGGCAGCACATTCAGTTTTGTATACCTGATATTTATTCAACACGTATTTCTTATCGTGTGCTTTACGCGACTAAGGTAAACTTCCCAGCATAGCGAGCAGTAAAGGTCAAGCTTGCCCCTGGCCACTGTCATCGTGACCTGTTTTCCACCTACACCGACCGTAGCGCCATCGCGCGGCCGTAAACAGCACCTGAAATAACAGTCCGTCCCGCCGCCGAATACAATGTCTTAGAATACAGCTGCCACAGAAAAAACGGTTGGAAGCTAACTCTGTCAGAACCATCAACAAAATGCCCAGAGTGGGAGAGTCTGTAGCTGGCCGTGGCTGGGGGGGGGGGGGGGGGGGGGGGGGGAGGAGTGGCCGTTTCAACCCGCGCAGTTGGCGAAGTGGTTACCATTCGGTTCACCATCTGGGGCACGCCACCATAAAATTTATTCACTAATTTGAAAAATAAAACCCTTTTTTGAATCTCCTTCAAATCGACCTATAAGGCTGTCGTAGGCCTGGACACAAGCTGTAACAACGAAAAAATCCGGAAAACGGATTCCGATATATAGTCCCGGGCAATTGGCATAGGCCACTTTGAGGGTACTTCTTTGACAGTCTGTCATTCCTAAACTGTCAAGCTAATGATGTTGAAAATCCTACGTCATTGCAATTGCCGTGATTCTAGACATGTATTAAGATGGCCTCCTTACAACAATTATACATGTGATGCTCTTTAAGCAGGTTGTATGTTGATGAATTTTCAGTCACACCTTGCTGACAAGTCAAAAATCCGAACATAAGGTGGACACCAGATTCTAGCCAGCGTTGAAAGCAGTTTCCCCTCAGCATTCACGTGATAAGATGGCACACATTTCTCACACTTTGTCTGATCAAAATTACAGTAAATCACGGACGATAAAGCAAATTAGCTTCGTAACGTGCTCTATCGTTGCTTTATTTATTTTTAAAACATGCGCAAACTGAAACCATGAGTAAATAGAAATACGTAAATCGTGGAGAATAACGTAGTCCTTATCGGTGTAAGGTTTATGTGTTTTATCGCTCATGATTTATTGTAATTTTGTCCGGGTAAAGTTTTGGGAAATGTGTCCCATCTTCTCATGTGAATGCTGGAAAGAAACCGCTCTCAACGCTAGTTAAAATCCGGTGTTCACCTTATGTTTGAAATTTTTACTCTGTTAGCGGGGTCTGTGACCGGAAATTCATCAAAAATACAACTTACTTAAGAAGCATCACTATATAATTATTGTAAGGGGTCATCTTAACTCCATTTTAGTACTAGTCATGCCTTACATTGTGCAAGCATCATACCATCCTAGAAAATTTTATCTATATCGGAAATTTACTTATTTAGATTTTATACGTGACTTTATGAAATAATTTTTACAGTGACCTTGACCTGTTAGCAAGTAAGTGCTGGATTTTTGTATGAGCTTTTCCCTGCTTTCAAGCAACGAAACAAAAAGCATGGGTCTCGTTTTGAAAATGTTTCTGTTTTTGAGTTCCAAGAGAGTTCTAAAAAAGTTCCAAAGTCATTTCACCAACACAACTATCACTGGCTTCACCGGCGACTGTGACCCTCGACCACTTTGACCTCTCCGCTTTTGCGATCTTTTGATAGCTAATGTGCTCTGATCACGGTCCAGTTCACCGGCCAGAATCAGCGCCATCTCATCATCATCATCATCAGTGTCCTTTTTAGGTCACCGCGCTGGCGAAGTGGCCGCTGACGTCCACCGCAGCCTTCGCCACATCTTCCTTCAACACGCAGGTACCGGAATCTGACCGCGGGTGCAAACTTGTGTGAGGAGCGCGAACACATGTTCGGCTGTGAGGGTCTGTTTCCTTCGGAGGTGCGCCGGGTGCTCTCGCGGCAAGAGCCGGGCCATGTGGCCGTCTGCCAAGCATTCTCAGCGAAGCGGGGCATTAACGGGAAGTACCAGGGTTACGATGGGGAAAGGTCTCATTTAGCGTAGGAAAAACACGTTAGTGGGTCCGTGCGAAGCCAGTTTGTCCAGCACCATCCTCGGATGGCACTACCGATTTCTGCGTACGCACATCAACGTAAAACTTCCCGTTCGCTTGATGCAGTGGGATGTAATGCAAGCAACCTTTCTCAGAATGTGCCAATTCCGTGGGTTTGCAGTACTTCACACTGAAGCGCCGTTTGATAATCTAGTGGTCGAATGTTCTGGATAAAAATACAGCGCCTATTCGCCTACGTTGATCGTGTATTGCATACAAGCTCGTCCGATGAGACCATGACACCTTGACACAGAACATTTCAGTCATGTCAACAGAGTCTATACCTGCAGTAGCCAAGCGGTGCCATCGTTAGTAAGTCACGTGACAGACAACGTCATCACATTCGCTGTCCCGTGGCAAGGATCAGCGCATTAACCCCGCGTGTCGGCGCCCTGCGTGGCGTTGAGAACCGCAGTGCAAATCATTCTTCAAAGTCAAAGCACGACCACAGGCAAGCCTACAGTTTCAAAAACGTCCCCATAATGAAAGCTCTGAACATTTTGTGAAACGTCTAAAAATATTACATCATGTTATAAAGATATCGAGGAAAGCGATTATGTCCCGACGCCAATCAATCACGCTGGAAATGGCTGTCAGCAGCCGGACAGATGTGAAGCGAACAGAATATTACCAAGTCATGAGTAGTCACATTGTAATCGACGGCAGCGACAGCTACTTTCGTGAGCCCTATAGCGACCAGGCGTCGGCTGTCAGTCATCGTCACCCGGCGTCAGCACTCAGCGCTCCCCGGTGGACGGGGGCAAGGGGGGGGGGGTTAGCGGCACAGCCTGGCCGTCACCCACTGGTTGACGTCCCTCTCCGCGGGGAAGGGGCAACGGCACAGCCCGGCCGTCACCCACTGGCTGACGTCGCTCTCGGCGGGAGGGGGCAGCGGCACAGCCAGGCCGTCACCCACTGGCTGACGTCGCTCTCCGCGGTAGCCCTGGCCGCTGGCGTCGCCCGTGGTCTTCAGCTCGACGGCTGCCGCCCGCTCCTGTGCAGGGCCGCCCTGCTGGCCGCGGCAGTCGCCCGCCGAGCTCAGTACAGGGCCTGCTCCTGCACGCTGCCTTCATCCTGCGGCAGCTCGGCCCCGAAGAGGGGGTTGCACGTGGCTCCACCGTCGCTGCCGAACGGCGAGGCGCCAACGCCGACGTCGCCGCCGAACGGCGAGGCGCCAACGCCGGCGTCGCCGAACTCTTCGTCGGCCTCGAACTGTGGCATGTGGTAGGGGCTGTCGACGTCAAAGACGGCCGACGCCGGCGGCGTCACGGGCGCGGATGGCGCCAGCCGTTTGGCGGCCTGATCGCCAAACCCAGCGTCAGAGGCGGCCGACGCCGGCGGCGCCACAGGCGCGGATGGCGCCGGTCGTTTGGCGGCCGGACCGCCAAACTCAGCAGCATCCTCGACGCCGATCAGCACCGAATCGCCGCTGGAGACGCTGCAGGGAGGGGCATCAGAGGTCAGAGGTCAGGGGTCATCAGAGGTCAGCCTGGAGAGGGCTGGTCCCGGAGGCGAGGTTAGGTCAGGGAGGCGGGGCGCCTGCTGACGATGCACTGTCCGGTGACGTGCCAGCGCCACAATAAGACTCTTCGCAAGACCCTCGTTCAGGCTGGTGCTTGGATAGCTTAGGGCTAGTCTCGGATAACTCAACGTTAGGTCTGAATTGTTTAGCTTTAGTTTGAACTGTTTAAGGGTGAGTTGGCATTGTCGAGGGTTAGTTTCGGTTGGTTGGCTTTCGTTTCTAGCAGTTTAACGCTAGTTTTAGACATTTCAGCGCTGGTGAGCTGACAAGCAGGCGTGTTGAGCGCTGCAAGACGGTTCGGTCAGCTGAGCCAATACCAGTTCAAGCGCTCGTTGAAAAGTGCCATCTCCCTACGACCTTTGCAATGCGTGTAAAGCCTACAGCAGCAGCCATGCAGCAGCAGCTTTGATCTACAAGCGCTCAGCCTTCGGATCGCGAACCTGCCAGCAGGCGATCTCCGTGGTGCAGTGCGGCAAGGAGCGCCCCCCCTCCCGAACGCCCCCCTTCCCTTTGGAAAACGTAAGCCGGTTACTGATACATGCTTTTGACGACGAGGTAGCGGCTACGGATACACGCTTTTGACGGCGAGGTAGCGGCGAGCGTTCGGGCAGGAGTGTGCTGACCTCTCGGCGTCCGGGTTCTGCCTCTCGTCCAGCGTGAAGATGGGGTTGGCGCCCTGGTTGGCGAACATGTTGGAGCCGGGTACGGCGAGGCCGGCGTTCTGCATGCCTGACTCTTTGGAGCCGAAGGCGTTTATGGAGAGCGCCTTCACCTGTCGCCTGAGCCTGCCGGGCGTCACGCGCAGGCGTCACGTCACGCGACACACAGACGTCGGACACTGGCACAGTCTGGCCATCGACGCCAGCTGGACCTTTCGGGGGGTAATCTCATGGAAAGCACAGGCGGTAGGGGGAGTCTCCCGGCAAAGGCCGCTGGAGGTGTCACCAATCCATGTCAACAAAAGTCAAGCTTGCACCTTTTAATCTATAGACACAAGTATGAGTAAGTAAGAGAGGCCTTAAGCTCCTAGCTTTAGCCCTTTTGGGTTGTCTTTGGTATCGTCAGTAATTCACCGAAGTTCAATACACCGGGCAGTACTGGTCACAATACAACTATAATAAATCATTGAAGAATATGGCGACGTTTCGTCCGCAGTGGTGGACGCCAGCTGTAATGCCCTGTTGCGACTGCTTTTGGAGCACCCGACTCCAAAATGCATCAAAATCTCTGCTGGAAACCTCGGTTAAGAGAAACCATGGCACAGTTACCTCCGGAAAACCATAGCGCAGTTACTTCCGGAAATCCATAGCATAGTTACCTCAGATAGGTCTATTTTACCTCGTATAGCAATTAGGTGTGAAATATGATAGAAAAATGACATCAGCATATATATATATATATATATATATATATATATACACATAAAGCTATATTAGTGATCAGTGAATAAACCAGCAAATAGGCCCAAAACACTACCAAGCTAAAACGGCTCGTGCAGACGGTGGCCGTAGGCACTGCATACAACACACCTTGCCAGGTTTTTTTCTAATGTGAGGGGCCAACTAACATGGCAACGGATCGCTCACGCCGCCATCGGCTCGCTGCGAGCGGCCCTCGCTCGTCCGCTGCCCGCCTCCGGGTCTCACTTGGTTGTTTTAATGCAGGCGGTGATGAGCGTCAGCGCCAGTAGCCCGCCGAGGACCGAGGCCACGACGATCAGCAGCATCTGGAACAGCGTGTCCTGCTCCGGCAGCGGCGCCACCTTGGTGTCTCCAATATGGGTGAGGTTGAGGTCAATGGCCGAGAAGTCCTCAATCAGCGTCCTACTGACGTCTCCCTGATACTGCATGTTGATGATGGTGTCGCGGTCAACGGGGAGCTTGCGCTGCTCGTCGATGAAGTGCGTCGTCACGTCAGTTGAGGTGCTGTCCGACGTGGTCAGCACCGTCTCGATGTTGGCCGTGTAGCCGAACACCTTCGACAGGATCTGTCGCACCTTCTCCTGCTGCGACTGCGGACAGCCGAGAGACGGAGGGACGCGTCAGACGGGACAGCCGAGAGACGGAGGGACGCGTCAGACGGGACAGCCGAGAGACGGAGGGACGCGTCAGACGGGACAGCCGAGAGACGGAGGGACGCGTCAGACGGGACAGCCGAGAGACGGAGGGACGCGTCAGACGGGACAGCCGAGAGACGGAGGGACGCGTCAGACGGGACAGCCGAGAGACGGAGGGACGCGTCAGACGGGACAGCCGAGAGACGGAGGGACGCGTCAGACGGGACAGCCGAGAGACGGAGGGACACGTCGGACGGGACAGCCGAGAGACGGAGGGATGCGTCAGACGGGACAACCGAGAGATGGAGGGACACGTCGGACGGGACAGCCGAGAGACGGAGGGATGCGTCAGACGGGACAACCGAGAGATGGAGGGACACGTCGGACGGGACAGCCGAGAGACGGAGGGATGCGTCAGACGGGACGCGACCGTGCCGGGGGGGGGGGGGAGGAGGAGGGGAGGGGGCGGCGCGCAGCTGCTGAGGGTGCGGCACCGGCAGCGCTGACTCTCGAGCGCTGGAGACGCTGCCCGGACCGGCGGCGTCCGGTGCCCGCTCTGACTTTGACCGCGCATATGAACTTACCAGCCCATTGGCAGCTGGAGAGGAGAATGAAGTGCCGCCAAGTTAAGCAAACGAAGACCATTTCGCATCCCGTGATACCACTATTCTCTGTGCACAAGCCAGAGATGTGAACAAACTTCCCCTGGGGGTGGGGAGGGGGGAGGAGAGGCAATGCAATTTTCTCGAAAGCCCTGCGAATGTTCACTAAATTTCTGCGACATCACCGAGCATCTAGACTCAACGCCGTCAGTAGCTCACCGTCACGAAGGCCGCCGCATTGGCAAAGATGAACTTGACGCGGTTCTCCTCAGTGATGATAAACACGCGCACGACGGTTTCGCTGCTGTGATCCTTCAGGTCTGTGGCCGACGCCGTGAATTCGAAGTAGCCGTTCATCTTGCTGTCCACGTCGAAGTTGAGCAGCAGCTTGCCGGTGTCTGGCTCGAGCACAAACGGCTGCGTGGTGTTGGCCACCGGCTCGATGCTGGGGTCGCTGGCTGTGATAGCACCCTCGATGCGGTAGCTGGTCGTGTCGTTGAGGTCTGGGTCGATCGCGCTTAGCGCCACAATCACCACCTTCTTCTCGTCGCCGGCGGCGATGCCGCCCATGGTGCTGCCGCTGAAGGTCGGCGTGTTGTCGTTCATATCCTGCACGGTCACGTTCAGCAGGAGGGTACTCTTGTCGCTGGCGTCGAATTCAGCCACGTCGCCCGGGTAGGTGTTATTGCGGCTGGTTGCGAGGATGAGAAGGTAGCTGGGCTGTTTCTCGCGGTCCAGCTGCCTAGTCGTGCGGAGCTGCGGCACTGGCGCATCATGATTCACCAGTTCGAACGTGTCCTTGGCGCCCCCCACCAGGAAAAAGAACATGATGTCCGTGTCGTCGGCGTCGGTGGCCTTCGTCGTAACGTCAAGTGTTACGCTACCAGCCGCCTGATTTTCCTTGAAGCGTGCGTCGTAGTTGACGTTGTCGTCCGGGAAGCGCGGCGCAAACTCGTCGACGTCCTTGACGGTGACGTGGAGGTGGGTGGTGGCGGCCAGGCCGCCGTCTTCCCCGCGGTCGCGCGCCTCCACCACAAGCGTGTACTCGTAGCCTGCCGGGCTCTCTCGGTCAACCTTGCTCTTCAGGCAGACCACACCGCTGCTTGGAATCACCTGCGGAGTGAGGGGGGCAGAACGGGGGGGGGGGGGGGGCGATCAGACAGGCGTTAGCCCCTGCGCGGCCGGCTCGCCGGCGCCGGCGGCGAGGATGATGGCGCCCAGGGCGTGGCGAGGCTCGAGCTCAAGGGAGCGCTTGGGGGCATGAGGAACCGGCGGCGAGGATGATGGGCGCCCAGGGCGTGGCGAGGCTTGAGCTCAAGGGAGCGCTTGGGGACATGAGGAGCCGGCGGCGAGGATGATGGGCGCCAGGGCGTGACGAGGCTTGAGCTCAAGGGAGCGCTTGGGGACATGGGGACCATTGGCGCGAGATTGACATGACGTGACATGACCAGACATGACATATTGACTGGCTGATCACAGCTCTCCGCTTTCGTGAACGTTGACACTAACCGGCGTTGAGCCGCAGTTTTGTTCATCACACCTTCACAGTGTTCGAGCGCTTCTCTACCTACGGAAAATAGACGGTCGAAAACCGCTTGAGATTTTTGTAGTCTTTTAAGCTTTTTGCGAGTTATGGATGCCCTTATCCTGCATTGCAAGCTGTTGCAAACTTTACTACGCCAGTGGTTGCCGAGAGCAGGCGGCCCACCGATCGGCACCCGTCTTGACGCTCACGTCGAATATGTTGGTAGCGCCCTCTGGGGTGGAGCTCTGCAGCAAGCTGTACTGTAGCTTGGAGTTTTGCGTTTTCGGAATGTCTGGGTCTTTGGCCACCACAACCAGTTCGGTGCCGTTCGTCAGCACGATGGGCATCAGGTGCTGCGAGCCGTTGTAACTGTTCTCCCAGATACCCAAGCTGAAGCCGTCCGCAGGCGAGACAAACTCGGGTGGGTCGTTCACGTCATCCACTTGCACCTGCAGGCAGGAAGCGTGACGTCAGGACGGCGCCGGCCGCTGGGCCCTCGCTTGTCAACGCATTGTACGCATTGACGTACAATGCGTTGACAAGCTTCGCTTGGCAACGCAAGTATTGACGTATGTATAGTACCGCTGCTGCTCGCCGGGTGGTGTATTACCAAGCAAAGCTTGCTAACCGAATGCTTCCACTCGCGACTTCGGAGAGTCCTGGGCCTACATTAGACGCGCGAAACATGCGACACATGGCTGAGCAGAGCAACATGCGTACGGCGGCTGGGGGCGGCTGCGGACCGCCGGCCACCGGTCTTCACCGCCGTCGGTCACCTGGTACACGGCGGTGACGTTGTGGAAGGGAGCCTCGCTGTCGGCGGCCCACAGGGTGACGTTATAGGTGCCCCAGCAGCCCTGCAGCGCGTGGCTGGACAGCAGCTGGGCGGCGTCGCCCTCCGTGCCGGCTGTGAAGAGGTCAGTGCGCTGGCAGCCGCTGCGCACGGCCACCGTCTCGGCCAGGCCGTACTGCAGCTTGGCGGCCGGCGTGTCACGAGCGTCGGCGTCGGTCGCCGTCACCGTCGCCAGGAACACGTGCTCCCGCGTGGTCTCCGGCACCTTGGCCAGGTCGCCGGACGGCGCCGGGAACACCGGCGGCTGGTCGTTGATGTCGAGCACGCGCACGCGCAGGTAGCCGTCGATGGTGTGGCGGCAGCGGCCGGCCGTGTCGCAGTTGTCACCAGCCTGCACGCGCACCGTCAGCACGTAGTCGGACTCTGGCAGCGCCTCACGGTCCAGCACACCGTTGACGCGGACCTCGCCGCTGATGGCGTCGACGGTGATGTTGTCGGAGCTCTCCTTGCTGACGCTGTAGGTGACGTTGCTGAAGGGCGTGCCTGCGGTGTGGACACATGCCGTTACAGCCAGCGATCGGTAGGGGCCAGAGGTCGCCGGGCCGATAGGAGAAGATCTGCTGCCCATTAGAACACTTCGCAGATTGGCTATATCCAGGAGATTTGAGTCCATCCCCTAGATTTGCCCGGACTTGACCTGGAAGGCTACGAGAACAAGGATTAGGGCTAAACGTGGTTCTGTACATGGATCGGAACGAACTGATGGGAGCGGATTGCAGCAACCGATGTAGTTTTAACCCGAAGTAACTGAGCCAACATCTACCAAATGCAGCGCAGTATGTTGACGAAACAAATAGCCGTGCGCGACTATCTTCAGAATTTCTTTGCAGTGCGGCATTGCAGCCGGTTTTGGAAATTGCGCAAAGTACGCTTGATGCCTAGGTTTGCTTTCATATTGAGGGCTTGCGCGAGACGGGATTCTGTCTTAGAAAATAGTCGCTTATGGTGCCTAGAATCGGAGGACCGAACTGAAAGTGTCATAAGTTGACTCCGTAAGTTGACTCCGTTGACTCCGTTGACTCCGTTGACTCCGTAAGTTGCCATAAGTTGACTCCGTCTGGATCTGCAGGCTGCATGCACGGCGACATTTTGCTGAACAGCATTACTATAGAACAGCATTACTATAGACGGATGTGATGCATATGCATCACATAATGCTGAACTATGCATAATGCTGAACAGCATTACCATAGAACAGCGCCGCGTGGAGAACAGGCAGCACCTGAGACGGACATTAGCAAACCTGCTAGGTCATTGTCTGTGGCTTGAAGCGTTGTAATAAGCTTGTTGGGGGTGCCCTGCTCCGAGACGTTGAGCAGCAGTGTGCTCGGGTCGACCTTCCATACCGGCGGACAGTCGTTCTGGTCCAGCACGGCGATGGTTATCTGAGGTCACGCGGGTCAAATGGGGTCAGCCAGGCTTTAGAGGTCAGCCGAGGCCACACCCAAACAGAGCTGCGTAGTTAAGCAGTTTCCCGACTGAGCTGTGCTTTGCAGTAAGATGCATTCGAATCCATACACGGTGATCAACGCTGCGCATCTGTAGCAAACTATTAGCGAGCTTCCGTTGTAGCCAGGCCGCGCGCCCATTTTGCGGCGGCTGCGGCTAGTTTCCGCACCTTGATCGAGCTGTTTTTGGGAGGCACGCCAGAGTCGGTGGCCGTAACGGTGAGCTCGATCTGCGAGTGCTTCTCCCGGTCGATGTTGTCGATCACTGACAGCTGGCCGTTCCCCTCGCCTATCGCCACCAGACTGGTGAAGGCCGGGTTACCACTGCGGCGACAGAGGGCGGTACGGTGACGGCGTGACCTGCTGATCTGCCGATGCTCGGCTGCAGGGCCCGGCGCCCGTCTGGATGCAGGGCCCGGCGCCTGCTCGGCTGCAGGGGCCGGCGCCTGTCCGACTGCAGGGCCCGACACCCGTCCGAATGCAGGGCCCGGCGCCTGTCCGACTGCAGGGCCCGACACCCGTCCGAATGCAGGGCCCGGCACCTGCTCGGCTGCAGGGGCCGGCGCCTGTCCGACTGCAGGGCCCGGCGCCCGTTCGGCTGCAGGGGCCGGCGCCTGTCCGACTGCAGGGCCCGGCGCCCGTTCGGCTGCAGGGGCCCGGCCCGGCGCCTGTCCGGCTGCGGGGCTGCCCATCACCGCTACTGCGCCCTACGGGAGCACTTCTAACGCTCAACGACACAAGGAGGCTAGTGTATTGGCGCTGAGGGGAATCATTCTGTGGCTGGTAACGCTCAACGACACAAGGAGGCTAGTGTATTGGCGCTGAGGGGAATCATTCTGTGGCTGGTAGCGCTCAACGACACAAGGAGGCTAGTGTATTGGCGCTGAGGGGAATTATTCTGTGGCTGGTAACGCTCAACGACACAAGGAGGCTAGTGTATTGGCGCTGGGGGGAATTCATTCTGCGGTTGGTAACGCTCAACGACACAAGGAGGCTAGTGTATTGGCGCTGAAGGGAATCATTCTGTGGCTGGTAACGCTCAACGACACAAGGAGGCTAGTGTATTGGCGCTGAGGGGAATCATTCTGTGGTTGGTCCAGCTGAGATTCACGTCGCGCTGAACGCGTGTCTGGGGGAAGTCGGTCATTTTGGGCTCAGCATGCAGTTTTTAGGAGGCCAGAACACCCCGTTGTTGAGTTGGTGCGTTCATCGTGACGACGTCTTATTTCACCGCGGCACAGCCGAGGGCTGAGCACAAATATGCCAGTATTCTGATCTTGAGAGCCTGTGGCGTCCGAACAGTGTTTTTAGTACGTAATTTGTAGTACATTCTTGGGAAGCAAAATTGCACGGTAAATAATGTTTTGTGGGCTTAACCTTCCCTCCCCTCCCCCGTGTTAATTTTACTGGTAGATGACGTCGTTGTTGTGGTACCGTCAACGAACCAACGTCCGAGTGGTACCCCGCCATGACTCACTCTAGCCGGTAAGTGATGGTGTTGTCCTTATCCGAGTCTTCCGCCAGAACGGTGAAGATGACTGACGTGTCCGGCACGTTCTCCGTCACGTTCATCTCCGTGGTGTTGTTGACATTGATGAAGGTCGGGTAATTGTCATTCTCGTCCAGGATGGTGACGGTGACCGTGCCTGCGGTGGACACGAGAGATGACACATACAGTAGCACGGCCGCCGGCGGTGTCCCTCGCTCCCAGCTGGCTGGGGCGCAACAGCCCCCGGCGGGGAGGGCCGCATGGCAGGCACAGGATTGCAAACATGTGTGGTAGGCGATTAACGAAGGCAAAAAGGGTTATGAGTACCTTCTTTGTTACGTCGGGCCCCGAGAAGGGGGCCAGCGGAAGAGTGACGCAGTGCACGTACCTTCACGCCCTCGCACGACATTCCTAAAAAAATGTGTATCGCCATACCACATGACGCAATACACGCATTGCTGCCAGCGGGGCCCCGGCTCAAGGCCTCTCTCAAGGCCTCTCTCAAGGCTCTCTCAAGGCTGGCTCAAGGCCTCTCCGCTCCCCTCTCTCTGAAGAGGTGAGCAGCGCCGGCCGAGCAACATTCCGGTCCACCCGAGCTGAGTTGTCGAGTCGAGTGATTAAACGGCGCCGTTGTGTTCACCTGTGGCACTTTTCGTGCCCGAGACGGTCTTTTCGTCGGTCACGACGACACTGAGCTGGATGGAGTCCATCTTCTCGCGGTCGGGTGCCTCGCCCGTGACGCTGAGTGTTCCCGTCGCGCCCCCGGGCGGCGCAGCCTGGGTGCCGATGTGGAAGCACCTGCCGCAAGGAACCGTTACAGGGCGGCGCCGAGGCGGCCGGGCGAGAGCGGCGCCAGCGGGCACCCGTGGCCCGAGCGGGGCCACTGTCGGCCGGCGGGCACCCGTGGCCTCGGCGAGCGGGGCCACTGTCAACCGGCGGGCACCCGTGGCCCGGGCGGGGCCACTGTCAGCCGGCGGGCACCCGTGGCCTCGGCGAGCGGGGCTACTGTCAGCCGGCGGGTACCCGTGGCCTCGGCAAGCGGGGCCACTGTCAACCGGCGGGCACCCGTGGCCTCGGCAAGCGGGGCCACTGTCAACCGGCGGGCACCCGTGGCCTCGGCAAGCGGGGCCACTGTCAACCGGCGGGCACCCGTGGGCCGAGCGGGGCCACTGTCAGCCGGCGGGCACCCGTGGCCTCGGCGAGCGGGGCCACTGTCAACCGGCGGGCACCCGTGGCCTCGGTGAGTGGAGTCATCATCAGCGGTGAAAAGGGCAGCTGTGAGCGACGAGCGCAGGTGATGTTAGCATTGTCAGCACTTGTGTGACACATGACTCACCGAGAGGGCTGGGTGACGATGTGAGAGAGTGAGCTCAGGTGGGGTGCTACGCCTTTTCTCACAAGCTGGCTCGTCGCTGCGATTTTGGTGAAATGTCAGCTGGTTCAAGGACACCAGCAAAGGTCTGTATGTGAACATTCTAAGAAAGCTCACTCACTGGATCCTTTTCCTTTAAGATTTTTGTTCGGACGAAAAAATATTCGGGTATCGCTATGAGCTCACTTTGTGAAGTCGTAGTCGTCCTTCGCCACCTCTTTTCCATCCTTGTAGGCCTTCGTGTTGCTCCAGTCGATGGAAAATGTCAGCTCAGCATCAGTATCTACGTCCTTTCCTTCTATATCTGGCGTGAGCTTAACATTCTCCTTGTTTTCTTTCACTGAACAGCTCAGTGAAGGCTGGAGCAAAGCAAGGACATAGACAAAGTTATGAGACTGGCGATGTCTGGCTGCCAGGAAGGGGATGGACAAGGGTAAGAAATTATTGACATGAATAAATGAAATCAATTGTTACAGTGTTTATCAAATGCGGCCTTGCATCCGGCCTTGTTCTTCCATAAATAAGCTTTTCCACTCAATTCGCGAACAAAAACGCATGCATTTCGTTGGCCACGTGGTTCTACTCTCTGCTGCCGTGTAGCAGCAAACCTGACATGACCTATCATAAACCCTAACAAAACATATCATGCACCGAAAATTGCTTCTGATACCAGTTGCAAAAGTTGCAGAAGCGCGCAAAGGGAAGTGTCAAATATTGAATTCTTGAAAACGGCCGTCTTCACAAAAGATTACAATGCAAAAGCCATCAAGGTTTATTAAAAATTTGTATCGCTCATTTTCTAAGGACACATATTGCACGAAAGGTGTTGGTTTTTAAATATTTTTGGGCAGAAACGCTTGGTAGATGTTTTAAAGCGTGTTTACAAACGCTCAATATTTTGATAGAATCGTAGTTTGCTGGTTATTAGCAAGATTATGCTCGTGCGGCCTGCTTTACTGTCATATCTCTTCCCACCAAACTTCTCGAAACTTTTGAGAGATTTGCTGGCACATCTGCTGCATACGCAACAAAACATAATTTTACGTCCTGGTCACGTCCTTGCTCACGGGTGCGCAGATTTTAAGAGATAACATGCCAAAACAAGATTCGCGATGAATGAGCCTGGCCTTTAATGACTGTCAAGTCCAGCCTTGTTCCACAAGACGCCGATTCAAACAGTAACAACGCGGCCACCATACAAGGCTCTCGACCGATCCACAGGTTTCCATGTCTGACATTGTCCTAGAACTGGGATGAACTAAACGCATGGACTGAAAAGCGTCTATAAAGAGCTTCACATCGCGCCATAAGCTTACTCTTGAGGTCGATTAGCATGGCTTTGCTAGTGAATGCCAATGGAACTGCCCGCGGACCACCATGTCTTTGTCAAAGTGCCTAGCAGGGAGTAAAAAACCGTGAAAAGATTCAAAGGCCTTTTTAAGAAATGTTAATGCCTCACTCTGTCATGAAAATGCCTATCATTCAGCTTGGGAGTACACAAACATATGCGATTTGAAGCTTAATTAACACGCATTTTCGGTAACAAGAGGCCAATTTCAACAGCCGCTACAGTGCCATTGACATCCAGAGTAGTACATCACTTGGCTTCTGAATTAACCACCCGGATGATGACGAGCACTTGCACTAGAAAAAAAACAGGGCCGGGCACGTGTCGTGATCGCTGGAGGCGTATCGTCGATGTCTTCGATGTTAATGGTCAGCTCTGCAGAGCCGGGCACGTACCGTGATTGTTGGAGGCGTATCGTCGATGTCCTCGATGTTAATGGTCAGCTCTGCAGAGCCGGGCACGTACCGTGATCGTTGGAGGCGTATCGTCGACGTCCTCGATGTTAATGGTCAGCTCTACAGAGCCGGGCACGTACCGTGATCGTTGGAGGCGTATCGTCGACGTCCTCGATGTTAATGGTCAGCTCTACTGAGGATGTCCGGGATTTGTTGCCACCATCGACAGCGCGAATTGTGTACTTCACGGAATGCTCTGGTGAAAGCAGAACAAAGGTGCAGAGTCAGATCATATTCACACGGGACAGTGCATGCAGTCACACGGACAGTGTATGCAGTCACAGGCACAGTGTATGCAGTCACAGCCACAGTGTATGCAGTCACAGGGACATTGTGCATACACATCACCGCATATGTTCGTCGGCGGTTTGAGAAGCGTTGCCTACTTATATTTAAAGTTAGTTTGACGGTAGGGATTTAACGCTGATTTTGGATAATTAAATGGTGCTTCCTTAGGAGCAATTCAGAATGGGAAATTAAGGTCATAACTGACATGTCCGACGGTCAAGTAAAAGTGAAATGTGTTTTGCAGTGCGTGCTTCTATTAGCAACGTCACCATGGTGCCCCGCGCAGACGCTGCGCGACGTTATGAAATGCTTGCTGAGCTAGTCGTTCCCGTCCACACCCATCGGAGGCTGTAAGTGGTTGATGTTAACCATTGCGAGGGTGTCAGAGCTGAAGAGAACGCGGCCGTTCGAGCATTTCTTAAGAAAGAGCTGGCCACATAATCAAAAGTTCTTGAGCGCGGTGGAGTCTGCGCTAGGTCTCATAATCAAAAGTTCTTGAGCGCGGTGGAGTTTGCGCTAAGTCACATAATCAAAAGTTACTGAGTGCGGTGGAGTTTACGCCAGGTCACATAATCAAAAGTTATTGAGTGCGGTGGAGTTTACGCCAGGTCACATAATCAAAAGTTCTTGAGTGCGGTGGAGTTTGCGCCAGGTTGGTGGACCCCAAGCTGACTGGGGAGGTGCAGGCTGGGTGGATGCGCATTTCACAAGAGCCCTTGTGCCGCGTGGAAAACGTTGGTGAAGATTCTTACAGAGGAATTGTGATCTCTAACGAAACACGGAGGTTCCGTTATGACCCTCAAAAGCAGGAGAAAGTTAATGGAACACCACCTTAAAGATTTAACGCGGCCGAAACACGTCAGATCACAGCTTTCAACGGGGAGAGACATGCTGACCGCATTTTGGAATTGTCAAGAAATTACACTTTTGGATGTCTTGGAAAGCGGAGATACAGCAAATTCAAAATGTCGCATGAGGTATCCGAGAAACATTGAAAATCGTCTCACGACAGAATGTGAAAACCGGGAGACACTTCTGCAGCACTCCAGGAAGGCAATGTTGCAGCACACCAGTGAGGCAATGCTGCGGCGCAACGGTAAGACAATGCTGCAGTGCACCAGTGAGACAATGCTGCGGCACACAGTGAGACAATGCTGCAGTACATAGTGAGACAATGCTGCGGCACACAGTGAGACAATGCTGCAGTACACAGTGAGACAATGCTGCGGCACACAGTGAGACAATGCTGCAGTACACAGTGAGACAATGCTGCAGTACACAGTGAGACAATGCTGCAGGATGCCAGTGAGACAATGCTGCAGCACGCCAGTGAGACAATACTGCAGTGCACCAGTGAGACAATGCTGCTGCGCGCCAGAGAGACAATGCTGCAGTACACCAGTGAGACAATGCTGCAGTACACCAATGAGACAATGCTGCAGCTCGCCAATGAGACAATGCTGCAGTACACCAGTGAGACAATGCTGCAGCACACCAGTGAGACAATGCTGCAGTACACCTGTGAGACAACGCTGCAGTGCACCAGTGAGAAAATGCTGCAGCACACCATTGAGACAAGGCTGCAGCACTCCAGTGAGACAAAGCTGCAGCACACCAACGCCAGGCCGCTCACCAACAGAACCACGACTGCCGGCATGCAGCGATCAAGGTTCCCCGGAATATCGCTCTTGTTGGTCCCTGGGATAGCTCTGACCCTGCTCCTAGCAAACATCTCTTGTCCCCGAAGCTAAAGGAACTTCCGAAGGGTAAGACTGCTTATCTGATGAAGAGGTAATGTCAGCAGGACGCAGATAGATACGGGAATGGCAGCCTAACTTCTTTGCTGACGAACTCTGTAAACGAGTGACATTTTGGCAGAAATGTATTGCAGTTGTAAGAGACGATGCTGAAAAATCGGTATGCCGATCATTGCATGATGCAGCTACATTTTCATGTTCTTCATGAAAAACGTTTCAAATCGTTTGGCTTGTATTTATGTGAAGATGGAACGGTTCTGCCCACCCTCGTATGGCAACGGATATCCATCAGCACATTCATTGCTACTACGGGGCACCGCAAATGAAATACCTGAAGTTGTTCATCCTTTTCCATTTCAAATGTCCTTTGCGTGGCCCGTGCTTAACCTTAACCTTAAGTCTTCCAGCAGTCTCTACAGTGTAAACTCCCCTTTCCGGCTGCACAAGTAGCGCATGCCGACAAACACATCCATATGCGAGGTGCTGGTTTTTTTTTTTTGGAAGTTCTTGTCAAAAGCCCAAACCAAAATCCAAGGATCAACCTCGCAAAAAAGCTCGAGCGACCCAGGATCGACTTCGCGTTTGTGCAAAAGGTGTCCCAAAAATTGGGTGGCCCAGAATTTTTCATTTCGTAGAAAGGGTTTTTTGTTAAAAAGATGGCAACCGTCGAGCGGAATACAGAAATGATGCGAGCTCCAAACTTTGGGAAAATCGGTTCTCGCGCTCTCATTCCAATTATCAGTCGCGTAGCTTAAGACAAATGTGACTGTACGCGATGAGAGTTTCTATTTCATTTTTCAAAAAGACGTATTTTCTAGTGTGCTGTGTCAGCAAGTTGTTGGCGTTCTGGACTCAATATTTTGAAAGAGCGATACCAAAGAAGTTGAGATGCATATCAATCTGCGCCGCGACGGAATGATATCAGCTGTATAGCAAAATTTCAAGATTTCTGCCGATGTCCGTCCAATTCCCAACCTGGATTTGGAAAATGTTTAAAAGTTGAAAGAGTCGGAATCCAATCGGCACCTCTAATATTTATGTATAGCAGCTTGTGACTTGCCATTTTCATAGTCGAACGGCGGTGTCTCGCTTGCCGACATAGTAATGTCTCCGGTGGTGTCGTCTATTTTGATGGCGTCCGTCTGGGTGCTCCCGACGATCGAGTACCTGCCGGCACGCACATACCGCATGGCTCAAAACGCACGCACTATATCCACAGCAATCACATGCATTCGTGTGCTGCCGAAATGTGTTGCAGTGGTTTGTGCAGCTAGCAAAGGGTGCGATGAGGCGGCTGCAGCCGCTGTGGGCCGCCGCCGGCCGGTGAGTGGGAGTCTTGGTGGCGCCCGCCTCGTCAACGTCACCCCAAGCGGCTGTCAGATCAGACAAACGGGCAGAAGCGCCTGCAAAAAACGGCGTGTGAAACAGCACTGTCCCACTGTCGAAAGAGAGAGAGAGAGAGAGAGAGAGAGAGAGAGAGAGAGAGGAGAGGAGAGAGAGAGAGAGAGAGGGGGAGAGAGAGAGGGAGAGAGGGAGGGAGGGAGAAAGAGAGAGGGTGAGAGGGAGAGAGAGGGAGAGGGGAAGAGAGATAGGGAGGAGAGAGTAGAGAGAGAGAGGGGGGAAGAGAGAGAGGAGAGAAAGGGAGAGAAAGAGGGAGAGAGAGGGAGAGAGTGAGGGAGGTAGAGGGAGGAAGGGAGAGAGAGGAGAGAGGGAGAGAGAGGGGAAGAGAGAGGGGAGAGAGAGGGGAAGAGAGAGGGGGGAGAGATAGGGAGAAAGGGAGAGAGGGAGAGAGAGGGGAAGAGAGAGGGGAGAGAGTGAGGGAGAGAGAGGGGGAGGGAGGGAGAAAGAGGGAGAGAGTGAGGAAGATAGAGGGAGGAGGGGAGAGAGGGAGATAAAGAGGAAGAGAGAGAGGGAGAGAGAGGGGGAGAGAGTGAGGGAGATAGAGGGAGGAAGGGGGTGGAGAGAAAGTGAGAGAAGGGGGAGAGAGAGGGGAGAGAGTGAGGGAGAGAGAGGGAGGGAGGGAGGAAGTGGGAGAGAGTGAGGGAGAGAGTGAGAGGGGAGGAGAGACAGGCGTCCGCACCTGATGCTGGCGTTGCCAAACTCTGGGGTGATATCTGCATCTGTCGCTGCCACTGCAATGACGTCATCGCCGCTTGAACAGCTTTCCTTGATGCTGACCGCGTACGCGTCCTCTGAAACGGTCGGTGTTACACCCATGTGACGTCACGTGATGTCGTCTGGCGCCGGCCTGTCGCGCTCCGGTGCGGCGGCTGCTGTACGTCAGTGCTTATCTATTGGTATCGCGATATTATGTCGGGCGTTTTCCGTACTTCGACTCATGCCTCGCGAGCTCGGGGCTCTCTAAAGCCAGGCTCGTCGGATGCCGGTCCATGCGACGGTGTTGGAAGAGACTTTGGGGGAGCCAGAGAAGATGTGACGCTTCGCGAGGGCAGGCACCGCGGAACGGTCCCGTAACAGCACCAGTGACGCTCGTGACGTCACCAGCGAGCCGATACAGTAGCGGTGGCAGCACGCCGGCGACTCTTGTCTGCTGACGAGCAGTGAAAACGGCAGCAGTGTTTCACACGACAAACGGGACTCTGTGACGTCAGCGCGCCCGTCACACGGGTGCGCTCACACGCAACGGAGTCGGCTGAGCCAGCCCAGCTGACGCTGACGTAGTGGCGCGGCCGTGTATTTCATTGGGCGGCCCCTCGCGTGAAACACAACAGGGCGGCCTACGGAGATGCCAGTATTTGTGCGTCTTGCTCACAGTCCGATCATCGATTTGCTGAGCATGTGAAAACGTGCGACTGTTGGTTCTGTAATGAGCTGCTTCAAGCGCCGGTTTTCGCCGCGCAGTGTTAGCAGTCTGTGAGCCGTTCAGCACGGCTATCATGACGCGGTTGACGCATCCTTAGCACGGAAGTCTGCGATATCAGGCAGCCTCGCTCACGACTCCACCATTGTATAACGGCTTCATCGCTCCGCACTGCCCACAGAAATTCTAGCCAGCAAACGGCAGCGTTATTCAAATGTAACAAATCATCTAGCTTTCGCTCCAGCCCTCGATGCCGATGCTCCCGGTTTGGAAAGTTTGGCACGTGAGGTAGGCATTGTCTAACCACTGGCATCCCAGTGGTGCATGAGCCCGACCTGATCCCACCGATGCGCACCTCAGATCGGTTTCCGCGGTCATCACTCTATTGAATTGATGGAGCGAAACTAGGGCCGGCTTTAACATCCAATCAGAACCAAGCTGGTGCTGCTCAAAGCCGGCAAATGCGCAGCAAGCTCTAACTCTAGCACAGCAAGCTCTGACTCTAACACAGTAAGCTCCAACTCTAGCACAGCAAGCTCTAAATCTAACACAGCAAGCTCTAACTCTAACACAGCAAGCTCTAACTCTAACACAGCAAGCTCTAACTCTAACACAGCAAGCTCTAGCTCTCAACTACGCTCATAATTTGACGTGATTGGATCCGGTGTCACTTGCAATGTAGTTCAATGACACCAAAACGCACAGGACATGCCTCTAGACCCGCGTGTTGCGTGCCGTGGCATCCAAAACGATTACAATGAGTTCAGTTCGTTGAAGAAGTTTCCACGTGCTCAGAAAATACTGACTCGATTTAACTTGATTTAACTCGATTTAACTTGAATGATTGCATACTCGTCTGTAGAGCACGCACTTTGTTTCAAAACATCCAAGCATTTCGGCATCTCAGGGATCAAAGGCCCGGGACCAGAGCCCGCACACGTGGAAATCTGAACGCGTTGTATTGGTTCAAATTTCCGTTTAAGCGTTTTGCTTCAAAACGCGGTACGCATGGCCATCCAGTTGCATGTACGGGGCCTCTGTGGGCGCTTTGTGGCAATGACAAAAGTTACACGGGATTAAAGGCGAGACTGCTGAGAACCTATGACACACCCGCCTCATGATGCCGGAGTCATCTAGCTGAGTGAGCAGTTGAAAGGCGGGCGCCCTCCACATACATGTGGCTGCTTAAAGTGCAGTTTAAGTTGAAGTTAGCGCTCGATGCAGGCAAAAATGACGTCGAGCTCTTGGTTTGCCGGCACGCATATGCACCGTCCTGTAGCATGTCACAGACAGCACGTAGCATATAGCATTATCTTATGTCACGTACCATAGCAGACACTCAAATCACTCTGTCCATTTCAGTTATTAGATTTGTTAAATCTAATGCTATTTTTCATTCCTAGGTATGTATGGGATGGTCTGCAGATATTCCTAGGTATGTATGGGATGGTCTGCAGATATTCCTAGGTATGTATGGGATGGTCTGCAGATATTCCTAGGTATGTATGCGATAGACTGCAGATATTCCTAGGTATGTATGAGATGGTCTGCAGATATTCCTAGGTATGTATGGGATGGTCTGCAGATATTCCTAGGTATGTATGCGATAGACTGCAAATATTCCTAGGTATGTATGGGATGGTCTGCAGATATTCCTAGGTATGTATGGGATGGTCTGCAGATATTCCTAGGTATGTATGGCATAATCTGCAGATAATCTCAAGCCTTCTCCTTTTTCACGGACCGCAGTTTTTATAATAAATCTCTTTAACGTTGACCACACGTGATCATGAGCACTCCTAGAAAAGTAAAGCATTTTTAACGTCATGTCAGTCAGCGCTTAATGCCTTGTTTTAACCTCCTAACCTCCTAGTGCACTGCAGGCTGATTATCTGCATCATCTAACATCAAAATGCCGATGTCAAAAATTCTGGTGGGAATAAGGTTTAAGGAACCTTGGATGTCAGCATGGCCATTGAGTCCTCATTTGCGGGTACTTAAGTATCGTTGCTAGACAACGTGAGCCCGTCATTGTAGCTCACCTCGGCCTGCGTTTGAAATACCGGACATTGGCACCAATACCGAGGCAATTTTCTGCCAAAGCTCATCTGGGCGGGGGCGCACTTCATGACTTCTCTGCAGCCGAAACTGCCAGCCTTTCCCGAACAGCGCGGTGCAGATGACAGACAACATGACGTCATACTTTCAAACACGGGCGAGTTATCGTTGACGTCGTTCAGGGTGATGATGACGTCAGAGCTACTGCTACTTTTTTTCTCGTTGTCACCCGTTGCCACCACCTGTCAAATAGGAGACGGTTGTTAAAAGGCTGGATAGAAGCCCATAGCCGGATGAACACATGATCACGTATAAACTGTCACGGTAAGGCCTCTGCCGCCATAGTCCCGTTCTACCACTGCTGATGCCGTGCGAGTTGCATTTGGCGTGCAATTTGAGCCGAGATTGCCTTCCAGTAACGCGTACGTTCATGCGTCGTATAAAGTGAGCTTCAATAAGCCTTCCTGCCAAACGGGCTCATTTTTGTGCTTAAAGTTAGACTAGAGCATTCTAGTGTATCGCAGCAGGCTTCAAAAGTTCGATGCTGGGCTCATTTTCCTGTGACCTTCAAGCGGTGCCCCACGGACCACGAAGCCGCCGCACGAGGCAGCGGCGTCTTTCGCTTCAAGGCGGAAAGCCGCCGCTTACCTTGAACTTTATGGTCTGTCGCTCCGCCACCTCGTAGTCCAAATAATCGGGATTCATGACGCGGATGTCGGTGATGAGCTCCTGTGCACCTTTGGTGGCGGCGGCCTCGAACACACCTTCAGGCGCCCCCTCCAGCGTTATGTCGAAGGCCCCGTTCGGGTACCGCTGTCGGCAGCATTTCGTCACTCTGGTGAGCACTTGTGCTCGTCGAGACCATACACGGTCCTTTTCTTGGCGTCTTACAAAGAGGAACACAATTAGGGCCCTCCCTGAATTGGCCTTATCTGCATCAAGGCCCAATGTATAAACATCGGTCCCATCGCACCACAGCCGACTCCAAAGCCCGTCTCGAGCACATCCAGCATGACCTTCATGACCTTCAATCATCCGTTTGAACTGTATCGGGAGACACCAGCGGTAGAAAGCTAGCTGTTAATACAGAAACTGTTCGGCTTCAGTTTTCACAATCTGTCCTATTGCAGGGACTACTGACGGGAAGCACCGCGTTGTTGCCTTAAAGGTGCTTACTGCTGCCTACTGTTGCCGCGCCATCGCGAGGCTAGCGCTGCGCTGTGCGGCCCGGCCGCTGCTGCAACCCTCCTGACCGCGTTACTACTGACCGAGTCCGGGTCGGTGACGTTGATCTTGAGACCGAGCATCCCCGGCCAGTTTTCGTCTATGGTGACCGGATAGCTGGGGCTGTCGAACGTCGGGATGTGGTCGTCCATGTCGTTTACGGTGATGATTCCCGTGGAGGTGGCGCACGTGATGTTGGAGCACGGCTGGTCTGGTTTGTCTGACGGGGTGGAGACCGAGTCAAGGACAATCGACGTCGCACGTGCGACATCGCGACAACGCTGCGCTGCGCTGTCTGCCCGCGCCGAGTCGTCTAACTGAAGCCGCGGGGCACACGTGCTGCGCATCGTCACATGGATGCCATGCCGCTGCCGCCCGGTCCTGTGCATCGTTACATGGGTGCCATGCCGCTGCCGCCCGGTCCTGTGCATCGCCACATGGGTGCCATGTCATTAGACAGAGCCGCCGCCGCGCGGTCCTGCCTAACTTTTGGGTGATTCACGCAACGTAGGCATGAGAGCGCCATTTGGACGCAGCGGCGTACGTCAAACAATAACGTCCGCCACACGGAATGTCGATTGGATTTGCGACAACGGGACACGGCACATGAGTGAGGTTGGTTCTAGTGGACGGGTGACGCCGCCATGTACGTCATGCTACAGGATACGCTGCCAGCGAGAGAGAAATAGGAGGCGTCCGTCCCTCTGACGCTGTCAGATATATATATATATATATATATATATATATATATATATATATATATATATATATATATATATATATATATATATTTTATTTCAGATATTTATATATTTCCCTCTAAGGTTATCACCGTAAGCCCGGGGCACATACGAACACTTCATATCTCCCCGGTATTCAGCTCAAGCCAAGCGGGAGCTCAGTGTTCAGCCCAAGCCAAGCGGGAGCTCAGTGTTCAGCCCAAGCCAAGCGGGAGCTCACTGCTCAGCCCAAGCCAAGCGGGAGCTCAGTGTTCAGCCCAAGCCAAGCGGGAGTTCAGTGTTCAGCCTAAGCCAAGCGGGAGCTCGGTGTTCAGCCCAAGCCAAGCGGGAGCTCACTGCTTAGCCCAAGCCAAGCGGGAGCTCAGTGTTCAGCCCAAGCCAAGCGGGGGCTCGGTGTTCAGCCCAAGTCAAGCGGGAGCTCACTGCTTAGCCCAATCCAAGCGGGAGCTCAGTGTTCAGCCCAAGCCAAGCGGGAGCTCACTGCTCAGCCCAAGTCAAGCGGGAGTTTACTGCTCAGCCCAAGTCAAGCGGGAGCTCTGTGCCCGTTGCGAGCCCGACGGAAAGACAAGCTCGATGATGTGTCACATGTGTCAGAACGCAACTCACATCGTTTTGAAGTGCACAGTGCACGCGCTGCGTGTACTGTTCTGAATGCTAAAACGCATGCTGTAATACATATTGTGGGGCGTGTTACATCACACTGCATAACATATTTTCACACAGCAAGTTTCGTCCCATGCTCAGAAAAGCGCTGTAATATGGATCTGATGAGTACTGTTCATACGCTGGGCTCGTGGCACTGCTTTGGCTTTAGTTCGGCACCCTGGCACCTCAAAACACGGTGGTGAAGCAGAAGGGGCAGATAGGGGCAGATATGCATTCGGTATTACGGACGTTTGGACATGTTAAGGACAAAAATTTTGATATGTTGAGCATTTGAATTCATTTCACTACGGCCTTCGTAGATTCAAGTTCAGAATTCAGCCAGAGCTAGCTTGCTGTTATTTGTTATTTTATAATCCGGTGATACACACAAACACGCGCGCGCACACACACACACACACACACACACACACACACACACACACACACACACACACACACACACACACACACACACACACACACACACACACACACACACACACACACACACACACACACACACGCACACACACACACACGCACACACACACACACACACACACACACACACACACACACACACACACACACACACACACACACACACACACACACACACACACACACACACACACAAGATGTTCTACTCTATGTTGTCCATTGGCTTACCATGTCCATCTGCTTACTATTTCCCTGTGGCTACGGCTATCCCAGAGCTACGCTTAAGGACTATAGGCATATGGCCATCGCTTTAAAGCCCAGTGTTTTCACCATGTCTGAGCTGTCCTTTGGTCAATGATAACGCTTTCAGATGTACCAGCGCTGTGTGGTGAGAAGTCAGCGGCACGCTTGATCGCTGGCCTGTGCTAAATGTGACAAGTTCGCTGCAATCACTAGTCTTACATGATTCGGCCAGTGAGGCGGGGTCACCGCTCCGGGTACTGTTACAGCAGTGAGGGGCGTGTGTGTGGTGGTGAGGCGGGGTCACCGCTCCGGGTACTGTTACAGCAGTGAGGGGCGTGTGTGGTAGTGAGGCGTGGTCACCCCTCCGGGTACTGTTGCAGTAGTGAGGGGTGTGTGTGTGGTGGTGAGGCGGGGTCACCTCTCCGGGTACTGTTATGGCAGTGCAGGCAGGAATCAGAAATCAATGCCGGCACCACCATTGTCTGTAGACCTAGATCTACTCAAAAAAGAATAGGTGGCTGCACTTGTGCTGTAAGTACCAGTCAAATGAGCTCATCATTTGACATTACATTGCAACTTATTTCACAATCTGTACGGGTGTAAATGATAGGCATGGTCCATTTTCTACTCCATCCACATTCTACTCCATCATATAACTTACAAAGCAAATGACAACATCAAACCCCAAATGACACGCGTCTACCACCCAATAGGCGGCAAATTGTCGTCACGTGCCTTCGACAGGTGCGTTGTGAGTTCATCCTTCAGGAAAATCTGAACAGCTCCGAGTGCGTTTGGCCGCTGTCAGTCGCAAGGCTTAACTCATGCCGGCCCCGTCTGTCAGTGGACTCAGCTCATCAGACGGCCCCAGCTCATCAGACAGCCCCAGACATCTCAGCTCATCAGACGGCCCCAGCTCATCAGGCGGCCTGAGACACCTCAGCTCATCAGACGGCCCGAGACACCTCAGCTCATCAGACGGCCTCAGCTCATCAGACGGCCAGAGATACCTCAGCTCATTAGACGGCCCCAGCTCATCAGGCGGCCTGAGACACCTCAGCTCATCAGACGGCCCCAGCTCATCAGACGGCCCGAGATACCTTAGCTCATCGGACGGCCCCAGACGCCGCGTTCGGAAGGCGCGATTGAAAACGTTTTACGTAAATCCCATTTCAGCTCGCCGGGGGTGATTCGAATGTCTCGCTAGGCTTTTGATAACATTGCATTTTTTAATACGTTTTTTCACGTGCCACCTTATGTTTATCATCCTCTCCTATTGGCATGCATATCAATGCACACAACAATAGATAAGGAGAGGGGGAGGGGGTGGATACGTACTCGCTTCTGGCATATGCACCGGGTTACTGGGCTGTTTTCATACCTATTTATGCAGAATCTGTCAACACACTTGATCTACATTGCCGGCGTGCTCTGAAAATGGTCATATACCTGCGGGCGACTCCCGGGCCTGCACAACGACGGAGATGAAGCCGTTGACGGCAGCGATGGCCGGATCCTCCCTGTCTAGGTCCTTCAGAAGCGTGACGGCCCCGCTCTGGGTGTCGATGGTCATTATGCTGTCGGGATTCTCTGCAACGCGTCGGCATTCGCGTCAGCCGGCTGGAGGCGACACACGTTTGTGCGGCCGTGTGAGCACGTTGTAAAAAGGACCCATGTGTCATGCATACAAACAAGCAGACGTACATATATATATATATATATATATATATATATATATATATATATATATGTGTGCGTGTGTGTGTGTGTGTGTGTGTGTGTGTGTGTGTGTGTGTGTGTGTGTGTGTGTGTGTGTGTGTGTGTGTGTGTGTGTGTGTGTGTGTGTGTGTGTGTGTGTGTGTGTGTGTGTGTGTGTGTGTGTGTGTGTGTGTGTGTGTGTGTGTGTGTGTAGACACACATGCGCTGATTTATTGATGAACATCCAACTACGAAGTATCAGTCTAAATCATTATTTTGCTGCTCATAAGGTCACGTGATCTTTCGAGAAAAAAACACTCAGTTTGACCTGTTGCATTCGTGCTACGCAGGTGCGACTACGAGAGTGCAAGAAACGGCACAGGAACTGTAAACAGGCTACAGCTGCTCCTAACAAAGAAAGCATTTCAGAAAGAAAACAAGGGTACGCTACAAACCTGGTTCGGGAGCTCAAGTTGTTATGAAATAGAAGCATTGGTGTACGTAATGTAACACGCACAATGCGTATTTCCAGTACTGTGGAGAGTACTACGGAAACTCACGTTTGGTTATGGAGTAGACTATTGGGTTATTGACCCCTAGGTCTCCGTCAATGGCCAACACGCTGAATATGAGCGCACCCTGAAACGGGGTCATCAAGTTATATCGCAGTGCAATGCCTGATAAAACAATGGAGGTCACATTAAAACCGGGCCGTACACACGAGATTTGTAAGCGGCGTAACAGGGAAGCCACTTTTGTCGCTTTTCAGTGCCGTCATGACGTCAAATAACAATGCTGTTTTATCTTAAGCATGCTTATATTTTTTAACCCACCAGTCCAAATTTGCAGGATGGTAGCGAATGGAACTTACACCTGACAATATGGCACGCCCCTCTAGCCTTCTAGTGTCGTTTTCACTCTACCTCTTTGTCTTCAAAGTGGTCTGGGGTTTCTTGAATAGCTAATTAGATAATCCGGGACAGTGCATAATTGCGGTTCAGTTACAAAACCGCTTGAGTGGCTCCCGCAGCCACTCTTACGAAGCATTTTTATGCCGTTAAATTAAGAAAAAACAAAATTCTGAAGATTTTGGTAAAGCCTAAGATAGCTGACCAGTGGTTGGCTTATGTGTCTTTATTTTTGTTTACTGGGAAGATTAATGGAATGATTTACCAGGATAGGTTATTTAAATCCTTGTTGGGCATAGTGCTGCAAAGTTCCTGAACCGCACACCTCCAGCTAAGCAAACCCAGCTCAACGAACAATTCTGCGGAATAAGTGCGGCGCCCTCGACACTGCTGTCCTGTCGTCCCCGTGCCAGGTGGCTTCTGCTGACTACCTGCCAAATGGCGTTAGTCAACAGCCTCAAGGCAGCAGCCTCCTCCACTTGGAAAGGATGATTATTGCTATAATTATTTCAGGAATGCTTTTCATATTAGCGTGACTCAAAAGGTCGATGAATACAGGCCGGGCCACATTTGACATTCAGTTGTGGCGTCGTCGGTGGACGGTTGTTTCTCGTGCATTTACATTTGACTGCATTTCGTGTGCTTTTCCGAACTTTTAAACTTATTTGGCATAACGCTGGGCATGATGGCCAGGTCGTGCAGGTCAAACCGAATGTTCCTTCTTTTAAAATGTGCTTTGCCAAATAAGGAAGCGATGCGACAAAGGGCTGGTTCTGTAAATGATAACTGATAGTAGCATAATGCTGCGGCAGGATGCTTCAGTGCACCTCTTTGACACGAATTTATTTTAGCCGCTATGTCGTCGAGGCATTTTAACCCTTCACTATCATAACCTATGGAGTTTGACTGAACATACAGTTTGGTGGAGGTCACTTTGCCCCTTTCGAAGGTATTTTGCCTGTATAACTCCCGAACGACTTCGTGTAGTCGCACGAAGCTTGGAATAGCTGAGAGCTAACTTAAATAATGGACCTTTTGGTATAAAAATGTGAATGTAACTGTCAAGGTCGCTGACCCATGGCAGGTCAAAGGTGGGCCGTGACAGTCAGCCAGGGCAATTTCTAGGGAATCGTTCAATTTGACGCGACAACGGAGCGTTATACGAGAACGAATATACTTGATGAAGTTTCCTAGGCAACAAAAACGGTTCAATTAAGGATCAAAATAATTACAATGACCTAGGGTCAGGTCAGACCGAGATCTAAACCGACCTACATTTTTACTCGGGTGCTTGCTGCTTGGAAGTAGTTTCTGGTGTTCATTTCGAATTTATTGGTAACAGGGACCGAAACAAACATTTTGCATGCCATTTTTAAAGGTGGGAGTAGGTCACTGACATAAAATAACCAAGGTCAATATTTTGTGTTTAAGAACATGCCGCCTAGCGTTATGCTTGACACCGATTCCAATGTAAAAAACAAAACGATCCCGTAGAGTTTTGGATGGCCATGACCTTTTAAAGGTCGAACAACATCACTGGTATTAACACGCGCCGGAGTGGCCGGTTGAATATCCTTCACTCGGTTGGGGATGGAGTCAATTTAATCCCTTGAGATTTCAAAAACTAGCATGGCTAGAGACACCAAATTTACAGTGTAGATTAACATATGTCTGAGCTTACTTGTCTCCAAATTTGAGATTCCTAGATCATAACCTGAAGGTTAGGTAATACCAAACAATGTCAAACTTTAGCTAAGTGCACAAAATGCCTCCAGACCTCCGTATGCAACCGTCGTGAGCCTAGATACCTTTTCTAATGAAAAGGTCAATAGTGTTTATTAAATTCAGTGACCTTGTTTGACCTAAAGAGGGTCCAGGTGACAAAGAACCTATGGGATAAGAAAAATGAGAGGTTCTTGGACTAATGTGGGCAGCGGGAGCAGCCGGTGCTGACGGCCTCATCATACAGATGATAAGCATGACATTGGCTGCTGTACAGGTACGGGATGGTTCTTGACCCGCCGCTGCTAAAGTCAAGGTACAGGTACGGGGAGGGTTCTTGACCCGCCGCTGCTGAAGTCAAGGTACAGGTACAGAAGGCGGTTCTTTACCCACTGCTGCTCAAGACCAGGTACAGGTACAGGGGTGGTTCTTTACCCGTCGCTGCTAAAGCCCAAGTGCATGTACAGAGTCGTTTTTGACCCAACGCCGCTAGCTCCCAGGTGTATGCACAGCTAGCCCAGCCCAGGTACGCGGGTTAGAACAGAGCCTGCTCACGCAGCTCCTTCAAATGCAGAGCTTTGTTCAGCTGGAACGCTTAAGACACGACCCTCAGACTTGAGGAAAGATGTTCGGAGCGACGTGTGTGTCGACTGGGACACTTAAGACACGACCCTCAGACTTCAGGGAAGATGTTCGGAGCGAGGTGTGTGTCGGCTGGAACGCTTAAGACACGACCCTCAGACTTGAGGGAAAATGTTCGGAGTGAGGTGTGGTCTGTAAAAGCACTCTGCCTTAGCGTGCATGGTATTGTCTATTCTTTGAAACGTGAATCTGTTCTTACGGCTATGATGGTATGTACTTGACTGAACACGGGAAGCAACTCCCCTGGGAATGTTCTCAATACGTATCTATCTGCATCTGTAAAACAATGACCGTCGCACAATATCTTCATGCTCGGCAATAAGTCTCCAGACGCTGGAGACAGACTGTGGGGAGCCCACTAACCTTTGGCACCGTCTCGTCCACGACCTTGGTGGCGGCTGGCGAATTCCAGAGAGGTGGCGTGTCGCCCACGTCCTGAACGTTGATGTTCACGGTGACCGAGACGTTCTGGCGGAGACCGCGGCCGTCGGGAGCGTCCTGCCAGGGCGCAGTGCGCCGGTCAGGCCGGCTGGGCCGCTCGCCATTGGCTCGCTCATGTGCGCACGCGTCAAAACCAGGTTACCTCATGAGGAAAAGTGTGGCGTGTAATACATGTGGGAGAGTGCTCAAACTGGGATATAACACAACTTGTTCGCCTCAACGTAAGTCATGCCTAAGGTTTTAATGCTCGCTTATCTATTGTCTTCTTCTCTAATCTCCTGCACGGCATGACTAGACGGGGCATGAGAGAAGAGACCATGTTCTGCTGGCAGCGGCCATACCTGCTGACAACCATGACGCATTCGGCTTAAGTATGACGCCAGCAGATAGCAGTTTATGGCCAGGAGCTGCGTGCCTGCCTCCGACACTTGTGAACAAGGCGCGTGTGCAAACAGATCATGAATCTCAAATACGCAGGGCCCACAGCCCCGCATCCGCTGGCACTCCTTGATCTCCGGGACGCTTGAGCAAGCTGGGGACCGGCTCGCCGCTGACCGTGGCTGTGATGGTGAGCGTGTACAGCCGGCTTGTCTCGTAGTCCATCGGCTTGATAAGGTGCAGCTGGCACCCGTCGGACGGACTGGTCAGGGTGAATAGTTCCGGATTGACCTGAATCAGCGTCATCAGCGCATCAGCCGCATCCCAGCCGCACTGCTCGCGTCAGGTCATAGTTTGGCCGCACTGCTCGCGTCAGGCCGTAGTTTGGCCGCACTGCTCGCGTCAGGTCATAGTTTGGCCGCACTGCTCGCGTCAGGCCATAGTTTGGCCGCACTGCTCGCGTCAGGTCATAGTTTGGCCGCACTGCTCACATCAGGTCATAGTTTGGCCGCACCGCTCGCGTCAGGTCATAGTTTGGCGTTGGTCCCGTCAGACATTTGTCGAATGTTCATGACGGTACAGACGAGCCCTTTCAAATCATGCTGATGTTTCTAGAATGAAAGTAGGCGTCCTTTATCATTATACGCACTTAATATCGTTTCTTATTGTCATACTAGCTATTATAATAATCGCTGTCATCACGCTGTCCATTATCACCACTTACTATTATTACATGAGCAAACACAGTAGCACAATTCCACTATCTAAGCACCTTATGACGTTTTCTGTTGATGAGACTGGATCGTCGGTGAAGCATATAGTCAGTATCTTGTTTATAAGGGAAATATGGCGAGATACGCACTACTATGAAGGAAACAGGCTCCATAGACGTCAAAAGATATGTTGGAAAGCGTTACTTTCACGTGTAAGCGATCACAATATAGGCCAAGATCACCCGGAAGAAAGAATGCGACGGAAGGAGAACAAGAGTGCAATTATGTGCAGAATTGAAGCTGACGTCACCTTTCCGGTTTTTTCGCATCCACACACATCACATCGGTAGGGAGCAAGTATATGTTGCTGTCACTTCGTGAAAATGGTTCCAGAATTTTGTTAGGGAGAGGGCAGAGGGCTGTCGTTGCTCTCAAGCGGGGGTAATGAGTGACATACTGTTGCTAGGTATAGCTGGGGTTACTCTCAAACGGGGGTAATGGGGGACATACTGTTGCTGGAGTATAGCTGGGGTTTCTCTCAAACGTGGGTAATGAGTGACATACTGTTGCTGGAGTATAGCTGGGGTTTCTCTCAAACGGGGGTAATGGGGGACATACCGCTGCTAGAGTATAGCTGGGATTACTCTCAAACGTGGGTAATGAGTGACATACTGTTGCTGGAGTATAGCTGGGGTTACTTTCAAACGGGGTTAATGATTGACATACCGTTGTTAAAGTATAGCTGGGCACCTTCGTACCACCCTGATCTGCATCAGTTGCTTTCAGTACCAGCAAAGAGTCATTCGTGCTGTCCTGCGGTACAAAACATGATAAGACAGCGTTCAGCACTCCAATGCCTTGTGTCATACGGTTTCTTACACAATGAGACAATGTAATGCACACAAGTGAAATCAAGTTACACGTGTGAAGTTTCATACAGGCCTCAGCGACATACGTGAGCGTGGCTAAGCCGGACACGCGTCCACATCCGGCGCCTGAGCTACACCGTTCTGACCGCGACGCTTCACCTCTGGAACATTAAGGTTGACTTGGGAGCCGATGCCGCCGTCGAACCTGGGCGGGTTGTCGTTCACGTCTTCCACGTGTATGATGAGCGTTTGACTGTTTCCGCCGTTCAACTTCACCGTCGTTATTATGTCTGTTTTCTGAAGCAGAGGACAGTCGACTGTTGGTGACAGTGCCAGCTGGCACGACCGTCCAGTTCAGTGGGTACGCAACCACCAAGCAGCAGAACGCCAGCGCCGAGTCGCCATTTACTGCACACATGCATGCGTGCATTTAGTGTATTTCATTTGAACTCACCGCAAATCTAAGAGCCCCAATTTTGATTCGTTATATTATAAGTTCGAAGTAAACATCACTCTCAACTTCCTGTGCGGATGAGGCGTACAAAAGCTCGCTAAGCTAACGGTCCTGCGGTCATTGGCCCTCACCTCACCTCACCTCACATCTCACCTCACCTGCATTCACCTCAACTCAACTCACCTCCCCTTGCCTCACTCACCTCGCCTCACTTCACTTCACCTCGCCTCACCTCACCTCACCTCACCTCACCTCACCTCACCTCACCTCACCTCGCCTCACCTTACTCCGTCCATCGGACGGCCCACTCCTAATATGGCAAAGCGCGCATCGGTTAGAGATCACAAGGCGGTTATATAAACCGATGTTCCCTTCTGACCAACAGTAACACCGCATAGAGGGTTTTCTCATATCTAAGCAACAGCCTTCTCTTCAAGCTCGGTAAAACCCGCTCTGCTGAGCTATTGAGCTGAGCTATTCTGTTCGTACTAATTGTCCCGGCCGTCCCACGGCTCACCGAAAGCATCCGCTTTGCCATGCATTCTGGTCTCCGCTCTGTGAAGGCCATGGTTAGGTGCGGAGAAATTAAGAAACAAAATCAGCGTTCCTGAGAACATTTCTGCTTTTTGACGCTTCCACGCGCCTTGCCGGGGCATGGAAGCGTTAAAAGGCGAAGATTGCAGAGCCCCACAGAGTTCCACTAGCCACAAGCGTCTGCCTGTCAGAAATACCCTGCTAACACTATCTTCAAAGGGTTTGTGATGCTGCACATGCTCAAAGGGGCATTACAGCCCTGTTTACGCCAGCGGTTGTTCGACTGCTACCTAATGTGATCCCGCCGTATTGCACAGGTATTTAGTTCTGAACTGTACAGAAAACATGATCATCAGGACACGAAACTCATCGTTGTTTTGGCTAGGCCTGTGATATACCCGGGAATGGCCGCTAAGCTTTGCCTTGGAAACTTTTTTCGTACGTCATTACGCACCCAATATGGCATTTCATATTTATTCTAAAGCCTTGGCTAAAGACTTGTGTGAAAACGGCAGCAAATGACATTCTTAGAATCATTTTTTGCGTTCGATATTTGTCGGGGACATGAATGAGTCCAACATGAAACAGGCTCACGAATGAAGCGTCGCTCGCTCCGATGACAAGTTGCTGGTAGTTTCAGAGCCGAACATTCATCGGAAATTTCAGCAGCCACGCTTCCTTTCAAACGGGAGTGACCGCGGCGCCGGCGGCCGTGTAATGGCGGCTGTAGCGAAGCATACGTTGCCTCGCTCGCGGACACCCGTCTCAGCGTGCGGTCAAAGCATGGGACCACTCGCATGTCCTTGGTGTGAAATCGGTCAACTGACTTTTTATTGATCTCGGTCTTCATTTTCAAAGTTGTTCGATATGAGCGGCGCCATAAAACGGTGGATATTTGGTGGCGATCGGTCACGTGAGCTTACAAGTCCCTGCAGTTCTGCATCTTGTCATATTTGCATCTGATCTTGTTTTTGTGGGCTTCTATGCCACCCAACGAAAAAGTCTCACTTCAAGCTCCGGTTACCACCCGCTGCTTCGTGCTTTACGTTAGAGGCAAAGAGACGCATAGTATTATGGTTATGGACGCGCAATCGGCCCATTACCAACATTCAAACTGACAACATGTCTGTCTGCTCATTCCTTGCTGTCAGCAGGAAATCTTACGACCTAAATTATATCATTGCTGATGAAAGAAAATTGTGCACCTTGATGCGATGTGCGTGCATAATTATGTATCAGAGAGGTTCCGGCACTGATGAGTGAGGAAATCGCTTTAAAAGCCCAACGCTTCGTCCGTATTTTTGACGGTTCCTTACTGGAGTAACATTTGGGCTGGACTGGGAACTGTCTTACACCGGTGAACCAACCCAAGCAATGCATGCACAGTCGTTGGTTTTTAGCATGCGCCCAGGTGGCTGGTTGAATACCATTCACTCAGGTGGGGATCTCAGATCTCTGAGATCTTAGAAATGAGGGAGTTAGAGACACTAAATGTACAGGGTATCTTGACCCATACGTGAGCTCAGTTTTGTCAAAATTTGAAGTTCCTAGGTTATGACCTCCGGACCAAATAAGGTCAAACAAGGTCAAACCCCAGGTTGGCGTCCAAACTGATTGGTGTGCTGTTCTGAGCAAAAGGCTACTGATTCTCATTTAAGGTCGTTGACGTTTGACCTTTCGAAAGTCAAGGTGACCTTTCAAAGTCATGGTGACCAAAATTATACAAGACTGCCTTGAGTTTTGCATTTGACCGAGCGTCAAAGATTAAGCTAGGCAGCATGTTCCTTAAAACAGAATGTTGACCCGAGCCGTTTGAGGTTGTTGACCTTTTCTGACCTCTGAGGAGTCCATGACAGATGTATAATGCGCTTCTTGTTATCAAGAATTTGAGATGAGCACCACACAGCAGGCTCTAGAGTGATAAAACAGGTTGGTTTTCACATTGGTCTGACCTTCATACCTGACCCTAGTTCAGTGGAATTTGTTCAGTCAGTTCTTGTGTCGCCTAAGAAACTATCTCGGAGATGAATGGCCTCGTCTAAAGCTCTGCCCTCCATCAGACTGGACGATCCCCAAAAAACCGTCTTCGCTGAATCCATGACCTGTCTTTGACCTGTCGTAGGTGAGCGACCTTACCAGGTGCATATAAGTTTTTGGTACTAAATAATCCGCTTTTCAATTGTCTAGAGCTATTAAAATCTGGCGCGGTTGGCCGTACCGTTCGAAAGTGATTCCGGAAAACCCTTCGGGGGGCCAGTTGACCCCGTCCATTTTTGCGCGTGTTGAACACGCTAAACAAACAAACACGTTTTGCCATAATATATGAGAATGCTTTTTGTGCTTCTCGGAAGAAATAGATGCACATACACTAGTATTGCCTGTAGCAGACCATATGCGTCGGCGTCTGGTAAGATCAAGCAAAAATTTTGCGACAGTGTTGAAAGGTGCTGTGCGTATGGCCTTTTTGCATGCGGTGCACGATTGTACAAATCGCAATATGATTTCCCGGAGGTCATATTGCGATTTGTGATCATATTGCGATTTGTGATCATATTGCGATTGAAGTGGATGGCATCCACTTTATATCATAAACAGTAAGACTCACACTAATGGTGCTCTGCACCGCGTGGCCCAGTCGTCACCAAGAGCTCCTCTTGAGAACCACGCGTCCAAGCGGGCAGGCCAGGGATCGTACCCGCAGGCCAAGCATCCCCTCAAGCGGGCCAGCGAAAGCGTGTGCACCAATAGTTACCGGCCTCTCGAAGTCGAGTTGTGACGCCAATGTGACTTTGATGTTGGGTGCATTCTCTGTGAACTCCAGTTGTACACCATCCTCTGCTGTCACTGTGACCTTTTCACCTGAGGACACAATTGTCAGCATCACGTCCTCCTCTCAAGGCGCAGATATCAGCATCACGTCCTCCTCTGAGGCCGCAACTAGGAGCATGACATTTTCCCTTGAGGATACAGCCGTTATAAATCCTCCCCAGAGCACCCAGTCGTTATACGTCCTCCCCAGAGCACACAGTCGTCAAACGTCCTCACCAGAGCACACAGTCGTCAGTGCCACGTCCTCCTCTGACGACACTGCCGTCAGCATCACATCCTCCTCTGAGGTCACAGTTGTTACTATCACATCCTCCCCCGGGAACACTGCGTCAGTATCACGTGCTCTTGCGAGGATGCACTCATGAGTATTACGTCCTCCCCTGAGGACACAGGCATCAGTACTAAGTTCTCCTCTGAGAACAGTCGTTGGTATTACGTCCTCCCCAGAGGACACGGTAGTCGCCCTGATGACACGGCTGTCAGCGTCACGTCCTTCTATGAGTACACAGTGGTCAGTATTGCGTCATCCCGTGAGGACACAGTCGTCAGTATCACGCTCTCTCGCAAGGATGCGGTCGTCAGTATCACGTCCTCTCCTGAAAACACATTGACCACCGTGACGTCATGCCAAAAGGACATGTCCACCGCTCTGACGAAGCGTCCAGGCAGCGCTCGTATTACTACGATGCTCTCACTGAGAGAATGGCTGCTTTGGGCGCCATCTCCCGGGGACTTCGTCATCTCTCATTTCCGTGGACGCCGCCGCGATAGCCATCACGTGCAAATGGGACACACGGCACTCGAGATTCTCAAGAACAAAAATGACGAAACAATGCAAGGCAAGGTTGCATGTCACTGGCTGGCAAACTTTCTTTGACCTGGCGAAAATGTTCGCGAAGCAAGCATGTGGCCAAATGCGTAGATTCAAGAGCTAAGTGGCGTGAGATATGCGTTTGATGGCGAGCAGCCAGGCGGACCACGCATGTTTTAAGAAATGTAAGGGAATTTTTATTTCATGACCCGATCCAACCTGGCCCAAACCGCCTCCGTCTAACGCATTTTTCCACTTTTACAGCTGCACGGCACATGGGTACCAAAGCAAGCCGTTTTGACAAGATGTTTTTTTTTGTATTGAATCTCTGTATTTCGAGTTATGTGGTGACATTTATGTCGTTTCTCTTTACAGTGGTGCTTCATATGAACTTTATTTACGCTGTATTGCACGAAAAGAACGCGCCCATTACACAAACAATCCGCCCACCGCAAATACCCCCCATTGCAAAAAATCTGTCCGTTGCAAAAAAAAAAACATTGCAGAATCTGCCCATTGCACCGCCACGTGGGGGATGAACTCAGCATGTGCTACGGTCTCCCCCAAAAGCATAAGCGGGTCATTTGTGAACCTTTACGTGAATGAAGTAATTTACAAACGTCATAAACAAAATGTCCAAGTGACAAAATCGTGTAGGCGTATCTGGACTCCTCTTGCTCAAACTCACCTTCTGCGGCGTTCACGTGCAAAACTGCGATCTGGTGGCCAATCGGCACGTCTTCATATATCGTGAGTTCGCTGTTATCGGTATTGACTTTAATCACGTAGTCGTCCTTTGACGCGGTCATCCATGGATCTTGCCAGGTGGGTGCCGCTCCTGACAGTGAAGAAAAACGCCACTATCATATTGGTATGTGACAGCTCAGTCGTTCCGGTCAGTGAAGGCAGTGTGACTGCGACTGGTCATGACTGGCCAGTTATTTATGCACCATTTGGAACTTATTTTTCTATCAAAGGATTGTCAGTGGATGTGTACGAACCACAGACATGACACTGCATTACACGACGAAGAGCTGGAAAGTTCCGAAAACAGGCACCGATTCAAAAACAGCGTTATTCGAAGTCACGTTTTCAGCGACTGATATCAGGTGATTATCCAATGATCAACTTTTCCGCGCCGTTCGAACGTACATGGAATGCATTTAAACAGGCAGCGTAAGACACTATCAGTTCTCCAATAGCATTGTTAGTAATAATGAATGTAAAGTGTGCACAAGGCGTACACACAGTGCTGAGTGATTGCTGAAGTTGGGTATTTTGATTTACCACGTCACCGCAGTCAAATAATACCAAAGCCTCTTGCAGTCCTTCCTGGTTTTCTTCTGTCCTCCTGTGGCTAATTACCGTGCTCTTGTGGCGAAATGCCGTCCTCCTGTGCCTAACTGGTGGCCTCCTGTGGCTAGCTATCGTCCTCCTGCAGCTAACTACCGTCCTCATGTTGCTAACTACCATCCTCCTGCAGCTAACTACCGCCCTCATGTGGCTAACTACCATCCTCCTGCAGCTGACTACCGTCCTCATGTGGCTAACTACCATCCTCCTGCAGCTAACTACCGTCCTCATGTGGCTAACTACCATCCTCCTGCAGCTAACTACCGTCCTTTGCTGGCAACCCGCAGAACTCCCACGGCTCTTGCCGTTCTCTCCTGGCTTTCTACCATCTTCTGACGGTAACCCGCGGTCATCTCCTGGTTACTTGCCGTCCTCCCCTCGCTCCCTTCTCTGCCCTGGTGACCTACCCGTCCTCCCCTGGTTACCTGCAGTCCACGCGGTCACCGCCAGACAGAGGACGGTCATCAGTCGAGCGTGGGTGGCCATGTCCTGTTGCGGCCGCCTCAGGGCGACCGTGTCTTCTCCCGCCTCGCTGACGCTCTGCGCAGGGCTCGGACTCGGAGTCGACACGGTGCACCAACGGGGGCTCAACTGGCCGGCGCTGCTGGCCTAGGCCGGCCGCCGCCAGACGCCGATAGCCCCGGATAAGATAGCCGGGAGCGTCGCCGCACGGGTCAGGGTCGCTGACGGCCGCACCGGCCCGAGGGAGGAGGGGGGGGGGGGGGGGGGCGGGCGCTCCCTCAGCCACCGCACGGGTCAGGGTCCGCTGACGGCCGCACCGGCCCGAGGAGGAGGAGGGGGGGGGGGGGGCGCTCCCTCAGCCACCGCACGGGTCAGGGTCCCTGGCGGCCGCACCGGCCCGAGGAAGGAGGGGGGGGAGGGGCGCTCTCTCAGCCACCGCACGGGTTAGGGTCCCTGGTGGCCGCACCGGCCGGAGCCAGGAGGGGGCCGGGGCGCTGCCGGCACAGCCTCAGCCACCGCACGGGTCAGAGTCCCTGGCGGCCGCACCGGCCAGAGGGAGGAGGGGGGGTGGGGGGGGGGGGGGGCGCTCCCGACATAATCTCAGCCGAAGCCGGCGGGTGGCACTCTATCGCGGTCGCCGCACTGTTCGCCTGCAATATTATCAAGTTAAAGCACGTTTAGAAATACCTCTATGTTTGCCGTGATCAACACCGATGCCCGCTTCCTGAATCATTTCTATCCTGATGCTCGGTAGAGGCCATCGGTACCTTTCGGCTCCGCCGTCTGTGTTGCAGGCTGACGTTGGCAGCAGCGGACGTGAGAATGTCCTGGTGTATTGAAGGCTCGATGCCGCGACGTGAGAATGTCCTGGTGTATTGAAGGCTCGATGCCGCGACGTGAGAATGTCCTGGTGTATTGAAGGCTCAATGGCGCGATGTGAGAATGTCCTGGTATACTGAAGGCTCGATGCCGCGATGTGAGAATGTCCTGGTACATTGAAGGCTCGATGCCGGGACGTCAGAACCTCCTGGTATATTAAAGACTCGATGCTAGGACGCGAGAACCTCCTGGTCTATTGAAGGTCGATCGCCATGGGTGGAAGAACTATGAAGTTATGGAGTTAGTACACACAGAATGTCATCAATACCCTGTCAAAAGCTGTCCTAGCTGTGCAGTTTTAGTCCTCTGGCTGCAGTGATGGCTGATCTGTAGCAATCAGGCGCGTGGACTATGTTTGAGTTTCAAAAGCCGGGCAGTCTGGCCCACACGGCACCCTTTCGCCGGTGAGAACTATCAGACCGACTCCGAAGCATCATTTGACAACCTTTTCCGGGGCACACCCAGGCCTGTGGGTACGCCCCTCTCCCCCCCCCCCATCGGACCCCCTCAGCGGCGCCGTCATCGGACCTCACCTCGAACAACGGCTGGCGGTGATCGCCGAGATCCCGCGCGCCGTCACCGAGGGTTCTCGTTCCGGAGCATCCGAAAGAGTGTTGGATAAGCGTCCTGCTTATCGGATTACCTGCAGGTGTCTTCGATAGGCGGCTGGCGTGCGGTGTGACGCCCGACGCTGACCAGCGCTTATGCCCTGTACGCTGACCAGCGCTGGTGCCCTGTACGCTGACCAGCGCTGGTACCCTGTAGGCTGACCAGCGCTGGTACCCTGGACGCTGACCGGGGTGCTGGTACCCTGTACGCTGACCAGCGCGTGGTAACCCTGTCAGCTGACCGGTGTGGTACCCTGTACGCTGACCGGTGCTGGTACCTGTACGCTGACCAGCGCTGGTACCCTGTACGCTGACCGGCGCGGTACCCTGTACGCTGACCAGTGCTGGTACCCTGTACGCTGACCAGCGCTGGTGCCCTGTACGCTGACCAGCGCTGGTACCCTGTACGCTGACCAGCGCTGGTACCCTGTACGCTGACCGGTGCTGGTACCCTGTACGCTGACCAGCGCTGGTACCCTGTACGCTGACCGGCGCTGGTACCCTGTGCGCTGACCGGTGCTGGTACCCTGTATGCTGACCGGCGCTGGTACCCTGTACGCTGACCGGCGCTGGTACCCTGTAGGCTGACCAGCGCTGGTACCCTGTAGGCTGACCAGCGCTGGTACCCTGTACGCTGACCAGCGCTGGTGCCCTGTACGCTGACCAGCGCTGGTACCCTGTACGCTGACCAGCGCTGGTACCCTGTACGCTGACCGGTGCTGGTACCCTGTATGCTGACCGGCGCTGGTACCCTGTATGCTGACCGGCGCCGTAACGCTGGCGGCACGTCACGGTCGGCCAGGCTCACGGTCGATTAGGTTGCGTTTGGTAAGGTAGCTGCCGGTCAGATCACGGTCCGCCAGATCACGATCGGTCAGGTCACGATCGGCCAGGTCACAGTCTGTCAGGTCACGGCCGGTCAGGTCACGGCCGGTTACGTCACGGTCGGTTGGGTCATTGCCGGTCAGATCACGGCCGGTCAGATCACGGCCGGCTACGTCACAGTCGGTGAGGTCACTGCTGGTCAGATCACGGCCGGTCAGGTCACGGCCGGTCAAGTCACGGTCAGTGAGGTCACTGCTGGTCAGATCACGGCCGGTCAGGTCACGGCCGGTCAGGTCACGGTCGGTTAGGTCACTGCCGGTCAGATCACGGCCGGTCAAGTCACGGTCAGTCAGGTTACGGTCAATCAGGGCACGGCCAGTCAGGTTACGGTCAGTCAGGTCATGGTCAGTCAGGTTACGGCCGGTCAGGTCACGGTCAGTCAGGTCATGGTCGGTCAGATCACGGCCGGTCAGATCACGGTCGGTTACGTCACGGTCGGTTAGGTCACTGCTGGTCAGATCACGGCCGGTCAGGTCATGGTGGTCAGGTCACGGCCGGTCAGATCACGGCCGGTCAGGTCACCGTCGGTCTGGTCACGGTCGGTTAGGTCACTGCCTGGTCAGGTCATGGCCGGTCAGGGTCACGGCCGTTTAGGGTCACAGCCGGTGGCGACGGCGCTGGGGCCGGCGTTAACAAGCGGGGCAGGACGTGATCCCCCTCTCCACAAGAGGAGAAGCCCGCCTGTACGATATGTCATTGCCTTCCACAGCTTCTATGAAAGCTTGACGTTAGGCGCACGGTAACAAACGGACAAAGTTGGCTCAAGAAGAGGGTGTGTTCGGGTGTTGCCTTTTCCATCGATTGTTCTACACCCGGATGCTGTCAGGGTCAAGCGCAGCTGCATTTCACAGAGCACCGTGTATCTGGCCAGGGTGTTGACGATGAATTAGGGTAATCTTATCTCGAGTGACGCAGGTTTCGCCGTTATCTTCCTCCATCTGGCTCTGATTGATAGCTTCACTCCACCGCGCAACGGGCGTCAACAGGTGAATCAGGCTCTTGGGTGGCCTTGTTCTTGGTCCTCTGTCAGTGCACGCGATAACTGACGGGATAGATCTCGCCTTCAGAAGGCGCCATGGGTCTGTGAGACGGCCGCCTCTCTCCAGCCCGCGCGTCTGCAGTAACAGTTGCATGTGGAACGTTGGCGAACCGTGGGGCGACGCTCCCGGCCAGGGAACAACACCGACCTCTGGCGTAGGCGCCCACACAACAGCGAACTCTGGCGTGTGCGCCTACGCAACAACGACCTCTGGCGTGTGCGGCTACACAACAGCGACCTCTGGCGTGTGTGCCTACACAACAACGACCTCTGGCGTGTGCGCCTCCACAACACCGACCTCTGGCGTGTGCGCCTACACAATACCGACCTCTGGCGTGTGCGCCTACACAACACCGACCTCTGGCGTGTGTGCCTACACAACAGCGACCTCTGGCGTGTCCGCCTACACAACTCCGCAATCAGCAAATTCAAGCTGGGAAACAGCTCGAATTTGCAGAGTAGTGGTTTGAATGAGCAAACAGAGTAGTGGTTTGAATCTAGCTCCCAGCTCATGTGGAAAACCAGTGTTACGGAGTTCAATTCTTGGCGGTGCCCATCGTTCTAGCTAGCGTTGCAGGCATTGCATTGCTAGCATTGCAGGCGTTGCAGGCTATGGACGCCACATAGCCACAGCGCCTGAGTGCGTTGCAAAGCCCAAATGACACAAGCAAGTAAATTTAAACTTGCTGCAAACATTTTGAGAGCGTCATGTAGCAACAGATTTCGGTTAGTTACACGGACACACACACACACGCATACACATACGTTACGCACGGCAGGGGTCTCATGTGGCCTTACAGGCGTTGACTAGCGTTTACCAGGCGGTTACGGTCAGGATGGTCAGCGGGGCGTATGTATACAACAGGTCCACCCCGATGGCCCGGCTCCGAAGGGCAGAGGTCTGCCCCAGAGGCCCAGAGCGAGGCTGTGACCTCAGGACAGGCCATAAGGCCAGTGGGCCGAAGGGTCTATTTGTTCAAATGCAGACGATGCTTTCCGTGAGCCCAGCGCGGTGGGCACTGGCTGGCACAGTGTAAATGTCGCGACAGGACAATTACTGCCAAGCTGTTGTCGCTGGTATCTCGTGGACGACAGGACGATTGCTGCCCAGTTGCTGCCCCTGTTGTCTCCTGGACGACAGCATGATTACTGCCCAGTTGCTGCTCCTGTTATTTCTTGGGCGACAGGACGTTTGCTGCCCAGTTGCTGCCTCTGTTATCTCCTGAGCGAGGGCTAGCCGATGAAATGCCGGCCGAGGCCAGGCTCCAGCTACAGATCTTCCACCTATAGTGGAAAGCTTTGCTTCGGAAAGCTTCGGAAAGAGAGAAAAAGGCTTCGGCACCGAGTCGGTTGAAGCATCAGGCGGTAAACAGCGGACATCAGGCGGCCATCAGGCGCTAAACAGCAGACATCAGGCGGCCATAAGGCGCTAAACAGCAGACATCAGGCGGACATCAGGCGATAAACAGCGGACATCAGGCGGCCATCAAGCGATAAACAGCGGACATCAGGCGGCCATCGGGCGATAAACAGCAGACATCAGGCGGCCATCAGGTGGTTAACAGCTGACATCAGGTGACTGTTCGACGTTGCGTGATGGTTTAGGCGTGTTGGATATGCCCCAGGGCCCGATACAAGCAGACACGAAACATTTCCCCGCCATTTCTCCATACGTCGCATGAGAATGTGGTGGCTTGGCACTACTTGTGTTGCGGGTGGTTTTGAGAAGAAGGCGGGTTATGCGCTGTTCAATCCGGCGAAGTGAAGATGAATCGCTATCTTCGGAGGTGTTTTTCTCCTTCTTGGGTCTACATAGGTGTCACACACACAGTCTTGTCGATCTCACGATTGTGGCCATCAACAGAACCGCGTCAAAGTGTCAACCTCTATGGTGGTCAGCTGAGGGTCAGCGGAAAGCCTTCTGGGCATCCATCACCGGAAAACCCATTCGCCTCTTCTAAAGTCAGTATACGTACTGGCATTTTCAACACATGGAGAATAGGTGTCACGCGACCAGTACAAGTCACGTTTAATGCTAACATTTGTATGGTAATAACGATATGTATGTAATAATAAACACGAATATGGTAATAACTATTCAGCTTTTATCATTTTATCAGCACATGTATATATTTTTTCATTGTATATGCTTAACCAGACCTTGCGCATATCTTTTTTTCTATGTCTAATATTCCATCTTTCCCATTTCCTCTTCGCCTGTGGACCCTTTATACATTTAGCTGCATGGCACACTGAGGTGGGGATTGGAGGAAATGCGCAATGGCAAACACAGTTTTTTATTGTTATATCAATGCGGCAACATTATATCGTGAGCAAAGGGATCAGATACACCACATGGCTTCTCTCCAACTGCCCACAGGCTCTGAAATGGAGGACTCGGCCTCCATTTCGCCAGAATTTCAGCCGACACGTACCCCGATCTGGGATGGAAGGGCCTTCCGGTTCCATTACCAGGAAAGGTAATGGACCATCTCATGTCCTGCCTACAGAGCTCCTACTTGGAAAAATGAAAGGGTCTCTCCCATAAGTGTTCACTCCACAGGCCCTCAATGCAGGTGCTATATTGGCCACATACAGATGAGATAAAAACAGGCCCGCGTCATGGCAGCCGACTGTTTCCTCTAAGTAGTCTACCTAGCCTGTTACAGGTACCTAACTGGTCACAGGTGTCTACCTAGCCTGTCACAGGTGCTTAGCTCGTCACAGGTGTCTACCTAGCCTGTCACAGGTGCTTAGCTCGTCACAGGTGTCTACCTAGCCTGTCACAGGTGCATAGCTCGTCACAGGTGTCTACCTAGCCTGTCACAGGTGCTTAGCTCGTCACAGGTGTCTACCTAGCCTGTCACAGGTGCATAGCTCGTCACAGGTGTCTACCTAGCCTGTCACAGGTGCATAGCTCGTCACAGGTGTCTACCTAGCCTGTCACAGGTGCTTAGCTCGTCACAGGTGTCTACCTAGCCTGTCACAGGTGCTTAGCTCGTCACAGGTGTCTACCTAGCCTGTCACAGGTGCTTAGCTCGTCACAGGTGTCTACCTAGCCTGTCACAGGTGCATAGCTCGTCACAGGTGTCTACCTAGCCTGTCACAGGTGCTTAGCTCGTCACAGGTGTCTACCTAGCCTGTCACAGGTGCTTAGCTCGTCACAGGTGTCTACCTAACCTGTCAAAGGTGCCTTACTTGATATAGACGTCTACCTAACCTGTCACAGGTATCTACCCAACCTGTCACAAGTGCCTTACTTGGTGCAGGTGCCTATCTAACCTGCCAAAAGTGCCTAACTTGATACAGGTGTCTACCTAACCTGCCACATGTGCCTAACTCGTCACAGGTGTCTACCTCACCTGTCACAAGTGTCTTTCGCCGTGGTCAGGTGTGTGTGATGTAGATTGGAATACGGAAGAGTATGGCTCCCAATTTTCAGAGCCAAACGCATTCTCCTTATTGGAATGGCAGACTGGTGAGACCTTCTGGCTAGCGCCCGTGGGACAGCTTATTGTTGGCACCCGTATTTTCGCAAACGTTCGTGCTGGTGAGGGCTTCCAGGTTGTCCATTTCGCCGCAACGGGTACAAGATGCGTTCGCATCCAGGTCGACGGCTCAACAACACCAGGTCTGCTAGGGCCGCCTCATGCTGCCGCCGCTTCAGGTCTGCTAGGGCCGCCACATGCTGCCGCCGCTTCAGGTCTGCTAGGGCCGCCACATGCTGCCGCCGCTTCAGGTCTGCTAGGGCCGCCACATGCTGTCCCTGCTTCAGGTCTGCTGGGGCCGCCACATGCTGCCGCCGCTCCAGGTCTGCTAGGGCCGCCACATGCTGTCCCTGCTTCAGGTCTGCTGGGGCCGCCACATGCTGCCGCCGCTTCAGGTTTGCGGAGACCGCTACATGCTGTCCCTGCTTCAGATAGATCTGTGTGGGCTGCCGCGGTCTTCCCCTGCTTCAGGTCTGCTGGGACCGCCACATGCTGCCGCCGCTTCAGGTCTGCTGGGACCGTCACATGCTGCCCCTGCTTCAGGTCTGCTAGGGCCGCCACATGCTGCCGCCGCTCCAGGTCTGCTAGGGCCGCCACATGCTGTCCCTGCTTCAGGTCTGCTGGGGCCGCCACATGCTGCCGCCGCTTCAGGTTTGCGGAGACCGCTACATGCTGTCCCTGCTTCAGATCTGTGTGGGCTGCCGCGGTCTTCCCCCTGCTTCAGGTCTGCTGGGACCGCCACATGCTGCCGCCGCTTCAGGTCTGCTGGGGCCGTCACATGCTGCCGCCGCTTCAGGTTTGCGGAGACCGCTACATGCTGTCCCTGCTTCAGATCTGTGTGGGCTGCCGCGGTCTTCCCCTGCTTCAGGTCTGCTGGGACCGCCACATGCTGCCGCCGCTTCAGGTCTGCTGGGGCCGTCACATGCTGCCCCTGCTTCAGGTCTGCTAGGGCCGCCACATGCTGCCGCCGCTCCAGGTCTGCTAGGGCCGCCACATGCTGTCCCTGCTTCAGGTCTGCTGGGGCCGCCACATGCTGCTCCTGCCTCAGGTTTGCTGGTGCCGCCACATGCTGCCCCTGTTTCAGGTCTGCTGGGGTTGCCACAGTCTGCCCCTCTGTTTCAGGTCTGCTGGGGCTGCCGCAGTCTGCCCCCTGTTTCAGGTCTGCTGGGGCCACCACACGCGGCTTACAGTACCAGCGCCCGCAGTGACGTTGCGGCGACGGCTGGCGGGTGGGAGCGCATATGTGGGAGGCGAGCGGACGAACCCGGCAGGTGAGAGAGCGCATGTGGGAGGCGGGCGGACGAACCCGGCGGGTGAGAGAGCGCATGTGAGAGGCGGGCGGACGAGCCCGGCGGGTGAGAGAGCGCATGTGGGAGGCGGGCGGACGAACCCGGCGGCGGCCGGGTTGGCCGGCAACGGTAGACCACTCGTTGGCCGGCAACGGTAGACCACTCGTTGGCCGGCAACGGTAGACCACTCGTTGGCCGGCAACGGTAGACCACTCGTTGGCCGGCAACGGTAGACCACTCGTTCGCGCCGGGGGGTAACCTTATCGGTGTCGGGGCTGAGGCCGAGCCAAGCAGATTACGGGTCAGACCTTGGTCAGTTTCTCAGGCCAGGGCTTGGGCCTGTGCTGCGCGAGTGACCGCCACGCACTGTGCGCTGCGTAGCCACTTTGACCTCAGCTACTTTGACCACAGTCAGCGCTGCTTGACCTCAGCTAACGGACAGCTTACCTGTCTCCGGTTGTGTTGTTTGACTACGCTACAAATTTGAGTTTAAGTTTGGGGCTCCTATATTCTCGATTCACCACGCTTATTTGAGAAGAGCTGATTAAAAACATGTGACTTTTTCGGGGGTACATCATGTTCTGGTTTCTTAAAAGCAAATCCATGGAGGGCTGACGCCTGGTGGGCAGACAGACAGGGACCGATGAACTTTTAAATTTTGACTCTGGTGCCTTAGCCTTAGAGCAGCGGTCGGATATCCCCCGACGAAACATAACGTGCAATTACCGACCATGATGTTCTGTGCCGCCGGCATCTTATGTACCATTTCCGTTGATTTTTCAAGTAATGTACTTATTATGCTGGTGAATCACGTTAAGATACATTTTGAATGTTGGAATATATAGAACTTCTTCATAACAATGAGAAGCGAATGTCCTGCATCAGTCGTCAGCCATCAGCTGATCACAGCAACTTGCGGGCTAGCCGTAAATAAGCCACGACTCAAGTTCGTGCTTGATTTCGACAGTATTTAGCAGGCAACTTTATTGCATTCTGACATTTTTTCCAAACTGCTTAGCCTGAAAATAACAGAACTCATCCAGATCTGAAGAAAGTGAATAACCTCCATGCATTTGCGTACGTAGCACGTCTAGTTCTCTAGAGCTGCGTGCAGTAAGATGGATTCCCATTTAAAAATGGTATACCAAGAACCTTAAAATAAAATGGCCGGAATGCAAAGATTTCTTTTGGGTAGGCGCCAAAACCTACGAGGCCACAATGTTACATGCCCCTTCCCCCTTCACGGAATACTGGATCCGCCCCTGAGCCAAGATTCCTTTAACTAACGACATTTGCCAAACCATCGCCACCAGTTGCCATGACGACTGATTGCATCCTCTCGCACCGCACAAGTGTCGTCAGGCGTCGTACCTCTACAAAATCGTTGTAACAAGGTATGGCCTAGGACACCAGCCTGGGGATAGACAAATATCTGATCGAGTGATTGTTAGGATGACTGAAGAAAAGGATCAGTATTTTCGGCAGCGTAAAGGGATATTGCATCTGCTGGTGAATCTGGAAAAGTAAAAGCAGAATATTATGCTTTATGTTGCTGTAACCGTTGATCTGCTCTGAGGTCAACCACGAATTTGTAGCGTCAAAATATGCGTTTAAGCCTTAGCCTTGAACGGTGCGATTATATTTGAAAGCTGCAATTACAAACGCGGCTGGAAAAAGCGGGGTTGCAAATGCAGCTCGACTCTCGTCCCTGCACGCTTCTGGTAGCTCGTGTAGTGAAACTGGCGGGAGATGTCGGTTCCTCGTCCCCAGCGTGCAGTGAAGGTGGCAGGAGACGGCGGTCCCCCGTTTCCGACGCGTGGTGACTTTGGTGGTGACGTGGTGACTTAGAGATATCGGTCCCCCGTCTCCGGCGTATGGTGAAACTGGCGAGAGATGTCAATCTCCCGTCCCCGGCGCGCACTCCCTGCTCTATATTAGCACTCAGGTGCCATGACGTAACCAGTGTTCGAGCCCGGCTACCCACGTGGAGCCCGCAGGCGCCGCTGAAACGTCACCGTGCGGCCGTGGTTGGCAGCTGAAGAAAGCAGGCTGCGCTCCTCAAAAGGCTGCGCTCCTCATAAGGCTGCGCTCCTCAAAAGGCTGCGGTCTACAAAGGCTGCACTCCTCAAAAGGCTGCGCTCCTCAAAAGGCTGCGCTCCTCAAAAGGCTGCGCTCCTCAAAAGGCTGCGCTCCTCAAAAGGCTGCGGTCCTACAAAGGCTGCACTCCTGAAAAGGCTGCGCTCCTCAAAAGGTTGCGCTCCTCCGAAAACCTCGTGATCAATAGTCTTGAATAGAGTAATGAAAGCAAAACAATATCATTGGCTCGTTTGTGGTAACAACTATTAGATGAGGATATTAGCAAACTGCTATCGGCGCTGTCGTCCCGACCATCGGCGCTGTCATCCCGACTATCGGCGCTGTCATTCCGACTATCGGCGCAGTCATTCCGACTATCGGCGCTGTCATCTGTCCTATTGATATACGTTTAAACTATTGATATACGTTTCAGTTGAAAAGACTGTTCTAGACAACCATATTTCTCAATTTTGCAAATATGCTGCCCAAAAGTCATGGTTTGATTGCGTCATTTAACGTTTGTATGGCAGCACTCATTTGTAGTTTTTTCAATTTCCTGTGAGATCAAAGCGTGGGCTGGCGGTATTCGCTGAGCCAAATATCGTTATGCTCGTTCGTGTTTTGGCCCTTCCTCGTGGTGTTTTTGCATCTTCGTCTGTGGATATAAACTGTTTACTTGCACTCACATACTCGGTTAAAGAACTATTCATAGCTATTTGATGACAAGTGTTATTTCCATGATCACTAGAAGGAGAGCATAACATATTGTACTATGAAACACACAACGTAATGCCCGACTCCCCTCAACCGCCCCCCCCCCCCCTTATCCTCTATCTTGCTTCATCCTGCATGCCCCCCCCCCCCTCCAGGCGCATACAAGTCTGCCCCACCGTTAACAGGCGCCCGGTGTGGGGGTTAAAATGACCCTCCGAAGGTTTTTCAGAATGGTTTCCGAACGGCGCGGTGTCAACGCGCCAATTTTTGCATAGCTGTAGACAGCTGTATAGCGGATCGTTTGGTGTCACAAATTTAGATGTACCTTGTTAAGTTGCTTACCTAGGGCGCGTCAAAATTAAGCCATGGATTCAGCGGAGGCAATTTCTAGGGAATCGTTCAATCTGATGCGACAACGAAGTGTTAGACGAAATCATGCATCTCTGAAATGCTTTCTTAGATAACACAACAGTTGAATGAGCAAATTGCATTGACCTAAGGTCAGTTGAGAAGGTCAGACAAAGGTCAAAACCAAGCTGTTTTATAACCCAGGGGCTTGCTGTGTGGGACAGTTTCTGGTGCTCACATCGAATTTATTGATAGCAGGAACCGCATTTTACATCTTTCATGGGCTTTTTAGAGGTCAACATAGGTCATTGACCTAAAGTGACCCAGTTCAATATTTGTTTTTTAGGAGCATGCTGCCTAGCGGAAACCTTGTCCCTTATTCCAATGCAAAACTCAGAGCAGTATTGTATGATTTTGGTCGCCATGACCTCCAAAAGGTCAAACAAGGTCACTAAACCTAAATGAGCATGTGACTTTTTCCTTAGAAACAATTATCTAGGTTCTTGGGGCACTTTGGAGACCAACCTGGAAGTTGACCTTGTTTGACCTTATTTAACCAGTTAGTTCACGTTACAGGTTAACATATCCTGTGGATTTGGTGTGAAGATATGCTGTAACATGTTGTTACATTAAGTGATGAACTTGATATAGGAGTATAATTACCTTCATCAATGACGGCGGCGGAAATTAGTCGAACAGTTCGATTTGCCCTTGTCTGAGTAAGAAAACCAGCTCTCCTTTTTCAGGTTTTGTCACAAAAAAACGAGCTTGCTGCAGTGATTTGTCGTATCAACGATGATAGAATACGCCTGAAAATATGTATGGTTGATGTCAACTACTTTTGTTTTTAGCTGGTTTTCTATTGCACTCTGGGATTAAAACTCTCAAGTTTCTTGGGTGTTCCCTTTACACCGCATGGTCACGGTATAGTTCGATTAAGGCCGTGCCTGAGGTATAGCACGCTCAAGTTTTTACAGAGTCATGAATTTAGACTTAAAACACGGCATCCTTGATTCGTATCCACAAACAATTCAAAACAAATAGGACCAGCACGTTACCAGCACCCCGTTGGTCGGCTCTGGCCCCAGTCGGCGACACACCGCCGTAACGCAGAAAAGGTCATGTCGTCCGATCGGCGAGTTATACTGGCGTCTGTTAGTGCTCCCATAACGACGTTGTTTGTGCATGGTCACACCCGCCGCGCACGCATTTAAGTATTCTATGTGGCCTTCCGTAACTCTGTAACTTGCCGGCTCGCAAACGCTGAATAATGGGCACGCCGCCGTGGCATGAGGCGGAAAATATCATTGACAACACCAAAGACAGCTGCTACGCTGTCAGCTAACAGCTGTAAGGCAGTGCTGTCGACAATGCAGAGTGGTTTTCTTGTCGTGTGCCTTTGAGTGGTTTGGCAGGGCCACCGTGGTCCGGGCATTACGGTACCTGCCAGTTAGTTATGATGGTGCACTGCCACGTCAGTAATGCACCGTCATAACGCAGAATTGTCGCATCGTCCGATCTGCGATTTATGATGGCGTCTGTCAGTGCTCCTACGACACTGAGCATGGTCGCACCCACCGCGCAGGTAACCTAACCTAACCTAACCTAACCTAACCTAACCTAACCCGCTGTATTTTACGCTGCATTCCGTGACCTTAGAAGTGGCCAGCTCCCCAGCACTAAGTGTAGACGCCGTTGAGGCATCGAACGGAAAGTATCAACGCCATCAAATAAATATGTTGTATTGGTAGCTCATAGCTGAAGAACAGTGCTAACAAAAATACACAATGGCTTTCTTGGCGTGCTCCTAGAAGTAAGGTTGCCGGGACACCGTAATCTGGCCAAAACGCTACTGTCCGTCTCTGGTCGCAGTTGGTGACGCACCGTTATGACTTGGAAAAGGCCATGTCTTCCGACTGGCGTTTTACATCGGCGTCCGATAGTGTTCCCACAACGAAACTGTCTGAGCACGGTCGCACCCGCCGCGCATGCATTGAGGCATTTTGCATTGCCTTCCGTAACTCTAGAAATAGACGGTTCGCCAGCAATGAGTACTAACGCCGTTAGGGCATCGACGAACTTATACCAATGACGTCATCAAAGACAGCTGCTACACTAGCAGCTGATAGCTGCAGAAAAGTGCTAACGAAAATACCGTGTAGTTGTCTCGGTGTTCGCCTGTCAGTTGTTTTCCCGGGCCATCGTATAGCCAACACGCTACCGGCCGTCTCTGGCCACCGCCGGCGACGCACGGTCATAACGGAGAAAAGGCTATGCCGTCCGATCGGCGATTTTTATTATTTTATTTACCAGTTTTGGCGTCTGATTGTGCTACCGCAACGACATTGTTTCAGCATGGTCGCCCCTGCCGTGCGTGCATAATTTGTTTTATATTGCGTTGACAAGTTCCGGGTAAGGCAACATTTGGTTATCATGCACCGCTATTTCGATTTAAGTTGGTTTAAGTCAATAAATTTGTTGGCTTAAACCAAACCCTATGTATTCGGGTTGCTTTGCCCACATCCGAAGGTGCATCACAGCGCGAGCATGTCAGGATAAGATGGTATTATATCAACCCAGTCAATCGGACGGCATTTTTGTCCGAGTCGTCGTCCAGATTTTGTTTTCATTGGCCGCATTCGATCTGTCGCCAGCACGTTTGTCAGCACCAATCACGGTACAGTATTCGCCCCGCGGCACGTCACGTTACCGCAAAGTCACGTGGTCTGCGACGTCACACTCCGACTGACGATGCCAGGATTCTTTGTCAGCCCGTCAACATAGGGAGAAAGCGCTACCAGATTTTAACAAATCACTCCGACAACGAAGCCGGAGTTTGATTTGGAAGCTGTTGTGGTGGCGAGTACGTTAAGTGGGATGGAGGCATCCATCACCATTTGGGGGGGATGCAACGTAGGCTATATAAAAAGGAAATTGATATTCCAAGAGTGACGGTAAAAAGGCGTGTGACAGTGACTGGTTTGGTGTATGGTTGCGCTCCCCAGTATATCAATAGCGTCGGAATGATCGCAAAAGATGGAGATCAGGAACGAAACGTCACTGGTCTCGAACATGGTCTTTGTCAGTGCAAGTGGGAGTTTAATGAAAGGATAGGCCTTATGCCAGCGGAAGAAGCAGTAAGAATCGATAAGCCTTTTCCACACAAAAATGAGTGAACGCTTAGAATGTGAACGGAAGGGATCGAAATGAGATAAGAATGGGGAAAAGCAATCAACTTACGGGTGGGATAGGTGATCGTTATATCAGAGCGGGATCCACAGTTCCAAACGCCACTTTATAGGTGGTGTGCCATGCTCGGCGATAAGCCAGAGTTCTCAATCTCGCTGGGTGTCGTTCGTCTACTGTTGTAAAGAACACAGTGTGTTTTTGGATACGACGCTTGCGAGTTTCTTGTTGGGTGCATGCAGGCGGTTGGTCTAAATTCGACGGCGGATGCTGAGCGTGCCATCGAAAGCTCGTGTGACGCTGTGTGGTGCTTGCATACAGTTGCACTTGGATCATGGCGTGGTTTGGAGACCCCGAACCGAAGACACGGTTACGGATCTGACGGACACCCCATCTGGCGGGCTCCACCGAAACAACAGCGAAACCGACATTCTGAACCTTTCTAAACTCCGCGAGACCTGATACCGCACGCCAGTTTGAGCGTACACCGTGGACGTACCCTTCATATGATCACTGTGTGGCTCGGCATAGCGTGCTATCTGCCATTTAGCCCTCTGCGGCGTCTTCTGAACATAAGCGGATAAGTAAAAGGCATGCTGTGCAGATTAACTGCGAATGACTGTCGGCGAGTCGGTATCGGTCTTGACCACGGTGGCGGAGCTCACCATATCCACACCGACCCCAGGCAGTCTGCTCACGGCGGCGGCGCTCACCATGTCCACACCGACCCCAGGCAGTCTGCTCACGGCGGCGGCGCTCACCATGTCCACACCGACCCCAGGCAGTCTGCTCACGGCGGCGGCGCTCACCATGTCCACACCGATCCCAGGCAGTCTGCTCACGGCGGCGGCGCTCACCATGTCCACACCGATCCCAGGTAGTCTGCTCACGGCGGCGGCACTTACCATGTCCACACCGATCCCAGGCAGTCTGCTTACGGCGGCGGCACTTACCATGTCCACACCGATCCCAGGCAGTCTGCTGCAGCACAGCCTGCAAGCAAATAGCTCATCGAGCCGTCGCCAGCGAGGCGATGCACGCGCGACTTCCGCCACTTTTGCGATTTTTTATCGCGACCGCCTTAAAAGCTCCCCTCAACTTCCAAACCTTAACTTTCATTTGTTCCGCCCTGTCGACACAGGTGATTACACATAGATTGGCGTGTTTCCCCTGCACTTACTCAGGGTTGTTGATAATTCTGACCGTTCGTCATTGTACCTCACCATACCCTGCGTTCATGCCCTTGGCTAGGTCAAGACGAATAACATTGCAGATGCTGACAGATCAGAGGTTCATGAGCTGTTTCATAGGCTGTACCGCACCGTTACATGCATGCTTGTATAGGTTGAATGTCACAATGCTAAAACCATGTACTTAACTGAAATATGCGATACAAATAGGTAAATATATATATATATATATATATATATATATATATATATATATATATATATATATATATGTACGCGTGTGGCCAGCGCCGCCGCAGCTCGAAGACATGGTTGCTGCGGGTCGACCTGAGCGGGTCGTCCCGCTCCTCGGGCGGTATGTGGCCAGTGCCGCCGCAGCTCGAAGACACGACTGTTGCGGATCGACCTGAGCGTGCCGTCCGCCACTCGGGCGGTACGTGACCAGCGGCGCTGCCGCAGCTCCCACTGCCGGAATCTTGTTCGTGGAGGTCACCATCAGCACAGCGCTGAGCAGCCGCTGGAAGGGAGACGGTGTCCCGCGCACGAGACCTGCCCCCAGTTCGCATGTATATTCACAGCTCACAGTACCTCGGTCATGCGATCCGCATTGCTCCCCTCAGCGGCCTCTGCCCGCGAAACAAACACGACACGAGCTCCGTCCGTGTATTGCAGCAGCACCACCCTAGGTCACAGGGGTCAGGTCACCATCCTCGCCTCCACGTCTGGGACCGCCGCAGGGGTGGTGTGAAGAACCTCCGAGGCCCCAGCGCCGGTACGAATCGAGCCAGCACGTGCTGGAGAGAAGCAGGCGCTGGGCGGCGCGCCAGTGAATCGCGCCAGGATGGAGGCGGGGCAACAGCGCGGGGGTCAAGACGGGCGCGGCCCGGTTCACCGGAGCCAGAAACGCAACATCGTTCGGGGAGGTATAGAGCAAATGAGGGAGTAACCAACGCGGCTGCTACAGCTGAAAACAGCCCCATGTGCGGGCAAACGTGCACGAGATGCGTTAGCGAGCTTGTGGTTATGAAAACGACAATTACGGAAGCGTGTCACAATTACATCAGAATCACGTTAGGTGCGCTGGCATGCGATGGTGTGCGTAAAACATTCCTGTTGTGGGTGCGTAAAACATTTCTGCACACGACTCAAAGAACATGCAGATCAATAGGGCCGCTCGAGTGTGCGGGAACTAGAAAGCGATAATTTAATTCAGATAAATAAGAACATTTTAAATATGGCAATAAATATGGTTGGGTTTTTAACAAGCTTCGTTGGCCATTTGCGGAAGATGAGTGTTTCGGAACAGCTTCGGGTTCGGTGTGTGCCGCAACGACTTCGGCGTCACAAATCTGCACCATCGACATCATACATCGCCGCCGGCAAAGAAGATCGAAAGCCTTTCGGCAGCAGTCGCAGCCACAACATGACAATGTCAGCGACCGAAGGGCATATAAATAACACGCAACACCTACACAATTATGCCGGAGGCTGTACGCCGTCTCCCAGCTCGTGTCAGAGACTGGACCCTGTTGGCGCCGGTCGACGAATATATACACGGAAACACTCACACTCACACAGACATAGATCGATAATAAGCTAATATCATACAAGCGACAGCCTGACACGGCCATCTCCCGCCCACAGATGGCGCTGCGTGTCTTTGGTAGACGCGAATCCGGTCGCCTTGGACCAGCCGTCGGCCGCCAGTTGCCAGCACCGTCCGCCAGGTTCGCCACCGTCGGCCTCTCACTCCAGTCAGCTGACCGCGGTTGAGCGCCTCGGCAGCTGACAGCCGCCGCGGTTCGCCTTTGATTGTCTCCGTTCGGTCGGCCGAGCCGCCGGTGACGTCAGGCACCGTGACGTCACAGGCGCGACCCCAGACCCACGCGTGGGTCTGACGAGGATCTCGGACCCTCGCCCGTCGTCTGGCCGCCGGGAGTCTGAGAACCGCCGAGTCTGCTGTGTCCAGTCCTCGCCCAGTGTCCAGTTTGCAGCGTCCGTTCCCAGCGCAGTGCCCGGTCAGCACCGCACCGCTCCCGCCCAGACTGGGCGAGCGAGGGACGAGCGCCAGTGCCGTGCAAGAGGCGGTGGACCTCCGGAGCCTCGCCGAGTCCGTCCCCTGGCAGCCGTGCCCGGCCGGTCAGCGGTAGAGCGGCAGATCCCCACTCAGCGGGTCCGCGTGCGTTCAGTGCTCAGTCGGGTCGCCACGTCTCATCCCCAATCAGTTTGTCTGCATAAGTTACAGCGTCCATCGGCGATCGTTCAACCAGCGACTCATCCTCGTCCTCAGCCGCTAGACCCTCGTCTGTAGACGTCAGATCAGCGGCCGGCAGTCCTCAGACCGGCGGTCGTTAGACCTCGGTCAGGAGCTCCTAGACCCCCGGTCTGGGGCCCCTAGATCCTCAATCAGGGGCCGTTACACCCGCGTTCAGTGCGCGTTAGACCTTCGGGCGGGGCCCGTTAGGCTCTCAGTCAGGGGCCGTTATACCCCGGTCAGGGGCTGTTAGATCCCTGGTCGGGGGCCGTAGACCCCAGCCAGGGGCCGTCAGACCGGCGCGGCGGCCCAAGCGCGTGAGAGCCTCGATCGGCACACCCCAGCCCGGTGGCACCGGACCGCCAGCCGACAGACGACCGACGACCGCCCGCGGGAGGCGGACCGGCAGTCAGCGACCCCACCAGCCCGCCGCTCGTCAGTCGTCAGTCGTCAGACGCCGGGCGAGCGTTAGACGAGCGGCCGGTCCGTGGGCGCGTACTGGCAGGCGGACATGTTAGCGCTCTGGGAGCGGACGCTGACAGCGGCCGGCGAGTACGCCATGCCCGGCACGGTGAAGCCGCCCGTGTGCTGTTTGGCGCGCAGTCGCAGGCTGGCTATGCTGGACGACATGCTGGGGCACTGATCGGGCCGGTACACCGCGTACGGGCTGGCGCCCCCGTACGGGCAGGCGGCAGAGGCCAGCGATGACGTCATCGACGGCGAGCCAATCGGCGACGTGCTGACGGCGGCCGGCGAGCTGAAGCAGTTCATGCCGATGCTGGCGCCCGGGGACTGCGGACGGGGCGGTGCGGGTTAGGCACGGATGTCAGAAGGTCAGACGGAGGTCAGCAGGGATTATCACAGCTCAGACAGAGGTCAACAGGTGGTGTCACGGGTTATACAGAGGTCAGCAGGGCGTCAAATGTCAGACGGAGGTCAGCAGGGGCGGCATAGATCAAACAGGCAAGAGACACAGGCATCAGAGGTCGACATTAGAAGTTGCAGGTCATCAAAGGACACTCGAGGCGTTACAAGTCATACGTAGGTCATCAAGGGTCCGCAGGGGCGTCGCAGGTGAGACGCAGGCCGGCACAGGTGGCATAGGTCAGGCGCTGGTCAGAAGAGACCGGGGCGGCACGGGTCAGTCACCAGTCACCAGGTTAGCAGAGGGTAGCGCGGTGGAGTCATGGGTGGACAAGACGGCATGAACGACGAGACAGCAGCCAGCCCACACGGACCTTCCGCTCCTCCTCCAAATCTGCATCAACACCACGCTTCATGACAACGCCGCGACACATGGCCCTCAAACAGAGCCCCGCTCCGGGCCCTCCCGTCGCCGTACCCCGCGCTCACCTGGTTCGGCACGCCCAGCGGGTTAACGCCCGTGTCAAAGCCGGGCCAGAAGGCCTTGTGTCCGAGTGGAGAGGGCACCTTGGCCGCCCAGTTGTTGTAGCCGGGGTAGCCCGAGTAGAGCGCCTCCTGGCCGAACGGCTGCATGAAGCCCTGCAGCTGGCCGCCGAAGCCGCTCTTGATGTCGGCGCCGTTCATCATCACCATGGCGTTGCGCTCGCGCTTCCGCCACTTGGCGCGCCGGTTCTTGAACCAGATCTGCCGGGGGAGGGGAGGCTGTGAGCCAAGGCTGAATCGCGGTTGCCGCTGGGACAGGCTGCGAACCGGGGCTGAACCGGAGTTTTGGGAGGGAGGAGAGACAGCGAACCGAGGAAGACCCGGAGCCCCAGGGGAGGACAGGCTGTTAACCGAGACTGAACCGGCGTTTTGGGAGGGAGGGGAGGCTGTGAACCGGGAAGAACAGGAGCTCCAGGGAAGGCCACGCTGTTAACCGGGACTAAACTAGAAGCGAGCCTGCCCGTAACCAGACAAAAGGGCATCTTGCCGACATTCGACATGTTGGCATGTCAGGTTTGGGACCTCCTGCAGCGAGGATGCAGGAGGCCCCAACCAGATCGGGGGACGGCAGATCGGGGGATCGGGCAGATCGGGGGATGGGCACGGGGTGCCGATGCACGGCGAAGCTCGTCTGAAGCCTGTCCCGATAGCTCGGCTGGTTAGAGCGGCTGTCTTCCGATCCGCACACCCGTGGTGAGGTAGGCTTGCTCGCTTTAAGCGCCGCTATTTGCCTCTGACTGGGATGGTCTGCGGACGGTGGCAGCGGCCGCGCTGAAGGTCTGGTGACGTCAGAGGGCAGGACCAACCGTGTAGACTATTGTGGCATTTGTCCGATCGAAAGGCTCGAGCAAAATGCGTTAAAGAACGAAGCAGCAGACAGCGGAGGAGCTCAATCAGCGCCGAACCGCGAATGGGGACGGGGGTGAAGAGATCCGTCACCAGATATGGTGAAAGTATGGGCAGCCGTATCGCAGTTCTGAGCCTGCTCTGGCACTAGCGGGAGTTCATTACCGACAGCAGGGACAGTATGAACCAGGTCCTTTGGAAGGCGTTTACTTCCGAGCCGGCTAGAACGACCAGCTGTGTGCGATGACGGTGATAAATCTTAAGGTCGTGATCATACGCCACATTTTCATCGTCATCCCTTTCAAGCTCAAGTTCAGCCCTTGTCAAGTGCTGACACCTATTAAGTCAGATTCTTCCGTAGTTCAGTAGTGTCACCTATACTAGGTTGTGTTCACGTATCTGGTGCTGCCACCTATACCCTGCCAAGCGGGCCCCGTTTCATCTCTATTTTCACCGAGTCGTCAACACCTCGTAAGACCAGGTGAAATCTGCTCGAAGTCCACGACGCGGAGCGCCATCAGCCGCGCATGACATGCTGGGCTTTCACGAAAGACGCGAAAGCCTACCATGTGTTTATGTCGGATCAGCTGACTAATGACATCGCCGTCAGGCGGAGCGTGCGCCGGCTGGGCGGCTGGGGATCACGTGACGCCGTGCCTCCAGGCTGGCGCGGCGGCTCGCGGCAGCAGCAGCTGCGTCCCACCGCGTGTTTATCGTCGCTTGAGGTGCGAAGTGAAGAACATCCCGAGTCTCGGCCGGAATTATGCATGTTGGTGATGGGATTATTCTTGAGAGCGGGATCACTTACTGAAGAGCCTGGTTTGTTGGCCCACCAGATGGTCCAGATTGGGGCTGTTGACACAGGCGGGAGGAGGCCCAGGCAGCTGGGGTCGGCGCTCGCAAGGAAACACATTGTGGCCGTAAGATCTCGGAAGAGCAAAAGAGCCACCGCTATGAAGAATTTGCGTATGATATTTGTGAACTCGGCGTCCCTTGCCCTCTGTCTGCCATCACTATGCAGTTATCGCTACCCCGTTTTTCATCATAGAAAACCCTGAACCTGCCGCCTATTTATCCTATACATACTAATGCGTGTTAGGTCGTAGCACAAGGGCGAGATAAGAAGCGTGTTGTTCACCTTGTCGCGCTAGCCTGCCTTTGACCTGCGGCTAAGTCAATATTTTGGTCGGCGGCAGCAGTGCGGGCCGTGGCCGTCCAAAGGCCCTTGGACAAAAGTACAGCACACCTCCGCTGCGAGGCGTGACCCCTCGACCTTGACATTCTGAGTGCGACCAGACGCTGGTTGGTGATGACTGGGCAGTGCTTGTACCCGATACAGGATCTGAGTCCCGATTGCGCTGTCGGGACGTCGTTTTGCGATAGATGTAGATATGCAGGAGGTGAGGCCACTCTAAGGGCAGTTTGATTAGGTTGGAATCGCCCTATGGGATCGCCCATTTATTTAGGTTGGAATCGCCCTAGCCGTTCGGCCGTCGGCGCACCGACGTAAGGAAAACCTTGGGGCACCGTCAAACAGCGGTGGAACCATTCACCAAAACTGAGAGATTACGGTACTGTCCGTCAAGCTCGGAGATGGAGGAGTCATTTCACTCTCAAACTTGCCGCCCCGATAATTATTATCCCCCCGATGCGGGATGGGGAAAACTGAGACGTGGGCCGGAGGCATCCCAGGCTCGTTGCTCCAGAAGGTCGGCGCGCCGCGCGGTGGTCTGTTCAGTCCAGTCCAGTCCAGTCCAGTCCAGTCCAGTCCAGTCCAGTCCAGTCCAGTCCAGTCCAGTCCAGCCCAGTCCAGTCCGGGTCACCTGAAGGCTCGTCCTGAGGGCTCCAGGTCCGGGCCAGGTCAGCACGACTCCAGTCTGGGTCAGCACGCGCCGGGTCGCCTGGACTTCAGTCGAGTTAGGCTGCAATCCAGTTCTGGTAGGTTGGAGTCCAGTTCTGGTAGGCATGAGTCCAGTTCGTGTCGGATAGAGTCCGGTGCAGGTCAGCTGAAGTATGGTCCGGTTCGGCTGGACTATGGCCCGAGTTCAGTCCAGTTCGGCGGACCTCATTTCGGATTCAGAGCCCTCCCAGTCAAAGTAAAATGAACCTCAGACTAGGTCGGGTCGAGATGAGTACTGACCAGTTCTAACCGACCCCTGTTTCCGTCCCGTTTCGTTTAGAGCCGAGTCCTGGCCCCTGGTCCCGGCCGGTCTGAGTCGACTCCTCATCCCGTCTGGGCTAGTTTGGAGTCAACTCCTGGCCCCGTCCGGGTCGTGCAGAGTTGACACCAGCCCGGCTCCTCCCCCCCCCCCCCCTCCCCCTTCCGCCGCCGTCTGCAGGGGGTCGCCCGTCAGGTCGCAGCGACCACCCGGGCCGGAGCCGGTGATGTCAATCCTGTTCGCTATCGGCGGGCGGTGTGTGCGCTCTCGCGTCACCTGTGGACACGACCGGCGCCGCTATCTGCCGCGCCAGATACGGCCCAGGACGCGCTGGCGGCTCCTTGCAGGCGCCGGCAGCGCGCCCGCGCCCCGGGCCAGGCCTGGGGCTGGGGTGACGCAGAGGCTCGACTACCACCGAACTGGACTGAGACCAGCCGTCCCTCGTACTGACCCTAGGTCAGGGTGACGCAGAGGCTCGACTACCACCGACCTGGACTGAGACCAGCCGTCCCTCGTACTGACCCTAGGTCGGGGTGACGCGGAGGCTCGACTCCCACCGACCTGGACTGAGACCAGCCGTCCCTCCCACTGGCCCTAGGTCAGGGTGACGCAGAGGCTCGACTACCACCGACCTGGACTGAGACCAGCCGTCCCTCCCACTGGCCCTAGGTCGGGATGACGCGGAGGCTCGACTCCCACCGAACTGGACTGAGACCAGCCGTCCCTCGTGCTGACCCCAGGTCAGGGTGACGCAGAGGCTCGACTCCCATCGCGGCCCGAGCTCGACCGAGACCAGCCGTCCCTCCCACTGGCCCTAGGTCCATGTCTTGCCATGTTAACAGCTGTGGACAGGGCTGTAACAGCTGTGGACAGGGCGGAGTAGCTGCCATGTCAAAGGTTTGGATAGATCCCCTCGACAGGGCTCGGTCGGGGCTCAAAATGTAGTTGTATGATCTGGCACCAATTCTGGTGCTTGGTGCTGGTATTGACCGGGTCGCGTTCCCATGGTCTTTACCTGCCACCAGAGTACCTTGGCTGGCCAGACGTTTTTCTTATCGCAAACACAATGCGCAATGGCCTGGGCGTGCGTGGCGACCCAGACAGGACACGCGACCTGCCGAAACCGCAGCGCTGATGCCACTGGCGTGCCGCCACTTGGCACTTGTTATCAGACCATGTTGATTCGGAAACGTACCGCGTCTGTCGACCCGCGACGTGTTAATCTGCAGCGGACTGCAACACTCGAGAGCGGCTTTATCGGGCAGATACGGGCCGCGGCCTTTGGATGTGTCCCGTGAGAGGGACTGAGGTCAGCCTAGAGCGCCCCGGGGGCCGCCCGGGGGCTCGGCCGGGGTGGGGCGCGCCGCTGCCGTCTGCGGGCGATGGGCCTGTCCGAGGCTACAACAGACACAGCTGGGCGTGTCCGAAGCTGGCACAGACACGGCTGGGCGTGTCCGAAGCTGGAATAGACACGACTGAGCGTGTGCGAGGCCGGAATAGACACAACTGGGCGTGTCCGAGGCTGGAAGGTACACTGCTGGGCGTGTCCGAGGCTAGAACAGACACAACTGGGCGTGTCCGAAGCTTGAATAGACACGGCTGAGCGTAGCGAGGCTGGAATAGACACAACTGGGCGTGTCCGAGGCTGGAAGAGACACGGCTGGGCGTGTCCGAAGCTGGAACAGACACAACTGGGCGTGTCCGAAGCTGGAACAGACACAACTGGGCGTGTTCGAGGCTGGAAGGTACACGGCTGGGGCGACTGGGTGTCTTACTGAAGCGCCCATGCGCAGGCTCCTCATTCAAATCGCTGGGCGTTCGCTCTGTCGTTGCTCAGAAAGTGCTACCGGGCAATTTTTGACGTCAGTTTCTCGTGAGGATATTGAGCGGCGTGTTACCGGCTATGGAGGGCCGCAGAAATGCAGCCCGTGATGCCTAGCACGGCGAACCCGTCATGCAGAGCTGGTCCTGCGACAAACCCGTGATGCAGAGCTGGCCCTGCGGTGAACCCGTCATGCAGAACTGGTCCTGCGGCGAACCCGTCATGCAGAACTGGTCCTGCGGCGAACCCGTCATGCAGAGCTGGTCCTGCGGCAACCCCGTGATGCAGAGCTGGCCCTGCGGTGAACCCGTCATGCAGAGCTGGTCCTGCGGCAAACCCGTGATGCAGAGCTGGCCCTGCGGTGAACCCGTGATGCAGAGCTGGTCCTGCGACGAACCCGTGATGCAGAGCTGGTCCTGCGGTGAATCCGTGATGCAGAGCTGGTCCTGAGGCAAACCCGTCATGCAGAGCTGGCCCTGCGGTGAACCCGTCATGCAGAGCTGGTCCTGCGGCAAACCCGTGATGCAGAGCTGGTCCTGCGGTGAACCCGTGATGCAGAGCTGGTCCTGAGGCAAACCCGTCATGCAGAGCTGGCCCTGCGGTAAGCCCGTCATGCAGGCTGGTCTTGCGGTGAGCCCGTCATGCAGAGCTGGTCCTGAGGCAAACCCGTCATGCAGAGCTGGCCCTGCGGTAAGCCCGTCATGCAGGCTGGTCTTGCGGTGAGCCCGTCATGCAGAGCTGGTCCTGCGGTGAGCCCGTCATGCGGAGCTGGTCCTGCGGCCTCGATGTCGGTATGACCCGGGGGCGGACAATGGCTGCGACGTCGATGTGTTCTCGCATACCGAACATCCTCAAAGTTCGGGATTCAGTACCGCTGCCTATCTAACCTCTATGCTTCAATCGGCAGGAGGCATTCCTTTATATACGTATCGTTCCCATCACGGCGCCCAGAAAGGAGTGGCCATCACTGCACGAAACGCGGCATTGCAGAGCTAATAACCACGACATCCATATGAGTCATGAAAAAATCGAAAGGAAAGTTTGTTCGCAAGATATCACCTGGGTTAGGATAAAGGGTAACTTACTGCAATATGCAGCAGCTTTTAAAAGTTCAGTGTGACGCAGACGAGGGTTAAGCAATGCTGCCCTAAACAGTGACTGGCGTATTTGTCACAGTGTGAGGTGTTGCCCCGCCCTGTTGGAGCCTCCCCTCCCCCCCCCCCCCCCCATCCCGACCGATCCCGTGAAATCGTCCTAGGGCCACCCAGAAGCGTATCAGAGTGTACCGCTCTGAGGCGGTGTACCGCTCTAAGGCGCTGCTGGCAGGACATGGTTCTCTCCCTCGAAGAGAAGAATAACGTATAGATATAGATGCTTTGTGTAGAGTCGCGATGAGACGAATGCGATATCGCTGATGACTGCCGTTTTAATCACGCTTTGCCATGGAACGTTCTTCTAATGTCACTGCAGGATCGAATGTGCGAGAAATGCTTTGACGCTGTTTAGTAAAATGTACGTTAACTTTTGTCAGCCACCTTGCATGCACTGGTTACACATAGATTTTACCGTTCTGCTACTTTCTGCGAACCTGACGTAACGGCACATTTGGGGGACCTCGCGCAGTACTCCGTGCGTCCGTTCTCACGAAAAAGAAGGAGCACTTAAGCACGTGTACGTTCACACAACTGAGGACTAGAGGACACGCATACCGCTCTCGCCATTTGTAATAGGACTGCTTTCTTAGAGTCACGGGTACGCGGAATTGCAATGCAATAGGATTGTGCAGCCGCGAGTGTTTTTTAAAGATCTATCTCGAGCCTTTTGCTAGGATGCGTTTGCTGGATGAGCTCTACACTAGATTACTCAGCCCTGAGCCCACCGTAAACTTCAGGTCAACGGCAGAACTCTGCGGCGAAAGCTTTACGTGTCGTAATGCTCGACGCGAGTCCTGCCGCCCCCCCCCCCCCCCCCCCCGGACGTTACCTGACCGTGGGAGCGGCCGCTGCCACCGGCCGCGGACTATCTCACAGACTCGTGAACAGGAAGGCGGGCGTTCTAACCAGCTGACCTGACCAGCTGACCAGCTAACCAGCTGACCAGCCTAACAGTCTAACAGTCTAACAGTCTAACCAGCTGGGGACGGGAGTGCACTGCGGGACGGGACGATTTCAGATACAGTTTGGCGGTGTGTCTCCCACCTGATGTTGGTGCTCATTGTCGGCCGGGCGCTGCTCGCACAGCGCCTGGCCGCCCGGTCGGTGTCAGGCGCCAGGAACATCAACACCTGATTACGACCGGCCACCGGCCCGGCCCGGGACGCGCAGCGACCGCAGCTGGGGAGGCAGGCCCGCCGGCCCGGCAGCCAACACTGGTAGGGTGTGGCACATTGGGGGGACGGGACCCACCGGCGGCGCGGGACCTGCCGATGGGGCAGGACTCATCGGCGGGACAGGACCCACCGGCGGGGCAGGACCCACTGACGGGACAGAACCCACCGGCGGGGCAGGACCCACCGGCGGGGCAGGATCCACCTACGGGGCAGGACCCACTGGCGGGGCAGGATTGCACACCGCAGGCGGCGCGTGTCTGTGCCGCCAGGACCGCGCGGTGACGTTAGGCCGCGGGCCTGCTCCGACAGACGGCGAGTCTGAGTCTGTCCCAGCAAACGGTGTATCTGTACAGGCAGAGCGAGTATCTATGTCGGCGGACGGCTTATCTGTACCGGCGACAGGTGCTTTTTCACTGCACATTGTATTTGCACCGGCAGACCTGTATGTCTTCCCAAACATCGTATTTGCCCCCGACGGCCGCTGTATCTGATCCCGTAGGAAGACTGGATCTGTCCCTGCCGCTGTTCCTGTAGAAACTGTTAGTACTGCTCGCTTTACACATCTGTCTGTGTTTTCCGTTAGCGGACAGAGAACCCTCACACCTGTGGCCGTCACCGCAGACCCTGTCGCCGCTGCCTTCCTTCACATCGCATCTGTTTCGGCCGAGCGCCTCCCTGTCTCCCTCTGTCTTCCGTCACACCGCTTCTCCTCCGGCCTCCCTGTCTCTCTGTCTCCCTTCACACCGCTTCTGCTCCGGCCGAGTGTCTCCCTGTCTCCCTCTGTCTCCCTTCGAGCCGCTTCTGCTCCGGTCTCTCCGTCTCCCTCTGTCTCCCTTCACACCGCTTCTGCCCCAACCGAGTGCCTCCCTGTCTCCCTCTGTCTCTCTTCGCACCGCTTCTGCTCCGGCCGAGCGTGTTCGTGAGCCTGCGGGGGCGCGGGGAGGGCGGAGGGGGGGGGCGACCCTGTTGACCGTGCCGCCGGCCCGATAACGTCAGAGAACGGCGCCAGGTGACGCCCGACGACACAGGAGCCGACGCCTTTCATGTCGCCGGCACCGCCGCCGGCCACGCCCGAGCCGCGCCACGCGGAGCGCGCTGCGCTGCTGCTGAGTGAGAAGCACGCCGGAAGAACAGCGGAGCGTCAGAGCTGCGTGACACGCTCGTCAGCGGGCTGCCTTCAGTGCTGGACGGTCGGGTGGGCGGGCTGAGTGCGAGCGGAAAGACTCGGAAAGTTGGAAAGCCGCGCGCGCGACGGCGGTTGAAGCAGGCTCGCCGGCGCCCGCCCGCACGTCGCCCAGATAAGCTTGCACCCGGACCTTGTGCGCCGTCGATCAAGGCCGGTTCGGCCAGACGCCATAGCCTCTCCACTACACTCTAACGCGATCAACTGATCAACTGACACCGCCAGACTCTAACGTGATCAACTGATCAACTGACGCCACCAGATTATAACGCGATCAACTGATCAACTGACGCCACCAGATTATAACGCGATCAACTGCTCAACTGACGCCACCAGACTCTAACGTGATCAACTGATCAAATGGCGCCACCAGATTATAACGCGATCAACTGATCAACTGACACCCCCAGGAGCATACGGCGCGGCCGCTCAGCTGACCAGGGCTGGAACGCCGCAGCCGACGCAGAGGAGAGGCGTGGGGGAGCAGGGGCGGATCCAGAGGGAGGGGCACGGGGTCATGCCCCCGCTCCCCCTGGGCCCCAAAGGAGCCCACAGGCTCCAAAGCGGCCCAAAGCAGGCCGAATAGATGCTTTTTTAACCACAAAGCGCAACAAAATTGGATGTCTTTGGGCTTTCAGTCGTCCAAGACGCAAGTCCAAATCGCAAGCGAAGGTGAAGGGCCCACGAGTAGAAAGGCTTTCAGTCGTCCAAGACTAGTCGCAAGCGAAAGTCAAGGGCCCGCGAGTGGGCAAAAATTTTCTTTGCTGATTGGGAGAGTCGTGATCGGGATATCAGAAGGCTTATTACGCTGTTCAGTGGCCCTAAACTGTTTCCGGGGGGGGGGGGGGCTATATGCACACTTGCAGGGTCAAACTGATCGTTCAGGAGCCTTTCGTGCTGCACTTACTTTATTCGCGTTTACCCGGATGGCCTGGACTGTTTCTGAGCCCTTCCTGCTAGTGTGCTGGGGTACCCTTGTCAAACAGGGGCCTTCCACGGATTCCTCCCATTCGCCCGAAAGGCTCTGCACGCTATAGCCGGGACCCCACACGTTAACCTGCCGGGGGTATTCTTGGTTGCTCAGGAGTCCTTCACGTTGGTCTCGGTTAACCTACCGACACACTCGTGATATGCTCATGGGCCCTCTACATCGGCCTAGGCTCCTTCCAATTCTCTGTCACTTGCTTAGGGCCCTCCACTTTCGTCGAGGGTCCATCTGATAGTTTTCTGGGGCGCACTCGGTCGCTCTGGCCTTCCAAATTGGGTCTTGGGTACTTTATATATCGATGGAGGGCACTACACACTTGCCGGGGCTCTATCTGGTCGCATTCTTGGCCAAACTGGATTGTTTGGGGGCCCTGAAAGATGGGTTTTTGAATGGAGGGCCATACGCTCTTGTCGCGGGCCTACCTGATGACCTGCTCGGGCACACTCAGTCGTTCTGGGTTCCTCTACATTGGGCCTTGGGTGTTTCCTACTTTATTGGAGGGCCTTACGTTTTTGTCGGGGGCCCTATCTGTTGACATGCTCTGGCGCACTCGATCGTTTAGGGGCCCTCTTCATTGTGTCGTGGGCATTTCTTATTTGAATGAAGGGCCATGTGCCTCATAGCTGCTAACCTGCTCGGGCACAACCGATCGTTCGGGGCCCTCCATGCTGTGTCTTGGGCGTTTATCTTTTTAATGGATGACCCTATATTATTGGCAGGGCCCCATCTATTAATCTGCTCAGGCCGGTGGCGGATATAGGGGGGAGGGCACGTGACCATGTCCCATCCTATCCGCCACCGGCCTGTATCCGCCACCGGCCTGTATCTGCCACCAGCCTGGACCCGCCACCGGCCTGAATCCAACACCGGCCTGTATCGCCACCGGCCTGTATCCGCCACCGGCCTGGACCCGCCACCGGCCTGAATCCAACACCGGCCTGTATCGCCACCGCCCTGGACCCGCCACCGGCCTGAATCCAACACCGGCCTGTATCGCCACCGGCCTGTATCCGCCACCGGCCTGGACCCGCCACTGGCCTGAATCGCCACCGGCCTGGGCAGCTTCATAGATGGGGCCCTGCCAAGAACAAAGGGCCATCCATTCAAACTGGCCACGACACAACGTCCGGTGTTGAATAGTCGAGGGAAACTCTGCATAATTTATCTGCAGCAGAAAAGGCAGACGCGTTAACCCTATGAGAGGATGACAGACATTTCGCCACCAGCAGCAGCCAACTCAGCACGCCTTACGGTGGCGAAGGTCATTAGGCCCAGCAGGTCAGAAGGTCAGTAGCGGAGGTCAGTAGGGTCACGACTTGACCGACGCGCATCGCCAGTGCATCAAAATCGCCGCAGCAATGTATGCCATGGAGACCAAAATGCTTTATTAAAGCCCCGATATTGACCGAAATAAACAGAAAATCATTATATTGATAAGCAGGAGACCAAAGTTACAGAAAGGAACACAAAACGGCTGATGGCCCGGAATCGACCTTAAAAGATATCATTTTCTGATCAAAATCGTGCAGTTTGGCACGCTGCGCACGGTCGTCCCGCGCCCCGCGCAACAGCACGCTACTGGCGTCTATAAGTCTCAGCATAGACACATGCGGCTAAAGCGGATACCCTGTGCTGCAGAGAGCCGACACATTCAAGTCCCTGGCGCTCTAACAGAGCGGGGACGTTCAAGTCCCTGGCGCTCTAACAGAGCAGAGACACTCAAGTCACCGGCGCTCTAACAGAGCCGACACATTCAAGTCCCTGGCGCTCTAACAGAGCAGAGACGTTCAAGTCACCGGCGCTCTAACAGAGCAGAGACGCTAAGTCACCGGCGCTCTAACAGAGCCGACACATTCAAGTCCCTGGCGTTCTAACAGAGCCGATACATTCAAGTCACCGGCGCTCTAACAGAGCCGAGGTACGCAGCCGTTCGGAGCTCCCCAGAACACAGACAAAACTTGTGTCGGCAAACGTCACATTTTCTCCCAAATCGGGATAATTTTGAGCATGTTCTGGCAAAATCACCCAGCATATTGTCAAAGGCTCTTCGCTGATGGAGAGAGGCATCCCTGGTCCCCTCATCAGGCCGACACCTAGCCGTCCCTGCTGCCCAGGTCAGCTCCCAACAGTCGCCCAGGTCCCCGTCCGGGGCACCGCCGTCGTCCTGCGGGTCTCTTCGTCGGCGGCGCCGCGGCCGCGCCAACCTTGCCGCGCATCCATCATGGGCGCCAAGATTGTCTTCATTAAACGGCCCCCCGCGCAGCACCCAGCGGGGGGGGGGGGCGTTGGAGGGGAGGGGAGAGAGATTCGTGAGCCGCGCGCGAGGACGGCAGGGCGCCCCCCCCCCCCTCCCTTCTACCCCCTGTTTTAGCGGTGGGACGCGCTGCGTCGGGTGTGTTGCGCTACAGTATTTCTCCAACAATGTGCTGCAGGCCTCATGGCATTTCGTATGTAGTTCGGGTAGTAAACGAAAGCATGAATCTTGATAGGCAGGTCTTCGCAACATTATAGTCGGTTGAACGACGGTGAATATTATCTGCCACCCAGACGAGGCACGTCCAAGGGCCGGTCTTGCGCACATGACATTTTACCGGGCCCTTGATATTCTTGTTGTGAAGCTAATTTGCTAACCTCCCTAGGGATGCATTAAACGTGTGTGTGTATACGTCTGTGCAAACAGCTTACATACCACACCCAAAAATCGCAAATATTTTAGCCGATACAATGTCTGTTTCCACCATCGTAAGCATTTTGCATTTTCCCCGGTGTTTATCATAGCTCACTTTTAATGTGACGTTTTCTCTGCCGTTATTTGGTGTGGTTTGTATGGCGCGTCTTGACATTATCGCGGTTCGTATGGTGGTTAAATGCTGATGTTATGTTGGCCCCGGGTTTTCTCCGTCAGCGCCGCTGGATCTGGCCGTCGGGATGCGTCGCTCGCTCGGTCTGTTTGCTCCCGCCGAGTGCCATCTCGCGTCATGTTCTTCGGCGCGTGACCGGTGGCTGCCCACAATCGCCGCCGCTGCACCCCCGTCGACGGATTGCGCTGCGGCACGTGCCCTGCCTGCGGGCAGCTCCCCACCCGTGGCGGTCCACAGGCAGTGCGAGCGAATCGCGACAGACCGCGCTCCGATTTACGGCCACGGGCACGGTGCTCGACAGTGATTACGGCGTCTAATGCTTCCGCCGCGTGCTGTGTTTCAGGGGCGGAGCCAGGCATTGCAGCAGAGGCGCACTGCCCGATGGCACATTTCAAGGACACACGGAATGGAACTGTGTCTAGGGACACGGTCAGCAATTGACTCACTCAGGGTCATCCCCAAAAGTCGACGCTCCCCCCAGGAGCTCTTGCTGGGTGCGCGCCTGCGCGACACGGCCGCGCCCCGAGTCAATGATAACCAGGACTGCCATTAGCATATCAATGCGGCCACACCGCATTCATTGGCGACGACAGACGGTGGTAATTTTGTCCAGACCGAGTGTGAAATGGGTCTCTGATCGGGCAGCGCGGGGGAGAATCGCGGGGAGGGGGGGGGGGGGGGGGAGGGGCGCCGACGGGCGGCCGCGGCCGCAGAGCGTTATCTAATTAGCGCTCCCCACGCGGCGACAGATGAGTCGATGTAATTAGGATCGGGCCGGCCAGATTCCGGCGGCCCATTGGGACGGGAAACGCGGCGGTTAAATCATGTTTGTCCCCGTCCGGCCGGTGGGCATCGCGCCACGCGACGTTTGTGCCCGCGGAATGGCCCGGCGATGGCGAGGCCGGGCTGTTCCGGCGTGATTTCAGAACAGCTGGCCACACTCTCGGGCGGAGTCGCAGGAGGCGACGTCAGGAAGTTTGTGGAAGGCTTTCAGATATGTTTCAGATGCGCGCCTTGGCAGTGTCGTGCTGGTTTAGATACAGCGCCGCGGTTTGGGGTTAAGTGTGCTGCACTCGTTAGGGATTTAAATAGTGCAAACCAGATGCCTGACCTTATGACGATGATCACAGCCTCAGGACATTTGGCTTCCTGAGTATGCCTCAGAAAATGACGCCGTTAACCAGATGTGCTCTTTGAGAGGTGTTGCATAACATAAATGCACGATGTCGAGATTCATAAATAGCTCAACGTGTAAATATTCATAAACATCCGCACGTATTCGCAGATATAAAAAAGTGACAAATGGCTATGGTCGCGAACATCACACGGAGGAGGAGACAGGAGCTCGGTGTGGAACGATTTCAAGGCTTGATGAAAATATCTCCCGCAACATGACGCTCCTTTTTCCAAATGATCGACGTGACGCCATCTCGAAGGGCGATTATGATTCGCTCTCGTGTCGAGCCCGAGGGGTAGCACCGAACGGAATGCGACAATTCCCGCCGGGTATCACGACGCTCACCATTTGGAGCGGCGGCTCGTACTCACCCTGATCTTAGCCTCGGACAAATTTGTGTAGAGCGATATCTCCTCGCGCATACTCATGTCGGGGTACCTGCGAAACAGTGGGCACGGGGTAAGAACAAACACAGGCCTCGAGGCGCGGGTCGGGGGCACGAGCTCACCTCACCGCCGGCGTCGTCTGTTCACCATCGCGAGCTCGCTTGGCTGTAGAAGAATCGACGATGCAGGGCATCCGGCTCAGTGAGCACAATGCAAGACAGGCAGGGCACTTGCGTTGTTACGTAAATCCCATCATAAGCGAATCACAAGCGAGGCATGAGAACAGTCCGCCGAACAACGATAGGGGTTGCATAAGTTTCCGAGCCAAGACTAACATGCAATGTCCATGGCCACAAGGGCACTGGCAACGGAGGCACATGTACGCGACATTTTTCTTAACCAGCAACAGCGTGTTTTCGTACGCGCGTGATGGCTTCCTGCAGACAGCCTGCCCCTGCCCCTGCCCCTGCCCCTGCCCCTGCCCCTGAGAAATTAATCCCGCAGATAGCGAGCATTCACCCGACTCAGCCCTGACCAATCGCTGCGCGATAAGAGCTGCGTATCTGAACACGAGTTCCGGGTTCGAGTCTAGGAGCGTGTGCTCTTCAAACCAACGCGCGCAACGTCGTTTGGCAGCTGAGCAGAGATGGCCCCTGGGGCGGTCTCAACACGCGCACGACACAGCCGGAGCCGCGAGCCTGGCGAGCTCAGGAGCCTGGCTAGCTCAGGAGCCTTGCCAGCTCAGGAGCCTGGCTAGCTCAGGAGCCTTGCTAGCTCAGGAGCCTGGCGAGCTCAGGAGCCTGGCTAGCTCAGGAGCCTTGCCAGCTCAGGAGCCTGGCTAGCTCAGAAGCCTTGCTAGCTCAGGAGTCTGGCTAGCTCAGCGGTCAGGAGTACTGTTGAGCTCGAGCCGCGCTAGCTGGGTAGTTGACTGGGGAGTACAAGCGCCGGATATGTTGGCGTAACGGGGCTCGGACCGTGCGCAGGCCGAACAGATCCAGATCCGATCCGACCCGACCCCGAACAGAACAGATCCGTGCACCTGCGGTCTGCAGAATCAAAGCACAAGTAATGTCATCCCGGTTAAAGAGCGTTAAGGATGTTTCGCGGCGTTTGCGGCCCACCCAAACAAGGCAATATCATGTATTGTTGCATTTCAAGGCAGATCTTGCGTTTCGTGATTTAGCTCGTGTAAAAACCAAGCAAAGCACAACAAAACACCGTGACCCTCCCGGAGGTACACCTCAAAATGAGCGACAATGCGGATTGTGAGGTCCGTGCTTTTGAAACATCGCGGGAGGGGCAAAACGTCACGGGGTCAAAAGCGGTTAGCGAAAAAGAGAAATGCATAATCTAATCAGGTAAATAAGTATAACGTAACGACTAGGACAAAACTCCGGACATTTAAGTGGCGGCTGACATGGGATCCCGCGGCTCCGAGCTGCGGCTGACATGGGATTCCAGGGCTCCGATTTGCGACTGACTTGGGATTCCGCGGTTCCGAGCTGCGACTGACATGGGGTTCCGGGGCTCCGAGCTGCGGGTGACATGGGATTCCGCGACTCCGAGCTGCAACTGACGTGGGGTCCCGAGGCTCCGCGCTGCGACTGACGTGGGATCCCGCGGTCCCGAGCTGCGGTTGACATGGGGTCCCACGGCTCCGAGCTGCGGCTGACATGGGATCCCGCGGCTCCGCGCTGCGAATGACGTTGGATCGCGCGGCTCCGCACCGCCACTCAAACGGGACGTCTACGACCCCGGGCGGTTATGCCTCGGGTCCTCACGGTGCAGCGTCGCAGCTCCGGCGTGACCTGGGGCCTCCCGGGGCAGCCGTGACTCAGGCCGCTCCTCGGGTGACGTCAGGTGGGAGCCGAGAGGGCGGCCGACGATACAGGAATCGGCATCGGCGATAAACGCGGCACGAACCCGGAACTCCCACCGCCGCTGCTCAAACACCCAGGCGTATACACCGCTCCGCCACCCCAGCGGGCGCGCCGAACACCGCAACACCTCGCGGCGGCCCTCAAGGGCGTGAGCATGGATGCTTTACAGAGGTGGACGCGGAAGGTGCCCCCGAAAGGCGCTCGTTGTCCAGGCGCCGACGGCGGGCGAGGGGGGAGGCACCAGGGAGATGGGGGGGGGGGGGGGGCACCTGGCAGACGGGCAGGGGAGCTGAACGTTCGCCTTTATCCGCGGATGGAGGACGATGACGAAACAAAATGCAATTATTCGTAGAGGTGGTCGAGGTTAGGAAGGCAAGATCATCAGTAAACAGAGGGTAGGCAAGTCCCAGTGAAATACAATTTAGGATGCTAGGATATCGAACGATCAGACTGGGCAAGCGCGCACGGTGTAATCTTAGGTAGTGGCGGAGGATCAGGAGACCAGGATGTGTCAACCGTAGTTTCCGGTTGTAGAGAGTAATTCGGCGGGGAGGTTACATCAAACGTAACGTTCGGTGTCTACGAAACCATTCGGCGAGGCCAGTGTGTCGAACGTGGTTTTCGCTTCTGTTTCCTTTGTTTAAGAGGCGAGGCGTGTGACAGTGGTTGTCCGGCGGAACAAAACGAACATTTAGTTAAATATTTACAGCTGTAGTTAACCACTCGGTGCTCTTATCACAAGCGATGCCATTCTAAATATATGGTCTATTTCAGCTGACACGCCACACCGAGAACTGCCTGATCTCGCCAGCCTACCGCTGACTTCACTCGGTTCCGTGAGATTTCCCCGCCCCAATCTGACCCCGGCAGTTGACCTCTACCTGACAGCTGACCTTGACAGCTGATCCCGGACTTGATCCCGGCAGCTGACCCCCATCTGCCCCCCAGATGACCCTTGACCCCGCCAGTCACCCCGCGCCACTGACCGATTGCGCGCGAATGTCGACTCGAGCTCCTGCAGCTGCTGGGATGTGAAGTGGGTGCGCTGCCGGCGCTGGCGCTTCTTCTTGCCGTCCTTGCCCTCCTCTGTGGTGTCGGCCGACTGCGACGGCTGCTCGCGGGGCTGCTCGCCGCCTGTCGGCACAGAGTAAACGGTCAGCCAGCCGCACAGGCAGGTCAGCGTTAGGGGCTCGCCGCCTGTCGGCACAGAGCAAACGGTCAGCCAGCCGCACAGGCAGGTCAGCGTTAGGGGCTCGCCGCCTGTCGACACAGAGCAAACGGTCAGCCAGCCGCACAGGCAGGTCAGCGTTAGGGGCTCGCCGCCTGTCGGCACAAAACAAACGGTCAGCCAGCCGCACAGGTAGGTCAGCGTTAGGGGCTTTGCTCTGTTAAATAAATTGAGGGGCGGAAGAGCCAAAAATGGCTGAGTCTTCATCCCCCCCCCCCCCCCCTCCGGGGGAAGGGTGGAGAAGGCGTCAGCTATGACTGTCAAGGAACAGGAAGCAGGGAGCGTCAACAGTGGCCATTAGAAGTCATGGAGCGCCGACAGTGAAGAGCAGAGGTCAGCAAATGTTGTCAGCAATGTCACTGGCCAGTGCATGTTAGCAGTGACGGTCAGCGACCGTCGTCATTGGCAGAGATGGTCAGAAATCTGTCGACAGTTACCGTCCACTGTCGCCGGACAGCTTTCTGAGGCTCCGTGGCGTATTGAGGTCACCAGGTTGGATTGAGCCTGGGTGGACGCACGTTAGGCATTCGTAGAAGAACGCCCCCGGGGCCGGGCTTTGCAAAATGGCGGGAAAGTTATTGGACGAAAGGCTCATTTCTAGTGCCTTTCAAACTGATCTTATGCCTGTGCCGTCTACACCCACATCGATAACATATCGGCGGGGAAGGCGAAAGCGGCGAGAAGGAGCGGCAGAGGAAACAGCTGTTCACATCTCTATAACTATGAGCATTAGTCATGTGGTGTCGGACGGAAAGAAACGATGTAAAAATCGTGTCAAATATACTTGTGCATTCCTTCGAAAACATCGACGGCTCATTTTTGGGAAAGATGTCATACAATCATGAACTGTCAATGCAAACGAATCTGAAACGTTTCACCTTCCGAATAATGTGTAATATTCTGAGTGATTAGGGCTTTACGACGCACCACGCTGCTGAAGCTATATGATGCCGCCCGCCTCTCACCCTGCCAGGATAGGATGTAGCATTGTGTGCGATTACGGCTTTACAGTGTACTCTGCTGCTGAAACTATATGATGCTGCCCGCCTCTCACCCTGCCAGGATAGGGTGTAGCATTGTGTGCGATTACGGCTTTACAGTGTGCTCTGCTGCTGAGACTATATGATGCTGCCCGCCTTTCACCCTGACAGGATAGGGTGTAACATTGTGTGCGATTACGGCTTTACAGTGTACTCTGCTGCTGAGATTATATGATGCTGCCCGCCTTTCACCATGAAAGGATAGGGTGTAACATTGTGTGCGATTACGGCTTTACAGTGTACTCTGCTGCTGAGACTATATGATGCTGCCCGCCTTTCACCATGAAAGGATAGGGTGTAACATTGTGTGCGATTACGGCTTTACAGTGTACTCTGCTGCTGAGACTATATGATGCTGCCCGCCTTTCACCATGGCAGGATAGGGTGTAACATTGTGTGCGATTACGGCTTTACAGTGTACTCTGCTGCTGAGACTATATGATGCTGCCCGCCTTTCACCATGAAAGGATAGGGTGTAACATTGTGTGCGATTACGGCTTTACAGTGTACTCTGCTGCTGAGACTATATGATGCTGCCCGCCTTTCACCCTGGCGGGATAGGGTGTAACATTGTGTGCGATTACGGCTTTACAGCGTACTCTGCTGCTGAGACTATATGATGCTGCCCGCCTTTCACCATGAAAGGATAGGGTGTAACATTGTGTGCGATTACGGCTTTACAGTGTACTCTGCTGCTGAGACTATATGATGCTGCCCGCCTTTCACCCTGGCGGGATAGGGTGTAACATTGTGTGCGATTACGGCTTTACAGCGTACTCTGCTGCTGAGACTATATGATGCTGCCCGCCTTTCACCCTGGCAGGATAGGGTGTAGCATTGTGTGCGATTACGGCTTTACAGTGTACTCTGCTGCTGAGACTATATGATGCTGCCCGCCTTTTACCCTGGCAGGATAGGGTGTAGCATTGTGTGCGATTACGGCTTTACAGTGTACTCTGCTGCTGAGACTATATGATGCTGCCCGCCTTTCACCCTGGCAGGATAGGGTGTAGCATTGTGTGCGATTACGGCTTTACAGTGTACTCTGCTGCTGAGACTATATGATGCTGCCCGCCTTTCACCCTGGCAGGATAGGGTGTAACATTGTGTGCGATTACGGCTTTACAGCGTACTCTGCTGCTGAGACTATATGATGCTGCCCGCCTTTCACCCTGCCAGGATAGGGTGTAACATTGTGTGCGATTACGGCTTTACAGTGTACTCTGCTGCTGAGACTATATGATGCTGCCCGCCTTTCACCCTGGCAGGATAGGGTGTAACATTGTGTGCGATTACGGCTTTACAGTGTACTCTGCTGCTGAGACTATATGATGCTGCCCGCCTTTCACCCTGGCAGGAGAGGCAATCACAATGCGGAACGTTGCAAAACATCATGTGCACGAACAAGCGAGATTACGCCCTCTAAAACATACGTATTATCAAAAATAGTCCTTTATGAGCGATCACAAATGTATCATCCTCCAAAGGTATGACCGAAATTGGCCCCGGGCGGCTCAGCCGGGCTTTATGAAGCCAGGCCGCTGCGTCACCGGCCGACCGCTAACCAGCTGGAGCGGTGAACACCCTTACGGTCCGACCGCTAACCAGCTGGGGCGGTGAACCACTTCACCGACCCACCGCAAACCAGCTTGGGCGGTGAACACCCTCACCGGCCGACCGCTAACCAGCTGGAGCGGTGAACACCCTCACCGGCCGACCGCTAACCAGCTGGAGCGGTGAACACCCTCACCGACCCACCGCGAACCAGCTGGGGCGGTGAACGTCCTCACCGACCCACCGCGAACCAGATGGGGCGGTGAACACCCTCACCAGCCGGCCGCTAACCAGCTGGAGCGGTGAACACCCTCACCGGCCTATCGCTAACCAGCTGGAGCGGGGAACACCCTCACCGACCCATCGCGAACCAGCTGGGGCGGTGAACACCCTCACCGGCCGACCGCTAACCAGCTGGAGCGGTGAACACTCTCACCGATCGACCGCTAACCAGCTGGGGCGGTGAACACCCTCACCGGCCGACCGCTAACCAGCTGGGGCGGTGAACACCCTCACCGGCCGATTGGTCCAGCTGATGAGCTTTTTATCGCGCGGGCAAACTCATCCGGCTGATCCAAACAATAACACGGGCCGGCACGGCCGCGCCGGGGCGCGCCAAAACGGGCGCGCGAACGGCGCCGACACCGACCGGGCTGTGGGAGCGACGACAGCGACGGAAGGGACGGAGCGACGGAAGGGACGGAGCGACAGAGCGAAAGGAGCGGCGGGAGTGATGGAAGGGACGGAGCGACAGAGCGAGAGGAGCGACGGCAGCGATGGAAGGGACGGAGCGACAGAGCGAGAGGAGCGACGGCAGCGATGGCAGTAGCGAGATAAAATGTCCCACACACATTTGGCAAGGGAGGTACGGGCACGGGTGGGTTGAACATGGTAATAAGCGCCAGATTAAACACTATGAGAGGATGCGCTATGTGACACTTGCCACACCGCAGCTGCCAGATCTGTGTGGCAGCAGCTATGGCCAGTCGCGTTTGAGTTACCAAAATCCTAGCATTCCTTTTTTTCTTCTGGCGCTTCATTGATCTACTATTGTTCACGTCAATTCTACCATTCCAGTTATAGCTTATGCATGAGCCCGCTGGTCTTTGCTGCTTTGTAAGTCTTTTTGTTGCTTTTTGGTAGGCTTCTTCCAATAGTTAGAAGGCCAGCGAAGACCCCTCCAAAAGCGAAATTAAATCCTCCCGTGTGGTTATGACTGGCGGGAGACCAGCATCACCAGACCAGCATCACCAGACCAGCATCACCAGACCAGCGTCACCAGACCAGCATCACCAGACCAGCATCACCAGACCAGCATCATCAGACCAGCGTCACCAGACCAGCATCACCAGACCAGCATCACCAGACCAGCATCACCAGACCAGCATCACCAGACCAGCATCACCAGGCCAGCATCACCAGACCAGCATCACCAGACCAGCATCACCGGACCAGCATCATCAGACCAGCATCACCAGACCAGCATCATCAGACCAGCATCACCAGATCAGCATCATCAGACCAGCGTCACCAGACCAGCATCACCAATATGCACCAGGCGGCCAATTTGATAACACACAAACAAGGGGCAGCCAGGAGGGCCAGCAAGAACAAAACAGCAAAAACAAAAACAAAAACAGCGTCATGGGATCGGAGTCACGGTCTTAAGTGAATATTTATGAACGCACGAGCGACTTTCAGACACCCAATCCAGCGGTCAGGCAATCAGGAACCGTTTAGATCATTAACGCAGTGGGAAAAAGAGATGACCTGAAAGGGATTGGGTACATCAATGGTATTTTGTCATGCTAATATGCTTAAATATGGAGCCTACCTTGATCAGTTACGTGAGCTTTTATTTTGATCAGATTCTTCTAGCAATCATCCCGTGAGGAAGCGCCACATGGCGGGATGTCAATGAAAAGTCGAGGAAAGGTCCCAGTGACGGGTGGAGGCTGGAGCTGTCTGATCTGCTGCGAGAAGACGGCGTTTTCTCACTTTTTGGAACTCATCAGGCTTGTCTCCCCAAACCTGAGGTGCCACAATACCAACGCGTGCTAAGACCACTGCAACCTACAAACGAATCCACGTGTTTTTCTCGTCTCCGTCGCCACCGTCGCCACTGTGAAGTTAAGCTTCACGAAACTCCGTCCCTGGCAACACCTGCCTAGCAAGGAAAGGATTGGGCCTCTACGCATGTGCGTTTCCTCACGCCTCAGCTGTCGTGCGCCGCCCGCTGATGGGACGGAGAGGCGGACCACCCGCTGTCGGTGGTCCTTCCAGAGCAGGACGAGAACGCCGCCGGTGGTCCTCCTCGGGAGTGAGGACCGCCCGCCGTCGGTGGTCCTTCCAGAGCAGGAGGAGAGCGCCGCCGGTGGTCATCCTCGGGCGAGAGGACGCCGCCGTTGGTGGTCCTCCTCGGGAGTGAGGACCGCCCGCCGTCGGTGGTCCTCCTCGGGAGTGAGGACCGCCCGCCGCCGGTGGTCCTCCTCGGGCGAGAGGACGCCGCCCCGTCAGCGCCGCTGGTCGGCTCCTATTGCGGCCCAAACATCGATTCAGGCCGCGTACCTGATCACCGGCCGTTTGTCGGAGCGCTAACGACCTGGCGGCCCATCCGGCGACCGGCTGCACCCCCTCCCCCCCCCCTCCCCGGCCGGGGCTGACCCGTCCGGCGCACGTGCTGCCGGCGGGGAATGCTCAGGACCCAGGCGGCGGGGCCGGCTGGGGACCCAGGTGGTGGGACGGCTGGGGACCCAGGCGGCGGGACAGCTCGGGACCCAGGCGGCGGGACCGGCTTGGGGCCCAGGAATCTAGGAGGGACAAAACCTAGATTCCAGGGGCAGGAATCTAGGAGGGACAAACTGACCTAAAAACTTAGTTTTAAACGGAAAAATGTAAAAACGCATATTCTTGAGTCGAAATTGGAAGGGAGAAAACCCCGGTTGAAAAAAATAGAGGGGACATGTCCCCTCCCCCATGCCCCCAGTAATCACAGTCGTGCGCCGTTTGTCAGGTGATCGCGAGCCTCTGTCGCCTGCTCTGACTGCGCCGCCGCCGCCGCCGCCGCCGCTGGCGGGCGGCCGATCCCCCTGCCCCGTTGGCGGGTCACGTGCCCTCGTGTGACGGTGGACGTCCGCCACCTCCGCCTGTAATTAATGACGCGCCGCCGATGGCCGCTTCAATGGCTCAATAGGGCCGGCGCGGCCGGCGCCCGGTGTCCGTCCGGTGTCAGCCCGGTGTCCGCCCGGGGTCCGCCCGGAGTCCGCCTGGGGTCTGCCCGGTGTCCGCCCGGTGTCCGCCCGGGTCCGCCGGTGTCCGCCCGGTGTCCTCTCGGCGTCCGCTCGGCGTCCGCCGTGTCGCCGCACCGTAATGGTGGTCATACGGCAGTGGTCCGGCCGGGCTGCTCTCAAGGGGCGCCAGTCTGTCCGGGAGGGGGTCAGGAGGGCGAACACACCGCATCAGGGCCCGGGACGCGGCCGGACCGAGCTGGGATCACCGGCGCCGGCCAACAGCCCGGTCTCTCAGCTGTTTACTGCAGCAGCGGCCGATATCGCACACGGAGATCAGGACGAGCTGAGCGAACTGAATCAGCTGGAAGCATTTGGCTTGGTACACGGAATATGGACGACAATGCTGCATTTTCGTTTTCTAGTCAGTTGATGGTTCCAGCTTTAAGACAAAAGTGGGCAAAATCGAAGCAAAAATTGGTCTGGCGAGTTTTGAGGAATGTATAGTTGCTTTTTTCGCACAGCAACCCAGCTTTCTTCGCAAAACTACAACCACGATGCAGACCTCTTTTGGTACGCATCGGCCCAAATGCCTTTAGATAAGCTTGCGGTAGAGGCCTGATGACATTTGATGGATGTCAAATAAAGTTTCACGAGTAGCGCATAACCTTGGTGCTTGTCTGAGTAACTTGGCCCTTTAGCATGCTTTTCGGCTTTTCAAATGCAGATTTTCATTTTCATCATCACACACATTCACATGCTTATGTGAATCTCTTAATGCACGGGGGGGGGGGGGAGGAGGCATTGGGTGTTCGTGGGATAGCCTCTTCCCATTCCTCCTTCTTTGGCTGCAGGTCCCAAACCCATAGGCGGCCGTATCGCGCCAGACATTTGTTGTGATTGTTGTTGTAGTCAGGCGCGATTTTGAAACGGGAATTCCAATGCGTGCGACATGCATTTTGGCAAATTCGACTGATACAGCGCTACAGAATGAGTCGAGGGCAGCCTTTTTCTACGGTTAGAGAGCAGAGAGCACCCGGGTAATCGCGTCAGGGTCGTCTTGTACGGGCCACTAAAGATTTCTCATCATTTTCTTCGCGTCATGGCAAAGGTATCATGCGTCGTGGCGTTATTTTGTCTCCATTATCCAACGGACTGAGCTTGTGAAACGAGCAACACAATGTCCTTTTCCTGGAAAAAGGTAGTAATTCGTGTAAAAAGACACTTTTTAGCCCAGCAGTAGTAAAATAACGGACATGTAACCATTTTTGCGGCATGCTGTTCACTTGCCTGGACCACGATGCTACGAGCGGAGATCTACGCCACATTTGAAGATGCCGTTCTACAAGGTCTTTTTAGCATTTGGTCCGAGACGTTTCATTGGATGGATTCTGGAATCAGCGCCCACCCTCAGCGGTGCGTGTTGGGTGATCCTTGGACCCAAACTCCGATCCTGAATTCCTGGTCAGTGGCAGAGGTCCCAATTAAGAGCATCACGCGCGTCGCCATATTTGAAAGCCACACGTTCCACAAATCGTGCCTTGGGCTAGAGCCATATCGGTCCAGGAGAAAGTGTGCTACTTTCCGCATACCACACTAAGCGTGTTTTTTCGATAACTCAGTCCTTTTAAATGAGTGGTCCTTAAATAAGCCACGATTTGTAAGAGCTAGATCGGCATCTGAAATATCGTCAGGTTTTGCGTACAGTCCTTGGCGAAGGCTGTTTTCTGGCGCCGAGCACTTTAAGCATCTCCACATTGCACTCGCCCCGGCTCTAAGCCCTTTAATCGGCAGAAATACGAGAAGACGCGGCGCGGTCGCCCGCAAATGGTTTTTAAACGACCGGCGGAGAAGGCAGCGGGCCGGCGTCGGGGGCGCGACCCCCGTCCCCTGGCCGCTGGTCATTACCGCGACGCGGCGGCCGGGTCGGGTCAAATTAGCGCGTCATTATTCACGTTGCTCGCGCGGCGGCTTACGGTGCGGCGGCAGCGAGGCCGCGGCAGACCCGCACCGGCTTTACCGGCTGACCGCGGAAGCAATTTGCCATCGGAGACAACGATGTATCAAAGCCGCCCGGCGACTGCGCATGCGCGGTGACGCCGCGCGGCGACATGAAAAGGGTTCAGCGTTCAGCGCCGAGGGCTTCAAAGGCACCGCCGCGCGTGCCGCGATGGTGACAAGTCAATTCAGTGGGCGCCTCCGCTCGGGTACCTTTCTGTTGCCAAAAACGTGACAAGTTGGGCCGCCGGGCTGAGGGATGGCATGGATCGCTCTTTTCGTTTCAAAGTTTGCTTCCACAGAATCTGGGCCCGTAACATTATCATCCAGTTTTGGCTGATGACTATATGGTATGACTAAACTGTATATATCTGCATCTTTGACTAAAGACTGTATGGTGGCACCTATAGTAGCACTGGTGCACTGGTGCAGCACTGGTGTACGGTGGCACTAATCGAATGTGTCAGCGCAATCAGGTTCAGCGCAATCAGGTTCAGCGCAATCAATGTCAGGTTGAGCGCAATGTGAGACAGGGCCCGCCGAACAACACTGCACAGCGCAAACGTTTACGTCGCTGTGCATATTACGATCTGAAAAATACTTTTGAACAGAATGTCACCCTTTCTGCAGGAAAAATGCGCGATCATGTTTTCCCGCCAAAATGACCAACCGTATTTTAAAAATTGTGTAGCATGTCCAATTTGAGATGTGATGAGGTGTGGGAAGTGAAGCTTAAATGCATTAAATGAAGCTCACCCAATGTTGTGTCTTGCAAACATTGCTATTCAAAATGCCGAATAATTTATTTCGTGTTTCAATCATCTCAAGCTGCAAGTAACCCTTTTGGCAACCAGGTGGATACTACTATTTATTATCCCTCGCACCATTCATAAAGGCGTGCGTGGCAGATTAGTTGGGAGTAAGTCACAAACCCACAACCTTCACCCGCTGTTGAAAATTACGGGGGAGAAGCTTCCCAAGCTGCCTGACATGGCACAATACATCTCACGGTCCGCAGTGGTCGTAAGACATGAAAACCCGTCCGGACAGAGGGTCTGGCGGTCCGCCGTGATCTCACGGTCCGCAGTGGTCGTAAGACATGAAAACCCGTCCGGACAGAGGGTCTGGCGGTCCGCCGTGATTGATCACCATCGACAGCCCGCACTGTCTGCACGTGCGCTGACACGCCAGCCGCTTCCGCCGCGCTGTTTCCACTGTCACCGGGCATGACGAGCGTGCCAGGCCGCAGGTCACGGAAGGTCAGGCCGCCCGCGGCGGTTAGCCGCGGACGCTGGGGGACGAGGCGGCGCCGCCGGCGAATCGGAGAGGTCACGAGGGCGGCAGGGATGTGAGTGAAGACCGGAGATCGCTGGGGAGGGGGAGGGCGGGGGAAGGGCGTCCGGAGAGTGAACTCCGACGGCACTATTAGACGTCTGTAAAGACGTGCAACATACTGGCCTGTCGGAGGCATCCAGGGTCTCACTGATCCATTACCATTTTCCTTATTTAGATTCGGTGTTTTCGGTCAAACTGCTTCGCGGAAAGGCGCAGACGCAATCGCGGAAAGCTTAAATTGAGACAAATTATCCGTTGACGTTGTTTAGGGCCTGAAGGGGCCGTGCTAATGGCGCATCTCTGATACACACCTTTCTCCAAACTTGCAAACACGAGCCAGGCACTTCGGTCAGCTCATCCAAAGACAAATAACCCTGCATTTGGACGGGCGAGTGCAGTTTCTGAGCGAGCTCAGACGACTCCGCTGGGTTTGGCTGAAGGGATGCCGTGCTCTCCCCACCCCAGCCGCCGAAGGAGAGAGCGGCGAGGGCAGGGGAGAGGGCCGGGGAGGGGGCGGGCGGGAGGGCGGGCCGCGCGACAGTGGCTGGATGTTTTGATAAGTGATGCGGCGTGAAAAAGGTCCCGACAAAGGGAGTCGCCGAGAACGAAACGCCGCCCGAGACGAACGAGACGGAAACGGCGCGGCAGATACGGGGAGAGACGGGGAGAGCGAAGAGAAAAGGGAGGGGAGGGGCACGCACAGGGAGGGCCACGCTGAGCGGAGCGACAGAGAGGAGGTCGAGGACGCCGACGTACCTCAGAGGAATCATGGAAAATACATGTAGGCAGTCGCTTATGGCAACTGCTCCTCCCCGCGCGAATGAGTGACAAGAATGCCGGGGGCTCATGGATCGAGGTCTCGCCTTTCTCTCCAGCACCCATATCCTCCGACGCGAAATCCCACACCGCTCCTGGCGCATCTCGCGCTTCATCTGCGGCGCGCTTCATGACCCGGGAGATGCTGTTTTAATTCTATCCTCGCACAGTGTGCTTCTCGTCTTCTGGCTACTTCCGATCCTGATGTTGTGCCAGCCAAAGTCCCTTACATCGCTCCCAAGTTGTCCTGCCTGCTGCATGTCATCCCCCTCCCCCTAAAAACGTACCAATACGAGGCGTCACCACGAGGCACCCCTGTGGTACCGTCCGCGCGCGACACGCTGTCCGGTGATGAGAAGCCCGGAAAATCCGGTGCGTCGCGGTCGTCGTCGCCGTCGTCGGTACGTCGTCGCGTCTTCGACGTCGGAGAGAGCGAGAGGGAGGGAGGGGTGGGAGGCAGGCGGGAAGCTCCAGAGGTGGGGCGGTCGCGGCGGGCCATAAAGGCCGCTATCTGCCGTCTATGTACCACTCGTGTCAATAGCGGAGCCAGATTGTTTATCGTGCGCGACGGCAGGCGGTCACCGCTGCCGCTGCTGCCGCGCGGGGCTCCGCAGCAGAAGAAGCTCGCCGGGAGCTGTGGTGGAGTATGTGCTGGCGAGAACCGTGTGTTGTGTGAGAATCCTTAGCCAACCCGGGAGTTGTGACTGAGTATGTGCTGGCGAGAACCATGTGTTGTCTGAGAATCCCCAGTCACCCTAATCCCTGTTATATTGTGATTGATGAAAGAGATGACCAGACGAACGGGGGGAAGACGGGGTGAGATGCATTCGCCATCCAGAGCCGGTTCGGGCGGGGCAGAATTGGGCTCTGACGACGGAGGCTGACTGTGTGCAGTGGGCAGGATTGAGCTGCGAAGACCGAGGCGGTTGACACTGGGCAGAAGCCATCGGCGAAGAGCGAGGCTGACGCAGGGTGGACGCTCCGAGCCGAGCGTGATGCGGGGCAGAAACGAGCTCCGTTGGTGGCTCTGGCAAAGGCCAAAGTGAATATTGCACCGGGATATTGAAACCAGACAGAAGCAAATACACGAAGCGGGGTAGACACGGGGCGGGCTCTGGAGAGCGAAGCTGACTCAGGGCGGAAGCGATCGCTATAGAGCGAGGTTGACGCAGGCCCTGTAGATCGAGGTTGACACAGACCCTGTAGAGCGAGGTTGACACAAACCCTGTAGAGCGAGGTTGACACAGGCCCTATAGAGCGAGGTTGACACAGCCCCGTTTGCCGACGCCTCACGTGTCGCATTACATAGGTCCTAATGGCGACTTACGGAACGCTAGGTGTGCGAACACACGCCCAAATACCGGGGATTTGCCCGTGTACACAAGCTTATATCCTGTCATCAGCAATGACCGCGGAAGGGATGGCTTTGACGGCGTTTGCTATGAGCCTGAGCATGTTCAACACGCTGGCAAACAGTATGGCGTCATTCCGTTAAGACGGCGATCAGTACGTTTTCAGATGGCTTTATCCGCTCCCATGTGAGGCTAAGCCTGGTATCTGTCTCTTGTGGCGGCGGCGGTATAGGAGATAAGTGGTTATTGGCACAGGCATGACAAGAGGGGTATCTCCAGTGAGCAGCGCGGAAGTTTCGACACCTGAAGGCAGAGTAAGTGGTGGTCTTTTGACGCCTGTAAGCGGAACTGGTGACACCTTGTTGAGATTAACAAAATTAGTGCAGCTGTCGTGCACGAATGTCTCCAATGCGTCACGAATGTGTCCATACACGCAACACTCGTGTGCTTAGGATGAACTGTAGGCATAGCGACCATCATGCACTGGTGAGACAATGCACAGTCGGGGTCTGGCATTGTTTTTCTACCCTGCTAGTGAGTGGGCGAGCGAGAACAAATCCGATGACTTTGTCGAGGTCTGTGGGCGACAAAAGAATGCAGCTCCCGTCCCCCCGATGGCTGACCGCCATGGGTGCGGCTTTATGCCGCTTTGGAAGGATTCTGGTGATCAAGGCACGTCTCGACCTTCTCAGCTGGAACAAAATGCCTAGGAGTTCTTTAAAACCTTCAAAACCTCTGCTTTTGGGAAAATATCTGGTGAGGTGAGGTCGAGAGGTGAATCGAGTCACGTAGAGAGGTGAATGCACAATGAGACATCATGCACTGGTGAGACAACATCATGTACTGGTGAGACAATAACTGGATGGGCTATGATGAAGGTGGCAATCCTGGGGAAGCAGCGGCCTCCGGATGGGCCGCAGCTCGCTTGGTGTCCAAAAACCGCGGAGTTAGGTCAAGGTCATGTCAAACCTGGGTGACATTTGTGCACTGAAAAATATTATACTGACCAGCGTCAGTGACAACCTCTCTAGAATCGAAACATTCGGTGAGAGTGATGCAACCCTGATCCTGAGGATCACTGATTCTCGGAATTAAAGTTACATTACTATTCCTGAATTTTTAAGTCTAAAGACGGGATTCGCTGACACTGGTTTGTGTATTCTTTCTCAGTTTGGAAAGTTGTTGCCTCTTCCGGGGAAAAGTATGACTTACACTGATAGTGTCGCCTTCCACTGGCTAGCAAAAAAAAATATGCCAGCCATGCACAAGCTTTTGGAACTGTCAGCATCGCTTAGCCCGTTATTGGCACGTTTCACCTAAGCGTTCTGCGTTTCTTTTCTGTTATAACTCACAGGTAATTGTTACAATTTGCACGTCCTTCCACAGTCCAACTGCCGCTGTTTCGTATTCTATGGCAGACATCAGACTATCGAAAATAATCGGTAACAACGGGCATAAGCCGGACCTCTCAAAATACATTGCGAAAATAGACCAGATCTTTTCCCAAAAAGCAGAGGTTTTGAAGGTTTTAAAGAACTTCTAGGCATTTTGTTCCAGTTGAGAAGGCCGAGACGTGCATTGAGCACCAGAATCCTTCCAAAGCGGCATAAAGCCGCACCCATGGTGGCCAGCCATCAGGGGTACGGGAGCTGCATTCTTTTGCCGCCCACAGACCTGCGACAAAGTCATCGGATTTGCTCTCGCTTGCCCACTCACTAGCATGGTAGAAAAACAATGCCAGACCCGACTGGCCGACGCACCTCTGTGGCCCTTGAGACGCCCGTTCTGAACTCATCACCAGGTCTGCTACTTCCTGTGGCGGCCTCGGCGTCGCACCTGACCGTGTGGTGCTGCCCCCCCCCCCCCCTCCCCCCCCTCGGCCCCTGACCCCGGCCGTTGAGCCCAGCACCGCTCCTGCGTGCACATATTGACACCGGAGTATCGAACCGAAACACGCTAACACAGGTCATGTCAACACAGCCATCTTTTAATTAGGGCCAATTGAGTTTTATGGCCGTGCTTATCTCGGCAGCCGGTCCGTCCACAGGCGGAGAGTGTACACAGCCCGGGGACGCGATGTTTGAGAGTGTACACAGCCTCGGGCAGATTCGCGGAGAGGTGTCGGTGCGTTGTTGCATACGGCCACCGAAGGTAACGGGCGAGGGAGCATTGTACTGAGCCGGGGGTTCTGATTAGGTCACAAGGTTGGTGGTCACGGCTGAAGACAGAGGCGGGTCTAGCATGGGATGTTGGGAGGGCCCACATACCAATTGTGGGACCGAGTTCTCAACTGTACTCAAAATGCGCTGAAATCAAGCAAATTGTATTGCGCTTTATCGTATTTGACGAGGCCGTGCTGCGTCACCGCCCTCCCCCCCCCCCCCTCCCTCATTACATCCGCCCCTGCTGCAGGGGTGGTGCGATGCTGTAGTGCGTGATAAAACCTGAAGTGCTCAACGCGGTGCAACCACAGGCCTGGCGATGTTTGTCGCTGCTGCCGCCGAGACGTGTCCTCCACGTACCGTTACTCATACGAGAGCCATATCACAGCCCGCGCCCGTTCCCACAGGATGACAAATTGTCCACGGCATTACAAGGATCCCACACAAGGTCCGTTACATAAGCGCACAGATGTGACGGCGCCCGAGGCTGTGCCCCCCCCCCCCCCCCCGCCCCCGCGGACCGGGGCGGACCGCAGACGGTGTGGCGCCCGTGGCGTTGCGGCCGCCGCTGTGGACCCTTCCACCGCGGCCGGTCCCGTCCACCGCTGTGGACCCTCTCTCGCGGCCGGTCCTGTCCACCACTGTGGACTCTCCTAACACGGCCGGTCCTGTCCACCGCTGTGGGCCCTCCCCCGCGGCCGGTCCTGTCCACCGCTGTGGGCTCTCCTAACACGGCCGGCCTTGTCCACCGCTGTGGACCCTTTCACCGCGGCCGGTCCTGTCCACCGCTGTGGACCTTTTCACCGCGGCCGGCCCTGTCCATCGCTGTGGACCCTTTCACCGCGGCCGGTCCTGTCCACCGCTGTGGACCCTCTCTCGCAGCCGGTCCTGTCCACCGCTGTGGACTCTCCTAACACGGCCGATCTTGTCCACCGCTGTGGGGTGACAACCTTGGGCTCGACGTGAATTCGTGTGCAGAAGCACGAATTTAGTGCGAAATGAAAAGTGTAAAGCTAACTTCCTAAGGGAAATCTTGAAATCTGACATTAAAACCAACCTGGCCTTCAAACCTAGCGTCGGAAATTTTCTGCACTGAATGTACAGGGCCAGGTACCGCTCTATATGACACTTGAAAGAGAACGTGGGCCACCCGGACACGTCATAAACAGCTCATTTTGAGGACATTCCAAGCACAAAGTGCTTGTCAAAAGTGTAAGCAGCGCTATTTCTCTTCAAGATGGCGGCGCCATAAACTGTTGGCGGTCAGTCGAGCGGTTTGGACTGGTCAACAAATTCAGCGCATGCGTGTCGGCGGGACTTTGGTGCTGCTCACGGCCGGCGGAGCTTATGTCATGCACTGATGCCTAAGTCGCCAGGCCCCCTGGATTGGAACGCTTTGAACGACGCAGGCTATAAAATCGCACTCTTTTATGCACTTTTTTATCACACTTAACACGCATCATATCATTGAAACATTTTAATGTCTCGCCATTTGCAGTTTATATAAACTCACGAGTACTCAGTTGAATGTCTACCTGAGTAGCGGCACTTCCTCTTTCATCGCGTTTCAGAAACTCAATTCCTCTGAAACTTCCTGTTTCAGATTCTGTGATGAACTTCGACCAGCTACGAAAAGCGGAATGATCGTGAAATGGAAGCGAATACTGCGAACCAACCCTCGCTCAGAGCAAGGTCGAACGCACCACTGATATCAGCGTAATGGCACGATAAATGAAGGGATAATTTATGTATCACACTTTTGAGACTGGCCACATATAAAAAGTACCCAGGGGTCCGCAAAATTTTTCAACATCGGCATTCACTACTCTTGCTTCATAAGCAAGCGCCCCATGTGTTAACGTCTTCATAATCTAACGTGCACACAGCACAATATCAGCCCTTTTAAAGAGCGAGCATATTTAATCTTGACAAACTGATACTGGTAATTTGCAAGCATCATTGCCCCCAGAATCGCTTTGCATCCATTAGAGCCGCTTCATTGCCGGTTCAAACCTCTGCATCAACGGCGATAATCCTATCAGATTAGTCACGCCGGATACAGGAGAAAGCACGTGCGCTGGACCCGACGCCTGGTGCTACGCGTGCATTAAACGGAGCCCTAGCCGCCCAAACCGGAGTTTTTGGCGGCGAGGCGCGGTAGGGGCTTTGAGCGAGCCGCCTCAGCACCAGCACACACCAGCTGGTGAGCACGGCACCAAACGGCGACAGGGTCCGACTGAGCAGACACCAGCACACACCAGCTGGTGGGCACGGCACCAAAGGGCGGCAGGGTCCGACTGAGCAGACACCAGCACACACCGGCTGGTGGGCACGGCACCAAAGGGCGGCAGGACCCGGCCGAGCGGGCATCACCAGCCGCACCAGCACACACCAGCTGGTGAGCACGGCGGCAGGACCCGGCCGAGCAGCTAGACAGGACCCTGATCTGCGGCTGTGCCAGGGCTGTCAGCCGGTGACATGCGGCCGCCGGCTCGCGCCACTCAGAGCAGACAAGTGCCCAGTTCAGCTGTCAGACGGCTGGAGGACAGGTGCCCAGTTCAGCCCTCAGATGGCTGGAGGACAGGTGCCCAGTTCAGCCCTCAGACGGCTGGAGGACAGGTGCCCAGTTCAGCTCTCAGACAGCTGGAGGACCCTCTCGGTGCCAGTCTCAATGTTGCTGCGGCCGCGTTACAGTCCACACCGGCACGGGCCAAGTCACGTATACAGGGGCGTGGTTTTGAAGAACGATTTTGGGGTGCTGGACAGTGAAAATGATGTAATTTATCCCCAAAACGCACCAGCAAGCGGCTTTTCCCTGGGTTTGGCCCACTTTCTTCCCAAAGTTGGGGAGTTGGGGGGGGGCTGTTGTTGTTGACTGGAGTTTTAGGGCGCGCCGACTACTGTGGGGGGGGGGGGGGGCTGAAGCCCCCTCGTCCCCAAATGAAAAAGGAACTTCAGCATGTAAACTTCTCACCACCGAGCAAGAGAGTCCGGCCGCGTTTAGCGACGATCCCGGCCGTCACAGCCGGCTGACGTCCGGCGCCACAGCCGGCTGACGTCCGGCGCCACAGCCGGCTGACGTCCGGCGCCACAGCCGGCTGACGTCCGGCGCCACAGCCGGCTGACGTCCGGCGCCACAGCCGGCTGACGTCCGGCGCCACAGCCGGCTGACGTCCGGCGCCACAGCGCTGACGGGCCGCTGCATAGCACGGCACAACAGAGGCGTTGTGGTGTTCTGGGGGGGGGGGGGGGGGCAAGCCCGCGCGTCCGCTCCACACTGCAGACCCATGCTGAAGGGGTGGCTCACCCCTGGCTAGAGAGGAGGCGGGCCGGTCACCCCTGGCTAGAGAGGAGGCGGCCGGGTCACCCCTGGCTGGAGAGGAAGCGGGCCGGATCACCCCTGGCTGGAGAGAAGGCCGAACGGGTGCCGGTCACGCCGCTGCTGAGCGAGGAATCGGGTCCCCCAGCCCACGACACGCACCTCGCCGTGTATCGCTGCTCAGCTTCCAGAGACAGCGGACAGGGCTGGCGCGGCAGGCGCAGGCTCCGCTGTTGGCGACCGTTGTGAGAAAAACGCAGTGGGTGGCTTGATGGTTTCATATGGTTTATGGCTATGTGGTTTGTGATGAGCGTGACGGAAAATCATGTGATGTTTACCAAAACCGGTGATATATCATGGCCTTATAACATGCATGGCCGCATAACATATGGCATAACATGGCTGCATGGCCTAATTATATTGATTCCTATCGTATATTCATGTTGCTAATTTTCATACTACCGCATGATTTGCGACAAATAGTCAGATCCAGGCGATGAAGGCATTTCCTTTGACCATCATGGTCTCCGACACATGGCGGTGAAGATCGCCCTTATGACGACGGCGAAGATTGATGACTCGTTGCCTGACGGGCGCATACGCCCTCTTTTCCTACACACCACACCAATCCAAAACTGCAATCCCCAAGTGCTCTAACAGCATTTCGTCCCAGGCCTAGCCAAATGAGCCTGGCACATGCTGTTCAAACCCGATCTTGAACGCAACGTTAAGTCTGCCCAGCTCTCTCGCGGGGCCTGGACCGAGGCCCGGGTCAGACCCCCAGCCACGCGTGACGACTGCGGGAGAACTGGAAGAGGTCGAGGTGGGAAACGGGCAGGGGTGGCACTGCATGCTTTAGAGCGCTGTCCCAAGCCTTTTACTTCCTCCAATTTCAGCCCTGCGATGCTGCCTGGGAAGGATGCTTCCAAAACGTCAAAAGTTCCGCTTGAGCCCCATTCCCACAATTATTTTTGAAAGGCGCTGATGGTGTCTAGTTCCATTTTTGCTAATTCTTGCAAGCGTTGGACATAAACTGTTGAACAAGCATTTGACCGCAAGAGTCTGTTTGGTGGTAACGGGTGGTCAGAGCAGGGCCTGAGGCGGTGTAATTGCCACGGTCTGGAGACGCACAACCAAAGGGCTAATGGGGGCAGGGGGTACCCATGGAGAGCCCGGACGGCTTCACTTGCTGGCAAATGGAGGCAGGGGGCCCTGATGGAGAGCTTCACTTGCTGTTACGTGGGGGCCAGGGGACCGATGGAGAACGCTACGAAAACTTGGTGCAGGGGACTGACGGAAGAGTGGTTTGCAATGACAAATGACAAAATGATGATAACTTTGATGAAAACTGGTGTGGCCGCTCCCACACCACACACCTTATCCTCCAGCCGTGGGCAGAGTATGGCTACAGGCAAAAGAAGGTATTTCAGGTTCCCTTCTTTCCATGAAACACCATGGGAGGTGATGTTAACTCTCGCGATGATGGGAGGGAGCCGTATCTCCCGCACCACCAGTAGCGCCTCTCCTGAACGCAGACCAGGGTAGCAAACCGGAGTTCTCTTGGGGGATGTAGCTGCGATCACAGTCTGAGGTAAGCTCAGGAGAAAGCCACCCACGTGTATCGCTCCTTAAGTGCAGAAGCACGGGAACACAGGAGCAGCAGCACAGCTGCGAACACGCTTTCCACGCTGAGCCGTAACCATATCCTGCGGGGTAACTCGACCGTGGTCACACTCTTCGGGGAGCACGGCCCGAACTATCCAGGGAAGCACAACTCACACTCCCAGGGAGGGAGGGAGGGGGACATAGCTCACATTCCCCAGGGTAACTTGGCCTTGGGTACATCCCCCAGGGGGAGGAGCACAGCTCCCATCCTCGGGGAGCACAGCACACACCCCAGGGGAACGCAGCTCACATTCCCGGGGAGCACAGCACACACACCCCAGGGGAGCACAGTACACAACCTAGGAGAGCACAGATCACACCCTCGGGGAGCACAGTACACATCCCCGGGGAGCACAGAACGCACACCCCAGGGGAGCACAGCTCACACTCTCAAGGGGAGCACAGCTCACATCCCCGGGAAGCACGGCTCACACTCACAAGGAGAGCATAGCTCACTCCGCTTAGGAGAGCACAGCTGCCCTCAGGAGAGCACAGCTCTCACTCAGCGCGAGAGAACAGCTCACACGCCTACCTCGGTAACCTCGGCCGTGGCCACATCCATCGGCCGTGCTGCCCAGGGAACACATCTGACACTCTTCAGTGGGAAACACAACCACATCCCGGGGATCCGGCCACCGCCGCCGGGCCGGCTGGCGGCCGTGGCCGACGGTACAGTACCTGTGCTGGGTGTCCGCCGCGGCCCGGCGCCGCTGCCGGACGACTCCGGGCCCAGGCTGGTGATCTCGGTGGTGCCGTCCAGTGCGGCCGACTTCACCGACGGCTGCAGCGCCTGGTGCGTCGGCGGCATCGCCGGCATCGCCTCCTGCACGTGCACCAGCTCCTGCAGGCACATCTCGTTCATCGCCGCCAAGCCCTCCATGGCAACCTTGACCTGGCGTGACCCGATTAGCGCGCGCCCGCCGCGAAAGCCCGCTGGCTCGGCGTCAATCCGCCGCGATTTGGCGCGGAATTACTCGCCGCGCTACCTGGGCTGGGGCTGATGCGCCGATCTGCGCTCTAAGTCGGACGATCCCGGCAGTAAGCTGGCGTAATATATCAAACACAACAAAATGCACCACTATCCCGCCGTAAGCCTGTTAACCCTCTGAATCCGGCCTCTCGTTGTGGGTGCTTAGCTTCGCCACGGCGCGGCGCCGCGCGCTGATTGGCTGCCGGCCGCGCGCCGGCGGCCAGGCAGGCGCTGACGTCATGCCGCGCCGGCCGCTGATTGGCTGGCGCCGCATCGATTGCGCAGCCGGCAAGAAGCGGAAAACTGGCGCTGGAAAATGGCGGGGGCTTTAGGGGATTCGCCGTTGAATTCGGAATGTAAATAGAGCGAGGGCTGCGGCGCTCGCCGAGCACGTCGTCCGGGCCGGGACGGCAGATAGATTCAGAGGGCGCGAATAAATCGACGCCGGGCTTGCGATAAAACGACGCGAAATTACGAGGCCGGGATCTTGCGACGATAAACACCACTCTACGTCGCTGATGGGGGTCTTGGCCACCCCATCCTCGGCTGTGGGAAACAGCAATGAAGTTATGGATTTCATATGCTCTTTCGGGCGTGACGGCATGAGTCAGATGAAATTGCCATCATCATGAGTTTCGTATGATCGGAGCAGCATGGGTTACGTGACTCAACCATCGCAGGCGGGCCTCTAAGGCGATTTCGAGCTCATTTCTATGCATCACCAAGCGATTAATAAGATGCTTCCAAAGACGGGTGGCTGCCCTTGCAAGCCCCCCTCCCACTCCCCCTTCCCGTCCCCCTCCCCGTCCACCGCCTTCGCCGCACCTGGCTGCCAGCCTGAGGCGGTGTACAACACCCATGCAGCATCCATAAAGCGTCGTATTTCCGGCGCAGTGATTCCGATAGTTGGTAACAAAAGTATACTGGCCAAGCTGCGTGTTTGGGAAACCAGAGGTTCGGGGTTTGAATCCCTGTGGTACCCGAACTTTCTTTCGAGGTAGCGAGACGGCTTCACCCCGCCCAACGGTCCCCAACGGGGCCAGAGTCGCCTCGCAGATCGTGACTCATCAGTCCAGCGAGTTCCCCACGTCAGTCCGAGAAAACCGAAACGACCACGGACTCCAGGCGACCGTGGCGCTCCGCACCTCTCAGTGCAGGTAGTCCGGGGCACCTTCCAGGCAGTCCTGAGACGAAATACGGACTGGAACGGTATCGCTAAAGGAGGAGCAATGTCTTCCATTTGCTGTTTTTTGCCGCCAATGGCACAGTGCAGGCCAGTATCCCAGGGGCCCCACACAAAGCCACAGTGTGTGCCAGGATCCAAGAGATCACACACAAGGTCACAGTGCAGGCCAGTACCCCAGAGGCCGCACACAAAACCACAGTGTGTGTCAGGATCCCAGAGGTCACACACGAGGTTACAGTGCATGTCAGTACCCCAGGGGCCGCACACAAAGCTACAGTGTGTGCCAGGATCCCAGAGGTCACACACAGGGTCACAGTGCAGGCCAGTACACCAGAGGCCGCAGTCAAAGCCACAGTGTGTGCCAGGACCCCAGAGGTCACACATAAGGTCACAGTGCGGACCAGTAGCCCCGAGGCCGCACGCAAGGTCACATTGCAGGTCAGTAGCTCAGAGGCCGCATACAAGGTCACAGTGCGGACCAGTGGTCCAGAGGTCGCACACAAGATCACGGTGCGGGCCAGAAGCCCAGATGTCGCACACAAGGTCACAGTGTGGGTCAGAGGCCAAGAAATCGCAACACAAGGTCACGATGTGAGCTAGTAGCCCAGAGGTCGCACACAAGGTCACAGTGCACGTCAGTAGCCCAGAGTGCCTGAGACACAATGTCTGAGGTACCGAGTGGCGGGTCAAGGACCGTCAACTTGACTTCATGACAAAGGTCATCGATTCAACGATGAGATCCAGATTGTGAGACAGCTTTTTTGTATCACATGGTTTTACAGCTAAGACACCCGCGCAAGGCTTTCTTCTTTTTTTCCTATTTGCTCTCTTTCGAAGGCATTCTAGGTTTCTCGCAAGTACGAAGGTGCTCGTTACCAAACAGGAGATACCAGCAATGCAGCGTAACAGGTGTATCGCGTATCGCTCAGAACATCCCCATGTACTTCAAGCTCATCGACTTTGTCGTACTGCAACTCATATTTTTGCCCTCATTCTGGCCTCCGAAAATGATTGCATGGCAATACCGAGGTGTAGCACTATTTCTGATCGCTCAGAAGATGTTTTTCGTATGCTGCTAGATCACCAAATGACTAACTCCACTTAGGTCGCTCTGTGAAAACACTGCTCGGCACATAACCGTTGCATGACATACATTCTGGGCGTGATATTCCGTGTACGCATAAGAAATCATATCGCGGAAAACGTTTCATAGCAGGAAATGTTATGCAAGTGCTTGCAGCAGTTTTGGCAACGGGATCTTCAGGCAAATATTGAATGCTCTGCATCTGTCAGAAATGTTTTTCATATAAACATAATACTAGAGCGGGAGGGATATGGAGGGAATGCGATGGCTCTGTGTATCCAGCCTCCATAGGAAATGAAAAAAAATCTGAGAAGTCTGAGAGCTGTAGTTTCTGAGAAGTCTGAGAGCCGGTGGCGGCAAGCACCTGTAGGTGCACGTGCTGGGGCTCCGATGAGGTGTGCTCGTATGGCAGGTGCGGGCGCCGACACCGGGCTGCGGCGCGTTCGGAGGGGTCGAACGGGCCCACCGCAGCCGGCAAGTCCTGATCAAAGTCAGATCCGGGCTGACGTCCAACGAATTCCCCCCTGCGTGAAGTGGCCACGCTTGAACAAAGCACAGCAGCCTAATGCTGTGCTAGCATTCGCCGACGCGATGTTTTCAGCAGGGTGAACTTGGGTGAGAACTTGCTCGTTTCGCCGGACCATGGTGGCGGTGCCCTGTACCTCTCCCCGCTGCGCGGACATGTGTGCCTCCTAGCAGGGGTGCACGAGAAGCCAGCGAGAGGTCGAGTCGCCGCGATAAGGGTCACGTGACGCGGGGGAGCCGCCAACAAATTCACGGCCGGGGGTCAAGTCTCCAACAAAGCTGAGGTGAAGCGGGGAACTGCAGGCCACTCTCCCACCTTTAAAAACAAGGTGGGGACCAGATCTGGAGGGAGGGCCCTTCTGACCTATTTTGGCGGTAGCTTAGCTACTTTTCCCTGCTTAGATCACCTCTTATTTGCCTAATTAGGCCTCTGATCACGGCAAACAAAGATAAAACCATAGATTCGCTTCTTTTTCTCCTTCATTAGGTCATAATTTAAATTACATCTGGTAGCCACATCAGGGAACGTGAAAGCCTTTGTGGCACATTTCACGTCGCGAACAGCGAGAATCGCGGGAATACGGCCAAAATCGTTGTCCGACAGACTGCGGCATGACGTCACCGTTGTCATGACGTCACGTCGTTCGACACCGCTGACCTCTGAGCCAGACGCTGTGGCGGGTACAGGCGCGCCCGGCTGCCACGGGTCATCAGTTCTGACCCAGTCCGGCCGCTAGGGGTCATCAGTTATTGACCCAGTCCGGCCGCCAGGGGTCACTTCTGACCCAGTCCGCCAGCCCAGACTAGCGCTGGGTCATGGTCTCGGCCGGCGCGTGACATCACGTGGAGATGCCTGTTGGGGCGCGGCTGAAAGGAGAACAATACATGTCATCTGACGTCAGGTGATGTGTAATGTGAACTGCGATACCGTGCCAACTGAAATATCTGGTCAATGTGAAAATATGCTGATTTCGGGTGACGTCATTTTCGAAATGACATCACAAGTAACGTAACAAGATATATCTGTTGACAAACGCTGCGGCTTTCAACCAGGCGCTGGGGTCTCCGCGCGGAGTGCGCCCGCTGAATTAGCGGACAGGGAGCGACGCTCAGCGGGTTGCGATCGGGGGCACTTCGGCGGGAAAAGGACTTGGCGCAGTAGTTCATTGGACACTTCGAATTCATCGATTCTTGATAATTCAACTCCGTGTTGCATTTCCCGCAGTATGCCTGCATCGCTGGTGAAGCCATGCCTGCATCGTTGGTAACGGCCAGCAAAGGCAGCCCGATCTCCCCACGAGTTTCGGTAAAACCACGGCCTTAAGCCCTACTGCCACGACCACTACCACTACCACTACCACAACTACAGCGGACTCAGCCACCGTTTTGCATCGCTTCTTAAGCCATAGTCGCTCATGCAACGCCACCACTGACAAAAGTTTCCCCTTCACAAACAGCCTCATCGGTATCACCTCCTCATCCAATTCAGGGCCCTCCAACAGCGGCGGTCGACACCAGCCCCTCCCTTTGTAATACGGCCGGCAGCACAGGCCAATTTCGCGCCATTTTAGCTGATCTGGCGCGCCCTTTAATTGGAGGTAATCAGGCGCGGCGCCGGCGCGCGCGCCGCACGTGACTTCCCAACTAACGGCTCCTCGCTCCGATATAAACCACCGGCGAGGACGGCGGCGGCCGCGGCCTGGTGCCCAGGCGGAGTTCGGCGGCCACGGCCTGGTGCCCAGGCGGAGGTCGGCGGCCGCGGCCTGGTGCCCAGGCGGAGGTCGGCGGCCACGGCCTGGTGCCCAGGCGGAGGTCGGTGGCCGCGGCCTGGTGCCCAGGCGGGGGTCGGCGGCCGCCGAAGGTGCCCGGTGCTGAGGTTAGATCCGCCTTGTGGCGTCGCGTTTTGAGAGGGGCCAATGTATTTTGATGTCGTGCTCAGGTACCACGCTTACTGTTTCACTGAGGTTGGCATTCCCGCTAGCGTTGGGTGGAAATTGAACGGCATGAGAGAGGGCAGATCGCTTGCATAAATCCTGGCCTGGTCTCGTCTTTTTCAACTGTCTGATGTGGTCTGATGGGTTCGTTCTGGTCTGGTCTGGTTTGTTCTGGTTTGGTCTGGTTTGGCGTGGAGTGGTCCTCTAACGTGCCTACATAAAGCGACATTTCCGAACGCTGACCAACGAAGGGCACGACACGCTTCTACTAGCCATTTTTGGCGATCACACCAATCAAAAGCACATTTATCGCACCAAAACACCTGTTTACAAAAGCATCTGCTGCTCTGCTGTCCCCCGTTATACCCACCCGGACAGCAATGTCATGCCTCGTCGCAGCCGCACCCCGCACACCCCGCGTCCCAACAAAGCGCCCCGACGCTGGCCGCGCGCGCACGCGACAGCAATCGACGCAGCCGAGCGCACCTGATGCGGAATCTCACCCGCCGCCGCGTCCGCTCTCCGCCGCCGTCCGTCAGCCGACGACTGACGTCACGGGTCACGTGACCCGCCTGGGGCGCCAGATGTCTGGTGCCTCGGGGGACGTCGGTGGTCGTGAGAGGGCCGGCGTAATGGCGGTGTTGACCGCCGACTCCGCTGGGAGACGGCCGCGCTGATTTAGTGCCCCGGCCCGGTGGTCTCCCTGGGTTTGCGTTCGGGGTTAATGAGAAGATATTGTCATACGTCCGGCCGCGTGCGGGGTGACATTCCATAATCGGCCTTCCTATTAGTTTTTTAGGTCCCTCACGAAAGCAGCGACCCCTGGTGTAACGTTCGCATCATTGCGCCGCGCTGTCACCCCAACATAAGCGCACATCTCGATGACCTTTACGCGCGTGTCGCCGTTGATCCCGATGGTGGGTGTCTTTGTCTCTTTTCTTTGCGCTGCGGTGCTGATTCGGTGTTGTCAGTTCATGCCCTCGCATGTTCTCAATCGCTTAATAACCACCGTCGCATTCCCATCAAGCTGGAAAACTACCTGCGTAGCTCCGAGCTCTAAATCTGGCGATCTCACGAACTCGACCAACCTTCAGCCAACATCGCTTCCCTCCTCAGCCTTAGCGAACGCTGCACGCGGCCAGTCGCGAGCTTCTGCGGCCACCACGCGCTGGCCGATCCTCGGAGCACCGGCCTGCTGTCGCTCTCGGCAGAGGGTAGCCTGAAGGTGTCGTCGGGCGGCGGGCAGGCGACAGAGGTGACGGTAACCTATCGTCGGGCAGCTGACAGACGACAGAGGTGACTGTTACCTGTCGTCGGATGGCTGGCAGGCGACAGAGGTGACGGTTACCTGTTGTCAAGCGGCTGGCATGCGACAGAGGTGACGGTTACCTATCGTCGGGCAGCTGACAGACGACAGAGGTGACGGTTACCTATCGTCGGGCAGCTGACAGAAGACAGAGGTGACGGTCACCTATCGTCGGACGCCTGGATCAATCACGGCGATCCGCCCAGGCGTTCGGCAGCGGCGACCACGGCGCCTACGAGACAAGATGACGCCCATTCGGACTGGTTTGGAAGCTACTTTCTCGAAGGGAGATAGGTGATGTGATGAGGTGTGATTAGTTCGATGGTGCCACTCTGTCACACGGCTGTCACACTATCACACAAGTGGCTTCGCACTGTCTCAGGGTTTCTTCATCCGGCTATTGCTATCCAGCCTGCCGGATAGTGACCTTACCAACTTGCTTGCAATACTGGCTCATGTCGTGCGCAGATGACTCTCATGCTACTGACAGAACTTCCTGAAGACAGAACACCATTTGCGAGTAGACAGCGTATCGGGGATGTGGTTTACGATGTGAAGACAAATGTCGGTAAAACTGGCTTCGTGATTGTCGGTTGTGAGCACGACAGGAAAAAAGGAAGCGCATTGATCTTCGCGCTCAAATCTCAGATTCACAGATTCTGTCCAAAAATTAAGAAAATTCTAGCAAACCAGGTGCTAACGTACCAGCAGCACTCATCCGAAATTGCGTAGAAAAGTCGTTGGCGGACCATATTCCATTGGAGCGGTTTCACCATCGTCTCATGCCGGGGGCTCTTCGCCTCACCGTTCAAGCCATGTTCTCCCCTGCGGCTCTCGCTGCATGCCAGTGTGTGGAGGCGCCACCCAGCAACAGCTCGACCGAGTCCAGAAGGTCACCAACTCTACCGCATCGACCGTGGCCGGCTCCGGGGAAGAGGCCACGTTCCACCCGCACCCGAAGAGCTGCGGCTCGACCGTGGCCGGCTCCGGAGAAGCGGCCACGTTCCACCCGCACCCGAAGAGCTGCGGCTCGACCGTGGCCGGCTCCGGGGAAGCGGCCACGTTCCACCCGCACCCGAAACGGTGCAGCCGTCAAGGGATCGATCGTCTGCGCCAGAGAGGCCGTGTCAAGGTTTGTCGGGCGGTGCACGGTAAGCGCGCCGCTGTCGCCCTCTGACCTATCTGACCGCGCTGCACCACTATCTGACCTCGCCGCGCGACGTCCTCCACTCCGTTACGGCTGCAGGGCCGCTCCTTCGATGCAACATGTAGGGCACGAAGCGGGCCTGCCCTGGCCGAGATGTACGAGAATGAAGTGCTATGCCAATAGCTGTGGCCTGGTGATCTCGTCCGGTGCTGCAATGCTGCCCTGCACGATCGCTGGGGTGAGGACGAAGAGGGTGTCCCCGATAGGACCAGGCCATATCTCCTCACAGACATTCCCAGCTGCGTCACGTGCTGTCACGTGGTGCTTCGTCTGATGTACCTGGGCTATTCCTTTCACCTCTCTGTGACCGCTGTTACATGACAGAAAGCCTGGAAACCACATTTGTGTAGACGGTCTAGTGACCGATACATACCTGTATCACAATGCCCACAGAGGCGCCTGTAGCTCAGAAGTCTAGTCTCCTAGCTATCAGAATCCTCGGACTGTTGGCATGATCGTGCTCGGTGTTCATGTCGATACTTACGTCTCTTATGAAGGACCTACACATTCCACAAAATGAGTTTTCAGTGTAGATTTCACTGTTTGTGCGATGCGCAAGCTGCTTCAGGGAGGATGCACCACCTTCGTTTTCAAGTTTTCATCAAGTTTTCGGCAAGTCCATAATCGATGTCAACAAAATGGCGACGCTATAACGTGCGTGCACCGTGCGTTGTACTTGCAGTCACTATCTTATTCACATTACAGGAAGTGCGCTGGCCTACTAACAGCCAAAGCTGTGAAAAATATTGGGGTGTGAAACATTACCTGCTTGCAAAAATGTGGACAAAATGCCGCAGCTTTCTCCGCATGTAGCTGTAAAATAGCTTTCGGTGTAGCACGCCTCAGCCCCTCCAGGCATTCGGATGCCTAGAGTGCTGCTATTCAAGAAGGAGTTCGGTTGTTCATGCCCCTGTTCTCGAAGAAGCCATGTCCCATTCAGAGCGCAAAGCAAAGTTTTAAAGCAAATTTTTCCGCAAAACCTTGGACTTCCCGCATAAAACAGCGACTTTCAATGAATTCTCAAACGTCGTGGGAGCACTACCCTCGCCTACTGCCGCTATGCAGGGCATCAGTTGCCCAGCAAGAAATATTTACCTGCTTAAGCTGGATCCAAGATGCTTGCGCGTTGGGCTGGGCATAAAATCGCTTACGTAGTCACTGACACGATATTGTACAGACATGCAGGATAATAATACCTCATTTCGATGCAAACGCGTCGTTTGGATCATTGCTGAGTCCACGGATCGACCATAGACTGAGGCTTGGGCGTGTGATGTTTTCATTTTCAGATTGCACCATGACATTCGGAGGTAATCACAACAGAAGCTGAAGGCTTTGGCTTTGAGCTTGTCTCAGGTTTGTCGATCAGCTCCGAGACTGTCGACGCTGATTGACTTCTGACCCGCAGCGGAAGCGATTGACCTCTGACCCGCAGCTGAAGCTATTGTGTTCGGATTGCGACATGGAGCCCGTGCGAAGCTGCGGAAAGCTTGAGACTGATTCGAGAACAACACGCCGAGTTGCTTTGTGCTGTCTGCATCCTTTATGGTACTTTGTATGCTTGAAAATCAAAAGCATGATTTCTTTATTTGATACATTGGGTGACCCAGGCATGCCCTCTTAAGTCATTTTCGAGAACAATTACCGAGTCCCGGGCAGAGGCTCGGGCAGTAGTCTGTCAACATAATTTTGAGGTGCTGCTCAATCTGTACTGAGTTATGTCCCTAAAGCACACACCAGACCTGGCAGGCCAGATAATTAGGCTGCGATTTTGAGCTGGAAAAGTGTTTGCTGACTAACAGACTCGAGGCAGAGTTGCTGCAGATGTCCTTTAGGCTGCGATATTGTGGTGGAACGAAGGGACGTACTTATTACAAAATGAGTTGGGGTTGAAGGGGGTGGACTGAACGGTGAAAAATGGCCCAACCTACCAAAAAATATGCTAACAGCTTTCTCTCCAGATTTGGCACACTCTCTTCCAAAAGTTAGAGGCTGGAGCCAACGTTGAGGGCTCAAGCCCCCCCCCCCCCCCCTCCCCAAACTGGATATGAAACTACACCTCTGCTGAAACGGAGTTGATAACGGACACAAAACGGAATAATAACCAATGCAAATGTTGCAACTCCCACGTTTATCCGCCTACACCGCCCCGATTATGTGCCCGCTGCGTAAAAGACAGTGGGACTGTGGATGCTGCCGACAGCTCTCCGGAGGACCCCAGTGACGTCACGCTGTCGCGGCTGCGTCAGCTGACGTATTCATAATCAGCCGCCCTTCAGGCGAACCGATCGGCCAGAACGGCGCCGAGCACCGTAAACCGCGCCTGTCATCAGCGCACACCGTGACCGACCGACCCCTCCCCTCGGGGGGAGCGTACTGTGGGTCATGGGCTTACGTCTGGCACCGCACCGCCGGCAGCGACCTGGACACCGTCTGACGTGAGCGCCTGCGCTTCGATGGGGAGCGAAAGCAATTTCTTCTGCATCGACTGCCATGCGAATCGGTATCGGTCGATTCATATCGATGCTAACAGAAATCGTTTACTCAGCACGCATTCTGAACGTCAAGTCAAATTGCTTCAGAGGTATGTTATTATGTTATTGCTTCTGGTCTGTGTTTCTGGTCTGCATTTCAAGTTTTTTTCCACCCGGCCTTTGTCTGCTCATCTCAGACTGCGCTCCACTCCTTTTCTTGCTGCTTTACTGGCATATCACGAGGAAGTTTCGCATGCATGTAGTGCGTGCGGAGCTTTTTTCCGAGAAAGAATATTTGTTTCGGCCCGCGATGTAATTGGAGTTTTGACCTCCAAGAAGAGTACGCTAAAACGAGTAATGCAGACGTGATTTGTTATCCTCCCGCTGGAATAAATGATTTTTTTGCGATCGTAATATGCATGTGACTGGCGTTATAAACTGCTTGCATGGGACACAAATGAGCAGGAAAGGGAGCCTCGCACTACTTAACGGGTTACTTTGTACTACGCGGCACCGGCGATTGCCACTGATGTATGATTCATTTCGTCTCATTTTTGTAGAAATTTACAGATGAAATATTAGCAGGCGCTGGACAAAAACAGTGTTTCTTACGTCTGGCTTTGGCCCTGGTGACGTTCCAAACCCTAGGAAGTTTAGACCCCTGCAGGGACGCAGTGCGCCAAACGCCAACTAATAGGCCCACTGGAAGTGTCGGCATGCGTCGCCCGAGCCGTACCCTAGCGTGACACATTCGTCACAACCGACAGCCTGCACTGCGAGCGCTGCTTTGTAACTAGCCTTCAGACTTATTTCTTTAAGGCGCTGTCAGCCTCGTTCTGCGTTATGTCTTTGAAAGGCGGTGCTTTTCACAGGCGCCACGTCGGCCAGACGGTAGCAGGCCGGCACCAGGCGGGCGGTCGTTGTGCCAGCAGGGCCGGCTGGCTTGCTTTGCGTGCGTCTCCCGAAGGCATAAATAGATCCCATGGAGTCAGAAGTGCAGTTTTGTTTTAAGTCGGAGGAGCTTCAGCTCCTCTCCCAAATTTGGGCTCTAGCCCTCACCCCTACACACACAGGTACTTTGAAAAAAGAGGCCAAATCCGGAGGCCTCCTCTCCGCCCGGAGCGGTCTGAGCGCAGAGGCCCCCTCTCCGCAGAGGCCCCCTGTCCGCAAAGTCCTCTCCGCCCGGAGAGCTGTGAGCGCAGAGGCCTCCCGTCCACGGGGGCCTCCTCTCCGCCCGGAGAGGTGCGAGCGCAGAGGCCTCCTGTCCGCAGGGGCCTCCTCTCCGTCCGGAGAGGTGTGAGCGCAGAGGCCTCCCCTCCGCAGGGGCCTCATCTCCGCCCGGAGAGGTTTGAGCGCAGAGGCCTCCTGTCCACAAAGGCCCTCTCTTCGCCCGGAGAGCTGTGAGCGCAGAGACCTCCTCTCCGCAGGCGCCTCATCTCCGCCCGGAGAGGTGCGAGCGCGGAGGCCGTCCGATGACCGACGGGTCGGGATTACCGGCGACCGGCGGCCGACGGGCCGGCGACAGCACGTGGGAGAGACGCCACGTGCGTCGGCACGGGACGAGACGCTGGGAGACGGCCAGATTGAGAGACTGGAGGCTGGGAGACCATGGGAGATTGAAAGACTTCTGAATACTGGGACACTTTCGGAGCCCGGGAGACACCGGGAGACTGTGCTCAGAGACAGGGAAACGATAGGCGGGGAGACGGCGAGATAGTGGGGACTGCAAAACGGGGCGCGTCAGGGAGGACACCTAAGAACGTTTGAACCCGGAAAGCATATCCTCTCTCAATGAATAGGATGAAAGTCATTTTCATAATCGTAGGACTGAAGGCAGGATGAGGATGCTCGGAAAGTGCGGCCATCTCTGGCCAGATCGGGCAGCTCGAACACGGCCCGCCTCGACGGCAGCTATGCAGAATACGCCCGCTCAAAATCGACCCTCTCCCTCTTCAAAGGCCGTAACGACTACAGACCCTAAGCCCATGTTCTTGACCATGTCTTGTTCACGTATGCTGGACACTTGTCCTGGACCCACTGTGGCAGCGTCTTGGGTAGTGGCTCCAGTGGCCTTATGGCGTCTCTGGCTGATTCTAAATTATTTGTGTGTGGTTAGTAAACAAAACACTTATAACGTCGTTCCACATTTGAAAATATCCACACAACACTGCATGTGTTCTGATTTCTTGGTTGAGCATCGTCCTGCACTTAAGTATAAATTCAGACTTTGGCGAATTACGCTAGCATTGCAGATTTGCGGCAATCACAGTCTGTAAAGTTTGATTTATTTCTGCCATTTATTTCTGCCATATTTCCCACGTAGTGCTCTTTTTCTTCGTACCATCAAAAAACCCGAAGTAACATTAATTGCCCAGAACCCATACCTTAAGCTCGTGGCCTGTACCAAGGTGCTGTATCTGTATCTGTACAGTGGCCTGTACCAAGGTACTGGCACTGTATCTGTGCCAGTGTCCCGGACCTGCGTCCTGGATCTGTGTCCTGGACCTGTGTTCTAGACCTGCGTCCTGAATCCATGCTCTGGGTCGTGTCCGCGTCCGTGTCCTGTGCCCGCATCTTGAGTTCATGTCCTGAGTGTATGTCCCGAACTCGATCCTGTGCCCGTGCCTTAGACTTGTTTCCTGAGCCCGCCCGCACCCTGTGTCCGTCCCGTTCGTATCCCGCACCGGCGCGGCGCCCCCGGCGCGGGGCCCCCGGGGGAGCGCCGGCCCCAGGGGAGGGGGCCTCAGATTGCGGCTTTAGTGGCGCCGGCCGCGACACAAATGACCCGGCCGCGTCGGATTACGGCGCCGGCCTGAACGGAACCGATTACGTCCGCCGGTCGGACCGAGCCAGGGAGCAGCGGACGGACGGCGAGACGCCGCAGACGGAACGGCAAGGGAGCAGAGAACGGAACGGCGAGACGCCGCAGCCGGAACGCTGGAACATCGGACACGGAACGGCAAGGGAGCAGCGAACGCTGAACAGAGGACGCAAGGAGAATTTAAACAAGGCAACGTGCATCATTCCTAGGCACTGGATGTGCAGCGGGGAAGAGGAAGACGTGAACACAGAACATAGGACGAACTCATTTGCGATCAGGTTTTGTTTTCGTTATGCTGAGCCGTCGACCATTGGCCAGGAGGCATTGGTTAAGCGACGTTGTAGAGCAAACATTGGTTATATGAGCACTCGACGCTACAGGCTTTGCCCATGATAACTCGTGATCATAAGGAAAGCTTGAAACGACTATTACTGTCAATAAGACCCATGTTTACCCTATAACGCCGTTTTACCAGTACTTCCTGGTATAATGAAGGCCGATAGCTCGGCCTAAGAACTTTGAACTCATAATGTTGGAAAGCAGGAGATAAGGGCCTGTCTTGCTTGTACCAAGCAAACTAAATGGGCGGCACCATTGCAATCCCATTCAGAGTATTTTTTAGCCATTGTCCCCCCTCCATTGAAAAACCTACGCACGCCCCTGTCAGATATCCCGGTGGGTAATGGTGGATCGGGGCGGGGCCAGGCGGCCACGTCCTCCATCTCCAAATGTCGTGAAATCGTGATTCCCCCCCCCCCTCCCCAACGGCCGGACGCATGCTGTTATGTGCGCGCACCGTCATGCTTCCGGCAATTACTAGCGTCGGTTTCTCGTTTTGCTACTGCTGAGGCAGTCAACTGCGCCATTAATCAACGCATACCCGAAGCTTATGACCGTTGCGTGCCTAACATGAGTAGTTCGTTGCTGTTAGACGGTTAACCTGTTATCAAATTGACTTTTCGAAAAGTGAGTTCACCCGCCATTCTGTTGACTGGGTCTCCGGCGGCCCGTTAACTTCATCATCACACCCAGCCTACCAGTCACAGATCGTCCTGCTCCCCGCACACATTTGTTCTACGCGCGACACAACGACCTGGGCTCAATCCACCACCCCAGGGCTTGTCTTCCTCATATATATATATATATATATATATATATATATATATATATATATATATGTATATAAGCATGCCTGTGTGTGTGTGGGCGTGACAGCTATGAGGTGTTTTAAATGACATTCTGCAGGAACGGCTTGACCTCTGAAAAAGCAGTCTAGATCCGCCCCTGTTGGTGGATGCGCGGTCCTATATTTTCAGGACCATTTGCCTCGCCATTGCTGTCGATTAGCACGGCACTCAGCCTTTGGCCACATCCATATCCTTTTCAGTTTTGCGTAACATGTTAAAATTATTTTGCTGTCTGTCTGACTCTCTTCATATTTTTGGGACAATGCCTTTGTCTTCTGTTTCCGTTGTCACTGATGATTCTGCAACTTTTTGCTGTTGTTTCTAAGGCCTTTAGATCCAGGAATCAGTGACACATTTGGGAACCGTACTATTTTTAGGCCTCACGTATTGCTTGTGGAAGCCAATATTCGAGCCGGATGTCTTCACGGACCGGGGTATTCCGGAGTCCACCTGATGTTCCGCGAGTCCCGGACATTCGGAGTTCACGGATCGGGGTATTCCGGAGTCAACCTGATGTTCCGCGAGTCTTGGACATTCGGAGTTCACGGACCGGGATGTTCCGGAGTCACCCTGATGTTTCGCGAGTGCTGGACGTTCGGAAGGACATCGATGCCGCTGATGATCATTTGTTTGTGGTTGCTGGGCTCCCATGTTTCTGGTCACTTTGCCTTTGAAAATTAAATCGTTCTCGTCCAATGACGCCCATTGTTCTTATTCATTCAGATCTGATATCATTCAGAGACTGATGCGCTGTCCAATGCCCCCTACGAGGCATATCATCCTGTATACGCTTCTCGCGGAGGGGTCCCTTCGCGTTGGGGAGGGCACCTGTCACATGTGGCTCTGCCGTATATCTGCTCCAGGCTGGACAGCGGACATTTGAACACGGCATGGAACACTGGAACACATGGGGCACGGAACATTGATTATTGAACGCTAACAGAAGCGCCCAGTGCACGTCAATTAGAGACCAAAGTGAAGGCACATAACTGGGAGACAATCAACGCTCAAGCCCGAAACATGCGGGGTGTTAACCGCGTAAGCCTAGAGCTATACAGCGTACATGAGAAAAAAAAAAACAGCGACGGGTTGTGTGCCAACGTCGACTATGCAGCTACTGTTACCCAGGAACAAAACGAAAAGGCTTTCGCTTGTCATGATAGCCGTAGTCATGGTCATCTATTGGAACCCTTTCACGCGGTGGACATTAGGAATGCAGTCAATGTGCTTACAGAATGCAGTGAAATAAAAGACAAAGAAATTAGTTAGTAAAACGGGGGTACAAATTAAAACGCTCATTATAAATACACACACCGCTTTAAAACCATCCCAAGTGCAGTGCAGTGACGTCACACGTTGCTGTCTCCGGCGGCCGACTTCGTAGATCTGGCGCTCCAGGATAGTGCAGATCCATACACAAACTCCCGCTGAGTTCTGGCGGGTCGGCGCTTCGGAAGCCGCAGCAACCCGGCCGCCGCGGCACTGGTGTTGCGCGACGATGCATGGGCGCGACGAACAAGTCCGATGCAGCTGAGGGACGCTGGATGCGGTATGGGACTTACGGCACCTGCGCACAGGTATAGGAAGGCGCTTGCGCAGCTCGACTCGGTTTAGTGCGGAAGACACATCTGCACTCGCCGCATCCACAGTGGCGAAATCCTCACCATCGGAATCATCACGTGATTTATCGGAACACTATCGCCGGGCCCCACAGACAATCTGTCACCGTTCAGCCGCCGCCGCCCGGTCGGCGGCGCTATTTCTGCTTGGACGCGGCGCCGTCTCCATGGCGACGCTCGTCAGCTGCCGCGTCGCGCCGCGCCGTCGGATTACCGGGATCAGCGTCGGCGCGTATAAATATGTATGGAAGCCGGCCGGCGGCGATCCCGGCGCGTCGGAATGAAAATGTTAGCAGCAGGCGGCTTTGGCATGACATTAATGGCGCCCGGATTTGCCGTGTTTCGGAAGGGGTGCCGAGAAGGATGATTACCTCCCGGCGGCAGCGGTGGCGGCGGCGGCGGCTCGGGGAGTGTCTGCCGCGGTCAATAGCCGCGCTCTTCTGCCGCAGCACATCATGAACTGATGCTCATTTGGTTGCCTCTGGCCTCGGAATTGGTTGAGTAACGGCCCTCATAGATTGGTCAACCACTTTGGAGGTGTAACATCGTACGGGCCCCTTGCTTTACTTCATTTACTCGCCGTCTTTCTGTGAGATATCTTGTAGTAGGCGCGTGCGCTGTTCGAAAAAGGCACGGGCCTGAAATGACGTCTATTCTACAGAGCTCCGTACTGTATCATGCGAGGTCTCAGGCTCAGGCGTGGTCGCCACGCCATGTTTATGAGAAGAGGTTCAATCACACGTGAAAGGGCATGGAGTTCAAAACGCTCCATTGCAGTTTTGTACGGATAAAACACACAAAATTGCACGGCATTAACACAATTTTCTTGGGTCCAGAATCCTACAATCGTATAAGAGGTCATTAACATGCCCTTGTCAGAAATCTAGAACATTTCGCATCTCGGCAGCGAGTATTTCTTTCACCAAATAGTGATCTTCGTTAATCATGCGCGGACATATGCGGCACGGCGATGGCTTACAGGGAAGGTTCCGCGTTTGGAGATATTGAAACAAGCATGAGATATGATGAAGGACGCCGATTTATGACTTTTGATATACTTTTAAGTGGAAAATGCTGCTCTAGACAACACAATTTCTCTGTTCAGGTAGTATGCTTCTCAATACGCACTTGCTTGATTACGTCATTGTACCTTGCACAACATTTATTGAGAGCCAATTGACGGTCGTATCTGGAAATCGCGCCCACGAAAGCCAGGTTTGAACGACTCGAGAATGGTAGACAATTCTACGGCCTGGATCGATGCATGGCCAATGGAATGACTGGATTTAAATGATGTTATTATGGCGTCATGAATGTCTGGGTGACCTTGAAATAGTCTCCCATAAAAAGTCAAGAGTGGCCGGGCTGTGAACTGCACCGAATGATATTGATAATGATAATGATAATGATATAATGATAATGATAATGAACTTAAATAGCGAGTTTGGTCAAAATCCCGTAGGACACACCCTTTAATACCGGCCTCACATGTGGTGTGTTAACACCCCAGCAGCTGGGAACCCAATACCCTTTTTAGGCTAATTATTTGCAGGTAATTGCAAAGTCGATAGAGCTGTGGTGTGCTTTCGCAAGCTGCATGAGGGCCATGTCCATGACCCATCAACCCCGCCCCTGCTCCGCTGTTAAGCCATTGAAAAACCACATCTAAATCGCCAAGAAAGTATTACTATTAGCTCGCAGGTTCTCTAGGCATGGCTTGAAAGAGAACGTGTAAATTTGCATTCTTGTCAGTTCCAATGCGCGCCTGTGACCGGAGGTTGGATGGATAGGCAGACGGAATACGTTACCGAGAATTTTCAATTACCACTAATACTTTTATGTTAAACAATACACATTAAGTCCGTTGATATGGCCTGCACGCATGTACGATGGAGTAGGCAAGGATTTCATCCAGGAGAGGAACAAAATGGGTCACACAGGCCCGTTTAGTCCGGGGCCCCGCTTTGTCACTATCAGGGTCATGGTTTTAATTCAGCGAGTAAGATAAAAAAAAGACTACAAACCGACGGGAAGGTAGCGAAAAAGTACTTACACCATAGAAAATGACCCCTGAACGCCTCGATGTATGCTCTCCTGGCGATTTCCAGGCCCGCGTATGTGCCCTTGTAAATCCAGCTTTTATCCAGTTTATCCAAGACCGAGCGCCAGGCCCCTCCCAGGCTTTTTCTCAGACCGAGCGCCAGGCCCCTCCTCAGACCGAGCGCCAGGCCCCTCCTCAGGCCCCTCCCAGGCCCCTCCTCAGGCCGAGCGCCAGGCCCCTTCTAGGCCTCTCCTCATGCCGAGTGCTTCATTTCAAACGGTCTGTTTCAGATCTGGCGAGTCTGGTGAGTCACTGGACCCAGGATCCGACGGCGCCCAGTCACGTGCAGACCCCCCATGGCAGACACCGCGGCCGGCGCCGACCCCCGCGCGGCCCACGTGCGCCACACTGCCGCCGCATCCTCCAAGAACAATACAAAAAGAGAGCGGTTTATTCAGCTGCGCACTGATCCCATTGTAAGCCGGTGGGTTTCGTTTTCGCTCCCGCCGCACGTGCGTTTTGTCCTATGCCGACAATGGTCGTGTCCACAATGCAGCAACGCGGCCCCGGTCGCGGGCCGCGGTCCTGCACGGGACGGGGCCGGCGCGGACCCGGCGCACCGCCAGCGGCGCGCCGCCGTATTGGCATGGAAATGACCAGTTATATTGAAGCTTTATCGGCTTAGGAAGGGAAAATTATGTTTTATATCTAATCCGGTGTTTACACAACAGGAGGGGTCTTTGTGGCGGCGCTGGCGGCGGAAGGGATGCGCCCGCTGGGTGAATGCGGGAGGGCGACACCAGGCGGGCCTCGTGACGATAATGGAGCTGCTCTGTTTGTTTGGCGCGGAGCTTCTCCGTTTAAAAAACACGGACGCGCTCATCCACGTTGACTATTACGCGGCGTGTTGCACGAGCTGAAAAGCGTGCCTCATCCGTCGGGGCCTAAGTGAATAACGGTTTCGTTTTCGCCAGCGTAATCCCGTCTTGTTAGGCGGGGGCGGTCCATCACGGCACCCAATCCAGCTGCCGCCTACTTCGTTTGGCCTCATCCGCGCCACTCGAGGGCTTCACGGAGAAGGGGCTCGCGCGAGAAGCCCCGAAGAGCCGCTCCCGACACGGAACCGAACCCGCCCGGCAGCGCTCCCACGGTGCTGACGAGAACGCGCGCAACCGTACGGCGGCGGCGGCGCGACGCGAAATCGGAGCAGGGAGGGCGGCTCGGCGGCGATGCCCGGAGGGAAAACCAAACAGCGGCGATGATGCGACGCCGAGCGGAACGAGAACAGCAGAGAGAGACGTCGGCGGCGCGGTCGGCGGACGCTCGCAGCCGAAGCCCGTCTAGTGGGGCCACCACGAGTCTAGCAGGCGAGCTGGCCGACGGAGCCGTGTCGCCGGCATTAGAGGGAGTGCTCCACATTTGTGTGGGGTTTCGAAATGAAGTAGCCATCTTGAAGATCATTCGGTGCAATTCAGTGCCCTAACTTTCTAAAGAATTAACCCCTCCAGTCCCTGAGCTACACGCCCGCGAAGATGTGCAGACTTTCGGAGAGACTTTTTCAAAGTCACCTTGGCATTCATGATATGATAACGCCACTCAAATCCTGCCACGTTCGTGAGCACGAATTTTAGATATGACGGCCATTAATTGGCTTTCAATCACTGTTGTGCAAGGTATGATGTCGTAATCAAACCATGACGTATCGAGGGGCATATTTGCTTAACAAAGAGGTCGTGTTGTTTACAGCACTCTTTCGCACTAAAAGGTATTATTCCAATAGTTATAAGTGCGCTTTTTGATCACATCTAATACTTGCTTCAATACCTTTAACTGTTAAATTCCCTTTAAGGATCGGGGTTCTCACAGGTGCTGGAGTGTGAAACGTCGGGCACCGCCAAGGTGATAAAGGGATATATTGAAAGACTGGAATGATAATAATAGCAAGATGAGATGATCCACGATGAGCTAGCTCCCTTGCTGAAAACGGCCGAATATTGATATATGAGGTGGTGCATGTGAACTGAAAACAGCATCTCACTTCCGTTTTTTCTATGTGGTCCCCACCATTTATTTGCACACGTTTTGAACTAACCATTCAAACATACCTTGAGGTCTGCGTCTTCGGAAGGCGATTATACGCATAAGCATATTAGATTCCTTGACAATTTTAGCATACCTATATATAAGCCCGTTATAACATGAATAAATCACCAGGGAGACTACCGCAGCGGCGGTGAACGAGCTGGGGAAATAGCAGGCGAGCAGGCCCATCCTCGGTACAACCAAACGTGAGTCCTGTCGATGCATGCCGAGGGATGTAAAGAACTAGTGCAAACATGACGGCTTTCCATTTCCCTTCCCAAACGCCCCAGGGCATCTGGCGGTCCCAGCGTGGCCGGCGTAAGAGTCGAATGGTTAAAGGCTTCGCCTCCCACGTGGGCCCGGGACGAAATCCCAGTCTGCGTCGAAGCGCGCGGCGGAACTCACACGCACACACACACACACACACATACACACGTACACATACGCACACACAGTGGCCACATACGCAGGTACACACACACAGTGACCACACACGCACACACAGTGACCACACACGTGCACATAGTGACCAACACACGCACGTACACACACACAGTGACCACACACGTGCGCACACGCACAGTAAATAGTGGTCTGGCCGGCGTGCACAGCCGGTGATCCGGGTGTGCGGCGTCGGAGATCAGGGGGCCGATGGTCCGGCTGAGGCCCGCAGGAGAGCCGGCTGAGGCCCGCAGGAGAGCCAGCTGAGGCCCGCAGGAGGACCGGCTGAGGCCAGCAGGAGAACCGGCTGAGGCCCGCAGGAGAGCCAGCTGAGGCCCGCAGGAGGACCGGCTGAGGCCAGCAGGAGAACCGGCTGAGGCCAACAGGAGAGCCGGCTGAGGCCCGCAGGAGAGCCAGCTGAGGCCAACAGGAGAGCCGGGTGAGGCCCCAGGAGAGCCGGCTGAGGCCCGCAGGAGAGCCAGCTGAGGCCCGCAGGAGAGCCGGCTGAGGCCAGCAGGAGAGCCGGCTGAGGCCCGCAGGAGAGCCAGCTGAGGCCCCAGGAGGACCGGCTGAGGCCAGCAGGAGAGCCGGCTGAGCCCGCAGGAGAGCCAGCTAGGCCCGCAGAGGACCGTCTGAGGCCAGCAGGAGAGCCGGCTGAGGCCCGCAGGAGAGCCGGCTAAGGCCCGCAGGAGAGCCGGCTGAGGCTTCATTTCACGCCGCCCGTGGGAGGAGAGAAGCAGGGGGTGACTGAGGACTTTTCGATATCGCTTCGACATCCATCGCTGTCGTCTCCATGTCTATATTTGGAATCGTTACAGGCAGCGCAAATCTTTGTCTCTCTAATGCTCGGTTAGGGCTCACTGGCTCGGTATGCGGGACTGCCTCAAGCCTCGACGCTGGATCCGCGGCTGCTCGGAGCACGCGCCGGCCTCGCGCTCGTCCACGCACAATGGCTCACGCACTCGGCCCATTAGAGGGACGATTAAGCAAACAGCTCGCAGGCCGCGTGCGGCTGGCACCTGTGGTAGCAGCGGCCGGCCTCGGACCGCGGGCCTCTTTCGCAGCTTGGCCGCGCGCGGCCGGGATCTGCGGTAGCACCGGCCGGCCCCGAGCCGCGGGCCTCTCCCGCAACTTGGGAGGCCGTGGCGCTCGGGTGGGTGTTCATGTTCGCTAATTAAGGGTTCACCCATATGGTGGCTATCATGCGCCTAGTCAGGTCTGGCCTTCCATCACAAATGGGATGGGCGGGCACAGACCTGGCACGTAGCCAACATGCTCCTCACGGGATGTCAAACTTGCTGCGAAATCTGCGAATTTTAAGCAAATTCCTGCGAAATCTATCAGTGTCTAGCGTCAAATTTTTCCTTTAGGATCGACGGGGGGGGGGGGGGTTCGGCCTGTTGGCCCTTCCTTGGCTGCGTCCCTGGCGGAGACGACGGCGACCACTGCAGCGATGGCTGAAGGCGATCGATGAGGATTTGGTGACGGTATGTGGATGTGGTATGTGGAGGGCCAAGCGGCTAACTTCCTGGGATGCAAATTCTTTGTCCATTGACTTCCAGTTCTCCATCCTGCTGACTCGGACGCACAGACATTTGGCATATTGTACTCATTTGGAAGAAGCGCTGCAAGCTTTGACGTGTGTAAACAGATTGTGATTTTTCGTTGGCCGGTCCTTTAATGACATTGTGCGTTGTTATGCTTTGTCACTCTCTCAGACTCGGCTCGCCTGCCGCTACTCACTTCAGCCAAACTAGGCGAAACTCCACACCTCGTCGCCGCATTGAGCGTCGGCTGACAGTCCGACATGCTGTAGGCCCGCCGACACGACGGCGGCGGGTCTTCTGATGACGCGCCTGATGACGCCCGTGTTTTGATGTCGGTCGTCATCGTTGACGGGCGTGCGGGACAGAGCGGCGCCGCCGGCCGCCGGCCACGCGGCGTCTCCGCGCCAGAGGTGCCCGCGCGATGGGCGCACGAACAACCGCATCTGGATGGTCAGGGATCCTCGGGTCGGGGGAGTCGGGGGAGTCTGACGTCACTTTCGTGGTAGCGACGGATACGGGCGGTAGCGACTATGATGCAGAATAACGATGACAACAGATGTGGCATCTAAAGCGGGTTGTACCGGGAAAGCGGCCAACGAACAAAAACATTGCAGTTATCGATTCGTAACCTTACAAGTTTGCCACGAGTCCACGCAGCTCTAAAATGCAAATGAATGTAGCCCCACCTTCTCGACACGCTCTGTCTCACGGACAGAGGAAGATGTCTTAAGCATGTTTACTTGTTTCCCACTTCCCTGACAAAAACGCACTGCGTATCAGATATCCTATCTACATCGCGCTGTCGTATTCAATTTCCGGACGCCGCCACCGGCCGCACCGCGAACAAAGTATTCCGCCCCTCGTCGCGTCCCAGGGGCCGTCCCCCACAAGGAGGCGCATCCGAAATGCGTGCCCGACCGATTACTGCCAGAGGCTGTGCCGATTAGGAGGGGCGCGGCGCGTGCCAGCGCGCGGTGTCGGAAGCGGCGCGAGCGCCGCTGGGCCGGGCACCTGCGTCCCAGGAGAATCGATCAGTAGCAGCCCAGCTGATTGCGCCCTAATTGGCTCATGGCCGATTGATGGATGTTGACAAATGGGATTTAAGGAAGCGTTGGAGCACGGGACAGAGGGGGCGTGGGAGGGCGGTGGGGAGATGAAAGCTGAGGGCCGCTGGTCATTGCGGCTGTGGCACGAACAGTCGTAAGGCAAGAGTTCAACACAGAGATATAGAAACACGCAGAAAACGCAATGTTTTTTTATCCATCTGGCATGTAAAGGTAGCCCCCAAATTTGTTGTGATGCTATCGCTCTCTGTTTTGGTGGGTGACAACGTAAGGTAAAAAAATGTGGCTCTGAGCAGCTCTGTTACATCTACTCCTTTTTCGGTACTAATTGTCATTGTCAGCCTTTTCTGCATAGAGAGTTATCAGAGGCGTCAATTGTTTTTTGCAAATGATTAGCGACTGGGACGAGCCGAGGGTCCGACGACCTGTCCCCCGCTAAAATTGTGTTTCTTGACGGATTTATACCTTTTTAGTTTAATTGATGACAATTTGTATGTCAATTTTTGGATCATATTTGCATCATTAGCCTTTAATTTAAGCATCATTGCACTATCGCCAGCAAATAGTGTCCGAAAAATATAGATTTTGTGTTACAGACAGATTTCCCCTACATTTCTGTACTTTATACCAGAAAACACTGGAGTATTTGAGCTGATATCGAGTGGAACCAACTTAATTTTTTTCGGGCTCACAAAGATGCAAATTTACTCCCGTGCAAGATGATAATTTTGCTATTCATCCATCTCGAAAAAGTATAATGACGGCTGGTGGATTGTGGTCGTGGAATCGGCGAATACACTGAAGATGACATTATGAGAGGGGAACCCACAGATATGTAGAGCGGCGGGTAACGCCCCTAAATGCCAAACAAAACACAGTGCGGTGGGCGTCCGGTCATTGACTAAATCCCATCCAGCAGGGCAGCCACGGCCCAGCCAACGGAGAATGTGCCAGTGAATTCACCGATGGCAGGCAGAGCGGACAGATGTTCTCCCGGTCCCGCCCCCGAAACACAAAGCAAAAAGTCAACAATGGCTTATGACAAATAACACGTGATCTGCCTCCTCGCCATATTGATGCAGCGCCGATCAGGGGCCGAACATCTGCGCATCTTCCTTTTGTTCCACATTCGGCCAAAGTCAGAGGCGCCGACGGCGCGGGGGGCCGACTTGGCGCTTTTTTATTCGACGCGCACGTGATTACCATGACAACGGCGTAACAGGTGGCTGCACTAATGGCCCTGGCCGTGATGGATTGGCTGCGATCTGATTTCCATTAATGACATCGGCACCGTTTCATTGAATTTAATCCGCCGGTGTCGGTGGTAGTCTGCCAGTTAACTGGTTCGCGCTGGGCCTGAATGAGGGCGCGCGCCGGCAGTAGCAGGCATGGGCAGTGCGGGGGCGGCGTCGCTGCTTTTGTCACGGGACCGAGATCGCGGCAGCGGCGAACGACACAGCAAGCGAAAAGCTTTTAACAGAGATGAACTGGCGGGCGCGGGTCATGTCGACGATCATTTGATCAAATTTAATGGACGCCAGGGGCGAACTAAAAAACTGCACTGAAGTACGAAACGATCCATTTAGATAGCGATTGCGGGGTTCTGTGGTGCCACTTGGTGACTTGGGCATCGTCAGATAGCACTGACAACTCTGAAATGTACGTGTAATCTTGTCAAACATGGATGTTAACTGCTTAAAGCAATGGGACGTCTTGAAAAATCGTTTTTAAGTTGGAGGGATTTGGTACACACAACAAATTGATCTGAATATGCAGAAAGCTTCATACTCGGTGTATTCTCCCCATACAGCTAGCACCTTTCACTGTGCCAGGAGCCCGTTTTTACGCTACAACAGCTCCGCCAAGCTCCGGCCCTAACAGGAGCCCAGCGAAAGGCGACTGCATCGTGATGTAGTACTTTCGGGTTTTACCAGACCACTTAATTGCATAGAAAGTGGCCGGATGCTCCTTTGATTCATTTGGTATCCACCATCCCCCCACGAATTCCGTTGCGCTATAATGATTCTGCGAGTATTTAATGTCAGTATGGGAAGTGAGTACATGGCAGTGGCGCCCTCATTACGGTAGTATTCCAGTCGAATTCGTTGCGGCCCAAACCAATACACGGCTCCGTTAATATTTCAGTTCATGATTCGTCCGCTAGGGATGAACGCTTCTTTATAGAACCATAAAGTTCTGTTCGTCTAAATGCCGTGAAAACTAGGCTTCTTTGCATTGGCCGGTCCAATTCTTGACAGTTCGCTGCGCTTAGACCACCTGCGACGGAGTTTTGACACTATTTCTCTCTGGCTGAGCTGTAGAAGGGGCGTTCTGGAAATGGTTGGGCTCATGTCTTTTTAAAGTCATTTTTCCATGCTTCACCACACGGCTAGTGTTAAACTGTTGGTAAGAAGTGGCCAGGTCATGGGTCACCCGGCTACCTACTTCTACGTCTGTGATTTTGGAGTAGCTATTGTGCCGGTGTGCCGGACTCTCTATGACATGACAGTATCAGATCAGTGTAATCTGGCCCCAAACCATCGCACGTCCTATGCCAGCAGGGCGGCCGTCCTTAGTTGGACCAGTGGGCGGTGTTGCTGAATTTTTCTCCCGCCACTGACAATCACACCATTCGTTTCGTGCTTTAAAAACCGGGATCGACACCGTTGAACGGATCTTCACGCATACCGGCTCATAATTTACTGACGTTGCCTTTGCTCCCTTCTGATCGACTGTGCCGGTTGATAAGGCCGATTCGGCGTCATTTACAGTTCCGCGTCACGTGCGCTATTCTGCCACGTGCGTGCCGTGCCGTCGTGCGCGTCGTGCCGTGGCGCTGCTCCGAGTTTGGGTACGTTGTGGGCCGAATGCACCATGAAATCTGACCTTAGCTGTCAAATAAACCAACCAAAAAAAGAATCCTCCCCATTCCGAAAAGCGGACAACGTGCTTGAAAAAGAAGCATGTGTTCAGCTGTCTATGCAATGCTGATGTTTTCCAGGAACTTTGGTAAGCTTGACTTGTTATCTATTAAAACAAGACGAGCAAGACATCACAATCTCGATGCATCTTTGAATGATCCCAGTTGATATTTTCCTATCTTCAGTTCGCCATTCTGGATACTCGACATGGCTCTTGACAACCCCCCTCGGATAACAGCCATCAACCTCAGTTTTACAGAGCACCAACGAACCCCGTTCTGTCATCGGCGGCGGCGGGGTCAGACAGGGGTCAGCCGGCCGGCGCAAAACGGCGCCTGAGGCACGGCCGGGGCCAGGGGTCGTCTCGCCGGCGGCGCCGCTTCCGCGGAGCGCAGACACCATGGTGAATGAGGCGACAGCTGGCGTTGCGCCGCCACTGTCGCGCCAGCGCCGCGCACGCCGCTGCCGGAAATCCCTTCAGCTGGTGGTGGCCGGGGCGACGCGGCACGTTTTGGAAGTCCAAGTGAAATGCGATGATCGAACAGTGACGAAATGGAGCCGCCGCGCATGTAGATGTGTTAAGGATGGGCTCGACCCAAGGCACCGCCACGGGTTGACGTGGAGAGACAGATGATACTATATGGTGGCGTGTTTCACGCGGTGCCTCGGACTTTGGGGAATGTTCCACATCTGAAGATATTGAAGCAGGCATCAAATACCATGAAACAAGCTCATTTATAACTACCGGCATACTTTTAACTTGAAAAGACCGCTGTAGACGACACGATTTCTCTGTTGAGTAAATATGCTCTTCGGTACGTCATTGTTTGATTACGTTATAGTGCCGTGCACAGCATTGATTATGAGCCAATTGACGGCCGTTATATCTGGACATCGTGCTCACAAACGCCAGATATGAATGACTCGACCATTACATCTTTCTTGGCTTTGATCGCCTCACGGCTTATGGAATGACAAAATTTGAATGTCACTTCTATGTCGTCATGAACACCAAGGAGACTTTAAAATGCTCTCCCCGATATACCTTTCCCCATTTTCGCCGGCGTGTAGCTTAGAAATTGGAGCAGCCAAGGTCTCAATAAGGATAGCGCTCTGAACAGCACCGAAAGGTCTTCAAGATGGCGATTTCTAGCTGTACTTTAAGTGCTCCCTTTAAAGGGATTTTTCCACATTTCTATGGGATTTTGAAGTAAAATGGCTATCTTGAAAACCTTTCCATGCAGTTCACAGCCCTGCCCTTCTTAAGACTTAAACTCGTCTAGCTTCTGAGCTATATGCCCGCGAATGTGGGGTAAGTATTTCGGGGAGAGTGTTTCAAAGTCGCCTTGGCATGCATGATGTCATGATAACCTCACTCAAATCCTGCCATTCCGTAATCCATGTGGCGATCAAGGCAATTGTCGAGGCGTCCATGCCTGGCGTCCGTGAGTGCGATCCCCAAATATAGCGGCCGTCAATTGGCCCCCAACCAATGTTGTGCAAGGTACGATGACGTAATCAAACCATGACGCATTAGGAGCATATTAGCGAAACAGAGCATCGTGTTGTCTGAAGGAGTTCTTGCCACTTAAAAAGCATGCCAGTGGTTGTAAGCGAGCTTGTTTCATCCTATCTCATGCTTGCTTCGTTATTTTCAAATGTGGAACATTCTCTTTAACGTTAAAATTCAGTATTCTGGGGAGACGCTTGACAATACTACCGTCCTTACAGTGAGGCCCCCAACGTTTCAAGCCAGGATTGGGTTTGATCTAGAGAGCACCCAACCATGCATTCCCGTGTCTACAGCTCGTTCAGCAACTTGATGCAACCAGACTCGTCATTTTTCCGTCTGTTCAAGCTCCATCCGCTTCTTGTGAGCCGGCTCTGAGCACAACCGTTAGGCTGTTTAACGTTGCCATTTCCATTGCAATTTAATCAATGCCCAACTTATCAGCTTCTCACGAACCTTCGATGAGTGAAACAGACTAACAACCAACCTCGTCAGGAACACAGCGTTCCAGCAATCCAGTCTGGTGCACCAATATCGCTTAGCCACGTAGGCGCCTGTTCCTGCAACCTGCATGGAGATGTGCGCCGGTAAAAATACCACGTGCACCGCAGCTGGCTCGTGGCCCAACTTTCCCTCACCGTCACCAAATATCAAATTTTCCCCGGCTGATGCGATATCACCCAGCATGTAATGTAAGCCTCTTGCCTCAAGGGCGTCGCCCGCCCCATCCCCTCCCCCCCGCTTAGCTAGATGTCTGACCATCGGTGGTGCGGGAGTCGTGTAAGTTTGTAGCACCCGGAGCTGTCTAGGTGAGCATGAACGTGAGATCTTGAGCCCCTTACCTTCTGGAACCTGAATGCTAGAGCAGTTTTAGAAGTAGAGCTGTGCACAGGTTGTTGATAATCTTATCTAAAATATCAAAGCAATTTTTTATTCGTCCGCCCCGTTGGCTCAGTTGGTTAAAGCGCCTGCCTTCCGGTCCACCCACCCGTGGCGGGGTGGGTTTGAGTCGCTTTAGGCGCTCGCTATTTGTCCTTGACATGTATGGCCTGCGGCAGGTGGCAGCGGCCACGCTAAAGGCCATTTTACTCCAGACGGCAGGACGGACCGTGCTGAGCATTGCGGCACGCTAAACTTCGCCGTTGACATGAAATTGCGCAATCGGATGGTGGGGGTCAAGGCTCACACGACAAGCATTACTTAATGTGAGCTCTGACCCCATAAATCCATACACTCAAAAGGTTCGGACATCTTAAAAATAGATAAAGAGGTCAAAACTAGACACGAAATTTGATTTCGGTTGCACGTTATCCTGACTTGGTCCCGCCAGCTTATTGCAGTTCTCGTGCTGACAGACTCCAGGTACAAAGTCCGCGCAAGCCCCCTTCGAACAGGACACGCCCTCGCTCCTCCGACTCCTCAGTGGTCGCTCGCGCGTGTCTCCTCCCCTGCAGGCCGTGGGACCGGCGAGGGGGGGTGATGGATCTGGCCCCGCACCTGCTGACGCCGCCTACGGGGGGGGGGGAGGGGTGTTGCCCATGGTCTGGCGACGGCGGCGACAGTGTGGCGCTCCGGCGGCGCGAGCTAGCCAACCGATGTGAAGATGCAAGGCAGACACGGAACTCGGCACTGCCAGAGGGGGGGGGGGGGGGGGGCACCGGCTAAAGTTTCTTTTTTTCCATGCAGCGCCGAAAGCATTTAGTCAAATTTTGCACAGTTCATACGGGGCTTTGTTCGCTCCGTTTAGCTTCCGCGCTGGCAGAAGCCACGTGCTCATAGTCGCTAGCAAACTGTTACAGAGCAATAACAAAGCAGAACCTTTCGCGGCGGCAAGGCTTAGCGTGAATTAGGCTGCTTGCGCCATAATCTATCGTTCATTACACCTACCTTCAGATCAGTGGAAATGTGATATGCTCTCTATGTTGCATATACCAGATATCATCACATAATATCTAAGCATGGGTAATACGGCGTACCAGAATACACCGACATGATGAACCAGTGACGGATGTACGCTACTTGATCACGTGCCAAGGAATGCAAACATCAGGTATGTAACCAAGGCGTGTCTAAAGCGCTGCGGGTCAAGTGCTGTACGCAACCAAGGTGTGTCTAAAGCGCTACGGGTCAAGTGGTGTACGTAACCAAGGTGTGTCTAAAACGCCGCGGGTCAAGTGCTGTACGTAACCAAGATGCGTCTAAAGCGCTGCGGGTCAAGTGCTATACGTAACCAAGGTGTGTCAGAAGTGCTGCGGGTCAAGTGCTGTACGTAACCAAGGTGCGTCTAAAGCGCTGCGGTTCAAGTGCTGTGCGTATCGAGTTCAAGTACGTATCGAGCGCATGAAAAAATCAAAGTATGAAACGAATTGAAATTTAAGCCGCTTCCTGAAAGAAAATATGAGCACTTTCCGGCACATCGCCCACTGAGCACAACGCCTCGGCCGATTTTCGTCGCACGATATGAACGCGTCGTTCGCGGCCCCAGGAGCGTCGCAAACTCCGCGTAATTCCCCGCTAGGAATGCACAGCGGCGATTCAGCCCCGCTCCACAAAAATTCAAAGCCGCTAAATTACGATCCGTCCACGCACGTGACACTCTCCCAGCGTCAGCCCTTCCGCCGTCTCTCCGCTTCCTGCCACCTCCGCCGCTCGCGCCTACAGCTCGCCTCCCCCTCCCCCCTCCCCCCAGCGCTGCGCCGCCGGCGCGCAGGCGGCTCCATAAGGCCGGCGCCGATAAAAATGACGCGACGACAAATTCGGCGCGGCCGCGGCGTATGCAAATCGGTGGCGTTGGTGCGACAATCAATGCGTTTAATAATAATTATTGATGGGCCATTGTGGCCCGACTGCGCGGTGAAACCCATCGGGCCATTATAGGGGAGGCGAGTCATTCGACGAGCGATCGCAGTTTGATGCAGGACACAATGGCCTGATTTGCGTTCGCCGCGCTTCAGGGGGCACGGGGGGAGGGGCAGGGGGGGGGGGCACCTGAGGTGCGGGAGTGAGGGGAGTCGGACGTGGACGTGGTGTGTCGCGGGAGGCTGCCTGTGCTTCTTGGGCGGTGGCTGCCGTGTGGAGCAGACAGCGCGCTCACAGGGGCTGACCTCCGGTACCGTCGCGCCTCGGAACCGCGAGGGGTTTGTAGCACAGTCTTCCCTATGATCGCATTCTGGAGTGCACTTGCCGAGCACGCGGTCGAGCTGCTGCTCTAACAGCAGACCACCAGTGGGTGGGGAGGGGGGGGGGAAGCACGGCCAGATAAAATATCCAGCTTCTGATGTGCCCCGCGATATAGGTACGGGCTTCCGATGTGCCCCGCGGTATAGGTACGAGGTTCTGATGTGTTCCGCGATGTAGGTACGGGCTCCGCGCTTATTCTCATCCTGTGCCCTTTTGCACATCTTGTGCCCCTTCACCGTGCGCTTGCCCACCGGCACTCCCCTGAAAACGTATGTGATTTACATGTTGAATCGCACAAACGTTAGGCGTTTGGCAATGTTTTCGTCTTCGTCTGGCTCTCAAATGACCGATGACACTGAGGTTTTTTCAGGTGCAAAAAAATATTTCAGTACAGTCAGGATAAAACCAAAGATCATGATAAATGACTGCAGAGTGCAAGCTTCGACGAGGCCATATGGTGCTATCCGCGCCTCGCCGTCGACAACGCTGGGAGCAATGGAGCGTGAAGCGTACATGAAGAGGAACGGGCCCCGCCAAAGGGTTGAGGCTTGGGAAAACGCCACGTGCACCCGCGGGTAATAAATGACCGGCTTCAAATTTTTGTGGAACGTCACAAAAATGGCGTCGCTCTCTGTGATAGCCGGGCGACGGGCGGCGTTCGCAGCGAAGGGGCGACATAATTGACGCGTTAGACACCGGTGAAATATACTAGCTTGGATTCGTGCACGCATGAAACCGAGACAACTCTATGTGTGGAACAGTGGTGATAAAAGGTGCAGATACGCAATGTAACACTGCATTCTCATGCATGCGCGGCTTTTGTAAACATATCCTGTCTTGTCGGACTGGTGAATGGCCCAAAAACTTAATATTCTTGTATTCTGTCCTATGAAACTCAAACGTAATGCAGGACTTACAAGCATGTGAAGTGTGCAAAACAAAACAGAAATCGTCGGTGCACCACGGCCCTGTACCAGCGCACTTAAAGCACAACTATAATCCGGCAGAGTAGTTGATTTTGTATAATGCTCTCACAGCGCTTACTTACCTCCAAATTTCAGCTATACAGAGATAATGCGTCTTTTTCCATCTAGTTCTGATGTCTCCTGCACGTTTATGATAAAAAAGTTTTGCCCTCACATGGCAAATATGCTTTTAGATCCCAGAAATGCATATCATAATTGGATGTCTGGATCATGTATCCTGAATTCCTCAAGATCCAGGCTGCATTTTTAGCCTAAATGAAAGAACGATCTGAGATCCAGCTCACAGTGGCGACTTTGTTGAAAGATCTTGTAGCGTCCTGTAACTTCTTTTGGAAATTTGTTGGGAGATCTTTTAAAACCCGGTATCTGCCCTCAAATTTTATTCAAAGAATTGCCAGGGTCAGTTAAGGCGACGATATGCAAGTTTAAAAACCAACTTTGTCTCCAGTCGAGGAAGGATGACCCGTCCAATGTTCAAATAAAAGATTCAGACTCCTAAAAGGCTTCGAAAATATAAGCCACAGTTTTCTCCTGATGCGCAACCCATTTCAGTGGCTTTGGCAAGTTCACAAAGGCTACAGATATCGTGAAAACATCAGAATGTGTGTGGTAATGAGATCATTCGAATGGAACGAGAGCCTTCGTAACTTGTTAAAGTGAAAGCGATACCACCACAACATCTCAAGGTATGTGAAAAAATGTGCTGCAGTTTGGCGTAACTTCAAGGCTTTTATATCACCGATGAAGAAGTTTTAAAGGAATTGTTCCTGCTCAGAATTTAAAAACATATTCTCCTTTTTCTGCTTAAAGTTGTCTACATGCAAACAAATATTCCTAAATTTTGACCCAAAAAGTTTCCTAATTTTTTATGCACAACCCGGCAAAACGCCCGAGAGCAAAGCCTGGTTAAGTGTGCTAGACCAGAAAGTTGCATGAACTTTAAGGGCCCCATACATAGACCCCAAGATTGGATCCCTGGTCCATGGCTTCCGGGTTGTCCAGATATTTACACAGCGGCAACCGGGAACATATGCCCCACCCCTGATCAAATTTATTCCAGCTCTTAGCCTATTTTTTTAAAAAAAAACATTGACATCACTCCCCCTTCTCTCATCTCCCATTTCGACTCTCCCCCCCCCTCCCGTCTCGCATCCTCCCTCCCACCGTCGACGCTTCCTCTCCCCCTGCTCTACCCCCCCCCCCCCCGCCGTGTGCCGTCCACCGTCAGCTGATCCTCCGCCGTCACCGTTCCGGAGCACCTGGAGTCAGCTGGCTAATCGCCTCAGGCACTGCCACTCAGCCAATCCCTGCTGTCTGCAGGCCTGAACCAGCACATCGACCAATTAGCCGAAGCGCCGACAGCTCTCACTACAGGGGCCAGTCAAGCCGTGTTTTTGGAACGCCGCTGATCACAGTGATGGTGGATTACCTGGCGGGCTGGCGCCGGGGAAACTGCGCGCTGGCGTTGGTTAAACAGAAACCTGTTTTCCAAAAATGGATGGTGTCCCTGGCCAATAATCCACCCCCATCGCTACTTTGGTTCTGCTTGATTTATTTGTTTTGCATATGTTTAGCAGCTTTCCCATCTCTTAGCAGGGAGTGTCACAGCCCGGCAACGTTTCAGATACTAGAGCAGGTGCTGACGTAAGGTTATGTTTGCCGCCGCGTACAGGGTTAGTCGCCCCGATCATGGGTGACGTCACCCGTCCATGGGTGACGGATAAAAACGAAATCGTGTGACGTCACCCGTAGCTAAACCACTGGTAGTGTTATGTGATGTTCTCAGTACACCAATTCGCCAAAATCCCGGCGCATTATATGGTGTGAGAGTTTCGAGCACTCACCAATAAACTAAACAAATAAAACTAAACTAACGAAACACTTCTTTCGGAAGGAATGCAAATATGAGACAATGCCACGCGATCTCAACGAAACTTCGCACTATGACTTTGATTTGTCCCTTACGACGTTTAACATAGTGGCTCAGTTTGAATGGTATTCTGACCTTGGAAAGCATTGTTTACCTGTATGCTTGTTAAGTCCAAGGTTCCGATTGTCAGGCAGGTATACGCCAACGACACATCAGTTGGTTTAGTGACGCATATGCTTCACTGATGCACTGCTGGCCGAAGACTTACGGCACGCACTGTGATAATTACGAATGTCCATATCTAGTTGCAACATTCGTACCTAATTAAGACGTAAATGCAACAAATGTCCACCGCCGCAGTCATGGTGGATAGATGTTATTATGGTACCATGCGGTTAAATGAAAAGGCTAACCTCAAGTTTGCCATAAACTGTTTCCATTCTGAGCATGCCAGCTTTGCCTCATATTAACTCACCCACCACCCAGGACTCTAACCATCGCTTTTATCACGTCATTAACTTACTATTTCACTCATGGTAAACACAAGCATGGTCTACTGAACTGAGTAGCTGTGCTTCTAAGTTGTTCAGTGCATTAGCGAGGAGCACTATTCACATAGATAAGACAGTAGTATTAGCCTCATTCCTTCGTTAAAGACCAGGAGAATGGAGATATTGTTGGTACTGTCTTATCCATGTGGATGTTTATTTTCTTACACGATGCATATCGCTTTGCCCTCGCATAATGCCAGCATGGCTCATGGCATACACGATTGTGCTGGACGATTATCTGCCATTGCGCCACTTCAGTAAAGACGGGAAATTTTGTAAATTCACACAATATATTCACAATCTTTCACTTAACATGCCATGGCTAATTCTCCCAAGATGTTGCATAATACTGGCAGAACAACACCTGTGCCTCACGTTGAAATAGCTTGTCAAAGGCAGCAGATAGAGATTGTCATTCATCATTGACATCAGCCATTAATGACCCCCTAGGAGCAAATGAACATGATATTTGGTTTTATATGTCTTCTATCTTATCGGAGCAAAAACAATGTTCAATGGTACCTCTACCCTGTGTTTTTGTGTTGAGCTGTGCACGCGAAGATCTGCGGAGGCTCAGTTTTAGTAATTCAGAGCAGGAAACATTTTACAACATGAGTGCAGTGGCTCAAAACACCATTACGCTATTGTTTGCGCTCTTGCCATCATCGCACAAGTAACAATGATTTGCTAATTTGAGTAAACGTGTTTAGTTTCCGATTTTGTTCAATTTGCTTTGCCACCACCGTATGCTGCATGCATGGCACCAAAAACTGAGCTCGATGATTATAAGTGCACTTAAGCCACAGGTGTGCGGGCTAGAAATTAGGTGGGATGTTTATCAAGATGTCCATATTGTTCTCCTCAATATCATATGGCTAGTTTTCCAAAATATTGCGTAATATTTACTATCGGCATCCACGGCGCAAGGCATTATTCGCACATCCCAGTGCACGACAGTGGGATGTGCAATGGGATGTGGGATGCCTGTCAGAGACAATTACCACAGGTCGTCATCAAGGCAACATTCATGTCAGGGGTTTGCATTTTCCATCAACATCAACGAATTCTAGCATCCGAGCAGTAAAGCGTTTCAGCCAACCATTTTTAGATTTGACATGCTGGCAGGAGCACAGCATTATGGTGTCTTGAATGTTTACATTTGCGGTGTAGAATGCTTGATGTCAAATGGCATCTATGATTGCTGTCTTTGATAAGCTTTTTCAACGTCGGGTGCGGATGTTGTTGCTCTGTAATTATTACGCAATATTTAAGAGAACCAGCCATGACATCTTGAGGAGAACATTGTGAACATCTTGGTAAGCCTCTTACACTATTTTCAGTCTCCATACTTGTACCTTAAGTGCACCGATTACGACCCAACACAATTTTTGGTACGAGCCGTACAACATACTTACCTGGCAAAGCAAAGTGAATAAAATATGAAAATGAGTATATCTACTCAATTCAGCAAAACATTTTTAGGTATGTAACGATGGAAGGAGAACAGCATAATGATGTTTTGAATCGCTTCACTCATGTTACGTTCTAAATGTCTGTTGTTCTTTATGATTACAGCTGATTCCCTACAGCTTTTGTTAAGCATAAATCAACGAAAAGCGGTAGAAATACAATCAAATATTTTATTGGCTCCAGCAACACATCCGGCATATGAAACAAAGCACTGCGTTCAATTACTTCGCGGAGGTCATCAATGCTTAATAATGATGTTGAATCCCTGGCCCGCCGAATGTTGTCTTTTACCATCTATCTGAACGTGGGGTGCCCATGTTGTTCTGTTATTAGTATGAAATCTTTTTGGAAACAAGCCCTCGCATTTTGCATGGAGCTTTGTAAATATCATAATACATATCCTACACCACTTCTAGCTCTACCCTTTGCTAAATTGCCTTGGTTGTCAACCAGCACAATTTTAAGTGTATTTAGCCATACTCATCTGTGCTGATAAAAAAAGAAGATGAAAAAGCAATATCAGCCACAGAGTTCAAGCCGCGAAAAACGTTTTTAGTTCGCCGGGAGGGCATGACCATTTTTGAATGACTGGACTCTCTATTTACGATTTTAGCTGTTCACACTTCAGCTGCACCTCTCCGATTTTACATTTGCAGAGCTATGAAAACACAGCGTAGAAGTAGGCATTGAATATTTTAGTGGTACCAATGAGATGTAATGGGCACAAAGAACACCTTTGATTTCTTCACTTCCAAGATGCCGCCAGTGGCAGATTTTTATGACCAATCACAACATCTGATTGTCTTTGAAGAGATGTTCCGACGCAAGCTGCAATGCCGTTCCAACATAATTATTGTGCAATATCTTGGGAAAACTAGCCGTCACATGCTTATGTCAGATATTTACCAGAATGTTCACAGTCCCCTACTGAACATGTCACATCTGGTTCTCCCTGAATATTGCGTGACAATTGCGGAGCAACAGCGTCTGCACCAACGTTGAAAAAGTTTATCAAAGACAGCAATCATAGGTGCCATTTGACACAATGCATTCTACACCTCAAATGTAAACATTCAAAGCACCGCAATGCTGTGCTCTTGTCAGCATGCCAAATGTAAAAATGGTTGGCTGAAACGCTTTACTGCTCGGATGCTAGGATTCGTTGATACTGGTGACAAATGCCAACCCCTAATATAAACGTTGTATTGATGATAACCTGACAACCTGATGAACTGTTGCATCGTAAGGTGCGAATGTTGTTGTTCTGCAATTATTGTGCAAATTTAGGATGTCATGGGATCTTGAGTAGGACATTGTGAACATTTTGAAAACATCCTACTTAATTTCAAGCCCCCACACCTGTGGCTCAAGTGCACTGATAGTCATCCAGCACAATTTTTTATCATATTTTTTTATTTTTTTTTATTTACGTACAATTTTTTTATTACGTACAATTTTTAGTATCATACGTACAACATGCTGCAATGGCAAAGCAAAATGAACAAAACAGGCAAATGAGCACATTCATTCAATTCAGCAAACCATTTTAAGGTCTGTGAAAATGGAAAGGTTCGAAGTTTTCAGTGCTCTCAATTCATCTCAATTGGTCACAAATCCATCTTAGTCGGCCGCAATCCATCTTCATCCTCCACGACCCAGATCAGTCCACATAGTCCACCTGAGAATCTTAATTCCAGGGAATCTTAACTCGTCACAAATGCATATCAATCTGTCCCAATGCATCTCAATCGGCCACAGTTCATCCCAAGCCTTCTCAACTCATCTAAATCCGTCTCACCGCATTCCACCTAATTAGTTTCAATGCGCCATTTCAATGTGTTTCAATGCGCGTTCATCCGTCTCATTCCATCTGAATCTGGACACTGACCGGTCGAGCCGGCCCTGCAATGGTTAGGATTGAGATGAGACGATTGAGAGGGTTGAGACTGGGATGAGATGATTGAGAGGGTTGAGATTGAGATGAGACGATTGAGAGGGTTGAGACTGAGATAAGAGGATTGAGAGGGTTGAGATTGCTGACCGGGGTCGGAGACCGGTCAGGGGTGCAGAAGCGGAGACAAGGAGGTACGTCGGGGGCAGCGGGAAGACGGTGCCGCTTCCCCTGATAGTGTGTGTTCAGCGGAGGTGAAATCAGCACGAGCTGATGTAGCGGACAGAAAAAAGTTTTTCACCTTCTCTGCTGCACTAAAAACGCACTGGAGTGTTGGGCCTCAGAGCTTGTACGATCTCCAGTGAGAGGCAACGGCTACTGGGCCCATAGAAACCCACCCCCCTCTGGGTCCCTTCTCACGGCGAATGCAAGTTTGTAGAGCTACACTAAAGGGCGTGAAAACAAGAAGACAAACTCCAACATACCTGTGGTAGGTAAGGAATATGAAGGCGTGATATGCATATATATATATATATATATATATATATATATATATATATATATATATATATATATATAGGTATATACATATCCTCTCTCCTCTCTCTCTCTCTCTCTCTCTCTCTCTCTCTCTCTCTCTCTCTCTCTCTCTCTCTCTCTCTTCCTTCTCCCTCATCCTTCTTCTGCTGTCTGAGAAGGGATTGGATTGGATTTGGGTTGGATTGGATGGAGGTGGAGAAGGGAAGGATACTTATAAAGATGGCTGCAGCAATCAGGTCCTGGGACCCTTATTGTAAAGCGTTACGATGAAAAAACATGACAACAATACATAGCGGCAGTGACATTTTTTATCGCAGCAATTTGCTTTCATAAACCGTTGACTAGCGAAAATGTGGCATGAGACATTGCTTCAGGAGCGTTGCTGGCCATCTATCCGTGTGTTGAAGTGACCTGTCATAACCGCTTGCTAAAATCCAAAGCAAAAATACAGGCACTGTTAGCGATGACACTGGTCTTTAGAACTATGGCGTCAGATCTGCAGAAGCCATCCTTAGATAACCATGACATCACATCTGCTGAAGCCATCCTTATATAACCATGGCAGCAGATCTGCGGAAGCCATCCCTATATAACCATGGCAGCAGATCTGCGGAAGACGCTGGTCTGCTGTGCGTCACTTTTCAGTGTTGTAGCCGCGCGTCATGAAACGTGTGTGGAATTCCTGCGCATTTTGATGTGATGCTTGTTAGCACTGGGGAGAACAAGCGGAGGGAAGGCCTGTGGTATCAAGGTGTCTCGCTATTGTCAGCACTGAAATTAACTTCTGTTGGCGTTCAGATGCGAGTCGCAGTTGATGCCCGCGACGCCATAATCGATGCCACAAGGGCTGAAAGTGTACCTCTGATGTAATCAATGTGAGCCTTGAGCCTCTGGTTCTTCGGTATTCTGTGTTTTTTATGCTAAAAACAGCCTATCTTGAACACACGAGGACACGCCGGTCGAGCGCCGCCAGCCCACAGTGGCGCGCCCGCTGGCGACCTGTTCTTCAGAGGCTGCTGGCCCTCCTCGACCTCCTCTGGGCCAGGCGAGGAACTGTGAGGACTGAGGACGGCGCGGGCTGACTGGTGGCCGTTAGTGGGAGTCAGTCGTCTGCGGGGACGCAGTGCTCCTCGAGTATCGAGCGAGAGGGGGCGGGATGACGTGCATGGCTCCCACGTGGGGTGCCTGGGCTCGAATCCCGGTTGCGCCATGTCCCCTGAGGTCTGATATGGCCAGTACAGTCGCTGGTGGTCCACAAAACGGTGCATGCCGGCGTGCATCGCGTCCCCTTTTCAACAAAAAAGAGCCTGGGAGCGCGTGAGTGGAACCTGGTGGATTTAAGTGGAGGTCAGCGATCATTGAAGGGCTGATCAGTGCTGTGTTGAGATGAAGGTCAGTAAGGTCGAGGGCGCTGCCACAGAGGTCAGTAAATGTGGGTGATGAAACGACACACATGGGCTGATGAGGCAGCCGAGGAGCACGATACAGGTGACGTCGGGGGGTAGGGAACACCTCATAACGAGGCGGCCAAGCCCCTGTCCACCAGTCCAATCTCTTCCATGAGTTGTGGTAAGGTGGCTCTACGTTAAACCGGAGACATCTTGCTCCATTCTCTAGCCCTGGGTGAATGGCCAGGGGTGCATTTTCCCGTTCAGTTTGGCAGATAGTGGCTCCGCCCGTTTCCAAATCTGAGACGAAGCTGACCAAATCCACAGCAAAACGCATTCTTTTGGCATATTTTGGGGACAAGCTTGGTAGGTTTTTGCTGCTCAGCCCCCAGCCCATGTTACAAAACGGCACCACTGCCTACGCCCGTGGGTAAGCAGCGCCGCGCGAGACCCGCCCCTCAGTGCGCGGGGATTTGCGATTCAAGTGGCACGTGCGTATGTTGGTGATCGTGGCGCGGTTTGGGAGGGGAGTGTCGGTCTCTGCCGCCCCCTGGTGGCCACGCGTGCCGGCGCCTCGCCGACCACCACAAACCAGCACTGACTAACCGGCGGACCCGTGCCCGGAATAAATATCCCAATAAGAGCGGTTTTACGACAATGGGAGCGGCCTTTACGACTCTATTGGCAGAGTAACGGGCACTCATAAATAAACGGTAAAAGAAGAGAATATGGCGGTGGCGGGATAGTTAGTTAGACCGAATACCGTGGATGATCGCCTCACACCGAAGGTGAACTCTTCTGGGTCAGCTGGTGACGAATGGTGACGAAACCACATCGGTCTGTTCGAAACGCACGCAGACAACAGTCGACTGGATGCAAAACTTCTGACGTCTTGCAAGCAGGTAATTTAGTAGGTAGTTCATCTAACAGGCAGGCAAATCTTACTAATGAGATGTCGACGCGCAGGGAAATATTGCATCCGTCCACTGAGGATTGGCGTCTCATCACAACCACTCCAAAGCAACTGCCGGTAAAGCCGGCCTCGCCTGAAGGTGTTGTCCTTTTGAGACCCGCCCCCCCACCTGCGCAGTTCCAGCACATCACGTGAACAATAAGCAGAGCTTTAAGGCGCTTTATTAGGAATGTTTCCTTTTACGGTGGGGAAACAAAGACTTGGGCACGTTGCGTTGAAAAAATACGCCGAATTGGAGACACTTAGAGAAACTTGAGCGCTCGCCCAGAATGGCTCTCCAGAAATCGGTTGCCGAGCCTGTCTGGTCGCACTGGCGCCAAAACCTCAGCAGACGCCAGCAACGTTCGACATGAAACTACCGCCGGCGCCGGCGTCGCCATGGCAACGGACGGCCGTAAATTCCACGTCGCCCGGCGGCCGGCTATGATGAAGACAAACTCGGGGGATCTCGGCGGCGGCGGCGGCGGCGGCGGCGGCGGCGGTCGATGTTGGAGGCGGGGCTTGCCGGTCAGTGGGCGGAGCTTCTGGCCCAGCCGCGTCCGGACCGACCCGAGCCGCTGAAATGCGGCTGCGCCATTAGAACAGATGTGAACAGATGTGAACATATCGGGATTAGAACAGATGTGCGTCAACTCCGGTGATCCTCCAGAGCTGCTCGGGTATGAGACGGAGCGGAATTTATGAACGCCGCCGACCGCGCGAGCGATGATGTCCCGCAGCGCGAGAGCGCAAGGGCTTCCAGGTTGTAGGATTCTTCATTCCGACATTGCGTGCTGTTCATGTCCGGGCTAGGATTGCTTGGGCATTTTCTGACATATGGGGCTGCAGGCATGCGTGTGCGGTTTGTACTTCGCTTTATTAGCACGGACGTGAGCAGGATTTTGCTATGAGGGATAGGGGAGAGTGGGTTGAGTTGTATGACGTCCAAGTAATATCGGTGTGATTTTGGCGCTCCTAATCGATGCGATGAATGGCAGTCTTGTGTCACTCGGCTGACGCGCGGCAGTGTCCTCTACCTTCCAGTGCACTTCCGGCTACTCACGTGCGAGCGTCTTGGGGCGGGGGCGACATACACTTTTTTGCATATTGTTGGAAACTCAGGCGATCGATGAATTGCGAGTTTAACCCTTGTTCTGATCGGAGGTCGATGCGACCGCCTAAGATATTTTGAGGATACCTCTCCGGCATGTTGTGCACCCCCACCCCCAAAAGTTTCAATAGCCTACGCAGCGTCCATTACGCGTGTAACGGCGTTTTTTTAGGAACACTGCACGGCGTTCCACAGCTTGATGTGACCGCCAGCTGGTGGGCGGCAACCGACGCTGCCGCGGAACGCGCGCGGCGGGCCGACATTGTTACATTAACGGAGCATATCATAAACACATGCTCAAAACGCATACAAATGTACAACATTATACTCAAAATTAAACATCGAACACGCCTATCTCAATTTCGGGTCACCAAAGGAGATGGTTCATGACATGCATGATGTAAAGCTGAAAGTGCGATTTTGTGGAAAATTTCACCTTTGCCCTGGGATAACGGGGTCAGTTACTGCCATGACAAAATGAAAACTAGTACCAATCACGAGATCTTGTTTAAACCAATCCATTGGTGTCTCTCGCCAAGCTCCTTCTGATTGCTTTGAAAACGCCAGGGGTCGCTCGACCCCCCCCCCCCCGCTCAGTCCGCGTTATGAAAAACACGGTGAATCAGGGCGAGGGATAAAGTCTCACGGCATAAAAAGAATAATCTAAATGCTCTACCTGTATGATAGTGAAGTACATGCGCCGCACACGCCGTAAAACATTGGCGACTCTCAGCCAAGGATTGGGGGGGGGGGCGGAAGGGGGGGGGGGGAGGAAGCGAGCTTTCGGCCAAGATGGCGGACGGTGCATGTACTAGTCGTGCATGTATCCTTGACACAACTTACCGACAATGATGTCATTTACCGCCACGGACTGTCACTGATAGTAGGCATGTGTGATGGTTACCGTACAAAAAAAAATATCATGGCGAAGGAGCACCAAAATCCTCATTTCGGATCCACATAACCATAGTCTTTAAGACAGATCAAATTTCAGGGGCGCCACAAATGGCCAAGAAATCTGTGTCTTCGGGAGGCACCATTTTCGAGAGGCATCGCAGCAAAAGGGGCGTCGCTCCCACGCCACCATTCTCAGAGGCACCAAATACCGGAGCCACAACAATGATGTGCTTCCCACTCTGACAAAGTCCTCGAATTTTCCCTTGGGATAGGGGCACTAAAACCTTCATTTCAGGGCAAGCAATTTCAAGACTCCAGCACCATACCTTTAAAAGGACCGAATCGAAACGGGCAATTTCAAAGCCCCAGATCCACGACTTAAAAGGGGGTCAAAATCGGGGGTATCAGATTTTCTGTGCCTTTTACTCTGGCAACATGGCTCGGCGAAAGAGCGCGGGAAACCTTCATTTTGGGACGTTATAACCTTTATTTTCCAGAGGCACCGAATTCCAAGACCATGGCACGGGGCACCAAAACCATCATTTTCGGTCAAATTTGCATTTTCGGTCAAAATTGCTTTCGGTCAAGTCCGGTATCGGCCGCTTGGGATAGGGGCACCAAAACCTTCATTTTGGGGAACCATAGCGTTTATTTTCTGGAGGCACTCAATCCAGCGGGCGATTGAAAGGGTTCCGGAACTGTCATCTCACGGGGAGCCAAGATCCAGGGGCAGCACAGTTGTTTTGTCTCCCCCTCTGATGAAATCCTGGATCGGCCCCTTCGGCAAAGAGGCACCAAAAAACCTTCATTCAGGATATTTTTAAACTGAACTCAGTTGCAGGGGAGCACCAGCAATGGCCCCAAGCCTTAATTCTAAGGACGACAAACAGCCGGGGCACCAGAAACTATCCCAAAATATCTATTTTCACGAGGACCTAATTCCAAGAGCGTCACCATAAGGACTGCGGTAAGGAAGGTGCTCAGCTACTTTTGCCTCCAATGACAATCCTGCCTTCGCTATGGATACCGGAGTATAATTGTTCAACGGCGCAACTACCGAATGCGTGCGCTTCATGAGCAGATGGCCTGCTGGAGGCCTGGAGGCGCATCGGTTACAGCGCCTGCCTTCCGATCCACCCACCCGTGGCGGGGTGGGTTCGAATCGCTTAAGGCGCTCGCTCTTTGCCCTTGACAGGTATGGCCTGCGGTCGGTGGCAGCGGCCGCGCTAAAGGTCAGTTGACGTCAGAGGGCAGGACGGACCGTGCCGAATATTGCGCCCCTTAAACCTTCGCCACCAAATTCTGCCGCTGCGCGGAATTGCACGATCGAATGGCGAGAGTCAGGACTCACACAACGAGCACTGCTTAGCGTGAGCTCTGATCCCAGAAATCAATTCATTCGAAAGGTTTGGATGAAGTCTTAAAGAAGAATAAAAAATTAAATGGTCATTAGGAATGGCCTGTACGGCTTTGAAATATGTGAGTTCTGGCGGATCCTAGGCGTGGATCAGCGAGTCACACAGCGATGGTATGTGTGCGTGCTCAGCTGCAGGAAGTGTTCCAGGTTAAAAGACATGTGCGACCTAGAGACAAAAAGCAACACGTGTAATAATCTAATCCTGGGGTACACAGGGTTTCACAATGTGGGGGAGGGCACAATTCACTTGCTACCGCTGAAAACTAAGTTAAGCGCGCTGCTTGCCCGCCAGTTTGGTGTGACGTAGAACAGCGTCACATGCTCCCGGTCGTCTTATTTTGACATGCCTGCTGCCCGGAATTTCCAAATGTCAACACCAATTCACGTACCTATTACATGTCATCACTTATTCAATGGAGGGGCCGTGCTCACCAGCAAGGACAGGTGGGACAGAACGCGCCTGAAACTCCCAAAAGATCCCAAAATATCCCAAAATATCCCAAAAGATCAAATGATCTGAGCCCAGCAGCCGTTCTCGGGGTGCTATAAGCAAGGAACCCTGTGATATACTGGATCCACCTTGGGGATCCAAGCACATGTCTGGCCAAGGGTTACTATGTGCGTGCTGATCTAACCTCTACGCGTCTAGCAGCCTGACGAATTCCTGAGGGTCTCGCCATGAGTGACTGTTTACGGAGAGCAAACGTCTGTTTTGGATCATTATGCTTGATCAATGCGGTGAGTTAAGGTGAGGAAAAGCCTTCGTTTTTTGGTGAATGACCTTTTGAATGAACCCTTTTCACACGATACAATCTGCCCCGCGCCGGGTTAAGTCGTATCAAATGGTGGGAAAAGTTGCATTGATGCTTCTTGCGAAGCGAGTAGGCTGCATCGCAAGCAAGCTGAAGGCCTTACGATATGCCGACAAAACACACTCGTTTCTGCTTTGTCGTAATTCACCGTGATTGTGACATTGCAGCTTTCTGCCCTTTTTAATCAGTCAGTTTTTGTGCTACAACTTCTGCCCCCTTGGCGTTGCTGCTGAGGTAGGCATTGGTACTGTACTGGTACACTGGTACTGTAAATGTGAACTTATCGTCTGGATGACGAAAGTCATCACAATCATGCCTGTCAAGTATTGATAGTGTATCAGTCAACGACATCACTGCCGGTACCTTTCATTGCTGATACAACATGTCCCACGCACAGCTGATGCAACATGTACCGCCATCTTGAAAGAGACCTCGCGCCACCTCTGAATCCCTGGCTAGCAAACGCCATTTTCTTTTCCGGCTTATGCGGCCCATGCCCTCACCCACCCCGGAGTATAGCGTTCAGACTAGCCTGGCTAAAGGCCTTGTCTACTGTGCGACCCTAAACACGCGCCTGCACGGAACGCTACAGCTTTCAACGGCATGCCAAAGTGCAGCTGTCGCGGTCGCCCACAGACACGAGCAGGCCTGCTGCTGGAAATCAGTAATAGCCCGAGGCCGCTGCTGTGCGCCAGCTGAGTGACTCAAGACTGCCATCCGCTGCATATATTTAGAGAAAATCGTCCCGACACTACTTGGACATGGTGCAACTCTTTTCACTCTCCCCACGTAAGATACTGTTTTCCTTTCCGATTCTGCTACGTTGTTTTGAAGATTTAATGGCGTTCAAAAGTTTTTTCGCGGTCCGCGTCGCCGTCTTTAACTGTTGATGAGGATCCACGCATGGGTGTAGTTTCCTTTTCAGTTAGAGTTTCCAGCCCCCTTAACTTGGGCTATAGCCCCCCAAATTTGGGGGAACAGCGGGCCGGGTCTGGGGAGAAGCCCGCTTGTTCGTGAATTTCAGGGAAGGTTTCGTAATTCTTCGCGGTTCAGACCCCCCGAACCATGTTGTGAAACCACGGCCTCGGGTGGCAGCACCGAATGGGGCACTAGGGCAGGCACACTGTTACCCTATCCTGACATTTGAGAAGGCGCTTCTGAGGCTCATACAGGACAGCGTCAGCAGATAAGCCAAGCGCTAGATCAGCAATGCCGGTGCGGCCCGGAGATCCGGCGCTCACCAGCATCGCAGTGTCGTGCTGATCGAGAGGCGGCCCCAGTTGTGGAAGGATCGAGTGCGATTGGCGTGATGGTGCCGCAGGAGGTTCCCATCGCACATGAGATCGGCGACGTAGCCAAGGCGAGGGCCAAGCGGCTCGTGCCACCCCCCCCCCCCCCCTTCCCCCTTCCCCGCCGAGCCAACAGATTTTCACTACAGGGCGGTTTCGCAGGAATTTGGTCCGAATGCGCGGGATTTGGGATAATTTTTATATTTGGCCGCAGTTGAAGGTTTGGCTGCGTGCTTGAATACGATACTATCAAGGGTACGTGACAGCCCTGAGCGGTTGAGAGCCACGATAGACTTATGACATGTCTCGTTCGCAGGAGGCCTCAACGCCAGCGCAGTAGACCATCACGCCATTTTCTGCTTTCTGTCGGAAGCCATCTGTGGTGAAAAACAGAATGCAGCGGTAAGTGGAGTGGGCGCTTGGCAAGGCACGGCCCAAGGTCAATGGCGACAATGAGGGAAGCCCCTGCCCTAAGCCTTCCATGCACTTATTGGACGTTCAAAGTCTGCGATAAAGCGCAGATAGTCACTGCAGTTGACACGCCCTTAAAGCACAACAGCGAGCTAATCAAATCTGCAGTTAGTCAGGAGACCCAGTCCGGATTAAGAGGAGGCCCTGTTATGACAAGGAGTAGGTCCCTGTTGCGGCTGAGAGGGGCCCTCATCATGATCGAGAGGAGGCCTCAACAGTACAGCGATCAGGAATGGTCACGCTGAATAGTCTTCTGGAGCTGCACGCTCGCTGGTGGGGCACTGAAATGGTACTTCTTGCGGCGAACTCGCTGGAGAGATATCGTCGACCAGATTATGACGATCATGAGCTTATTGGTCGCGCCAGGTTTGACTCAGCGGTCGACTGGCCTCATGACTCAAGACTCATGACCCACCACGCCGGCGTGCAAGGCGATATCAGTGCATCAGCGATCGAGTGTGGCTGTTTCCTCGAGATGTCCGGGACTGACCCCGGTCTGTCGTGGAAGGCAGGACTGTGTCGCGGAAGGCCTCTGTAACGCTGGCCTGTCGTGGAACGCAGGACTATGTCACGGAAGGCCTCTGTGACGCCGGTCTGTCGTGGAACGCAGGACTGTGTCACGGAAGGCCTCTGTGACGCCGGCCTGTCGTGGAAGGCAGGACTATGTCACGGAAGGCCTCTGAAACGCTGGCCTGTCGTGGAAGGCAGGACTGTGTCACGGAAGGCCTCTGTGACGCCGGTCTGTCGTGGAACGCAGGACTGTGTCACGAAAGGCCTCTGTGACGCCGGCCTGTCGTGGAAGGCAGGACTGTGTCACGGAAGGCCTCTGTGATGCCGGCCTGTCGTGGAAGGCAGGACTGTGCCACGGAAGGCCTCCGTGACCCCGGCCTGTCGTGGAAGGCAGGACTGTGTCACGGAAGGCCTCTGTGACGCCGGCCTGTCGTGGAAGGCAGGACTATGTCACGGAAGGCCTCTGTGACGCCGGCCTGTCGTGGAAGGCGGGACTGTGTCGCGGCAGGCCTCTGTGACGCCGGCCTGTCGTGGAAGGCGGGACTGTGTCACGGAAGGCCTCTGTGACGCCGGCCTGAGCCGCGACAGCATACGCGCAGCTGCCGTGAATTCCGCCCCCTGCGTTCGTCAGCAGCGTGCCTGGCATCACGACAGCCGGTTCGCTTCGCTGCCGCTTCACTGCCGCTTCGCTGCCGCTTCGCTGTCGCTTCGCTGCCGCTTCGCTGCCGCTTCGCTGTCGCTTCGCTATCGCTTCGCTATCGCTTCGCTGTCGCTTCGCTGTCGCTTCGCTATCGCTTCGCTGTCGCTTCGCTATCGCTTCGCTGTCGCTTCGCTATCGCTTCGCTGTCGCTCGATCCAGCCCCGCTCCGAACGCCAGCATTCCCCTCCAGCGAAACGGTACAAGCTGGACCAGTTCTTGCCTGAACATGTGTGTCGTTTGAGCTTTACGACACAAGCAGCTGCCGAGGCTTCATAGAGGCACGCCTGCCTCTTACCCTGGCGGGAAGGGAGCGCACGCGGACAGCCGTCCCCGCACATCTGGTTTGCCAGACTCGCAATCTTGCTCAAACCTTTTTTTGCATCTTAATGACAGGCGATTAACGTCGTCAGAGACGGGCGCGTCGGCCGCCAGCTGCCGCTTCCAGCGATACCAGTACTTAACGCCTTTTCAAGCGCGTTGCCCGCCTCCGGCAGATGTAATAGCGCGTTGCTCATTGTTGGTACGCGTGAGCCGACATCGCGTGGGTGTGGGTTCGAGGCTCACAAGATGCTGTCCCTTTGTCCCCGCTTGGGTCGACGGGCGGGGCTACGCCGCTAACACCTGTGAGGTTAAATACGCGAAAATAGCAAAAATGCCCACCCATGCCATAAGTTACGGCATGGATAGGCGTCCGCCTAAGAAACAGTACTAACCGTAGTGAGCGTTCCCCAGATCGGAAAACATCGCTCTTCATTCTCCGGGGACTTGCTTTTCTCGTCTGCATAGCAACAGCTAGTCAATCAGCAACACGAACATCTTTATTTGGTCTAAGTGCATGTTAACACGGTATGATTGTAGCAACATAACAATAGCTCTCACTCGAAATGCACAAACGCAAAAAAAAGAACGCTGGATGACATGAACTATGATCGTACAGCCCCGGTCAATAAATAAGAGCTCCGAGACGCGAGAACGCTGTGCTAGCCCGCTGAAAGCGTTTGTGTGATTGTCAGCCACGCGGGGGAGAGACGCACTGCCTCACACACGAAACACACGAGTGATATGACTGTGCGGAGCAGGCCATCCGTCTCGAAGTCAACCCCGGGTCATGGCCACCCGGCAGCGACAGTCAACTCGGTACCCTGCACCTGGTGCGCAGAGCGTCGCAAACGGCGTCTGGTGCGGTGCAGACACTGCACGCCACGCCGACCAACAGACGGCGGTCGATCACACTGATGAAGGCACCGGAACCGAATCAAAACGACACGCGGGAGCACACACACGCACACACACACATACACAACCTATCTGGTGATCCCACGCCCAAGGCCGTGGCGTGGGTGAACAAAGGAGCGAATGACCCGGCCTCCGACACGACCCCACGTCATGCACCCTATGACCGCAGCGCGTCAAAACGAGCTACAGCCCGTCCTCCCGGCCGCCGCGCTGCGCAGGTTCTGCACGGTCGCCGCTGACGGCCGGCCGGCGCCAGAGGACAGCTGACCTCGATCTGACCTGCCGCGGCGATCCCTGGCGTCGGCCGGGCCGGCCGGCCGGTCGGTCACAGTCACCTCGCCGGCGAGGGTCGCGCCGCCGCCGCCGCCAGGCGAACTTGAAGCGCGCCCGGGAGCGCCACCGACGAGGTGAGGTACGGGGCGCCGGCCACGCCATCCAGCGGACACTATATGAACTAGAGGTGCGCCGCCGGCCCACCGCGGCGCTGCCGCACGACGGAGGCGGTCCCGAGGCTGAAAGTGGTGCGGTTGACACCACAGCACAGCAGCTATCAAAAAACCGCATGGAGCCTCGGTACTCGCACGGATGATACTCATGACATACCCATGATGCCCATGATACTGACCACCACAAAATCCGCTCAGTGTTGGCCGCACGGCCCATCAGGGTGACAGCACGCAGCAGGCTGCGAGGGACCCACCGTGTCACCAGTCCGGGATGTGAGGGACCCACCGTGTCACCTGTCCGGGATGTGAGGGACCCACCGCTTCACCAGTCCGGGATGTGAGGGACCCACCCTGTCACCAGTCCAGGCTGCGAGGGACCCACCCTGTCACCAGTCCGGGATGTGAGGGACCCACCACTTCACCAGTCCAGGCTGCGAGAGAGGACTCCACCCTGTCACCAGTCCAGGACAGCCTGAGGACGGCCGCCGGGCGTCACAGGCCGGCTCATCCACGCCGACTGCACGAGCGGCAGCCGAAACGCCGCGTCCCACGCCGGTCGAGACCGGACGAGGATCCCCGCGGCTCCCGAGGGTCTCTGCCGGCGACCAACAGGCGCGCGGGCGGCGAGACCGGCCGCAAACGGCACAGACCAGCCGGGCGTGCTGGGCGCGATGTCACGCACGTCCACGGGACTGTCTCTGGCCACACCGCCGCGGATTGGCTTCCGGCTCCGCTGATGCTCGGCTCCGGCCCCACCTGCCCGCGCTGATGTCCGGCGGCGGGCGCCGGGCGCCGGGCGGCGGGCGCCGGCGGCGGCGGCGGCGCTATTCGTCCTTGTCGCGGCCACACCGGGCGGCGCCCACCTCCTCGACGGCGCAGCGGCGCGGGAACCAGCCGCGAGGCCGCTCGGACGGGCTGAGCGGGCGCGAGGCGCTGCGTCGCTCCCCGTACAGCCAGTACCTGCGACGGGCACCGCCGGCAGCGACGGTCAACGTCACACACACAGTGACAGGCAGCCCCCGGCGGACAGAGGCAGATAGTCCACACCACACGGGCAGATATGTGTGCCATTGTGGCTTTACGACACACTCAGCTGCTGAAGCTGTATGACATCGCCCGTCTGTCACCCTGGCAGGAAGGGCGGGGAGTCGAACCCCGCACCTCTAGCTTCCAAGACTCACAGCTTACCTACCTCACCACCTGCACACGTCACTGACACAAAAACTGACCCACAGATAGGATAGGGACGAGGGCACACACTCGTGGCATGCTGTGCTGCATAGCACGGGTGCAGGAACGCAGACAGCCACCTGGCTTCCGCAGCAGCTAGCTTGGCCAGAATTCAGGACCACTGAGCACGATCGTGTGTTTTAAAGCAGAAAAAAACATTACGAGAACACGTTAAGTCGAAGTGTGCAGATTGCCCATGCCACAAAAACACACGAAGGTCTCTCTCTCTCTCTCTCTCTCTCTCTCTCTCTCTCTCTCTCTCTCTCTCTCTCTCTCTCTCTCCCTCCCTCCCTCCCTCTCTCTCCCCTCTCTCTCTCTCTCTCTCTCTCTCTCTCTGCTCTCCTCTCTCTCTCTCTCTCTCTCTCTCTCTCTCTCTCTCTCTCTCCTCCCCCCTCTCTCTCTCTCTCACCTCCGCCAGCGGGACACCAGCACCACGTCGCCGCGGGCCAGAGGGATCCGCGTCTCGTCCGTACACGGCGGATGGCAGCAGATCCGCCAACCTACCGGAGTCAGAGTCATTGAAAACACATCCACCATCCTGCTGGAGTCAGTGTCAGTCAGAGCAGATCCGCCATCCTGCCTGAGTCATAGGCAGTCAGAACACATCCACCATCCTGCCAGAGTCAGAGTCAGTCAGAGCAGATCCACCATACTGTCGGAGTCAGAGTCCGAGCACATCAACAATCCTGCCGGAGTCACAGCAGATCCGCCGTCCTGACAGAGTCAGAGTCGCGCCAACGCCACGGCTGTGCTCAGGGGACGGAAGCTGACAGCTGGTGACAGCTGGTGACAGCTGGTGACAGCTGGTGACAGCTGGTGACAGCCGTGGTGAGCTGAGGACGCAGCCTGTAACACACGGGCTCCCCCTCCCACGCCCTGCCCGGCGGCGGAGACAACACATGGCACGACCTGCAGTGCCCACTGAGGATCGGAGACCATGAATCGATTCCTTTCATTCACGCTTTAACACTGTCCGTCATGGAGCCCGGCCAGCGTGGCGATGAACGGCGCACCTTTGGAGAGCGGCAGCCAGGAGCCGGAGTACTCCTCGATGATGACGTACTCCCGCATCCGCGAGCGCTTCTCGTTCTTCTGCAGCAGCTGCTCCAGCTGCGGCGGCAACCAACTCGACTCAGACCGCCACTCAAGCGTCGGCACGGACAGACTGGATACGGTACCGCAGACAGCGGGCGGCAGCAGGGACAGACTGCATACGGTACCGCAGACAGCGGCCGACAGCAGGGACAGACTGCATACGGTACCGCAGACACCGGGCGGCAGCAGGGACAGACTGCATACGGTACCGCAGACAGCGGCCGACAGCAGGGACAGACTGCATACGGTACCGCAGACAGCGGCCGACAGCAGGGACAGACTGCATACGGTACCGCAGACAGCGGCCGACAGCAGGGACAGACTGCATACGGTACCGCAGACAGCGGGCGGCACCAGGGACAGACCGCTGACAGCCAACGATCGCAGGGATGGAGGGACAGACTGCAAGCCAGTGCCAGCAGGAATAGACTAGAAATAGCCAGACGGGGCTGCAACGGCGCGGATAAGGTCCCCAGGCAGACCTCCGGAACACCACGCCCAGCCGAGCGGACTCACGCAGCCGATGGCGTCACCCCCACGCAGCAGACGGGGCGGGCAGTGACAGGCACGGGACAACTGGCGCCCGCACAGCCGGCCGCGAGAAGGCGCCGCCAACGGACCACCCGTCACACCCGTGCTCTATCACACGCCTCAAGGTCCGCATCACAGGACCGCACGGGACGGCGGTCCACGTGCAGCGGCAGGGACTTTCGCCGCCCGCCACACCAGCTGTTGCCTGTGGCAGCATCAGTCTTTCGCCGCGATCCAGTTTGAACCGGCTCACCGTCAGCGTGTACTGGTCGCAGCCGGCTCTAACCGGCCAGCTGATGCCGTCTCCGGCCGGCGGGCCGGTCAGGGCCATCACCATGCTCCAGTTGCGCCAGCAGCCCAGGTCGTACGGGTTGTGGAACGGCTCCATGCGCAGCTCCGCCTCCTCCTCCATCACGTCCTCGCCCTGACCAATCACGACACGGTGTTAGGCAAAGTTCCCCCACTCCGACGTCACTCGCCCGCCCTGGCCAATCACAATGTGGTATTACTCAACGCTCCGGCGCTCCCAAATCTCGACCTTGTGAAAAAGTCACGACGAACCGATTGTTCAAGCCCCGCCCTGTCCAACGTCACAACTCTGTTCTAACCAATCGCGGTGCGGCGTGAGACGGAGGTCAGCGTGTTCCTGACCTACCCCGGGTCCTGATCATGTGCTGCGCGCACGGCCAAGATTAGGCTCCACCCCCATGGTGACATGCATGGCACGACATACACAACGGCGAAGCTCCTTTGATAATCAGGTATATCCCGGAGCGAGGCTCTGTTGATGTCTTAATATATACGGCAACCAGACTCCGTCGATCACATTAATGATTATATATGTCCAGCAGCGAAGTTCCGTTAGTGGCTACATATATCCAGGAGTGAGGCTCCGTTGATGACTCCACATGTCCAGGAGCCAGACTCCGCTGCCGGCCGGTCAGCGGCAGTTGGGTCGGTACGGTGCCGCACCTGGTCGCGTCGCTCCATGAGCTCCGTCCAGCGGCGCTGGAAGGCGAGGCGGCGCCGGTGGAGGGCCTTCTCCAGGATCCAGTCCTCCACACCCGAGCGGTTCCGCGTGATCGAGAGCGTCTGGAGGCGCGGGACAGCGGTCACGGCACGACGTCATGGGTCATGCCAGGGTCACAAGTTATGTCAGTCATGGGTCAAGACAGGGTCATAAGGCATGCCAGTAATGGGTCATGGCAGAGTCATAGGTCATGTCAGTCATGGGTCATGATAGGGTCATGAGCCATGTCAGTCATGGGTCATGACAGGGTCATAAGTCACGTCAGTCATGGGTCATGCCAGGGTCATAAGTCATGTCAGTCATGGGTCATGACGGGGTCACAAGTCATGTAAGCATCAAATGTCAGGGAGGGTCATGGGCCACGCCAGGTTTGCGGGTTATGACGGCTACAGACCACAGAAGTGTCCCAAACCATAGCAGGGCCCCAAGTGTCGACAGGGATACAGGCTGTGGGATTTGTGAGACATGTGCCTGGATCTCCCGGGGTGGATCCCGGATCCCATGTTGACGATCCCATGATCCCATGTTGATCCCATGACTCCTGTGATCTTGTGGGGCTTGTGGGACATGTGCCTGCATCCCAAGGGCGGATCCCGGATCCCTTGTTAACAGGCTCCTGTGATCTATATTTTTGGGGCTCCAGGCACGTGTCTGCTGGCCACAGAGCCGGGCAGGTCGTAGGCAGAGGTCGCGTTGCTGGTCAAGGTCGCGGTGCATCAGTCAAGCCAGGGTCACAGGTCAAATAAGGATAGAGGACGGCTGAGACCCCAGTCCTGCACTGGAGCCAGAACCGGGCCACAGTCAGGTCATGGAGCCACGGCAACTCCCTCCGTTGCTCACACATTAGGCTGGTGTAGCTACTGACCAATGTGTGTCAAGGTCGCCATCACCGATATCACCAATCGATATATCTACTACGGCTACGGGACACGGTTGTCCAGACGTGGACTGCGTGATGATATTTGAGTTGAAGGTCGCTTCGGCGGCAGCGGCCGTCTTGCGACCGCGCGTGACTGCCGCTCGGCTGTCGCCAGACTCTGACCCCATGACCTCCGGGGGCACCCCCCACACTGCGCTGGCTGCCAGACCCTGACCCCGTGACCTCCGGGGCACCCCTCCCCCACACTGCGCCAGCTGCCAGACTCTAACCCCGTGACCTCCAGGGGCACCCCCACACTGCGCCAGCTGCCAGACTCTGACCCCGTGACCTCCGGGGGCACCCCCCACACACACTGCGCCGGCGGCCACACCTTGACCTTGTGACCTCCGGCCCCCCCCCCCCCCCCACTGCGCCAGCTGCCACATCCACCTGGTACACGAAGAGCATGCCGACAGCGAGCACCACGCCGACGGAGAGGCCGACGCAGAAGAGGCAGGCCATCAGCACGTAGATGTTCATGGTGACCGGCACCAGGCCAGGCGAGAACCGGAAGTAGATCTGCCCGCACGCGGGGGGAGTCAACGGCGGCCCGACTCAGTGCAGGCACGGCGGTGGTAGATTTTCTGGGTGCGTAGTGGATGATCAGCACGAACTGGGTGGTAGAACAGGCGGCCGGTGGTGGTAGATTTTCCGGGAGCGTGGTGTATGATCAGTTCGGACTGGGCGGTGGATGCTAGAGTACGCGGCCGGTGGCAGTAGAAATTCCGGGAGCGTGGTGGATGATCAGCACGGACTGGGCGGTGGGCGGCAGTCAGCCGGTGATGGCTGACAGACTCATGCCCGGTGGACATCCGTCCAGCTCTGTCGAGACATCATCAGCTCAAATCTGATGGGCAGGGTGAAGAGGCAACATTCGATAATCTGCCAGCTGCACGGGCGGGTTGGCCGACGGTGGCCGGCGACGGCAATGGGGTTATGTTATCGTAAGATGCTTCGGGAATGTGCGTGTGTGTGCCATTGGGGCTTTACGACACACTCAGCTGCTTAGGCTATATGGCGTCACCTTTCACCCTGGCAGGAAGGGCGGGCACCACGGGAATCGAACCCCGTACCTCTGGTTTTCCAAACGCGCAGTGGTTGACGCAGACGCGTTAACCATCACACAATCGGCACCGCTCTTCGAGAATGTAATTGTAGCTATCTGCTATTGCGGAAAAGGATATTACGCTGTTTGGTCACGCAGAGATACTGAGGAACACGCCCATTGGGCTCACAAACCCCTCTTACGGCGATGGAACCTCCATTCAGACGGCTCACAGTCGTTCTCACAGCAACAATGACGTGCCTTGCCCAGCTACTACAGCTGATTGTAAGACCAACAGCAATGGGCCCACAGAGTGCCTGGCGGCGGCAGGGGCGCGCTGAAGAACCTCCTCACTTTTCCCCCTACAGAAGTCCTTCATTCCTACAGCAGCGAAGACCCCGCACATGCTTCTCCAGCATCTCCCTGATGTGATCGAACAGCTGGCAGACGGCCTTGCCCAATCGGTCTCCCTTACACTAGCCCCATCCCGGCCCACCTGGTCTCCCCCCCCCCCCCCCCAGGGGCGCCCTTACACCAGCCCCCACCCCGGCCCACCCGGCCTCCCACTCAGGGGCGCCCTTACACCTGCCCCCACCCCGGCCCACCCGGCCTCTCCCTAAGGGGCGCCCTTACACCAGCCCCCACCCCGGCCCACCCGGCCTCCCCCTCAGGGGCGCCCTTACACCAGCCCCCACCCCGGCCCACCCGGCCTCTCCCGAAGGGGCGCCCTTACACCAGCCCCCACTCCGGCCCACCCGGCCTCTCCCTAAGGGGCAGCCTTACACCAGCCCCCACCCCGGCCCACCCGGCCTGTCCCTAAGGGGCGCCCTTACACCAGCCCCCACCACGGCCCACCCGGCCTCTCGCTCAGGGGCGCCCTTACACCAGCTCCCATCGCGGCCCACAAGGCCTCTCCCTCAGGAGCGCAACAGCCCCGGGGGAGGCTAAGACCCAACTCTCCGAAAAGTCAGCACTTTCCCATGGGCGTTGACAGCAAAGAAATAACCAGACATTGCCCTCAGCCCTCGTCACCTTCCCGGGAACTTCCGTTGTTCCCGCGCTCCGTTAGGGCGGTGGCAGTTCTGAAGGAGACCACCAACCCGGTCCCTTCCTCCCAGCGCCGCGTGTTAGGCCGCGCGCGGGCTCTGAAGACCACCAGCCCGGTCCCCTCCGCCCAGCGCCGCGCGTTACGGCAGTGCCGACACTGAAGAAGACCACCAGCCCGGTCCCCTCCCCCCAGTGCCGCGCGTCCTACAGCGCGTCCGGCGCCCTCCCTCTTACGGCGGTGAAGACGCGGTACAGCGTGAATCCCATCAGACAGCCGCCGTACAGCGCGCCCGGCACTATCCCTCTTACGGAGGTGAAGACGCGGTACAGCGTGAATCCCATCAGACAGCCGCCGTGCAGCGCGCCCGGCACTCTCCCTCTTACGGCGGTGAAGACGCGGTACAGCGTGAATCCCATCAGACAGCCGCCGTGCATCGAGCCGAGCACGGCCAGCAGCAGGAAGTAGGTGAAGTAGGCGTGGTTCCGGTGACCCACGCATGTGTTGATCCAGGGGCAGTGGTGGTCCATTTTCATCACGCACCGGTTACCTGCCAGCAAGCGGGCCGTTACCATATCCGTCGGGCTACCATATCATAGAGGTAGTAGAAGCGGTAGTTGAAGTAGGAGAAGTGCAACAAGTAGTAGTAGGGGGGGGGGGGCAGTAGTAATAATAATTGTTTTTTTACGGGCGCGTGAACTGCAGAGGTTATTTGCGCACGTATGGTTACTAACCGATTATGGTATCATCCCGTGGTATTCGTCGCCGATTGTTCACTTTCATCACACGCAATCCCAAGCGATGCTAAAAATGGCGTTGAACTTAGCTCATTGACAAATAAAGCAGGAGCATACAATCGTGTTTTGGAAACGCGACTCCACGTTCTGCTAGCAGCGCTTAGGTTCGCAGGCCCACAGCGCCAAGAAACACACGCACGCGCCAGTCGCCAAACACGTTCTCGCTGCTCACTCCTCCTTCCCCATCGCAAACCCCCGGGGCCGGCGGCGGGGGTTGGGAGGAGAACGTTAGCAGGCCGGCAGAGGGACCGACCCCAGCCCGTCAGCCGACTCACACTTGCGGCAGTGGTGGGCGCGCGGCGCCTTGTAGCCCTCGCAGAACGTGCAGAACTGCAGGCGCTGCTCGTTGCTGGGGTTCTCCTGCGACCAGAGACGGAGACGTCAGGTGACGCGCCAAGACCAGCAGAGACTCAGACCAGCAGAGACCCAGACCAGCAGAGACTCAGACCAGCAGAGACCCAGACCAGCAGAGACTCAGACCAGCAGAGACTCAGACCAGCAGAGACTCAGACCAGCAGAGACTCAGACCAACAGAGACCCAGACCAGCAGAGCCCCAGACCAGACCGCCAGCCCAATATACGCACAAATTGCGAGCGCGCGCAAGTAAAAAAATAAATTAAAAAAACGAAGAAAAGATCAAAGAGGACACACACGACAATATACCGAAACATCTAACACACGCGGCACGAGGCGTCCATAGATCGCAGAACGCCCTGTTCGATGACCGCGAGTGTAATCATCAGAAACCACGTTAGATACCCAACGTAACCCGACTAGGGGGCCGTCCGCGCAGTCCAACACCTGACTTCCCCTCAGCCAGGACGTGCCCCTGCCGTCGCCCCCCTGCGGGCCCCGCCCCGTGACCTGACCGGGGTCGGCACCACTGACCTCCCTCAGCCAGTACGTACCATCGCCGTCACCCCTGCGGGCCCCGCCCCATGACCTGACCGGGGTCGGCACCACTCACCGGCTTCCAGCGGAGCGGCACGGTGCCCGGCCCGACGAGCAGCGCGTTCAGGAAGGCGAACAGGGTGGCGCCACTGAGAGCGGCGAATACCCAGAAGTGGAGCCGGCCCACCACGCTCTCGCCCGGCCAGAGCAGGTAGCAACAGTGGATGGTCATCAGAGTGATGGCCTTGATGATGGCTGGTGGCAGGGAGACACAGGGTCAAGTCAGCACCGGAGGTCAGGTCAGCACCGTAGGTCAGGTCAGCACCGGAGGTCAGGTCAGCACCGGAGGTCAGGTCAGCACCGTAGATCAGGTCAGCACCGGGGGTCAGGTCAGCACCGTAGGTCAGGTCAGCACCGTAGATCAGGTCAGCACCGGGGGTCAGGTCAGCACCGTAGGTCAAGTCAGCACCGGAGGTCAGATCAGAGCCGTGGTGGTGGACAACACGCGAAGGCCGTGCGGTGGCGGCGGGCGCTACCAGAGCGCCGCCTGGCTGACCGTGTCCGGACTTCCAATACCCAACGAAATGTCCAGAGAACTGTTGTATTGAGAACTGTTTGAGAACTTTTGTAGAACTGCTTGAGAACTTTTGAGAACTTTTGAGAACTTATTGTATTGAGAACTGTTTGATGGGCCTGAAGCTACAAGCAGCAATCCTGCAAAAGGAGCTACCCATAATGATACAATCAAGCAGGGCTGTGAGGGTACACGGGAAGCAAGACAGCACAGCACCCACCATGTAACAGAATATCGTCTGACCCGTCCGAACGGAGCCCTAACTCCGACGGGGATCTCAGGCGCCACCGGTCATGACTGGCACCGAGCCGGTGGCAGGGGAGGAGGGCGCCCGGTCGGCTGGCGCTTACCCAGTGCTGTCAGCGGACCCCAGTGGCACGCGCGCCGAAACGGACCCACGCACATGGCTTCTGAAAAGACAGGGGCGCCGCACTGTCAGCCGCGCGGAGTCTGAGGAGTCTGAGTGGTCTGAGGAGCGCGAGGAGCGCAGCACTGTCAGCCGCGCGGAGTCTGAGGAGTCTGAGGGGTCTGAGGAACGCGAGGAGCGCAGCACTGTCAGCCGCGCGGAGTCTGAGGGGTCTGAGGGGCGCGAGGAGCTTGAGGAGCCTGAGGAGTCTGAGGAGCCTGAAGAGTGCAAGGAGCCTGAGGAGCATGGGGAGTTTCAGGAGCCTGGGAAGTCTGAGGAGCCTGAGGAGTGAAGGGAGCCTGAGGAGCGCAGGGAGCCTGTCGAGCGTGAGGAGCCTGACGAGCCTGGGGAGTCTTACAAGCCTGAGGAGCCTGGGGAGTCTTGCAAGCCTGAAGACCCTGGGGAATCTCAGGAGCCTGAGGAACCAGAGGAGCCAGGGGAGTCTTACAAGCCTGAGGAGCCTGAGGAACCTGGAAAGTCTCAGGAGCCCAAGGGGCAAGATGAGCCTGAGGAGCCTGAGGAGCCTGGGGCACCTGAGGAGCCTGGGGCGCCTGAGGAGCCGCTGGGGTGAGGCGACCAGCATCAGGGGTGATATGGCCAGCAGCGCTGTTGGGTGCATGTGGCCCGAACAGTGACACAGAGGTGACCATTTTGAGTTCAGGGCTTAATCATGCTGCATTGTACTGTACTGAGTCTTAAATCTCTCTGCACAGCATGGCTTTTCAGGATTAGCACCCTGACCACCATAAGCACAGCTGGAATATCCAGTTCAGTCCATATAACCAATGTTTGCTATATGTTATTTAGCCAGTAACTGTTGGTATATCTAAGGTCAATAACTCGGCGTCAGTTCAGTCTATATAACCAATGTTTGCTCTATGTTATTTAGCCAGTAACTGCTGGTACATTTAAAGTCAATACCCTGGCATAACACCTCTGAATTAATAATGCTAAAACCAGAAACTGAATTAATAATGCTAAAACCAGAAACCAGAGTCCCCTCTTGCTGATGTCTGGTGACTTTTCCATATGGTCAATGTATGAGTATCCAAAGACCTGCTGAAAATGGTCACTGGTCACTGATGGTTGCTGAGAATGGTCACTGATGACTGTTGAGAATGGGCAGTGGCCAGTAATGACTGCTGAGAATGGTCACTGGTCACTGATGACTGCTGAGAATGGCCATTGGTCACTGATGGCTGCTGAGAATGGTCACTGGTCACTGATGACTGCTGAGAATGGTCACTGGTCACTGATACCTACTGAGAATGGTCACTGGTCACTGATGACTAGTGGAAATGGCCCAGGTTTTCAGAGAATGTCACAGAGATTGATGGCTTTCATGTCCTGTTAAATGTCTTGTTAAGCTTACATGCATGCTGAAGCAAGGGGCAGCTGCCATGCATCTCAGACCCACCTGCTAGGTAATATTTGAAGATCCTTACACTCACAACCATGTTTGAGATTCAAACTCAGTCTACCACTCTAGCATTCAGATGTCCACCCCTCTGCTGACTGAGCTATGGAGATGGAACAATGGTTCAGGTTGCCATTAGACTTACCTGATCCAATTCAGGTCATGGTTTGGGTTGCCACAACCTGAATCTGATCATCAGGCCCAACAGAGTCCAGGAGTTCCTGAGAATACTGAGGTCACCACACACTCGGGTCCAACGTCATGATTTCCCGCCTCAAATACAACAATGTTTTCAAGTAGACCAGTGAGCAGCCATAGGTGACAGGCCAATCACACAATCACAGGTCAATCGATCATGGGCCATTGACTAATAATCATGATCAAATTGACCAATCATAGACCACTCATTTATTATAAGGTAGTAATGATATGTGAGGCCCAGCGTGGGCTGACCAATGCCAGTGGACTATTGAAATAACCTGACAAATCATGTAGTGAGTTGCATGCAACAGTGATCAAGGTTAATATTTTGGATTGTATGAACATGTTTCAACAGCGTAGTAGCCATGTTGGACATGTAACCATGACTCCAAACAAATGAAAAACATTCTTCCTGTGATAGAAAACTGTTCAGTGGGCTGCCTGCTTCTTGAACAGAAATGCATGTTTTTCATCATCACCTTGCACCTGCTCATGAACCCTTACAAAAATAGTACTCCATTCCAATCTAGATCAGTTTTCACCCATATGCCCATCCCCATCCTATACCATTGTCAGGTGTTGGACACAAATGTATGGCACAGGTGCATGGAACAGATGTGTGGCACATATGGATGACCCAGGTTGTAGTACAGGTATGTGACAGAGGTATATGGCACATGTGTGTGACAGAGGTGTGTGGCATAGGTGTGTGGCACAGGTGTGTGGCACAGGTGTGTGGCACAGGTGTGTGGCACAAGTGTGCAACATGTGTGTGCAACATGTCTGTGACAGAGATGTATGGAACTGATGTGCGTCACATGTATATGGCACAAAAGTGTGACAATCATGTATGGCACAGGTGTATGGCACAGATGTATTGTACAGGTGTGTGACACATATATGTAACAGAGGTGTATGGCACAGATGTGTGGCAAAAGTAGCATTGCCTGAGTTGCCATTTAATACTAGCTAACTGGCATATGCTCAATTTCAGCAGTACTGAACCAGAATTAAAGAACATGGTAGAAATCCACACCTCATGTATATTTGTTTTGTGGATTAAGTGGTCTAATCTGTATTAGATAATTTTTAATTTCATCTTCTTTTCTATCCCTTCAATCAATCATATGCTGATTTCATTAGAAGGATAATTTTATACAGCTTTTATGTACCAAAACCATCTGCCTTTTGAAATGTTGCTTTCATAAATGACAGAGCTAGGTGTACACAGTATGGTGCTTAGGAAGGGTCATGAAAAACTTAAATATAACATCAAATGTTATACTACACCTCCTCCATGGCTGACCTAAACCACATTGTATGACTTCAGCATAGTGAAAGTTGGAAAATCCCATCTATCACCATGTGCAATGGAGCACCTCACAAAGTATGGGCATCCAACCTAACTCTGGGGTTAGATGTCATATGTTACCATGGGGTTAATGCCAATTTTATAAGAAAGTGGGTCAAGGCTGCCATGGCAGTGTAGTACTGATGAACCCTTTCATTCAAACACCTGTATTTCCAGAATGCAAAAGGCAGCAGACCAACCAACAAAATATTTGAGGGAGATCAGACTCAGTCCCCAATGGGCAGTCCATCAACTCCTCTCTTGGGGTAGGGCTAATGATGTGATGAACTAGGTTACCAAGACTTTCCAATGTGTAGCAATATAATTTGCACCAAATGACTATCTGCTCCTGCTGCTCGGTCAGGGTGTACTTTCCTACCTAACGTTAGAAAAAATCATTGTACACCATTCGTCGTGTTTAAGGCATGACATATCGTAAATAATCTCAAAACAGGTAGAATCATGCTCCTACCTTCGAATTTCAATAACTTCGATGGCGGGCCCCCGAGCGCCGCGCGCACCGCACCGCCTGGACTCCCCAGCGCCGTTTCCGCGTTGCCGTTGCGTAAATACAATATTTCTGCGTACCAAGAACTGTACAAAATGTACGGGACCAAAGTAAACCATTCGTCATGTTTAAGGCAGGACAACCATAACCTAACTGCGAACCATAAAAATATTTACTTAACATAAACCATATTTACCATAACCATATTTACCATATAAACCATATTAACTGCGAACCATACTATAAACCATAACTATAACTATAAACTATACTATATAAACCATACAATAACTATAAACCATATTTACTGCGAACCATAAAAATGTACCGGAACAAGGTAGCAAGAATCCATGAAATTTGATCCTCGACGCCAACGGGACCATGGGTTGCAGGGGGATTGGGTGGGGAATGTAAGGCAAAATGAGATCATGGCAGCTAAATAAAAGCTCACTATATGGCACCTATATATGGCATGGAACATGGATGCCAATGAGATGCTGGGTTGAAGGGGATATAGGGTGGGGAGGTTAGGTTAGGTTAGGTTAGGTTAGGTTAGGTTAGGTTAGGTCAGGTCAGGTCAGGTCAGGTCAGGCTAGCTTAGCTTAGCTTAGCTTAGGTTCTGGTCTATTCTCAGTTAGGTTAGGTTAGGTTAGGTTAGGATATGTTCTGGACTATTCTGGCCTGCGTGTTTCATAAATGTACCTAAACTCGATAAGAAACGATTTTGGTTGTTTATTATTGTTACCTTGGTCCCGTACACGTTTTATGGTTCTTGATAAGCAGAAATATTGTGCTTTCGCAACAACGTAGAAACGGCACTTGGAAGTCGAGCCAGTGCGGTGCGGGGCGTGCGGCGCTCGGGAGCTCGCTATCGTATTTATTGAAATTCGAGGGTAGGAGCATGATTCTATCTGTTTTGAAATTATTTACGATATGTTCCGCGTTAAACACGACGAATGGTTTACCTTGGTCCCGTACATTTTGTAGAGTTCTTGGTAAGCAGAAATATTGTATTTACGCAACGGCAACGCAGAAACGGCGCTGGGGAGTCCAGGCGGTGCGGTGCGCGCAGGCTCGGGAGCTCGCCATCGAAGTTATTGAAATTCAAAGGTAGGAGCATGATTCTACCTGTTTTGAGATGATTTACGATATGTGCCGTCTTGAACACGACGAATGGTGTGCAATGATTTTTCCTAACGTTAGGTAGGAAAGTACACCTACACCTGCTGCTCTGCTTAGGATGGATCAGTATCAAGTGAAGCTCACTAACCAACATTTTGTGACATTTTAATCTTATCACCTATGACATTTGAAAATGCATCGGACATCAAAATGTGACAGACAAATTTGGCGATAAAATCTCCTCAATGCGGAGCTGAAGCACCAACACTAAGCTATTTGGCAGGACATTGTTTGTGGTTGTTTCACCTATTCTGTGCAAGCAGAAGGTAGAGGAAGGAAAATGCTTCACACCTCCATAATATTAGCTGTCCCAGACTCAACTGCACCTGTCAATCTTCAATGACCCAGTCCAAAAATTAGTGAAGCATTCATAGCATTCATAGTCAATCACGCTTTTGTCCCCACCTCAAAATGAACTCTAGAGGTTTTGATTCGCGGGAGTGACCGGTGTGGAGCCACGCCTTACACCCCTGCCAGTCCAATGTGCCGTCAGCCCTCATGAGCGAACTATTGGAATGATGGATAAAACTCAAATGACTCTAAGAAATATGGGCTGAAGTGTACGCAAAGAGAGGCCGCCAATACCTTGCTATTTGCCGGTTTACTCACACCCACACTCCACCCCACATCCGGCACACGCACTCATTACAGAAGGAAACAGGAAAGATAACTCGGAAAAGCATTTAGGAACCCCATTTACGTATCGTCGGCGTCAAATATGTCATATATATGGTAGCTATCTGCGGCAGCATAAGCTATTTCTAGCACACGGCTCATAAAAGTAGCACAAAATGAGAAATTTACGCAAAGAAGTCTTATTTAGTACATCAGAAATAGCCACCCCCTGACGATAGCATAGAAAAAACACAGTTAGGACACACCTGATGCACAAAAAATGCGATAGCGTGCTCTGACAAAGGCCTTGCCGCCAGTCGCTGCTTATTGTTGCCAATCACTGATGCATTTCCTGAACGGTTTTGGTGCGGTGCGGCACATTTTTCAGTCTCGCAACCGTGTCCTAGTTCAGTTGCGTGTATGGGAATCATAGCATCGGGTGTTAAAAGATGTTCCGCCGTACTGCGATTTTTCCTAGAACTACACTCCGCGCTAGTAAGCACGTCTGTTAGAAAGCGCGTCTGTTGGTAAACGCATCTGCTTGCTGCTTTAGAGTCAGCACGTCGGTCTGCTGTTTTAGAACCAGCACGTCTGTCTGCTGTTTTAGAACCAGCACGTCTGTCTGCTGTCTTAGAACCAGCACGTCCGTCTGCTGTTTTAGAGCCAGCATGGCTGTCTGCTGTTTTAGAAACAGGACGTTTGTGTGCTGTTTTAGATCCAGGACGTCGGTCTGCTGTTAGACGACATGAGTTGGACGTTCACAATCTTCTTCATCAACTTACAGAGTGACGATGTTCATGCGATGGGTCGACAGTGTAAGGGATCTAGACTTCTCTTCCCTGGATTCAAAAGGGGGACCACAATAGCCTGTTGCCAGACCAGAAAGTTGTCGGTTACCCACAGTGAATTAAAAAACCGTCAGCAAAACTTCCAGCATGCTATGAGGGAAGTGCTGAAGCATGTTGTTACGCACGCCATCAGTGCCCTCTGAAACGCTCCGCACCAAGCTGACAGCACGTTTTAATAAGTCTATGGAAACTTCTTCGTATCGCAGTCTATGACAAACAAGCTGTCGTTCCTTACTGACACCATGGCTGCACTCCGAGATATAATCATAAATCCGAGATATAAACTGACGGCACGTTTAAATAAGTCCATGGAAACTTCCTCGCATTGCAGTCTATGACAAACAAGCTGTCGTTCCTTACTGACACCATGGCTGCACTCCGAGATTGCGCGGCAATCTCGTTTGCAACATCCATTGGATGCGTGACGTGGCCGTTTACATATAATACGGGGAGTGTGGTAGGGCTGAACTGATCAGAAATCGGCCAATCCAAGACCAGACCTGGGCGGGCGTGAGACAGGTCAGCGTGCGAGCGTGTTCCGCCGCGACCTGTGCTTCGCCTCCCTGATCGTGCGACACGCGACCATCCTTGCTTTCTTAAGCGCAGTCAGATTGGCCGTGCTGCTCCTTCGATCGAGAGCGCAAAAAGCTGGTTTGCGCGCGCGGATGGCGTCGCCGCACTCATCCGTCCGCCGCGGAACGGGCTCGCGGCGTGGATTGCCGAAAATGCGAGAGATGCACCCGTCGGCACATTCTAAAAGCAGGATATTACACTTCTCTGCAGAGGTGGGCACGCTGCCAGAATGTGTGGAAACCGATGTTTTGAGTTGAGTTTCGAAGTCATTCCAGTCGGCCTATTTAGAGCTCATGTGATGCGGTTACACACATACATTTGGATGGTGATTGGAGCTGTGTCTGGTCTGCCCCCGACAGCCGGTTAATCGCCTTCGTCCTCTCTTGCTCAGCCGGACGCGCCCGCTCGGCCTCGCGGACGCGCCTGCCGGCTTCCTGGCGCTCCATCGTCTCTGCTACACGCTCACAGGCACTGGGGAGGGGTGTCTACGGCGAGGAGACCGGTGGAGTCTCAGGCGAAGGAATGCCCGCCGGCGTCCGAGGACCGCGGCCATGTTAAACCGTCGTCCAGCCGTCATTCGCTGGCGATCCAACCGGTGCCGAGGAGGCCGCAGCACGACAGCCGCTAACTGCTCGGTTGGTAGGGAGGGAGCTTGGGGTGCTGGCTAGGGGGTCAGCGCGCGTGCTGAGGGTACAAATGATAGGCCAAATAACCTCAGAATTACCAGAAACTGAACAGTCGTCATATCGATCTTTTTTTTGACGGCTACAGAGCTTTCACTTTCGATGCGTACAGTGTTTTTGGGTGGGCTTCGTTATAATATTCTCTAGCTAGATACGTTTCAAGAAGTTGCAATCGATACGATATTCGATATATCGATATTTCCTTTTTCCTTGGCATAGACTGGGCATGCACGGTCGTGCGCTCTAGGCGGAACCTGGTCCTTGCCACAGTTGACCCGGTGGGAATCAAAAGTGCAGCCTTCGCTGGGGGGGGGGGGGGGGGGGGGCGCACATTTACCAAACGCTGCGCGGTTCCGGCGGTAGGGTTTGATGCGACCAAATCGCTGGCATTGATAGCAACGCATGGGGTTGGGCGCAAACTGACAAGCTTTCACACGGGCGTATCCCACACATATCTTGGACTGCAAGTCAGGGCGACTGGACGTGAATGTGAGGTTGTTGGCGGGCATCAACTCTTCTCCCTTTCTGAGAAGGATCCTGCGAGCGACGGTCACTCCAAACTCCCGACAGCTCCTCCACTCTCTCCTCCTCGTCGACGTCCCGCAGATCAAAATAGTTGACCACGCCCATGGACAAGTTTTTGGTGTTGTGCGGTGTAGCTGACATTGACACTGTTTTTCCCGCTTACCAGCCTCGTCTCGAACATCGTACGAAAACTCAGTTGCTTCCATAGCCCGAATCGCCTCAGAGCCACTAGCAAATTGAGCTTCTCTTTTCCAACCCCGAGTTTGTCACATCTGATCATTTTTCCAAATCTGTCCCAGCCACTTCGTCTCTGAAACGGTGACAGAGAGGCCAACCTAGTCTCATCGCTTTCGAAGACGAGGATCCGTGGTACGGGTATAACAGAGCCTCTGCACCATGGGGTTATCGTGGTCCGACCCCCTTTCGGAGGACGGGCGTTTTTAGAGTTAGAAAATGTCATGTAAAGTAGGTTTTTCGGCACCGGGGCTCTCCACCCACCTCGGAGCCCAACTAGAGGACGACCCGACACTCCCCCGCGAGGTGATCACCGCTAGGGCTACCCGGTGTTATACGGGGCAACAACGCCTCCCACACGGCCAGGAGAAACTGGGAAGACCCCTCCTCGCCCTGACCGTGGTTCAGCGCCACCGCTCTTTGACCATTTGAGCCGCCTTGCGCGTCCAGGCGCCCCAAGCGGAGACCTGCGAAGGGCACCCAAAGACGGCACGGGCGACGCTGGACCCGTATGGCCCTACGGACCCCGCGCCCCCGGATATCCTGGCCAAAGTGGAGCGCTGCGACGCGCCGTGACTGACCCACAGGGTGCGGCCCTCAGCCAACAGCATTCGATCAACCCGGGGACGCGGGCGAGGGGCCAAGGCGATCCATATAAAACAAGGATGAGAAGTGGCGAGAGGGCCGGAATCCGGAATGCAGGTGTGGAGAGGAATCGGGCGAGACAAGGAGCAAGAGCTCACGTAGCGGAGGTGGGACTCAAAGGCGCGCTACACCCCTACACCGGTCGAAGCCGGTGCCACTGCGGGCTTTTTAGAATTCCAGCGCCGTGTCCTGGCGCCTGGAGCTGTAAAGTTTGTGAACCCCAGCACTGCGGAGTCTCAACCACACAGGGAAATTGTCGCTTCCAAGTGGATCATCGGCCGCCGCCCACTCCAGGTGCCGCACAAGCTGCAGGCTAGAAATACTGGGATCTAGGGCTGATGTACATCAGGAAGGAACAGTAAAATGCTTTGGCTGCCCGATGTTGAGAATGCGTGCGGAAGCATCGTGGACAAAACTCTCGCACAGCCGCCCACGTGTGTTTGCTTCATCGCAGCCCCAGGCGGTGTGATGGATGTTAAGTTTCCCTCACTCTAAGATCGGCAGAGGGAGCTTCGTCACTAGGTGTGTCAGCCCCAAAGATGGAAAACCGGCACCAGGCGGCAGGTTCAGTGAGCACACTACGATGACGCGACTGTTAAAATGAGCACGTGCTGCTACAGCCTGTAGCCACGATCTCAAGTTTAGCCTTCGGGCTGGCACGCCGTGATGAATCCGCTGGAGACGCGTGGAAATTAGTGGGGAAAAGAAAGATGGGGAAAGGAGAAGAGTGGACGAGGCGACACGATGCGAAACAAGATGAGCCGAGGTGAAACGAGACGAGGCGAGACGAGATAAAACTCGCATCGGGAAAAGTCAAGGGACAAAGAGTCGACACAAATAAAAGACCAATCGAAGAAAACAAATTGAAAAAAATCAAAGCCAAACAACCAAAAGTCAAAGGGATTAAATTCCACCATCATAATCAAATTGGTGAAAGCGGCAAGACAAAAATCGGAGGGAAAAAATACATTAAGTCAAATATAAAAATGGCAGGAATCCATTTAGAAATGGACTAACCTAAAAGGCAGAACAATAACAAGGCTGAAGTTCACCTCTAGAATGTGAAACACTAGTAGTCAAAATTATTTACAACAGAGTAGTCGTCTGGATTTGGCGCCTGGTATGAAACTTAGATAAAGATTTGACGACGGGAAGGAACGACGGCGGGACTGCATGCGGCGAGCGGGACCGGGCAGGACGCACGCGACCCGATTTCACCAGAAGGGACCGCGTGAGAACAGACGAGATCGGACCGGATCGGAATTTTCCGCAGGGACGTGTTCGCTGACGCTCGTTCTTCCCGCAGGGACGTGTTCGCTGACGCTCGTTCTTCCCGCAGGGACGTGTTCGCTGACGCTCATTCTTTCCGCAGGGACGTGTTCGCTGACGCTCGTTCTTTCCGCAGGGACGTGTTCGCTGACGCTCATTCTTTCCGCAGGGACGTGTTCACTGACGCTCGTTCTTTCCGCAGGGACGTGTTCACTGACGCTCGTTCTTTCCACAGGGACGTGTTCGCTGACGCTCATTCCTTGACGTAATGAACCGATGACGCTTTGAGAAGCATATCTCCTAAAAAGGGAACCTTGTTTGTCATACGCTTTTGTTTTATTGTACGAAACTTGTTTGTCATACCTGTTTGTCATCATAAGCGTGCCCATGTTCCAGCTGGAAGTGATACGAAGTAAATATTCAATTAAGAACTGTCTTTTGCGGCACTGCAACTTACGAAGAGGGAGGCCTGTTCGGCAAATTCCAGGCGACACACCACCAGCAAGGACATTCGAGGCCAACCGTGAAGGGCCGTTCTTCCCAGTCAGCTGAGTGGTAGAGCGCTGGACTTGTGATCAGAAGAACCGACCGGAATTCCAGTTATTTCGAGAGGTAAATTCGGGTTGTGACGTGTGAGGTGTGGGGTGACGGCCGAACACCATCCAGACCTGCTCAGGACTACATAGCACCTGACGACGTGACGCGAGCGTGGATGACAGCCGAACACCATCCAGACCTGCTCAGGACTACAAGGCACCTGACGACGTGACGCGAGCGTGGATGACAGCCGAACACCATCCAGACCTGCTCAGGACTACATAGCACCTGACGAAGTGACGCGAGCGTGGATGACAGCCGAACACCATCCAGACCTGCTCAGGACTACATAGCACCTGACGACGTGACGCGAGCGTGGATGACAGCCGAACACCATCCAGACCTGCTCAGGACTACATAGCACCTGACGAAGTGACGCGAGCGTGGATGACAGCCGAACACCATCCAGACCTGCTCAGGACTACATAGCACCTGACGACGTGACGCGAGCGTGGATGACAGCCGAACACCATCCAGACCTGGTCAGCACTACATGGCACCTGACGATGGGCCGAGCGTGACTTGGCCGAGACTTGACATGCGTACTAAGACAGCAGACGGGGGCGATATTCCAAACAGTCATTCCACCAGTGACACCAATGCGTGCTCTCAATCATTTCGTCGAACTCGTCTATGGCCTCCAAAGGACAATGTGCGCGACGCGGTCGATTTGAAGTTATGTGCAACAGGACATGTGTTTAGTTGAGGGCATATATTCGCCAATCCGTGGATTTTCCCGATTCACATTCCGGGGATTTATCCCATGTCTGAAGTAGTCTAGTGTGTGATGACGTGTTGGGAATTGGCGACTGGTGGTTAGTGGCGAATATCCTATCGGCAAATATATATTATATTGCTAACACGTATCTCATGTTGTTTCGGATCCATGATCTTGTTTGACCTGCCAGAGTTCATCAGCTGCTGACATGCCGAAGAATAGGCGTCGTTCCCGCTTAGTGGCCACCGCTCTGTTTTTGTGTTTACACCCAATGTATTCACATCACTCGTTCAACACAACATTTACTTGTATGTTTATCAAATCTTCGAGAACATAAGTTATGAACAATGCATGAAATAAGCAAGTCATAAAAGCCGTGAGATCACTTTTCATGCTGCCTGCAAATCTGTATTTACATTGCTGCTGGTTTAGTCAAATACGAGCATTTCTATCTATATCAAATTATCAAATTAGCACAGCAACATTGTTGGCTTCACATCTGCAGCTCCTTGAAACTCGACCCAACTTTAAAAACACAAATTTCACGCACAACGCAAACTGCTCGGAGCACCAACTTTTTGTAGTCTTATGGTTGCTGTCGCAGAAAAGACATGCAAATGCAAATTAACGAGACCTGCTCCAGTAAGTGCTCGGTAAATCAACCGGGTGAAAGGCGTGCTGGTAAACAGCATGACGTTCCCTCTCATAGCTGGGCACGCATGCCAACGAGAGGACGGCAGGGCAATGCCGAGAGCGACGCTACAGCTAGGTCGACTAAGTCTACCTCCGCTGCTCCTGTGCTGTATCTGCGCCGCAACGACGTCACGCCCACGTCTGTGTCAAGACCAGGTCACGCTGCCGTCACGTCTACGACCCGAGCACGGCGACGGATGTGGCGGGGCCGGAGACGCGGCAGCAGCGCAGCGTCCACTCGCGGCTGGTGGTGCCGGCCATCTGAGTCAGCTTCAGACCCACCACCACCGCCGGGCCGGCCGTCTGGTCGCAGGCGTTCCTGCCGGCGGCGCGCGCAGCCCGTGAGCTCAGCGGACTTTAGGTGACTGTTCTAGGACGAGAGTGACGTCTGTGGCCACCGGGCTGCGATCTCGCTCGCCGAACGCGACCCCGAACGACGCGGCGCGAATCTGCCAGCCGCAAGGTTCTATAATAACAGGTTGGGTGGCGGGGTACTACCAAAATACACTACATTGCAAATTGGTGCCAGCCTAGCGGCCTTCTATGTTAATTTCAGTTGATGGTTGTAACAATTATAAAACAAGAAGGCAATGTGTATGTGATTATTTGTTGTAAAGTTGGGTCGAAACCTTTACTTTTGCAACCCTCAAACAGTAATGTTCGCCCCCCTGGGTCCCAATGAGGTCGTCGTATGTAAAAGCATGAATTAAAAAACGAAACACCAGCACACGAGTGATCCACCTCCACAGCACAGCACACGCTGAACAGCCACCGTCCGTCGTCCTGAGAGATCACCCAGCTCGCTGCACATGCCGGCCGCCCCGCCTCCGTGGGCCTCAGCTGGGGTTGTGAAAGAGGCTCTCATCATCAGAGACGAGAGGGCGAGCGGCTCTCACTATCAGAGGCGAGACAGTGAGCGGCTCTCACTATCAGAGGTGAGACAGTGAGCGGCTCTCACTATCAGAGGCGAGACAGTGAGCGGCTTTTACTATCAGAGACGAGACAGTGAGCGGTTCTACCATCAGAGACGAGATGGTGAGCCGCTTTCACCAGCAGAGACGAGAGAGTCAGTGGCTCTTACCACCAGTGGCAAGAGGGCGAGTGGTTCTCACCATCAGAGGCGAGAGAATGAGCGGCTCTTACCATCCGGCAAGAGGGTGAGTGGCCCTTACCATCAGAGGCGAGAGAGTGAGCGGCTCTCACCACCACGTGAACATCGGGCCTGAGGCTCTTGGATAGAGGCGGGGCATCACAAGTTTCCGAACAGCTACGGGTGGGTTCAACAATCTCATCGGTGGAGGCTTGGGCATCGGAGCCCTAATCAGCCGCGCCGCTCCTTATGCGGACCCCGCCAAATATGGGCGGAGTTCTCACCAGTAGATGTCCGGGTTGGAGGAGCCGTGGCGTGACGTGGGCGTGCACGTGTTCTGCACCGTACCCTGCACCAGCCGGGAACACTTGGCCTTCTTCGGCTCTTGGAAGTCTCGGGCCGTGTCGTACACGCCGGTCAGCACGTAGCCGGTGTTGCACTGGAAGCCGGCCTGTCCAACGGAGACGGCCCGGTTACGATGGTCCCTCGCCAGGCCAGCCCGGCCCGGTTCAGAACTCTCCTGACCCGGCCAGTCCGGTCCGGTTACGATAGTCCCGCACTAGGCCAGTCAGCTGACTCGCTATCAGTTGACTCGCACCGAGTCAGCTGATTCGCAGCGGTAGCTGGCGCGGAGAAAAGCGCAGGTGCTGGGTTATGTGGTTTGACACATGGGTGTAAGAACGAGCGGGTGGGGGTGGGGGGTGGGGGGGCAGGGGAGCCACGGCCATCCCACTTTTTAAGGTGGAGGGGCCAGCACTTTTGCATGTTTAGCTGATCCACACTTTTCAGATAAAGGTTGTGTTTAGCTTACTCTTGCACTACATTAAACATACATGCCGATTCACACGCTTCACCAGCCATCATCCTCAAGATGCTCATCTTTTCTTTGACTCATTGGCCACCGCTCAGTGTCACAGCCACAGGGCCGACGCCACGCGGCTCATGGAGATTGCAACGCCGGGCGTCGAGACTTATGAGTTGTGAGCGCGCATACTCAACACCATATTACATAGTTTTTATTTTTTACACAACCAATCAATTCTGACTGTGTGATTGACTGAATCTTGAGCATCTTAAGATGAACATGTATTAGCCATTTTGATACAGATTTGGGACTCCCTTTATCTGCAATCTACGTTCACGGCTTTATCCATATCTCCGAAGAACACAGAAAAACATGGAACTGGAGTATATGTGACAATTATTGGACCACCTGCGGCGATCAGGGATGTTGCTGCGTCATTGAGGGTTCCTGTGCTGATCCGGGGCCAACTGCGCGGTTCAGAAGCTCTCCCGTGTCAGGGAGGGGAACAAAATGATATGATATATGCTTCTAATGGCCTCCGGATCGACCAGGAGATCCTGCCCCGTGTCGCCAGAATGACAACCGGAAGACACTTTGCGATGGAACGAAATGGCCCCTCAGTCCTTGACTGGAAACGGTGATGTACCCCTGGTGCTCCACTCGAGGAGCCCCTTGCTCGGAAGGAAATAAGGGGTCTCATTTTTGTTGAGTAGATTGGGAGGCCCCACTATTCAACAATAATGAGGCCCCAATAGAGGTCCCATTATTGTTGAATAAAGCGGGTCGAAATGAACTTCGAAAAACGAACAAAGCTATTACATGTTTGCCTGAGAACGCTCATTTTCAGAACTGATTGGCGAAACAAATAACATCAAAACAGTTGAACATTTCCGCCTGCAACCTCGAAATCAAGAGCAACGATGACCTCGGTTGCGGCTTTCGTAAAACCGAAGGACTTGAGCCGCTGCGAGTGCCATCAGGCGCCGTGTTAGGACAGATTAATAGTTACAGAAACACGAAAAATAGAGGTCCTACCTTCCAGTTCAGCCACTAGATTTCAGCCCCACTTCGTGGTGCTTTATATGCCAATCGGTTCCTATCATCAGTATTAGAATCGCACGCGTGAAATGTGCGCCAAGACTGCCTTCTAAATGTAAGATTTGATGTGATGAAGCGTTCAAAGACATTTCTTTTGGAAGCGTCACCATTTTCGTCCACCAGTTGGGCAAGACTAAAAATTAATCACAGTGCTAACGTTTCGTGGATTATGGAGACTGCAACGCCTGGTGTCGATTTTTTTTGTAAGAGTTACGACCGCGCATGTTAAAAGACCACGTTACATAAATTGTATCACTAATCGATTTTGACTGAATGGTGAACATTTCCAATCGAGGATGACTTGACCATGTTAATGCACAATGTTGCTCAACCGATCTGCAATCAAACTTTCATCTTCAAATTTGGATCCAACATATCAATTTAATCTACCTTCGCGATGCTCTCAGTGTCTGTAGAACCCAGGCAAAAATTCTGAAAAAGCTCGGAATTCTGTTGGTTCATAAAGAGTTCATTAAACCATTGTAAATTGAGGGTGCCGGTGATTTATTCCATGTGGTCGTTCAAGGCCTAATTTCTGCAATCTTTTGACTTCAAAGTGCAAACAGCATTGATCTCACGGTAGCTTCTGGTTTCTGTCTGGTTACAAGCTGAAAATAGCAAAAAAGCAAACAAAGGAAATTTTGTCCCCTGTTAGCAAGTAAGCTATATCCGTGCATTTTGACGGGAGGGGATTACCATCAGCGCTGCTTTTGCCAACCCTGTGTTCCCCTTGACAAGGCTCTGGCTACGCCCTGCCTACACACAAAAGCAGATAAAGTCGTCCACGTTGAATGGTGGACAATAAAATGTCCGCCGGGCCAATTCATATTTAGGGCAGGCAGCTTCGCGGAGGCTATTTTTATGCGGTGGTGTTGTGTAAGGGAAGATAATTCGGAGAAAGAGATACCCTTGCAGGTGTTCAACATATGTTTCACACACCAATTATAAGTCATGAATCCAGAAATATGCAACAAAGCAGCCATGCGATCATTTTGCAGCCAGTCATGCGGGAGGCAGTTGGGCCGGAGCAGTGGCTGGCGACGGCGGACAGGGACAGGGCCCAGATAAGGAACATATGACAGGCGGGCCTTCATTATGTGACTTGGTTTTTAAAAGAGGCTCTCCAGCTTAACGGCCTTTGTCACAATGTTTTCGGCAGGTTCAAGCCTCCGCATTTGTGTCCGCCTAAAACGCTGCGGCAAGTCTTATATCTTGAAAAGCAGTCAACGAAATGAAGGCGCATGCAAAATTTGTCGCACTGTGAGCCATCGATTCACATTCGAAATTCTTACCAGCCTATGTCCAGGCCGTATCTTGGCATCTACCCTGTGGAGGCAGGTGCCTCCTCAGCGAACCAAAATTCCTGCTCGTTCCTGGAGTTTCGCCTCCCCAGTAAAGACAGTGTTAAAATGGATGAATAACCTTAGGAATCTGGATACCCTTCTTTGACGAATGACATAGATGAGTCGAATAGGGAACATTGTGTACCGGTGAGAAACAGCCCTAGATGCATAGCATAGCACCCATGACATTTGAATAAAGAGCGATAACAACCTCCATCTGTATCCCCCCCCCCCCCCCGGGTCATTGGGGCTGCTTTCCGGAAAAAAGTTTCTGAAGTACACCATGAGCTTGGCTCCCCGCTTTTTCAACCGTTCCTACGCCTATGGTTTGACCTATCGATAGTGGAGAACAGCAGCCTAAATGCAAGTGGTGCTAGTCGCACAAACACACGCGGTTTGATCAGGAAACTTTCTCTGCTATTTATCAGCTGGAGTTTGCCTCAGCTGCGGTGCTGCTCAGCTGATGCGAGTTTACCTCCCGAGCAACGGCTAACTCCCCAGCCGAGTTAATTCCCTTGACCTCTGTAACTCCGGCACAGAGGTCAAGACCTATGATCATAAAATAGCAGGGGCTACCAAAATAACAGTGACTTTACCAACTATAGGGGCAGCGCATCCCGAGGTACAAAAGAATTAGCCGATTACTTTGTCTGAGGGGTGCCACATTGCCTAATCGCTTAAGACGCATCGAAAACGCATGCCTCAGATGCGGTTCAAAGTTGGTGTCCGTGGGTTGTGTGCAAACAAGCAGGTTAGTGATGTTCAGCTATGTGCTCTTAAACGCGTGATGTTGCGTTCAAGACACGTTTTGTGACTTATGTAAAACACAAGTTTTCTCCAACCCTATGACTTCTGATGCTGAGAATCAGTTAGGTTCAAGATGCCAGGAGGTACTGATCAAATAAAACACGAAGAAAAAAGTCAAGCATTTGTGGTCCTTTGGGGTCCCTCGTGACCAAGTCACTGTTGGAACGTCGAGTAATTTGGTAAAATACCCCAGTGATTGCTTGACATCTTTGATTAGCCAATATCTCACGAAATACTGCAGTAGACAATTTGCAGCATAAGAACACGTAACTCGGATCAGCACGGAGATTAATGCGTATTTTGTTTGTGCTAAGCCTGTTAAAGTAGAAGCTCTACTGAAACGAGTACCTTGGTACTCTTATCAGCTAGGTGAGCTTCGTATACTGAACCAACATTTCACATCAGCAAGTGCCAACCACGTAAAAATGTGTGTTCTTTAAAGAAGATCCTAACAATGACTACCATTTTATTTACAATATTCGGACGTCTGATATCCTGCGCAGTGTCGTGTAACACCACTAAATCCCGCAGCACTCGCCCAATCTAAAACAGAGTTTACTGTTCAGATCCTGTCCGTGTCGCACAACACAGCACTGGACACGCACGAGGGCTCATGCCGCTGACAACGCCACGAACAAGTTCATCTCAAAGACTGAACATTTTCTGTTCAGTGTTGTTTTTTCCACTCCACCCCCTGCGTAGAAGGTACTGCACAGAAGGTGAAAACAATCGTGGCCATGGTCAGGATCATAACTGGCCAACAAACGCTCGAATTATGTCTCCCCGATATATTACTATAATATTATAGTAATATTTTATGACATATTATTTTATTATAGTTTATTACATTATATTATATCATATTATATACACATATAATATTACTCCAAACCTACCACCTCTTGTCATTACCTTGGCCACACCGAAGCCTTGCTAACAAATACGCACACCAAAAGACGGATTTAACGCTCCAGAGAGATTTCACCGGCTGTTACGTTTAGTATACTTTGCTCATTACTTGGGTCTGTAGATGTGTATATCATTTGTCGAAGTCTTATGCCCGCTGTGCTTCACCGTTCCTGCTGATATACCATACGTGCTCGTCATTTTCAGGGATCATCCCCCCATTCAAGCCTATGCTCCCTTTATATGGGCACCCCCGGGTAGACCGAACCCGTGCGTGACCGTGAGCTTACCTCGCTCGCGGTAGATATGTCCAGTACATGACCGTCGGTAGGGTCAACCTGGAGGTGGGTGGTGAGAAAGCGGGTGCAGAGAATCAGGTCCATGTCCTGCGGAATGTTCTTTCCGATGGCGTCATCTCGGGTAATGCCGAGCATTCCTGACGGACCAGGACACTGTCACTCGAGCATTCCTGACGGACCAGGACACTGTCACTCGAACATTCCTGACGGACCAGGACACTGTCACTCGAGCATTCCTGACGGACCAGGACACTGTCACTCGAACATTCCTGACGGACCAGGATACTGCCACTCAAGCATTCCTGACGAACCAGGACACCGTCACTCGAACATTCCTGACGGACCAGGATACTGCCACTCAAGCATTCCTGACGAACCAGGACACAGTCACTCGAACATTCCTGACCACGACACTGGACCACGACACTGTCACTCGAGCATTCCTGACGGACCACGACACTGTCACTCGAGCATTCCTGACGGACGAGGACGCTGCCACTCAAGCATTCCTGACGGACCAGGACACTGCCTCTCGAGCATTCCTGACGGACGAGGACACTGTCACTCAAGCATTCCTGACGGACCAGGACACTGCCACTCGACCATTCCTGACGGACCACGACACTGTCACTCGAGCATTCCTGACGGGCCAGGACACTGCCACTCGAGCATTCCTGACGGACCACGACACTGCCAATTGAGCGGTCCTGACCGATCAGGCCTCTGTCACTGAAGCAGTCCTGGGAACCGCACCGGTCATGACGGAGCTCTTGCTGTCGTGGGAGCTACAGTCGTATTTCCACTCCTCCGCCGGCTGGTCGGATCCCGCGTTGTACTCGTCGGCAGGGATGGTGGGCGGGTTAATGAAGTCTTGGCTCGAGAACACGAAGTGTCCGGCGCTCCTCCACATCTCGATTCTGGAGGCCCCTGCAGCAGGCAGGCAGGCAGGCAGGCGATGGGGGATCCGTCCAGAAGACATTCTAAGGCTACGAGGCATCCTCGACACAAGGCTAGACCCAAGCAAAGATTCCGGAGGTCGTTTGAGGACTGTGACGGACAGGCAGTGGATGTTATGCGACCAAGCGGGGAACACGTGACAGCGAGCGCCGAGACATCTCTCCCGCAAAAACATCGGCTTGGTTAGCGAAACACTCTTCACCGCGCATGGCCGTGAAGCAGGGCGAGAGGCGAGAGTGCACGCAGCCTACCGCCGAAACAAACACTGCCAGACCAGAGCCAGAGAAACACTGGTCCTACCCCAACAAGTCACAACTCATGCGGGTTGGCATTCACGATCCAGGCCCGTCGCATCACATCACTGCTGTGCTTCACTCACCTGCCAAGCACGAAAGCACCTCCGTGCTCCACGCACCTGAATCGTCGGAGGCGACCGCCGGGAAGACGCAGCGCCCTTGCCCGGTGTGGCACGTGGCTTTTACAGTGTTCACCCAGCCGTCGGGTGGCTCTGTGGCCATGCCCCCCAAGAATTCGCACTCTGTGTCATCGATGCATGGCCACTCCGCCTGGCGGAAAAGCGTGAAGCTCAGCTGACGTTGGTGAACACAGGTGGCACTAGCATCTGCGAGGACGGCTGCGCGGCTGATTCAGTATTGAGGCGGAGCGAGTCTGCCTGGGGCATGATTCTAGGACCGTGAAAAGCTGTGGAAAACACACTAGGGGCCTTGCTTAGGTCAGTGTACGTTGATATAATGAAACGCACAAGGCAACGATGAAAAAGGATTCGGAAAGTGGCAAAATGGTTCTGAGACAGCGATACAACCCCAGGTGGTCTGAGACAGCGATACGACCCCAGGTGGTCTGAGACAGCGATACAACCCCAGGTGGTCTGAGACAGCGATACAGCCCCAGTGGTCTGAGACAACGATACAACCCCAGGTGTTCCGACGTCGTTTCGCGTGGTGACAGAAGAAGACAAGCACGCCTGTCTGTCAACCTTAAAACAACGGTGTTGGTTCCCAGTTTGGCTGCCTCATTTCTTGGTCGTTCTGGGAGAACATCTCTGGTGCCACAGCCTGATCCACTGATTTGATCCACACAAACCACAGACTCATCATAACCCGCTGGATGGGTACCACGTACCTTAGTATCCATGTCTGCCAGGTTGATGTCTCCCCCGTCCACAGGAGCCGGTGTGGTTGGAGCGGCTGTGGTGGTGGTGGTGGTGGTGGTGGTGGCGGTGGTGGGCGGTTCAGTGTCGGCGGCGGCCGTCGTGGTGGCTGGAGTCGTCGTGGTCGTCACCGTGGTTGTGGCCACAGTTGTGGTTGTCGTGGTCAAGGTCATCGGATCTGGCGATATAGCGTCAGGGTCTAAAATCAGACCTGACTGACCACTGTGTGGTCAGAGGACACGCCCTTTACAGGCACAGACGGCACGTGCAAGCCCTGCACTCAGGAGGTTGCCATGGATACATGCCCGAACACGAGACTACGCATGCAAGCACAGGTGATATCCAATCACGCATACATACGGCGGTATGTACGCTCACACACAGCCTTCGGTTTGCGCTTACAGTGATACAGACGACGTTCCGTTCGAGGCCATAAGCACACCACACAGACCTACAAACACACCAGACGGACCTATAAACACGCCAGACGGACCCACAAACACACCAGACGGGCCAACAAACACACCAGATGAACCTACAAACACACCAAACGGACCCACAAACACATCAGACGGACTCAGACACGCCAAACTCACCCACAAGCACACCACACGGACCCAAAAACATGCCAGACAGACCCATAAACACACCAAACGAACCCGAAAACACACCAGACGGACCCAAAAATACACCAGACGGACCCACAAATACAACAGACGGACCCACAAACACACCAGACAGACCCACAAACACACCAGACGGGGACAAAAGCACACTGTTCGGACCTATAAACATACCAGACGGACCCACAAACACACCAGACGGCCGCCCCGATCTCAGCTGCCACGCAAGGAGGCTGAACCCGGATCATATCGTCATGTCTGGAAGTTTGTCCGCGCATCTCTGTCCTGCCTGACATACTGTCTCATTTGCTGTATGACATGCTGCCTGGTCTGCGCGGTGGTCGGCCCGCGCCGGGACACGTACCGACGCATTCTCCGTGGTGAGGGACAAAGTCGTCTTGGCAGGCACAGCGTCGCTCCCCGCCGGTGCTCTGCTCCATGGTGGCGCCGCCGGGTGTCGCGCTGACGCAGCTGGCGCCCACAGTTTGTCGGGAGCACTCCAGGTCAAGGTGGCAGAGGTCGCCCACGGCGGCTGCCAGCAACATTGGATGGGGTCACGGATAGATGTCGTGCTCAGTGGTCGTCGACAACACTTACAGGTCCGACCGGTCCACGTCGCTCGCAGCGGTCACAGGTCACAGGTCACAGGTCACAGGTCACAGGTCACGGTTGCTCGTGTCATCGATAGAGGGCACCCACGACGCTTGCTGGAAATAGTTCATGACGTCATCGATTTATATATATATATATATATATATATATATATATATATATATATATATATATATATATATATATATATTGTGTGAACGGCTGCCTTTCATCCACGGGTGTCGATTTATATTCTTTTGTGAGAGCCCTGCTTCCACCCAATTTTGAGCCACCCCCCAATGTTGACTTGGCCCCCTAATGCTTTTGGCTGGAATGATAAAAAAACGGGATTTAAAGATGATCATAACACAAAGACTATCTTCTTTGATCATTCTGCGTAGCGGCGTCTCGTACCACTCTCAAAACGGAAAGTCATACTTGCTCTCACCACAAGATGCAAATCGTAACAGCTTAGCCGATAAACGACGCAAGAAACTTCACATACATAGCGCCATAAGACACGCAATGAGTTGTGAGATTAAAGTGAAAAGCTCTGGAATGTGGGAATGACCTAAGTCCTTCATGGCTGACCTCGTCCCCGTCTTCCACAACAAAAATGTATGCCCCCCTCCCATGACCGCCACAGAAGAGCGCCATCGGCGCCCTAAGGTGGCCTCTAAAGGGGCGCCTTCACTTGTCGATCAGAAGGGACGCGTGCGTCCAGTGCCTGCTCCCTGGATCCAGCCCTGCATGACTTCTATACTGATTAAATTAAAGACTTTTATAAATTATACAAATATTAAAAGTATGTATTGCGTTTAACAAAGATGAATTGGGCTAAATCAGTGGATAAAGAAATCGGGGGGGGGGGGAAGGGGAGTCTGTCGGGGTCTTGGCTCGGCCACCCAATAATTTACAAAAATTGACACCCCGCTTTCATTCGTCCCTCTTATCCTCTATCTCGCATCCTCGCGACAACCCGCTTGTCCGGGGCAGGCTGCATGCGTCAGCCACGAGTGTGCCGAGAGCCCCGTGAGAAGGGGAGGGGGGGGGGGGGGGGGGCGACCGGGTACCCAGCGCGCATGCGCGCGTTCAAGCTCGGGGGTTGACCCCCTGGTGCATGCGGGCCTGCCCCACCATTAACCACTTTCCTTCGTCCCGTAGCCCTGAAGTGGTCATTTCTGGTCGAAAGGGCTCTAGTCCAAACAACCAAACCGGTTGCCTTTTGTGGAGCAAAGGTGTAGAAACGCGGTGGATGAGCTGAGCATGGCTGTTCACGTGCACTAGGATATGTCCTGTTCGTTGCAGTCCCTATAGTTTCAGGGATAACTAACGCAATACGGTCTGGAGGAGTGGCATGTTCGTTTAAAATGTTTGGGACGAAAATTAGCTAGCCCGGCCTAGTAAACGTCATGGTGTCTATCTTGGTGTCTAAAAGTCCGCCCCTGCTGACAACTAGCCTTGCCGTCCTGATTTTGGAGTCGTTCGAGTCTCATTTCGTTCGTGATTGTAATAGGTCATAACACGTCGCAGCAGTCAAAGAGTGGTGGTGTATACATTGAGCATGTCTCTTGGTATACTCCTTATCATGAGGATAAGTGCAAGAGTTTTAGAGTGTTGGAGTGGTTAAGTGTTAGATGTTCGAATGCTAGATTGGAAGAGCGTTAGAGTGTTAAAGTGTTATAGTGTTAGATTAGTACAGTGGCAGAGCGTTAGGGTATTAGAGTAGTGCAGTGTTAGAGTGTTAGATTAGTACAGTGGCAGAGCGTTAGGGTATTAGAGTAGTGCAGTGTCAGAGTGTTAGAGAAGTAAAATGCTAATGTTAGAGTGACAGAGTGTTAGAATGGTGGACCGCTAGAGTGTCAGAGAAATGCAGTCTTTGAGTGTTAGAGTGGCACAGCGATAGTGTTAGGGAGGTGATGTGTTAGGGTGTCAGAGTAGTAGGCTGTTAGAGTGGTACAGTGATACAGTGTTGGAGAGGCAATTTGTAAGGTTGATAGAGTGGTGCATTCATATAGCTTTAGAAAGGTAATGTGTTAGGGTGTCAAGAGTAGTAGTGTGTTAGAGTGGTACAGTGACAGAGCGTTAGAAAGGTAAGGTGTTAGGATGTTGGAGTAGCAGGGTGTTAGAGTGGTACAGTGATAGAATGCTGGAGAGGTAGTGTGTTGGGGTGTCAGAGTAGTAGGGTGTTCGAGTGGTACAGTGGTTCCATAACCATTAAGAGGAAGTGGCGATGGCACAGCCGACTTTTGTGTCGCCTGATCGCCTGTGAATAATTTATTGGGTGGTCCTCCTGCCTGAGGGAGTCCTGACCCAAGAATGCATGACGGTAGAAATTCAGTTGTGTTGCGGCAGTATTGTGTAGAAGTTATCCAATTTGTTTTTCGCAGCAGTCGTGACACGTAAAATATTTGCCCGTGTTAGTTTTGTTGCGCACAAATTACATCTGTTAAAGCAGTAACCCTGGGAGCCATGCCATATAAGCTCGTGTTCAGCATGCATCGTAGGTAGACGCATTGTACCAGTACTCGTTGACGCCTCGCCATGTATCACTGGCGCTAGTGTGATGTGAGTAGAAGTCTTCTACCAGCGCTCGTGGTTGATCACTGGCGTTAACTGTATCACCTATTACAGGCCCGTTCTGACCAAAACACCAACCGAACAGGGGCAACAACAGCACTGCCGCGATCATCGCGTCACCGTTTTGTCCCCGCTCTCAATGCACAGCTCGCAGACAACTGCACGACTTAACGCCGGGGCATCGCGACTCTCAGCACGCGTCTCAGCCGATCGCGACTCTCCGCACGCGTCTCAGCCGATCGCGACTCTCCGCATGCGTCTCAGCCGATCGCGACTCTCCGTACGCGCCTCAACCGAACGCGACTCTCCGCACGCGCCTCAACCGATCGCGCCTCTCCGCACGCGTCTCAGCCGATCGCGAATCTCCGCACGCGTCTCAGCCGATCGCGACTCTCCGCACGCGCCTCAACCGAACGCGACTCTCCGCACGCGCCTCAACCGATCGCGCCTCTCCGCATGAGCCACAACCGATCGTGACTCTCCGCACGCGCCTCAACCGAACGCGACTCTCCGCGCGCGCCTCAACCGATCGCGCCTCTCCGCATGAGCCACAACCGATCGTGACTCTCCGCATGAGCCTCAACCGATCGTGACTCTCCGCATGAGCCACAACCGATCGTGAGTCATCCGCCTAACCATTGCACGGTTGACTCTCCTGACAAACCGCGGGAAGTGACGTCACTGGTAGATCATCGAAACTCCGCTTGATGCAGTCGGATTCGAATCATGGTAGTGGGCAAATGCAGCTGCCGTCTGGCACGGCAGCCGTCAGCGCGCGCACAACGGCAGTGATGTCATGTTCAGACACGTCTGGGAAAAAAAAAAAGAATGGTCTCACCGTTCAGCATCTTGAACTGCATGAAGGTGCCGGGGTCCGCCGCGATCGGAGCGCCTCTGGCGGCGTACAGCCGGCATTTCGAGCTCCCTCTGCCGTCGTCAGGGATGAACGAGAACGCCAAGCACCACTGGCCCGCCATGCATTCGATCCGGCATTTGCCTGCAACAGCGGACAGAGCTCGTGCGGGAGTTGGAGTTGACTTTGTGCCGGCAAAGCGGATGCTGAAGGGCGGCCGTGAAACTGATACCACATCTGTCAGCGTATCATCACGATGCATTGGTGAATTACTATCACAAATTTGTCGACGCGCCGAAGTAACTGTCAATGCGACGTGATTATGTTAAGCATCCAAATTATATTTGCCGACAAACGTACACGTAAAAAAGTACAAGCGCCCGTCAATAGCAGAGAAGTGGTGAAAAGCCATTACGAAAGGGGGAATTCCCCCACATATCGACAGGCGAAGCGGTCAAGTAACACCGCATTTATTCAATTTCTCTGAAATGTTCAGCAAAGGGTTTTCTGGCGTCAAGAATTCAGCTGTGCGATTTTGAGAGACATTAGAGAACGGCTGAGGAGCTTTAGCCTAGGGTATTTTAGGATAATCGAAGTTATCATAATTGTACAAAACTGCATGCTGCTATACTTGCAATTATCCAGCGTATTCAAATTTCTGTGGCCTCAAAATTTATGTGACGTCTGTGACCTGTGACTGTAGCCTCGTGACCTAAAATCACGTGATCTCAAACCTTTTGAACATTGGCATGCTGTTTTTCGAAAACGAAAATTTACATTATCGCTGTGTTCAACCCAAAATAAGCTTTACACCATATATATACCTACACCTACGCAAGCCCATATATATATATATATATATATGTATATATATATATATATATATATATATATATATATATATATATATATATATATATATATATATAGGCGAAAGTTATTATACTGAAAAACATATAGTTTTCAATAAAGACCGGCAGTGCGTAAGAACAAAATATCAATTAACTTCCGAATTTTTTCCCATTTCCACATTAATTCAAATAACGAATAGCGCATCGCCGTGCGCCGCTTGGTGCGCACCGCCACCTCTAGATTTTTTTAAAGATCTTGTACTGTCACAAGAAAGTCTGGGACGAGCCGTTGCGGAACGCGTGAGCCATGGCGGTAATAGCGCCATGTAGCACAACCACCACACCGCTCTATAACATGATCTTTAGTGAAAGAACAATGAAAGCCGGGGGTCGCGTTTTCCACTTAAAATGAATAATTTCCAGAGAAACTGTGTTGGACTACCATTACTCGCCCTGGTAAGGTAGTCTTTGCGTGAGCAAAACACTGACCATGTTCATAAGCCTCCAAGTTGTGTGTAGTGAACTTTGCCATTGGCGGCGAACAACTATTATGCTGCTTTCTCTTTTACACGATTTTTACTAGCACACGGCCATCCATTCTTCCCCCTTGTTTTACCGAGTATCACCATCAATATAATCAAGAGTTGCATTAACCTCATCATTGAGCTGTCCAAGCGGACAATCTTTTGAGCATGAAAATACTCCCTTAATCTTATCTTTTGAGGATAAGACGAAGATAAGACGAGACCAAGTTACACGCTAGGTAATATGTTCCGAATCACATGCTTTGCGTGCCTTGGCGTGCAGCGCGTGAGTTACCTTAGAGAAGTGGAAGTCAAAAAGCAGTACCGACACACGCACTCGTACAAGCTCATCCTCAACAACACATTAAGTTTCTGCCATATGACAATCAATCGGACGATGTCTGAACCGCATAATGGACTTCTGAATGTTAGGCTTTCACACATATCGCTTTAACATCGATTGGACGCTCGGTGACATTGATTTCATACGCAAAGTTATTTTGCATCGCTTGCCGCCCGCGGCTTGGTGTTACCTGCGGCAGTCGGCGCTGCCCAGCATATGGTAACTGCAACGCCGTTTATGGCGATATTCTGATCAGCTCGCGCCGCACAAACTTAGGTTTTTGGGAAAACTTTTGCTACGCCAAAAGCTATGGGCTACAGCACCAAGGAATGCCCTTTTCCCACTTGGTTTTGTTACTCATGACAACCTGTCAAATACCCTGTCTAGACGAAGGACTGCCGGAAAGCTCCGGCGTTTCGAGAAGACCTTTCGGAGAAGAACGCTTACACCCAAGACGTAAAGGCGCCATTTAACATCCACGAGGAAAGAAGCAGTAGACAAATGACGCCCTGTGAGCCCCTCCCTTGAAGCGGAACGCTGCAGCCGGTACTCACATTCGGTGATATTCTTGTACACCTTGTACTGATCGGCGCCATCTACGGTGGAGTCCTGGACGAGCACCATGCGGATGCTAAGGTCAGCAGTTCTCAGTGCGTTCCCGACGATCAGGGACTCGTAGCTGCTCAGATTCTGCCACAGCTCGTAGTCTCCGATGTCGGCGGGCCAGGTCGGATCCGCCGAGCTGGAGGTGCCCGAGACGGCCAACAGCGCCAGCAGGAGCCACTGGGAGGAGCGTCCCCAGCCGGCTGCCATGGTGACTGTCAAAGGGCGTCGGTTTGGCAGGAACTGAGAGCAGCCCGACACCATTCATGACGCAAGGTTGATGTATCGATACACCCTTTCGCGTCACGCGTGATAACGCATCCACAAACAGTGTTGTTTCTAGCATATCTATATTTTGAAATGCTCTGGCTAAGTACCGAAAAAAGTCAAGAACTCCAGAAAAAAGAAAAACAGGTAGTCAAGAAAGCAATAGGAAGCATGTTTAATGGGTTGTCCGTTTTGACTCGTGTGTTTGCCTTGAAGAATTGCCAATACGTAGAAGCGAAGTGCCCCAACACCACGCACCAAAAATTGATCAATACTTGGCCGCTGTGCAGCAGCGCCATGAGATCGCCTGACTTTGATCAATATCATTAATTGGTAGGGAGCCCAAAGAGGCAGGGTTAACATGCGCCCGGGCGGGGTTCAGTATGATCCCACCCCAAAGGTTTTTATAGAATTGTCTCCCAACGGCGTAATACAGCCACGCTAATCCTTCCATAATAGTAGGGAATTTAGTAGTGAATCTTTTGGTATGAAACAGTTGGATGTACCATTTTTATTTTTGTATTTCAGATGAGGTGATTTCAAGGAAATCGTCAAAGCTAATGCGACAGCGGGGTGTTAGATGGAGCCACACATCTTTGTGATAGGTTCTTAGGCGGTAAAACAGTTGAATTTAGGATTGTAACAAATTTCAATGACCAAGCGTCAGGAATGAGGGCCAAACCGAGGTATAAACTAACCTGCTTTTTACTCGAGGACTTGCTGTACGGGGCAGTTTCTGGTGCTTACTTCGCGTTTTTTAATAACAGGGACTTCGACTGAATCTTCCATAGACTTACTTAAGGTTAAAGTAGATCACTGGTCTAAAATTTCACAGGTCAAATTTGTAAAGAAACATACCGATTAGCGTAACCATTGATGCTTATTCACATGCAAAACTCGAGCAGCCTCGTAAAATCTTGGCCACCACAATCCTAAAGATAAGCGTCGATGCGGGGCAAAGCCTTTCAGTCAAATCTGGTGTGTTTATTTTATCTCGACTGCATGCGTCTCCTAATTTCTCCCCGAGTCAAATGGGAGCAATATAGAGTATGCGTACTTAATACAACAAGACAAGTCTTTAGCTCCCTGTTCCTATGGACCGCATGAAGATGCGGGCATATGGCAGATGACAGGAAATACGAGGGCAAATGCGCTACACACGTAACTATGAGTTGGTTAACTACGTCAAAGCGTCACATAGTGACGTCATGTGATGTTGTGACGTAATGTGATGCTGTGACGTGACGCTCCACAGCTCGGCGGTCCAGCCTGCCCCCCCCCCCCCTCTGCGCGGCCGACGACCCTTGTCAGCCACCTTCCGGCAGCTGTCCGTCAGCACAATGCCACAGCAGCCCCGCAGCCCGACCACAGCCACGCAGCCCGACCACAGCCACGCAGCCTGTCCACAGCCCCACAGCCCGTCCACAGCCACGCAGCCCGTCCACAGACCCGTAGCCCGTCCACAGCCACGCAGCCTGTCCACAGCCACGCAGCCCGACCACAGCCACGCAGCTCATCCACGGCCCCGTAACCTGTCCACAGCTACGCAGCCCGTCCACAGCCATGCAGCCCGTCCACAGCCCCACAGCCCGTCCACAGCCCAGCAGCCCAGGCGCCCGTTACCTTTTGTGTTATCACGCTACTTTACGTTACGCAGTTAACGTTACGTTGCACCGCCCAGCCTTCAGTCACGTTACTTGATATGGTATCATGATATCACGTTAACTACGTTACCCCTCAACGTATGCTACATGCTGTGGTAAATATGAAATGGGTGGGGCCGGTATACCATAGGTAGTCTGTTTGAGAAAAATGCGAATAAGGAGTAACCATCAATTTTGATGAAAAAATAACATTTTCTAAAGACTCTGCACCCGAAACATATGAGCCTTAAGTGCCAAAATCCAACAATGAAGAATGACTCGGCCGAAGGGTCGTCCACACATAACGTTACGTTTGCAGAGGCAGCGGGGCTTGATGAAGCACGAACGAATCGTTTCAAAGGAACAGGTGGGTGCGGTGGTTGGAGAAGGTTAGGGGGCAGCATGCTAGTCTTCATATATATATATATATATATATATATATATATATATATATATATATATATATATATATATATATGTGTGTGTGTGTGTGTGTGTGTGTGTGTGTGTGTGTGTGTGTGTGTGTGTGTGTGTGTGTGTGTGTGTGTGTGTGTGTGTGTGTGTGTGTGTGTATGTGTGGGTGGGTGTGCCTTTTAAAGCCCTCAAGCCGGATACCGCTGGTGTCCTCTTATGACAAAAAACACGGTCGTTTGTGTTCCTCAACTTGAATTCAGTTAGAGGCCAGCTGTGAACTGTCGTTTGGAACGTTACATCGGAATAAGGGAAAAGGAATATTTCACCCAGTGAAGCAAGCGCTTAAGCAGGGAATCCAAATGGGTTAAAATGCGTATTTTATAACGACGTTATCTACGAACGCCCTCTGAGGCAAAACACGTCACATCGTTTCGGAACGAAGAGGTGGAAGCGGGTTAGCTGACTGGATAGAAGGCAAAACAAATGCCTTCACCGCTCTCACATGCATGCTGTAACCAATGCAACATAAAGCTGGTGACGCAGCAGCGTTGTTTTACTTTTCTCCTCAAGTCTCCGGCCAAGCTTGCCAATTTATTACCCGAGCGATTCCAGAGGCACTTGAATTTGTGTAGATAGGATTTTCCTTCGTTTTGACCACCTCGATTCCCTATATATTCTGGAAAAAATCACGGAATTCTACACATCAGAGGCCTACGCCCTTAGGAGCAGCGGAGGGGAGAGGGAGGGGGAGGGGGGGGGGGTAGGGATGCCGGGGTAGACACGAGTCCCTCGTACTTAAGTTATGACATGTATTACTATGTACTTAACCTTTGTACAACTTCATTGCCATTGCCAGTTTTACTCGTGCAGTTGCTCATGCCTTTTCTTTGCAGCGCGCTTTCATACAGTTGGCAATATGGAGCTCCGGGAACGAATATGCAGTGCATTAAATAATGCACACCCGTCACGCACGAAAATGGCACCGCCGGGTGTCCTCGGCACGGCAGCGTCTCCGGGGAGAGAGGGGGGGGGGGGGGGCGATGAAATGACCCCCATTTAGGACAGCCTTAGGCGATGACAGTTATGATAAAGTAAAACGGCGTCCGAACGCGAGGCTACCAGTCGTAAACGGCATGTGAGGCTACCAGTCGTAAACTACTTTCCATTTTGGGCGTTAGGTAAGCCCTATTTCGGTGCGATATGACCTCTTCGCCAGACAGGGAAGCTCTTGTTGGTTCGGCGTGGCAGGGACGGACTTCCGTAAGCGCAGAGGGCCTTGAAACCACTGTTTGGTGGCGCTTTGCATTGTAGTGACCTTTTGATACCGTACATATACACCGAGATGCACCGCAAGTTCATTGTACATACCGTGTGGATATATTGCAGATTTTGTGCGAATAGATTGTAAATATTACGGAGGCATTGTTCACAGCGGAAAATTATTGTCTTACATCAGGCATTATTACTTCGATTGCTACGGGTGACGGCTGTGGCCAATGACTGACACGGCTTACTGCCACAGCCAATGGCTGACGAGGACAGCTGCTGGAGACTGGGCCTGACACGAACAACAGCTGCAGCCAATAACCGGCCCGGACAGCCACAGCAGCCGCTGCCTGTCGACGACGCCTGTTGTGGCCAGTGAATGACCCGAGAAGCAGCCACAGTAGTCTGCTGCAGCCAACGGGTCGTGCGCGCGATCGCCAAGACGCCTAGCGCGGGCAGCTGCTGCCTTCACTGACTGAAGTAGACAGCTGGCTCAGCCAATATCTGCCACTGCAGCCCTGCGAACTAAATGACGAAACCTGTTGAAGACCGTTTGCCTATGCTATGGCTTAAACAAGTAAGCATGGAACTTATTTTTTGGCACCATTGCCAAGCATTCATGACTCGGCCCATTTTGCATAGTCTACAAAAACTCATAAGACTCCAGCAACATACCAACGTGGAAAAATCAGCTTTATGTATAAAAGACCGGCTCTTTCATGTAAAAGCTATAATGTGCCCGTTTCTATAAAGTTGCTTGCAACAGACCGAGCTGGTACACGGTTCGGGACCAGCCTGGCCTGGACCAGGTACGCGGTTCGGGACCAGCCTGGCCTGGACCAGGCACGCGGTTCGGGACCAGCCTGGCCTGGACCAGGTACGCGGTTCGGGACCAGCCTGGCCTGGACCAGGTACGCGGTTCGGGACCAGCCTGGCCTGGACCAGGTACGCGGTTCGAGGCCGGTCGGCCTGTCCGACGATCTGGTCCTTTGTAACCCTTCCTATGAGCGTGGATGGCGGGATCTCTATCCGTCCCGAACATCCCGTCGCCAAGGGCTTATAAAGCCCGGCACACACCACGTCAGAAGAGAGTGGACTCTGTTCAGATCTCTCCCGAGGCGCTGTGCGTGAGCAGATAGAGCCAGCTACTGCCGTGCGTGACCACGCGTTCCGAGCGGTCCGAATGGGTACCTGGTCCCGTCGGATGACTTACGGCTCCTCATGCCGCCGTGCCTGAGGTCAAGTGAGGGAAAACGGAACGAGTCGACTGTCTTCCAGCCAAAAAGGCACGAAGCCGTGTCTTCGAGTCGCGCTGCCCATCAGACATTGACCTGCGTACGAGCAGGACTGCGGCCGCCTGGCTGCTCCTGACCCGTGGTCCTATTCGCGTCGTGCCGCTCGGGCACGTTTCGCGCGTATCCCCTCGTAGGCGTAGCGGCCCCTAGGTGACCCGGCATTCGTGACAGAAGAGCATGACAAGAACCGAGTTACAGCCTGCGAATTCGGTGGAAGCATTACCTGATCGATTTAAGAGAAATTGCGACGCGTAAGTCTTCGTCCTGCTAGCCGTTGACACATGCGGCTGGGGGCCATGTTACGAGCGCGCTGCAACGTGAAATGTTATCAGGTTAGAGCATTGCGTGAATTACAACAAGACTAAGGCTTAACGTTCGGCTGTTGCCATCACCAGCCTTGAAAGTTGTCGGCCCATGTGTGTCCTGCGATAATCGATCGCTTTAACGCCAAGCAATGAATTTTGCCATGGCCTCATAGTTACTTCCGTGCTAAGCGAAAAACGCCCCACAACCTGTATTTACAAGGTCCATTCAACGCTCTTACGCTCAATGAACTGGATTGAAACAATGAAACTCAATCAATGAAGCTGAGCGTTTCGTCCTCCGAGTTGGCAGCTCACTCTCCGTATTTACACGTTCATTTATACATAGCCCAATCACTCAACTACTTAATCAATCCGCCGGTCTGACCCGTTCACAGAAGCACACAGGCCACGCGTCGGGTACCACCCGACATATCCCCCCTCCCCTACTGGCCACGCAGAGGGAAGGAGGTACGCTGTGACCCGCCCCCAAACGCGGGGAAGGGTCTGGGGTCCAGCTTTGGGGCGGACGACCGTCCATGTTCAGGTCAGGATAGGGGACGACAGTCTGTGGACTCGCACTGGACGTGGTGCGAAGCGCCGTGTCCGGACTCATGACTGCAAGGCCCGGCGTCGGAGTCCAGCAGCCACTGTCTTGCTCCACTGAGACCTGGCTCTTGGGTGGGCTCCTGCCCTCAGAGGCTTCTCCCGGAGAATTCCTCCCCAGAGGTTTTTCCGGACCTTCACTTAATGTTTTATCTCCCCGCAATTTCTTGAAACTGGGTTGCCCATCCTCGTTTGCCGCATGATCTAATCGGCTGGCCGGAACGTCCCCCTCCTCCAATACGCTGCCGTGCCGGCTGGCCACCGTTCCAGGGATTGGCCCCCGAGGAGCCCTGGGGCCAGGACCGGGCATGACGCCGCGCGCGGCGGTGCAAAAACGCCCGCTCTCTTCGGGCCTCGACTCGGGCCGTCGTGACCTTCGGGTGCAGAGCACACATACAGAAGTTCAGGCTCAGTGCCATCGTGTCTCCACAAAAAGCACACTCGAGGCATTTCAAGGAAACTAATGCTTTTCATCGTCTCGGAGGGATTACTCGCACCGGCAGACTAAGTGTGAACAACAATCGGCAATTTTTAGACCTCCTGATTGACTCACCAAATGGTGCATTTCAGACAGATGTTTAAAGAAAATCCACCAACCACGGTAAATGTACGAATGATAACGAATATTGTCCAGATAATCTCAGACAGGGGGGTCATTGAGGCTTACATCCGCAAAGCTTTGAAAACTTTTTTTTCGCGGAATGCTTTTGGTTGTAAGTTGGAACTGCTCCATGAGATACTCATCAAACACGGATATACAAAGACGGGTACTGGTAATGTCACAAGTTCTTTAATCGATCGCCTTCCCAACAAACAGAAACAAAGTAATGCACCTCGTAATCTTCATAAAGTATTGTAACTTAAAAAATACTACGACCACATCTTTGAGAGCTAATGAAAAAGCATTCCGTGCCATTGTTCCCAAACACACAAAAAAGCTAAGGTTTGTTTTAGCCTGAAAAGCTCAAAAATAATTTGCTGGTGATAAAAATGGCGTGCATATGAAATTAAAGCATGCAGCACGCAACTTTTTTTCTCACACGCCTCGAGCATACATTTTGTACGGATATGATAAAGCTGAGCTCATTATATACACTGTGATTTTGAATGCATGTTAAAACTGTCACAATCATCTTGAAAATAATCATGAAACTGATAAAAATTGAAACAATATAGAGGAGCCTTCGTAACATTCTTTGTCGACACACCAAAAACTACACACACACTATACGAAGCATTGAACAAGCGACCAAGAAGGTCATAAACGCGAAACTTCCTGTGGCGCACAACCAACAATGCATAGTAAGAAACCTGCTCCCGAATGCTCCTATATATATATATATATATATATATATATATATATATATATATATATATATATATATATATATTGTCTTAGACGACATTGCTGAGAGATGCGGAAAAGCAATCAGTGACTAGACCAATGGATAACGATCATCACCAACGGAGATTATTGGGACGGCCTGCTGCAAGTTACGCACCTACATACACGCCAGTGCAGGCAAGGAATCTTCTCACTGACAGTGTTCAAAGTTTTGCTACCACGGCCTCGTTGACAAATGCGGATGAGTCACTGCGCCTTGCTGGGGTGCCATCTGCGACTCAGCGTCGCTCTGGAGATAGCCTGCGGCTGGGAGCCCCAATCTATTACCGGTTTTTACCGGTTCGGTTTGTAAGTTGAACAGTTGCTGTCTGCTAGCCTGCCAACAAGCGTCGCTTTGATGACAACCTGCCGCTGGAAAATCCAGTCCGGTCATCCCTGCCAAATGTTAAGACGTGCTGAAGCCTTTGGTAAGTCCCAGAAGTTGCTTGATACCGTTGTGTACATTTGAGACGGTTCTCTGCCCTGTCTAGGTAATGAAAGAAGCTTTCACTTGATGGTAGCGAGTCCTGTTCGGCTATGAAAACCACCAGCAGACTATGTCTAGTCTGTGAAAAGGCATTTATTGTGAGGGAAGGGGGGAAGGCAGTCGTGTAATGTATGACATACGAACATTTAATATTGACTCATAGCTAAAATTTTTGTTAGGTGCCATAGATTCTTTTATCTAAATTTTCGTTTGAGTTATCGCGTACGTTGTATTTTCTTCCTTCATTTCATCATTAAATCAGTTCGGTCGGGAGAGAGCGGCTGAATGTATGGAGTACGTAAGATCCGCAAAGCCTATTTTTTGGCACGTCACTACCTCGCCTACTTAACTGCGACGGCTTTGGTTAACCCTTCATCAGCCCTTGGTTTGTTCTTTATGAACCCCTTGGTCAGCCCTTTATAAGTGTCCGAAAGCGATATTCTAAATGCCGTTCTTACCTGCTTGAGTTCGAGCGTGGTGACAACGGGCTCGAAACACCTTGGAAACCTGTCGTGCTTTTGGACAAGGTAGACGTTGTGTAGGCGCATGTGTAGAACGTGGGAAGAGAGAGAGAGAGAGAGCGAGAGAGAGAGAGAGAGAGAGAGATAGAGAGAGATGTATATATATATATATATATATATATCTCTCTCTCTCTCTCCCTCTCTCTCTCTCTCTCTCTCTCTACATTGGGCATGAATTCGAGCGGACGCGACATATGATGAAGAGACTGGAGTATGCTGCAGCTTTCTCATCAGATCGGATGAGAAGCCGGACTAAAGCTGTAATACACCGTACGCATTTGGCTCGGTGGCTTCGTCATCAGCCTTGTGTTCGACGCCGGTCTGTTGAGCCGGCTCTGGGCTGGCACACACAGATCTTGGGATTCATTTCAGCCTATAACTCATAGGCGTTCCAAAGTTTTGGTTCAGCTTAGTTCAGACTCATCGGCTGCGTTGGATCATTTGGCTAACGACTCACGTGGCTTGCAAAATCAAAAATCCGATTCAAATCTGACTCGTTGCTTTATGACTCAGCCATTTGTATGCGTGTAAAACCCATATAATATACCTCAGCCAAGTTAAAGCTGCTTTCAGTTGCTTCCCAATTCCAAATGTAAAGGTACGTCATCTCAAATTTCACCTGAGTATTGCCCCCGAACTTTTACTACCACATGACACGCGATATTGGCACACTGCTCGTCATTTCAAGCTTGCGGCTGTTGGTGGTTCGGTCCCAGAGGACCCAACCATCATTTCACTTCTTAGGACCACATGGAGTTCTCAGAGGTAAAATAAATATTTACATGATGACCAAACAAAAGGATTCCGGACTAAAATTTAGTATCGTTTTTGCTGGGTTTGACAAACGATAACTTTGTCGCTGTTTATCTGCTTGCCTTGTATTCAAATTTGATACAAAATTAGGCCCTGTCTTATAGTGTCAGCTTGAAAGTGGTTTGTAAAGTTTCAGTGTGATTACCCAACATTGAAAAGTGACTAATTTATAGGATATAAATAGGGGTCAACAGTTGTGTGCTGGGGAATAGGATCGAAGCGTTTTTCGTGTCTAGACTTGAGCCTAGTCATGTTGGTAGCAGTGCACAAAACGTGTTTTCTTAAAAAAGGGTTTAGGTTATCCGGTTATTTGGATGATCCTGACACCCAGGGCGCTCCTACGTCTTGGGTGTCAGGGTCATCCAGATGTGGGCTAGTTTGGCGTTGATCCGACGACTTACCTGATGCAGCCTTTTGACTTCGGATAACCTTCCTGATTAGTAGATCATTGCGGGTATGCGGTATAATCACTCGACAGTTTGGAAAAGGTATCAAATCCGCATTGAAGAAAACGATGGAGACACTTCAACGCACTACAAAACGAAGAGGCAATGTTCATCCTGTAGGCCTTTTGAATACCATCATACCTCACGGACATTATGAGAACCTTTCGGACAGTATCATATCTCAAGAACGTCATGAGACCTTTCGAACATTATCAGACATGATCAGCTCAGGAACCTGACATGGGGACGACATACAAGTTAAAACTGCATCACACAAGCAATGATGTTGCAAACGCGCCTAGTTTGACTCTCCCCTCCGTTCGCCACTCGTTCTGAGATACTTATAAAATGCCAGTCGGGATGGCTCTGATCCCTTTACTTCCTTCGCGTGGCAAAACCAAGCTGTCTTATAAGCAAATTGCCCCGGGTTGTTGGCAGATATTGCGGTGAAGGGAACGATAAATATTTGTTGAGGTAACAATATATAGCACGGTGTAGACCAAAGTTTGCTCTGGACAAACCCTGCCTGACTTCTTGCCATGTCCATACACCCATACCAAATTATGCATTGCACTGTTCCATGACTTTCTTACAGAACTTCCTTCCTTCCTTCATGGCCTGCATAATTCCGGGAATCGTGTATCGTTATGAAAACGAAAACCATCCTTACGCCGGCAGGAAGGAGGCTGCACACCGAACATTTACCTGTAACCTGGGCCGAATGTGGCGCCCAGGACGTGCTCGAGCGGAGAAGAGACAGCCGCTGGAGCGGACGGCGCAACCGCCGACGGCAGGACTCGGACCAGACGACTTCCGGACCTTGGGAGCGGCACTCGACCGCCGGGACCACCTCAGGACCACCGGGATCACCTCAAGATCACCGGGACCACCTCAGGATCACCTCGCTAAGACCCCCTTAGGACCGCCAGGACCACCTCAGGACCGCCGGAATCCCCTTAGGACCGTCGGGGCTACCTCAAGACCACCGGAATCACCTCAGGACCGCCGCAGACCAGGGCCGAACGGTGACGGACTTGAGGCTCTGGACCGGCGGACGGAACAGCTGCGGACCAGCGGACGGGACAGCTAGCTATGGACCAGCGGACAGGACAGCCGCGGACCGGCGGACGGGACAGCCGCGGACCGGCGGACGGGACAGCTGCGGACCGGCGGACGGGACAGTCGCGGACCGGACCCGTCGCCGCGCGGCCGATGACTCCCGTCGACGACGGCGACGGCGGCGGCGGCCCGGGCCCGGCTGTTTGCCAGTTGCCCGTGGCAGTGGCGGCCGCCGGGGATTTGACGTGCAGACTCCTCGGCGCCGCCGTTTGCGTGAGCTTTGATGGAGCGGCGAACGGCGACCGCGTCCGGAATAATGGCGCATGACGCGAGCGGGCCGGCCAGCGACCAGTGCCGACGCGGCGCACGGAAGCGCGCGCGGACAGTGCTGGCGAATAATGGTGCAGCAAAGCGGCCAGAATCGGCCTGTTTTAGTGATGAAATACTATGCCATATAGATAACGCATTGGTGTGATTCTGCCACATTTGTCAGGCCATAGCCTCCGCCATGCGCGGAGTCGCATGGGCCAGGATTGTAGGGGACAAAACAGAACCACGACGTTGCATCGTTTGTGGACGCTTCTCACGATTTATATTCTTCTTCTCCCAATTAGACATCACATAAAACCGTAAAAGTAAAAAAGCAACAACAGCTGTGCTGTGCTTCAAACCTCCCCAAAGGGCAAAATGCAGCTACATAAACCCGAGGAAAGTACAAATGGCTGGGTCTGTAAGGTGGAGCTTCCACTTCTTTGCTTACATGATTGCGCGCCAAAAAAGCAGAAAAATATCCTCATCCAAAATACCTTTGTATGTATGAGCCTACATATATATATATATATATATATATATATGTGTATATATATATATATATATATATATATATGTATATATATATATACATATATATATATATATATATATATATATATATATATGTATATATCCAACATCCCTGTAACACCCACAAAAAAGTTAGCCGACGCTCAGAAATCAGGCCCAGACGCCAGGGATCGTACAGGTTCGGCAGGCCGCCGCGGAGGAGGAGGGAACGAAAACATCATGGCTACCGGCGCGAGCTGTGGGAGAGCATTCGCCACGACACGGCCGGACAACATTAACGTGTCGATCCCCGATGAACACCTGGCTGAGGGTCGAGAGATCGATGCTCTGGAGAGTGGGACGCCAGCTGTCGGCGCAACTTCGACATGCCACGGCTGACGACAGAGCGTCAGCGATGAACTCAGCGTCTTGAAGCCAGTGGAAGGAGAATGGGAGTGGCTACAGCGAGGCAATCGGCCACGGGCAGAGCCGAGAAGGCGTTCGCTTTTTCGTACACAAATTCTTCCGAGGAAGTGACCCTTTACAAGCACACTGCCTCACCCCGTATGTTTTAATATCGGGTCACTAGAAGCCCTTGTTGTGCTAGCATCATTCTTCGGGGAGCTAACTTGATACCAAAAATACGAAATTCTCGTGAAACAGTATACGTGTGATTCAAACGTTTGTTTGGCGTCGCAGCCATCAGAAAAATAGCTGAAATTTGTACCCCCGGAGACCTTTTTGTTTCATTACTCACCTTCAGAGTGCAAAGTGTCTTTCCTGTCAACGACACAGCTTGGAAAAGGCTCAACCGTCAAATCTATCTGATACCTCTGCAATATAACTTTATAGGCGATAAGCCACACAAGATAGGCTGAAATGCAATGCAACGCATCATAGATGTCATGAACGTTGAAGTGGCGAGTGTGCTCTAGTCGGGAACTTCATTTGCGCCGGAATGTCATTCACCGGCCAGGACGAACTCCCACAGGTTTGGTCGTTCGTACCGAGCAGTTCTTACCGAGGCTGGCTGCTCATTTCCGATTGTGGGCGTGAAACTATTTCGTCATATGATGACTTCGCTGAGTGTGGAGCAGCAAGTCTGGTTTCATCGCCACACATGGCACAAAATCGCGAACTTTTCAAGGCGTTTTGGTCGGCTACATATGGCCGTCCAAAGCATCACTGAGTTGCAACCGCTTGAACTAAGTATGGATGGGTAATCGCCCCGCTGCAAATCGAAAGCTTTTAAAGACACACGTTTCCTGCGCTTGGCATAGGTATGCGCTAGTCACCAGCAATTTTATCCTGGAGTCAGTTCAGCAAAGGATGATGTGCATCAAGCTAACTGAGGCTTTATGGATCTGTCATGAAGCATAGTATTTAGGGGAGTGGCGATTTCCCTATAACACAGGTTCAACCATGGCAGAACCTAAACCTTCAACCATGGCCTGATTGGTTCGGGTGGTTCAGACTGATTTCAGTCGCTAAAGGGTCGATATGCCCCCGCCCTTCAAGGCTTCCTGAGGATATTTTTCCGGCATGTTGTGCTGTCGCGCAAAAATTTTCAGCGGCGATTTGAACACCTATCGTGCGTGCTTTGACATGCAAAACAGATGCTCAAACCGCTGCAACATCCAAATCGCGGACTTTTTTTGTCGCGAGGCTCTATTTTTTTTATAGTTTTTTTGGCAAAGCTCTATTTTTCTTAGTTTTTTGTCACGGGGCTCTATTTTTCTTAGTTTTTGTGGTCGCGGAGCTCTAGTATTCTTGGTTTTAAAACGGCAAGAGGGTCGGAAACACCCGTGACAGAACGTCACGGGCACGGACGTCCGGACCGGACGTCGTAACGCGGACGTCCGGTTAGACGGGGCCGGACGTCCGGACCGGACGTCGTAACGCGGACGTCCGGTTAGACGGGGTCGGACGTCCGGACCGGACGTCGTAACGCGGACGTCCGGTTAGACGGGGTCGGACGTCCGGACCGGACGTCGTAACGCAGACGTCCGGTTAGACGGGGTCGGACGTCACCGGACGTCGTAACGCGGACGTCCGACCCCGTCCGGTTAGACGGGGTCGGACGTCCGGACCGGACGTCGTAACGCAGACGTCCGGTTAGACGGGGTCGGACGTCACCGGACGTCGTAACGCGGACGTCCGGTTAGACGGGGTCGGACGTCACCGGACGTCGTAACGCGGACGTCCGGTTAGACGGGGTCGGACGTCCGGACCGGACGTCGTAACGCAGACGTCCGGTTAGACGGGGTCGGACGTCACCGGACGTCGTAACGCGGACGTCCGGTTAGACGGGGTCGGACGTCCGGACCGGACGTCGTAACGCGGACGTCCGGTTAGACGGGGTCGGACGTCCGGACCGGACGTCGTAACGCAGACGTCCGGTTAGACGGGGTCGGACGTCACCGGACGTCGTAACGCGGACGTCCGGTTAGACGGGGCCGGACGTCACCGGACGTCGTAACGCGGACGTCCGGTTAGACGGGGTCGGACGTCACCGGACGTCGTAACGCGGACGTCCGGTTAGACGGGGTCGGACGTCCGGACCGGACGTCGTAACGCAGACGTCCGGTTAGACGGGGTCGGACGTCACCGGACCGGACGTCGTAACGCAGACGTCCGGTTAGACGGGGCCGGACGTCACCGGACGCGGTCGAAAGGAACCGCACAGAACCAGACTGAGGCGTGGACCTGGTCTCTGTTCTCCTCGATACTCAAGCTGTGATGATTAGGCTCTAAGATTTACGCAATGTTTGAATGCTTAGATAACACAGCAGCAATAGCCTTCTTCCTTGGAGAAAACCAGGAGAATGGAGATAGAGATGCGTTGATATTTCCACGACATGCCTCTATCGAAACGAAAAGCAGAATCCAATTCCGAGTTCTTGCTATTTGTTTCAATAAAGGCATGTCGCCGAAATATCAACACATCTATATCTCCATATGATTTTTCTCCGAGGAATAAAGCTATTGCTACTGTACTATCCATGTGAATAATGTTCCTCGCAAATGCACTTTAACAGCTTACGTAATATTTAAATGTTTGCTGAAGGTTACGCTGAATCACCCCAACACTAATGTTGTGACCATTTTGCTACAAAAGCATTGTGTTCACTGCGGCATGGTGCATTTAATGATTTCGTATCGCGAAGCGTTAAATTTAGGATTGGCCAAAAGATCACTGCCTGGTCTATATCAAATTGTAAGATGTCGTGGTTCCTTGGCTCGCCGTTTGCTTTTAGTTCGTACCTTTACCTCTAAATCAACTAAGCTAGAAATGGAAGGGTTGGAGCCTCCTTCCTCGTTTTGCTGAATAGGAAACTACACTTCTGTTATCAGTATTATGAGTTCAGAGCCTTACGCTAAGTTGTCAAGATTTTTTACGCCAATAGGCACGTCATCAGCGAAATACACGACGGCAGGCGTACGTTTCTTTGGTCAATGCCGCTTGTTTCAGATATCAAGGGAGTACATATAAGATGCATACTCACCTTTGCTCTCACCTTCGTTGGCTGCCACCCACGCGGATCGGGTGACGTTGCATCTGCTGCAAGATTTGCAGTGACTGCAGCACCACACCAGTCGCACACACACACACACACACACACACACACACACACACACACACACACACACACACACACACACACACACACACACACACACACACACACACACACACACACACACACACACACACACACACACACACACACACACACACACACACACAATTCTGCGACCTTGACGTTCGGATATTGCCTGACCCACCTTCGTTCGATGCGGCTGGATTAGACGGCTTTACCGTACCACATGACCGTATAGAACACTTGTTACACGATCTCAGTGCTCACAAGGCCTGCGGTCCCGACGGGCTCAGTGTCGGGATTCTCAGGTAATATTCCGAGGAGCTAGCTATTCCTTTAGAAATCATATGCAAGCTTTCTCTAACTTTGGCGTATTCCCCGCCAGGTGAAAACAAGCGAATGTGACACCGCTGCACAAAAAGGAGTCTAAAAGGATGCCTGAAAAGTGCAGGCCTGTGCCTTTGCTTCCTATCTGCGCAAAATATTGGAGAAAATTGTGAGCGAAAGCCTAATACAGGTTGGTCTGCCCGCCCTTCCCTCATCCCAGTACGGATTCCTTCCAAAGCGCTCTTTCATCACAAACCTTTCATGTTTTTTTAGCACTGCTGGACATATATCTCAAAAGGTGAACAAACAGATGCAATTTAAACCGATTACTCTTCAGGATTCTCCAGCGTGAAATATCTCCTGCTACACAGGCTTCGCTGTTGTTTTTGCATTACTGGCCGTGCGTACAGCTGGCTAGAGTCGTACCTCGGCAATCGTTCACAACGCGTAGTACTAAATAAAAAGCAGTCTGACTAGATTCCAATGCGATTTGGTGTCCCGGAAGGCAACATCCTGGTACAGTTGCTGTTTGCCTGCTTTCTGGCTGACAATCCTGACCAAATCGAGAGTGAGTGTCTTATGTACTCTGATGATGTAAGAATTTATCACCGAATCGACAACGTAGCAGATTGTGTTACACTTCAGGCGGATTTGGATCGCCTCTGTGAATGGTCCAAAAACTGGGGACTGAAACTGAACCCACCTAAGAACAATACCATCTCATTCACTCTCCGTAGGGCACCTGTTCACTTCTCATACGCACTAGACGGTCACCGCTTGAAAAGCTGCCAGCAGATTCGCGATCTTGGCGTCTTTCTGTACACCAAACTCACCTTTGCCAATCACATAGATTCAACTGCCTCGAAAGCAAGATGCTGGGCCTTCTCATGCGAAGCGTGCGAATGCTGTCGTGCCTTCGTCAAGTGCGGTTCAATCACAAGGCTTTGCCGTGTGCCTTCAACGCTCATGTGAGATCATTGATAGGGCACGGCAGCGTTTTTTCTGGAGCGGTGCTGCCGTTTCCCATCTCGCCCGGTTCGAAAGACTACATCACCGCTTTCTCACGTGGTTGGGTTCGAGTAGCCAGTCCCGGTGTCCTCCGCTGGATTATGAGCATCTTCTCGCTTTCTCCAAAACAGCATTTATCAAGGCACGCTTTGCTCAGTCTGACATCTTATTTCTATACGACGTATGTCATTACACAGGCTTGACTGCGCTCACACGGCATCACTGTTCAGCCTGGCTACACCCGTCCGGCGTTCTCGGCATATCGGCCTTTTCCACCCTCCAGTTGCAAGGGTCAACACTTAAAAATGGGTTTGTCGCACGACTACCCGCTGTCTGCAATTAATCTTTGCTGCATTCTCCCTTAATTTACTTTTTTCATGCAACACAATCATTCCAATTTGATTTGTTTAGGTTCGCCGGCATACGTGGAACATTTTCTTGATGAATTGATGTGCGACTGTGTGTTGTGTGTGGGTACGTGCGTGTGTGTGTGTGTGTGTGTGTGTGTGTGTGTGTGTGTGTGTGTGTGTGTGTGGTGTGTGTGGTTGTGTGTGTGTGTGTGTGTGTGGTGTGTGTGTGTGTGTGTGTGTGGTGTGTGTGTGTGTGTGTGTGTTGTGTGTGTGTGTGTGTGTGTGTGTGTGTGTGTGTGTGTGTGTGGTGTGTGTGTGTGTTTGTGTGTTTGTGTGTGGTGTGTGTTGTGTGTGTGTGTGTGTGTGTGTGTGTGGGTGTGTGTGTGTGTGTGTGTGTGTGTGTGTGTGTGTGTGTGTGTGTGTGTGTGTGTGTGTGTGTGTGTGTGTGTGTGTGTGTGTGTGTGTGTGTGTGTGGTGGTTTTTTGTGTGTGTGTGTGTGTGTGTGTGTGTGTGTTTTCGTGTGTGTGTTTGGTTAGGTTGTTTGTCTGTATGTGTATTGTATATTTATGTTCTTAAAACGGTCTGCTTCCGGAAGTGGGGCTTTTTGCCTTTGGAATGTTCATGTCCTAAATAAACAAATAAACACAACACACACACGCACGCACGCGCGCGCACACGCACGCACGCAAGCAGGAGCACTTACACAAATATATTGTGGGACATCAGAGCAACTGCGGTTGTCATGTCAGTGTGCCGGTTTCCACGTGAATGCTCCATTCCTCGCGCATCCGTGGTCTATGGGAAATATGCCGCACTCCTAATCCAGGGGCACTGGGTGCGAGTCCAGCGCGGTCACATTGTTTGGCCCGACTGAAACGGAAAGGTCAGCTGGCAAATGGCCAACGAGGGTCAACCCTGGCCCGGGGCGGCTGTGTCGCAGCATCGTGCGGCACGTAAAACCCTCCGCATTCCTGTCTGGCGCAAGGGCGGAGGCAAAATAATCCGTTGAACTGGACGGTAGGACGGTGCGTTCAGCGTACACGCGACAAGCTATGCTTAGCAGGTGCGATCAACCCAAAGTTACCAACACAAACCATTCGGAATAAGTTTAGTAAAAAATAACAATGAAAAGGTAATTTAAGCCTTCCGTGAGGGTTGCTTTTAGAGTGGACAGCGTGCCATCAATGACATGGTGCAATACACTACCTAAACGAGGCTCGACCCAAAAATTATTTGTAAAATGGTGCGATGGAAAAGACTTGGTTCGGCCCCCTCCCCCCTCTCTCGTTAAGGCGAGTGCTGGAATGGTATCGCGTATGTGTGTTCTATGCATGCAAATATGCTGAATAAATCAATCCCACTTCGGCAATATATACCATGAAGATGTTCCAAATTCGCATAATTTATAGACGAAGCACACCTATAAATGTTCTCTAGTAGGAGGACCTGTCTGAATTTTTCATGGTTGAGTGGTTCTATGATTCAATGTAACATTCCTAAAGATGAGATTCAATATGACGTTCCCACAGATGTTTAGTCAGCATGAGTGTTTTCTACTGAGTCATGACCTGGAACCTCACCACGGAGACAAAGTCGATTTGCAAACAGCTCGATCGTGAAAATGCTGCGACGTACAAAGGGACCCGGGCCAGGTCTCAGAGAGGTCTGGAAGTCTTGGAAATTGTTCGCGCCCATCGTAATGTCATCGCCCGAAATCTGTTTTTATTCCACAGCAATAGCTCTTTCGGCCTCTCGCTATCGATCGCAAAACACTCATCGATATGTTTAGCAAGTCCATAAACAGCGAACGAGGTAGACCAGCTGTTACACGCAGCGTCGCTATGCTGCTCATGTCAGCGATGCCGATTGTTGGTTTGGATACCATATTGTTGGAATTTAACTTAAACGTTAAGCCTGCAAAAAGGCCTCATTCGTCAAGCCCGAGCTGAAAAAAACCCGGTGAAAGCCAGGCAAACTCAGAACCAGAGTGGTTAAAAATCCCTCTTGCGACTGCTACCGTCTCTGTGGAGAAAGCTCCTCAAAATGTCACTGGCACCACACTGGCGGAGGGCGGCTTACAGTAGCGAATAGGTATTGCGGCAAATACGGCAATCTGGATAGGCCATGTTTGCTACGATCCCCAAGAATCAGTGTGAACCAAGATCGACAGCGTCTTGGTGCTGCGAGTGCGCTGCCAGCTCCACTGTAGGTCCCCCACCTACCCAGCGACGCCGCCAGCTCCACTGCAGGTCCCGCAACCACTCAGCGACGACGCCAGCTCCACCGCAGGCCCCCCACCCACCCAACGACGCCGCCAGCTCCACTGCAGGTCCCCCACCCACCCAGTGACGGCGCCAGTGGCACCCGGCGACACGGACCTCTCCTCCCGGGAGATGTTCTCAGTGGCCCCTGCCGGGGATCCCCGACCGATCTTATCAGCCGAAGGGAAGCATGAGCTCTTCTCAGGAGCACGGACACGGCGTGAGTGCCGGCAGGCTCGCCGACGCCGCGATACCGTCAGAGATGCCCGGCGACGTGGGCGCCTGGCCACTCTCCAACGCCACGGTCACGCGTCAGCTCGTCCCTGCACTGGCGCCCGTGCGAGGGCGAGCCGACAGCGACACACGGACCCGCCCACCCGACGGAGGTCAGCGGCGGGCGTCACGACTTTCGCAGACCGCAGCGGGGCTCAGGATCAGATCAGAGCCGCTCGTGCGCGGAAGCACGACCGGGCGCTTTGTCCAGCCGGCCGGGGAACCCCCGCTGCTCGCGCGGGCGGCCCGCCGATCGAGGAACGGCGTGGGTGTGCTCGAGGAGCGGCGTGGGTGTGCTCTGGGATGCACGGCCGGAGGTGGCAGCCCTGCGCCGCAGCAGAAGCGCTCTGTTTCCAAGCGGATCAGTTCGCGCATGCGCCGTGTGATGGTCGTGCGGGGGTGGCTGCTGCGACGAGGAGTGGAGCGGCACTTCCTGCTGTAGCCTGACTCCGTCTGCTCCACGCGGACCACAGGCTCATGGCTGCGCGCGCGAGCCGGACGACCCGGAGGGGATTACCACCCCACTTCAGCTGTCAGCCGCCACCACATCTCAGGCACGCACGGCCGGCCAGAAGCCGCCTGAGACGGGGCGGTCAGCAGCCGTTTGGGACGGGCCGGTCAGCAGCCGTCTGAGACGGGCCGGTCAACAGTCGTCTGAGATGGGTCGGTCAGCAGCCGGCCTGATGCGGGACGGTCAGCAGCCGTTTGAGACGGGCCGATCAGCAGTTGTCTGAGACGGGTTAGTGTCAGACCGCGGACAAGGTCTAGGACAGGCCGGTCTCACTGCCGGGTATGACAGGTCAGGCTGCCGGCAGAGTCCAGGACAAGCCGGTCAGTCGCAGCAGCACCATGTTTTAGGAGCTGTGCTGTGATGCTTACTGGGGGCTTGAAAGTAGTCTGTTCGGCGAGATAGCGAATTTTACTTCCCCCTGGCCGGAGGTCCACAGAGGCAGCTCTCAGCAGCCAGCAGCTGAGGCGACACGTAACTATGAGCCATGCCGACAGAGGAGAATAGGCCTGATCACACCGCGAATGGTCTGAGCCGATATATGCAGCCTGTCACGAGCAATCTAGTACAAGCTCTTCATCTTTGGGGTTTAAGCGCGCGCGAGAATTGATGCCAGGACTCGAGAGCCAGAGCAAGTAGAGACACAAGGGCGGACTGCAGAATATGAGCACCGTTCAGTTTGCAAAGTACTGAGCGATATTTTCACTGAGGCTTGCGTGCAGCGGCCGGAAGCTCAGAACTGGCATGTGGTCCAGCACAGACTTCAAAAACCATGCGCTTTGGCCTAAACGGAAACAAGGAGGATCATGCTCCACGTTCGGAGATGTGGAAGGCATCATCAGATGTGATGACACAATTACTGGAAATAATATATAACTTCTTGCATTATGTAGTACAAAACATGATTCGTGTTAAAATCTTGCATAGCTTACTCAAAATTGGTTGAGAGCCAATTGACGGGCGTTATGCCTGGAAATCGTGCTCACAAACGCCAGATATGAACGGCTGTACAATTATATTTTTTAGCCTTGAGGGCTGCATGGCAAATGGAATGACAAGATTTGAAGGACGGTATGATGGCGTCATGGATGCCCGGGCAACCTAGAATCAGTCTGTGCGAAAAAGTCAGCAGACCTTCGCGGGCGTTAAGCTAAAAAAACTTAATGGTTTCAGGTCTTCAATGGGCACGGCTGTACTGCACCGAATGATCTATAATGATTATTTCAGTTCAAAACCCCCTACGAATGTGATTCATTACCTTTGAAATGACACACACACAAACTAAAACGAGGCGCACTGCCTATTCATTGGGACTAACATAACCCTACGTTTTAGCGGTTTTCCTCAATAGTAACAGTCTCGGTCTAAGTCTCCGTCGTCAAAGGCGTCATCTGTTCGCTTCTTCGCTTCGCCTCCACTTCTTCAGTTTAAGCTGTCATGCACTGACAGCTCCCAAAGGCAGCTCATACTCCAGCTATGGACATCATAGACGCTTGGCTTGACTGGAGCTCGGGTGGCGGCGGCCGGCTTTCGATCCGCAGCGGTGTTTGCGATCAGCAGCCGTACTTACGATCCGCAGCCATGCTTCCGATCCGCAGCCGTACTTACGATCCGCAGCCGCGCTCCCGATCCGCAACCGTGCTCCCGATCCGCAGCAGTGCTTACGATCCGCAGCCGTGCTTACGATCCGCAGCCGTGCTTACGATCCACAGCCGTGCTTACGATCCGCAGCCGTAATTACAATCCGCAGCCATGCTTACGATCGGCAGCCGTGCTTACGATCCGCAGCCATGCTTACGATCGGCAGCTTTGCTTACGATCGGCAGCCGTGCTTACGATCGGCAGCCGTGCTTACGATCGGCAGCCGCGCTTACGATCCGCAGCCGTGCTTACGATCCGCAGCCGTAATTACAATCCGCAGCCGTGCTTACGATCCGCAGCCGTAATAACAATCCGCAGCCGTGCTTACAATCCGCAGCCGATCCGCAGCCGTGACGTGCCCCGCTGACAGCGCGCGAACGCTTACCTCCTGAGCCATCTTATCAAACTAGGACTCCTGCCGCTCCGAGTGGCCTCGCAAGATTCCATCCTGGCTGGTAATGCTTTGCGGATTACTGGAACGATTGAGGAAATGAGGCAGCTAAAATAACACAAGATATCATTACACGCTGCTCAGCTATTCTTACCACTCATGCTTATCAATACATGAACACTGTTCAGGGAGATCCGAGAACATTTTAACAAGCTATAAATATCCTTGATCGGGCACATTTTACAGCTAACATTTTACTTGCCTTGTCTGCTTCTGCAATTTAAGAAAGTATGTTTGTTGATTATCTTCAGAAAGTTTGCCATTTAACTATGTTCAGCACATTGGTTGCTTAGCTAGCTGGGGACGACTTGCTTCTGGTGAATACTTGCTGTTTTTTTACCAATCATGATGCGTTTCATATAGCACGGAGGCACTTATAACTGCGCTTGGCTTCAAATTGTGGACGCGTTCATTGGAAGACCATCTAAGGAATCCACGAAACATGGCTGGTGTTGATGAATCTTGCAAGGTCACCTGGAGCAAAAGCTGCAGCTTGAGGTAGCCTTTCATTGCCAGCTGCATCGGCTAGTGGTATTAATAAAAGAAAAGGCAAGCTATCCTTTCGCAAACCGACAAGACAGCTTGGGAAGGCGATGTTTGCACTGCCATCGGCACGTGACACGTGGCTGCCGGTCGCAGGCCGTCGGCCGTCTCCCGTATCCCCACTCAAACCCCGTGTGTCGGCGCGGGTCACTACAGGCGAGGTCTTGCGCTGTCCCGTCCCCCTCTCCTCAGTAGGGCTACCGCTGGGGTCGGGCGTTCCCCTGAGCTCTGCTTGCTTGGTGTTTTTGTGGGCTGCTTGGCGACCCGCCAGCCCCACTCAGTCGCTACGACGCAAAGCTCATGATCTATTGGGAACGTGTAGTTGGGGTGTAATGGCGCTGAACTTCCGCTTGGGTGGCGTTCGTGCAGCGTGGCCGTTTGTCGACTTCCCCCTGGAAATGAGGCGCCCCCCGCTCCGGCCGCCGCCACCGATGGCGCCGCGTCACGGCGCATGCCATGACCGCACGACCCGGGGCGGAATGGGCTACAAAGCAGCCGGCCGGCCAGCAGGTCACGCGAGCCCGGGCGTCCGTCAGTGAAGGCCTGGCCGGGCGGTGACGCTGCGCGTTGGAGACGGGGGTGTCACCGTCTAAAATCGGTTGGAGGGCTGGGTACATAAACCTGACCCAATCTATCCCGATTCTTCATTTTCCCGGATTTCGATCACTTTGATTTGCGCCCTCCCCCCGCTGTCAAATCTCAAAACGACTTTTCCGCATTTGGCCGATTCGTGAACCGCTTTTGTGCTAAGGAGTGACCTCCCACTTAAAGCCAATATGAAGCTGCATTTCTCAGGAAGCTTACAACGGGTTGTTTTCCGATTATGAAAGCATATCAGGAAATTGACCGGCTGCGATCATCGAAAATGCATATCGCTGATCTGTCATCAACGGTGGCTTGTCAACGGGCAAGACGATTTTTGTGCGGACTGGCGTAACCTGGCAGGTGCAAACGTGAGGCTTTGAAAAATCATGTACTCCGCCATCATGTATCATTGTAAAACATGACACCGGATGGCACGAACCTCTCCACTGCCATGTATATTAATTGGAATGACATAGAAGGTAAAGGCTTGTGACTGTACAGTAGCCAGAGTGATGAAGTTTGAACACGTAGTGAGACCAGCGCTTTGGCGCGCGTTGGAAAGTTAAATACCCGTATCCCAGAAAGGCCACGAATTCTCGGTGTTACAGCTTTACGAGTTAAGAGTTTTCATCCTGAAAATGATCAACCTTCGGTAACAAGGGGCTGCGATAAATACCGATGGAGCAACCGTTCTAATGAGAAACCCCAACGCTGTGAAGCTGTGCTGGTGGTTTGATTTCTTCGAAGAAATCGACACCACCATTCGAATACTCCCCTCCGTCTGGAGCACACCACACAAACTGTGGTGATCTCATTACTCGGCGCCATTTTTGTGCGGTGTATCCAGGTGGGAGACATAGCGCTGACCCATACGGGAAGACTTCCCGTCCCGTCCCGCAGTGCACTGTAGCCCCGCGCGACAGCTCAGGTGGTTAGAGCCCGTGCCTTCCGATTCACCCGCCAGAGACTGGGTAGAGCGCGGTGGGCTGGGTGGGTTGAAGTGGGTGGAGTGGGCGGATTGGGTTGTGGTGGGTGGAGTGAGCTGGGTGGGTTGGAATGGGCGGAGTGAGCTGGGTGGGTTTAAGTGGGGGCAGAGTGAGCTGGGTGGGTTGGAGTGGGGGCGGAGTGGGCGGGGTGGGTTGTAGTGGGTGGAGTGGGCGGGGTGAGTTGGAATGGGCGGAGTGAGCTGGGTGGGTTTAAGTGGGGGCGGAGTAAGCTGGGTGGGTTGGAGTGGGGCGGAGTGGGCTGGATGGGTTGGAGTGGGGGCGGAGTGGGCGGGGTTGGTTGGAATGGGCGGAGTGGACGGGGTGGGTTGGAGGGGGGGGGGGGGGGGCGGAGTGGATGGGGTGGGGCGCTTCGGGTGATCCCTATTCCTCGCTGCCTGGGATAGCCTGCGGCCGGTGGCAGCGGCCGCGCCAACGGTCAGGTGGTGTTAGAGAGCTGGGTGGGCCGAGCCGAGCCGTGCCGGGCCGAGCCGTACCGTGCCGAGCCGGGCCGAGCCGTGCCGTGCCGAGCCGAGCCGGGCCGTGCAGAGCCGTGCCGTGCCGTGCCGGGCCGTGCCGTGCCGGGCCGAGCCGTGCCGTGCCGAGCCGAGCCGGGCCGTGCAGAGCCGAGCCGTGCCGTGCCGGGCCGAGCCGTGCCGTGCCGAGCCGTGCCGTGCCGAGCCGAGCCGGGCCGTGCAGAGCCGTGCCGTGCCGTGCCGTGCCGTGCCGTGCCGTGCCGAGCCGTGCCGGGCCGTGCCGTGCCGTGCCGGGCCGTGCCGTGCCGGGCCGAGCATTGCGGCACGTTGAGCTTTCGCCGCAATTTTTTTTCGTTGACTCGAAATGTTACCATCGAATGGAGGGGTCAGGTCTAACGCAATAAGCGAGGACGCTCACACCAGAGATACATCAAATCAACGGGTTTTAACTAATTCTTTTTTATAAATCATGACCGCCTCACCGATACGCTTACAATTAGTCGCACACCGCGGATGCTGAGAAGACGCCCCTTATATCACAAATGTGGAGAGCGATGTGTATCTTTTGATGTTCCATCGTGTGAACGTAATGGAGCCAAAATATCCATTCTTTTCCGCTCGAACGCATGCCCGGGACTTTAGTGTGGTCTCCAGATTGTGCCATAAAATCTCGATTTAAGAAGACAATAAAATCAGTTTCGCAAGAGAGCAATAGAAGAATGAAATGAATAGACGCCTCTATTTCAAATGAGGGTGCCTGCTGAAGACTGCCGTGGAGTGGCTTTGCCCCCGCCCGTCCCGTCGCCACTAGACTTCAAACTGTGGGGTAACCCAAGCAGCCACATCCACATGGACAAGCCAACAAAGCTACAGGAACTCAAGGCCACCTTCAGACTTGAGGTAGGAAGCACCACCGTCAACAAGACCAGCAGGACCACCAGTGACCTGCAGCTAGCTCAGCTGTTGCGTATCCTCGACCGACAGGGGTCATCCGGATTATAGTTTGCAGTCACTTTTTGAGGACTGGGACAACACCAATACCGCTGCTCGTGTTCCTCAATTCCTCAACACCAACATCGCTGCTCGTGTTTTGTACTGAAATGGCAGTCAAGTGACGCTACGGCGACGATTGTGTGACAGATACACTGGCCATTGTCGAGTAAAACTTGAGTCAGCTCTTATCTGAGCCACCATGTGCTTTAAAACCTACACCGCGTCCTGCAGCCCAGCGCCCCTTACAGTTTGTCTGGCAACCCCAACGTGACGTCACCGCGGGGCACCTGGACAAGCCACAGCATTGTAAGCCCATAGGAAAGGGCATTTTTCAGGGGCAGCTTTTGGGCAGATTGACGGGTACAGGCGGCTGAAATGCTTTCAGTGTTGGACAAAACATATGGTCTCTCGTACGCCACGTGGGCTTTTAAAGCTTAGTTCTTCGGCTTTGAATTGCAAGTCATTTTGCACGCGCGTTGCAACGCTAACCTAGGTGGCGTCACTAGTACCAACACCTGATATATAGGTAGCGCTAATGTTGTTTTTAGGGCTTTGATGCTCACCCATCTTTCCCAGATACTTATGTCTTGCTTCTCGGGGCGTTCTGTGTGTTGGAATGCAAATTGTGCTTGCTGGGTTCGAAATATCTTAACATCTTGCATGCAAATGTTTTCCTTTATTTTGTCCGGTCACCAAGGCATATTCTCGACTCATTTCCCCGCCATTCTAGTCTAAACGTCACATCATGTTCGGTCACAGTGTAGCGGCACGAGCTCAACACCTAGTCGTGCGGGTTACCAATAGGTGACGCCAATATGGGTTCCCTCAATGTGTAAGCCTACTAAGTTTGACCTTGAATTGAAAATTTGACAGTCGTCTGGTCTTGATTGCTTAACCCTCCTGAACTGGATGAGTATTGAAAGCGTGCCAACGACATGCGACATTTCGAACTCGCCATCAACATCCGGTGAACAGGTTGGTGTGCAAACTCGTCCGGAAAAACCGACGATTCTGTCTATATCTGAGATGCGGGCCATATGAAAGAAATATTACAGCTCCGTGCAAACTGATGATTTCAGTGCATACGTTGCGATGTACCGGATGTAAAGCACATGTTAACAGAACTAGAATACAGGTATACAACAAGATACCAGATAATTGTATATTTACAAAATGACGGAGGCGGAGCAAGCAGCATTAATACCAAATGTGTCGTAGCAGTGGACGAGCAGCGCGTCATGCTGTCCGCATCAAGACACACCGGGATGTGCTGCAGCCTTTGCGTCCAGGCCAACTGATAGCAGCACGATGTAGTCGGGAAGGCGTCACCTGCCTTCTACGCATCAGAACCATGCGTCCCAGAAACGCGCTCACCAGCTCCAGGAAGCATGACGGGAGGGGAAAACATGATCAGCCGCCCCCCTCCATCCAACCAGCGGAACAGTGAGGGGCCAGTTAGATCCGCCCAGAGCTGCTGCTGCTGGTCAAATGAGTACACATTAACAAACCATTATCGGCACTTCTTTTAAAGCACTTTGAACCGCACTTAGTTAAGTTTTAGAACCCACTGCACTATCACCTCAAATGAAATTCATCATTTCAGATGGTGATCAAATGTCGTTTCTTGCGATGCATTTTAAACGAACGTGCTAGCCTACACTCAAATAGGCCTGTTATCAATCACGCAACCGTCGAAATTTGCGCAGTTTCTGATGATAGCACGAGTGTCCATCATTACATTTCGGTAGCAGTTTACCTTGAGTCACCCCATTAGAAGCATGACCTGGCAGCGCGCCAAGAACTTGGGCGTTCTGGCATGCCTGATCCAGCCTCAACCAAGTTTTGGGACGCCTGTGAAACTAGCAGCAGTTTGAAATCAAGTTGTGCATCAATATTTAGGACTCTCACGACCTGGTTAAAAATTTGCTGGGCTAATAACGTCAAGCCTGCGCGTTCCAAACCTTGAAAAGGTGACGTGGGCATTCACGACTGCCTGAAACATTTTGGGCTAAAGTGCAAGGCTAGTCAGAGCGGACCTTTCTGATGGAGTTCAAAATGTGAGCTCGTAGAACAGCACCCAAGCTTTTGAAACGCTGCGTCTGGGCATATATTTCGGGAAGTTTTGTATGTTCAACTTATCTTTTCGTAGTTTGAGATACATCGGCCAAGTTTTTATTAGCCTGTCAATTGTTAGCAGCATTGTGGCGGCCCGAAATATCGATCGACGGCTTGATAGATATACTGCTAGCTTGAAAGATGTAGTTTAGGGGCTAAAAGCATTGGCTAGGGCCAATATTCCGCCAACGTCTTGTTCATCCATTACCATTTTAACCTACTTATTTGGCAGTGTCATCCGCACTTGAAATTGGCACTTGTCAATATTTTTGGCGTCTTTGCAACTGCGCAGGGTACGCCTTTCACACCAGTTTGAGCAGCCACTTCATGTCGGCGGGCGCGAAACCACACCGCATTGCTCGTCTTGTCTTGATTTCATTGGGAAGTAATATTGAGGCGGCGTCGGCCGCATTTTTGTTTCACACTGCACGGCGACACGATTCTGAGCAGGACATCTGTAGCGATGTGAATAAGCAAAAATTAGTACATTTACGCCCTAAACTTTATTCCGCAAACCCACATCATGCTGTAAGATTGTGGAGACTCATGCCCGTAACCATGACAACGTCAACAACAATGGATTTTGTAGAGGCGTCAAATTTTTTACTACTGAAATATTTGGCAAACGACAAAAATATCTACTTAATTGCTCCGGTTTACCTTCGCTACATATTCTTATAGCAAAAGGCAGTGAAGATCTTACAGCACACACTAAGTTTTGGGATAACATTACATTAATTTCTCACAGGAGACCGCATTATTGAGGAAAGCGGCATTAGCCTAGCAATCTAGGCGATAAAACGCCGCATCCAGTAGGAAATCTAGTCCCCCGCGAGTACGTCACTGGTTGCCAGGTTCACGTAACCTGTAGATGCAGTAACCGTGCTGCAGCCGAATTTTTGTTGTCCTGATCCACCTGCGTTATCTCACGAGGGAACCGCCAAGTTTGCAGACCGGCTTAACATACGGGGGAGTCAATATGTAGGTGCACACACTGGGTAGGTACCTACAATATATTACTTGGTACAAAATGAACATGATATTGATAGTGATGTGTAAATTTGTCTAGTTTACCAGCAGCTCACACAACTTTTCTGCATTTCATTTGCCGGTATTCCGTTTTTACTCACATGCATGGGGGGGGGGGGGGGGGCAGGGGGCATAAGACCCGTGAGGGGGCTCAAATCAGCATTAGGGGGAGGGAGGGGCGAACAAAGTGACGCCCCTGAGTGGATATAATCGTTGTCGTATGATAGACAAGGTTTCATCGTACTAACTGTGACCCATAAGGTGGTGTGTAGAGTAGTGTGGGGTGTGGGGTGCAGAGCAGAGTAGTGTGTAGAGAAGTATGGGGTGTGGGGTGCAGAGCAGAGTAGTGTGGTGGTTCTCCACCGCCTTCCTGCCGGACTGGGAGGCGCGTGACGCCATGCAGGTACTCTCAGCTGATGGATGCGCCGTAAAGCCCCAGTGATGACGACTACCATGCCTATCGCGGACATCAACAGCGCAAGAAACGTATCGTTGCATGCAACGTTAGTCACCACGTGCAGCTGAGTTCCGCTCCACGACTTCCTGGTGCAGAGCTTATGCATTGCACGTTCCAGTGTTTCCGTTATAGCACACCATGAGGACCACAGCCTCCCTGCTACCTGGCTTGACTGATGTTATGACGCCTGACTGCCTGCCTTGACTAGCGTTATGACTCTTGGCTACCTGCATTGACTGACGTCATGACGTTTGACTACGTGCATTGCCTGACGTCATGACGCTTGACTGCTTGTCTTGACTGACGTCATGACGCTTGACTGCCTGTCTTGATTAACGTTATGACTCTTGACTGCCTGCATTGACTACCATTATGACACTTGACTGCTTGCATTGACTGACGCTATGACGCTTGACTGCCTAACTTGACTGACGTTGTGACGTTTCACCGCCTGCATCGACTGACGTCATGACGGTTCAACACCTGCCTTAACTGACGTTATGACGGTTCACCCCTTGTCTTGCCCCTAGTGTCTAAATGGCGCGTGTATCATTCAGACAGCTAATGCAACTTGGCCAATGCATGCTTATTTGGCGCTATCCCAAGCTGCAAACACCGAGCGAGGCATGGCTACTCCACCCATACGACATCTTTATTCCACCCACGCAGCGTTCTTACTCCACCCATGCGGCATGCTCACAGAGACAATACCGAGTTTGAATCATTGCTGTGGGGCGTGTTATTGCTCTATTAGTGATTACCGACACGTAATGCTGCATAGAACTGTTCGTGTGCATCATAAATTCGAAATGAGGCAACGTAATTGCTACGACATAACTTTAAAACGACACGGTTTTCTTCCGGTGGAGCTGCGGGCCATACCTCCAGGCCCGGCAAGCAGCATAGGTATGATGATTCAGTTCCTACTTAGAATGTGAAGAGAGTGTTAGACTCGCTGGGCCGAAAGTTGGTGGGGGCGGAAATCCGGCGCCCGCAGGCCGTTCCAAGCGGAACGAAAAACAATGGCGGAGGTTTGGTACCCACTTGATTATCCGTTTTGCATCCAGCTTGCGACTTTGGAGTTTCAAGCGTTAGGTTACTGGCCAGGGCCAGGTCCTCGGCAAAGCTACATGTCACGCGGCAATGCTTGGAACTACGTGTCAGATGTGTTCCACATGCCCTTAATTCGGTTCCGGCTCGGTCAGATTCCTAAGGCCCTCTCATGACAATACCGGCTGAAGTTTAAACAGCATGTGCTCTTTCGACTCACTATGCCGCGTTCTCTTCGTTGACATACGATTTTGCCGTGCATTGATCACAAAATGGGATCCTTCGCAACCAAGCAGGACAAAAGATTGTGTTAAACGGAAATCGGACTTGGAGTAAACGGAAACTGGGCTTAAATTAAGCAAAAACGGCATGGATTACATCGAAGTTCTCTCATAGGTTCGACATTTAATCTTCTTTGAAATCTGGCGGCCTTGCATTTGAATTAACGTCGCAAGCAAATCGTTTAAAAGATCTATTCTGTGTAGCCATCGAGTCCCGTTTTTGTAACACTCGTGGTCATGGAGGGAATCAAGGAGGGAAGCTACACGCCACATCACCACCCTCGAGCACTTAAATGAGACACCGAACACCCTCGGGTTACCTTCTGGCATCTGCTTTTCATTCAGATGATGTTGGGTACCAGTTCGGACTGTCATACGCTAACAGGTCTGAAACATTACAATACCTTATGACAGAAAAGTAAGATATCCCACCATCCAGGTTAAGTGACATTGTTCCGCAATTCCTGGGATATCTATTTTCCCTCGTGATGTCGATTTTTGTAGGCCATTCGAAGGACCGCCTTTAGGGCAACACCGCGGTGAATCAGCCAGTTGATCCTAATGACGCTTGTTTAAATGCTACTTTTTCCGCGTGTTGTGTTGTTTTGTAATTGTAGCGACTAGGTGTTGCCGCACGGTCGTATTGATAAAGCTTGGTCTACCTGGAAGTGAGGCGCCCTAACCCGTGCTCGACTATAGGCCGGCTCGCAATGCACAGCCCGCGGGTAGATCATAGATGACTTCCTCCAAATCCTCCGCGGTTTGGCTCCGCTGGCCAGCCCAGGCTGTCGTGGCTGCAGCAGCCGCCGAGCGCTGCTTCAGCTGGCTCCGGTGGCTGGAGTCTGGACTCAGCACTGGCGCCGAGGAAGACCAGCGCGGCAGCAGTAAGTGGCGTGGGCCGCCCGATCTGGGTTCTGGGGGTCTGGGAGCAGGCGCCTCGCCTGGATCGAGGGGATCCAGCTCATGGCACAGTCGCCTGGATCGAGAGGATCCGGCTGATAGCACAGTCGCCTGGATCGAGAGGATCCGGCTGATAGCACAGTCGCCTGTATCGAGAGGATCCGGCTGATGGCACAGTCGGCTGGATCGAGAGGATCCGGCTGATGACACAGTCGCCTGCATCGAGAGGATCCAGCTCATGGCACAGTCGCAGGGATCGAGAGGATCCGGCTGATGGCACAGTCACCTGGATCGAGAGGATCCAGCTCGTGGCACAGTCGCAAGGATCGGGAGGATCCGGCTGATGGCACAGTCGCCTGGATCGAGAGGATCCGGCCGATGGCACAGTCGCCTGCATCGAGAGGATCCAGCTTATGGCACGGTCGCCTTTCTCAGCCGGAACTCATCGCGTCAGAGGACGTTCGGCTGCTCTTATAGTCAGACCACGAGCGGTGGCGCTGCGGACCTGGAAGGATTGTGCGAGCTCTGTGACCCTTAAGCAGCGTCTCGTTGGAATACAGTTATCGCCAACGCAAAAATCGCTAGAATTTCCCTCACTGCTCAGGTGTTTTCAGAAGCAAGACCTAACTTGTTGAATTTGACCTTCATGAGGTAGTTCGTAGGTAAATAACATGAAAAACCAAAGTGCGGGTGTTGTTGCCATTGAACATGCACGTGCTTTACTCACTGCTACATTGCATGTTAAATATGTCTCGACGGTTGTCTGCGCTGTGCTGAGAATACATTGGCACAGCAGGACTTTGCATAGCGATGACCATTTGCGAGGTCGTCGTTTAGAACAAGTGTGATATCGCTCCCACTTTTTAAAAGTATCGTTGAAAGGATGATTTAATCTTACCCAACCCTATCAAAAATTGGTGCCACCGCCTCAACCAAGAGGTGCTGGTGCTTTCATAGAACAAAGACTGCACCTGGCTCTTGATTGCCCTGTCCAGCATAACATCTACTGTGACTTAAAAAAGAGAGCTGCCACAAAATGCCGCCGTAATGACTCCCCCGAGCTCATTTTAACCCGATTCACGGTCCTACGCTGAGGAATGCCCAGAACACAGACTGTCTCACCGGAAGGATACGATGACCCCGTGACCCCGTGAAGGATACGGATGACCCATACCACGTGTTGGGCTAGGAAATTGCTTGTCATGGACATCAGACACCATCAGACACCACCACGAACCTTCCACAAACCTGCCGAACATCCCGGATATTCAGATTCTCACCTAGCGCCCAATGCACGGTTGAGTCAGTACTCAAACATAAATTTCTGAGATATGAATCATCTCGTAGAAATGACCGGCTTAATTTCGTGATGCTCCAAGGATACGTTTACCAAAGATTACAAGACCTCGAACCTTACCGTTCCAATCTGCCGGGTCAGCCTCGGCGAAATCCCGCCAATTTGCCTCACTCGCCTCCTGATACCGGCAGCGGCGCCTCAGACTCCCGCTCTGATGATATGCTACCGCGGCACAACCGGTACATGCAGTGCATATGCTCTGCAGCAGAATGTTGGGATGCGGAAGTAAGCCGCGCTTGGCTAACCTCCCGCAATCGCTTAGCCACCGACAGTGCTTGTACAATATTTTCAGGCTCGGCACAGCGAATGACAAACGGAACTACCAATGACGTCATTCAAGCGTTGTTTGCGCAAAACACGCTCTCCTTACCGCACGCTATATGGAGCTGCGGCGCAATCAAAAGAGCACGTGCGGCAGCAAGACGCACACGACACGGACCCTTGCCGGCGGCTGGGTGGCCCAGTGCGGGCCGGACAACGTCCCGGCTCGCCTCCTGCTTCCGTTCGGCTAAGGTGGACGCCAGGGAGCTGGTCAGTCATTGACCGTCATCGTCAGTCACATTCTCAGTCATTTCATCAGCAGCCACAAGCCGTCAGTCACCTAATTATCGGTCTCATATCACCGATCTAATGATATTATTCGTTTATTCATTCACTTCGTGTGACCTCTGCATGGTATGGTTTTTGGGTCACGTAAAGATGCACGATTCTGTGACATACATGCTGCTAGATAATACAGGTGGTCCAAACGCAAAACTTTTTTCGTCACTTATAATCCACATAATTCTTCAACTCATCTTCGCACTTTTTCCACGCACACAAACCATCTCCATCTCCATCTCATCTCATCTCATCTCATCTTATCTCATTTCATCTATCACCATAATCATGAACCCATCGATCATCTCACCAGGTGGTCATGTGAACATTGATGGTCTCATCCGTTCATTAAATTATGTCACAGTGTTGCCTGTCAGTCATTAACCTGCCTGACAGCCCAGTCTCTGATCAACTTACCTGGCTTTACTTTGCATGAACTTTCTTCCATTAATTTTTCGTCTCCTGCCTGACATTATCTTGCCCCATATCCATGCCTTCCATTACGTGCCTCGCTACCTCTTGCCTCTCATCACCATCCTCGGTGTATTTTGCCCACCATTATCTTTCCTCTACCTCTTGCTACGCACTTCTTCCCCATCATCCATTCTGCACTCTGTCCTCACTCACACTTCATCCTGCATCCTCGGGCGTTCGTTGATCCGGAGCGAGCAGCACCAGCATCAGCGACGAGCGGGCTCAGGCGCTCCCTGGCCAGGCCCCGCCTCAGCCCCGAGCGCACCACCGAGAAGGGGGGCCTCCGTGAAGGCTAAGCCTCGGCGGAGGACTCCCAAGTGCGCGTGCCCATCGCTATCCACGGTGCTTCGTACCATAACCCGGAACTGGTCACGAATGGCCAGAAAGGCTCCGATCGAACCAAACCAAAAATCATCAGTGTTTTATGGTTTTCATCACTTCTGCAATATTTCGACATCATTTCCCCGCCATTCTTACGACGCCAGACTTGAGTAAGGCGTTTGACAATGGAGCCGGTGGCGTCCTGGAGACATCTGAGCGGCGCGCGGCGCGCAGTCGGCGTGGTCTCGGCAATGTCTGAGCGACCGCAAACAGACGGAAAGCGGGCCAGCTCCTCGACCATTCGCCATGCGCTGTCGTTGGCCGGTCAGTTCTCAAGAGGTGAGTCAGGGGTCCATCCTCCACCTCTGTGGCTGGTGAGTCAGGGATCCATGCTCCATCTCCATAACGGTTCCAGGCTAATGCCCTATTCTTTAACCCAAACAGGACGTTCTTCGCTTTTTAGGTACGAAGTCATGAAACGAAGAAGGCAAAGGACCTAAACATCGCACTTTCGGACTCCAAAATATCACCATACAAAGCTGCAAAACTCTCTGAGTTCTCTTCGCCCAGCGCCTGACATGGGCGTGTCGCATGTCTGTGGCGCTCCGGTCGCTCCCGCCAACCTCATCACCTCTCCACAAGAGCCGCCTCCTCTTCACATCCACCGACGTCATCAAACTCCTTGTCCAAATCCGTGTCTTCCCACATATCTCTGACTATCGATCCGTCTGGAGAGGAGCCGCCCAGAGTCATGTCCACCGGATCGGTCATGTTGATCTGCTGGTCATGTTGATCAGGATCATCGGACGATCATGTTCACGGCCGGGCTGGTGACGGGTGACGACGCTCAGTGCATACCGCACGTGCGATGGAATCGCTAGGCTGGGACAGAGTGGAGGAGAGGGTGGGGCAGAGTGGAGGAGAGGCTGGGGCAGAGTGGAGGAGAGGGTGCGCCAGCACGATTGTATTCAAGTGGAAAGAGCTTCGACGAACAGCCTGAGTCCCCTGCCGTTAAGGCCGTGTTTGGCAGGCATGCCCGGGTGTTGCTGAGGGAGGCTCATGTCCGGGCAGCTGGTATGCTGGAGCTCCCGAGATGCAGGCCTGAGGGACCCAATCAGCATCCCCGTCTGGACCGAAATCCACTTGGTATGTACATGGCTTTTAGAAACTCACCGTATCTCACCGCAGCTCACCGTATCTCACCGCAACTCATCGCCCTTCCATCGCAGGCGCCGAACATGTGTTTTGTTGCATCACACTGTCGTGTATTTTTTTTTGTCTTAGCGAACCGCGTGGATACATCTGAGTGAAGGATTATGACTAAGATAAATTCTTGTCTACCAGTAGCTTCCCCGTCTCTTCTACTAAGTGATAATACCACGAGCATCTGCTAATCCGCTATCAGGGTCACGAGGGGAAGGGAGCGAGGAATGTCTCTGTTCCTGACCTGGCTGGGCCGCGTTCCCACGCGACCGTGGGGCACCTCTTCCCCCACTGTCAGGGTCACGATGGGGAGGGAGCGGGGAATGTCTCTGTTCCTGAACCAGCTGGGTCGCGTCCCCACGCGACCGCAGGCCACCTCTGCTACCCCCGTCCCCTTTCCGGCCGTGTGCGAGGTCGAAGGGGACCTAAACACGCTTCGAATGAGTTCCGTGGCTTCCCTGCGGCATCCCAGCAAAGGTCTGCCACCAAACATTGGGCATTTTAAGATTTAAGATTTAAGATTCAAGATTTAAGATTTAAGATTTAAGATTTAAGATTTAAGCTTTAAGATTTAAGATTTAAGATTTAAGATTTAAGATTTAAGATTTAAGATTTAAGATTTAAGATTTAAGATTTAAGATTTAAGATTTAGGATTTAAGATTTAAGATTTAAGATTTAAGATTTAAGATTTAAGATTTAAGATTTAAGATTTAAGATTTAAGATTTAAGATTTAAGATTTAAGATTTAAGGTTTAAGTTTTAAGATTTAAGATTTCAGATTTCAGATTTCAGATTTAAGATAACATTTCAGTTGTGTTTGTCATTACAATACATTGCGCATGCATTTGTATGCCAATTACGAGCCAATGTAAAGCTGAAATTACGTGAGGAGCTTAGAATGAGTGGCAATCCGCTGCGAAGCCTGCAAATAAAACGGCCCAATATGATCAACGAAAATGGAATGCCTTTTATCGTTCATGGAGTGTGGTCCGAGACATTGAACAACTGTTTTATTGAGAATGGCGTGGTCTGGCACTTAAGGACGGTAGAACCCGAACAATATCTGATGTACTCTGATGGGAGGGAGTAGGTACCTATATCTGGTGTACTCTGATGGGAGGGAGTAGGTACCTACATCTGGTGTACTCTGATGGGAGGGAGTAGGTACCTATATCTGGTGTACTCTGATGGGAGGGAGTAGGTACCTATATCTAGTGTACTCTGCTAGGAGGGAATAGGTACCTATATCTGGTGTACTCTGCTAGGAGGGAATAGGTACCTATATCTCAGAGTGTAGCTGAACTGGTACCACTGCCTCAACAGACATGTTGATTACGGGAGGGACAGAGAGGTAGGGGCTGGTGACTAGTGGTGACACGATCAGCGCCTTGCCATGAGTTGGAAGTGTCCTCCGAGGAATAAATTATTGGAATATGATGGTCACATTCAGTACAACGCAAAGCAAGCTTCAGTACGCCTACCTCCGAGCTGCCAGCATTGTGGACTGCTGCATACCTCTTGCACTGCATGTGGCGAAAAGGCAAAATTCGGCATTTGGTTCGAACGGCGGGGTTTGGGTATGTGTATGCTAACGCTCCTGAGACATCTTCCACTCGAAAGGCTAAGAAGGATATAAACCGTGCAGTGCACTGTGTCCAAACTTGATAAACGACTCAAATGTCCCATGCCTCTCAATCATCTCAAACCCTCTTAATCATAAGTCCGCGCTCGCTCCCATGTCGCAGAAAACCCAGCTGATGACGAGCCATCTGGCAGCACATCTTGCCCGCAGCCCGCAGCTCGGACAGTCGATGTACTTTCCGTACCTGTAACTAGAAACCCTGAGCTTTACCATCGTTGGTAGTATTTTCGTAAGATAAGGATCACCAAACCGTTTGGAGAATTTGAGTGTTTCAGACGAGCCCAAAATAATGCGGGGAACCATAATTGCATACACTTGCTAGTTTCTCGAGTATGAGCACAGGTCATTAAAAAAACTTACGTGCATCGTGTTTGGGTTGATGAAAACTGAATTCCACAGCTGCGAATGACCATTAGCCCGTCTATACTTTGGCGTACTTGAGTTGGGCTTTCGAAGCCTCTTCCTCGGGAAACTACTAATTATTATAGTTGTTCGAGTGAATTCGTGAGAAAAAATAAACGTTTGGAGGCAAACAGAGCGTTCTGAGATGAATCTAAAATTGTGACATAGATGTGATGGTACGTGCTGCAAAATGACGCACCTGCCAAATGAATACAAGTAGGACCGATTTGGTTGCTGAGCGATTCTGATTGGAGCTCTTTCGACCAAAAATGATCATTCCAGAGCTATGGGATGAAGAAGACTGGATGATGGTGGGGCAGGAACGCACGCGCTTGGGTGGCCAACCGCCGGTCTTTAGCCGGGGCAGGAACCCCTCTGCGGGGTATGCGCTGAGCGCCCGGTCGGGGTCCCCCTCCATCCTCCGGGGCGCCTCTCAGCCCGCTGGTGGCTGACGCATGCAGACTAGGGCGCCTCTCAGCCCGCTGGTGGCTGACGCATGCAGACCAGGGCGCCTCTCAGCCCGCTGGTGGCTGACGCATGCAGACTGCCCCGGACAGTGGGAGCCCCCGTCCCAGCACCGGCATGAATTCTGAGGAGCGATCCGCGTGGCGGGTGGCGCTCGCTGGCGGAGATCCGCGTGATGGGGTGGCGCTCGCTGGCGGAGATCCGCGTGGCGGGGTGGCGCTCGCTGGCGGAGATCCGCGTGACGGGGTGGCGCTCGCTGGCGGAGATCCGCGTGGCGGGGTGGTGCTCGCTGGCGGAGATCCGCGTGGCGGGGTGGGGCTCGCTGGCGGAGATCCGCGTGGCGGGGTGGGTGCTCGCTGGCGGAGATCGGCGTGGCGGGGGGTGCTCGCTGGTGGAAATCTTCTCGACGTCGGCCTCAGCTGCGCTCCAACCTTTTGTCCTATTCACATTAATATATTCCCATGTTATTCGACCTATTCCCATAACTCCGTGGGGGTCATTGTTGTTCAGAAGGGCTCTCATCACAACAACAAAGCCCAACTTTAACAGCTTGTTAAGCGCGGTCAGAACCCGCCGTTGTTGAGGACGTTTTGTCACCAAAAACCAGGGTGTGACAAAACTGGGCTAGACGTTTGTTTTGCCCTCCTAGTACATTACAACACGCCTCCCACTACACACCTTTTCTTAAGCCGGCCACCAGTGTAAAGGCAAGTGCCCAAGATCCCCGCTGAGACGATGTCAATGTCGTTTTAATTATCGCACGGACAGAGAGCTGCAGGGCAGCGCAAGGAACAAAGGCCAGGTTAGGATAATTATCTTTGGCGAGAAATAAAGGCGCCACATTTCGACGAAGCACTTGGTGGCTTTAGTGACGGACAGAGGTGCTGATGGAGGGGGGGGGGGGGGGGACGGGGATGAATCAGCCCAGTGAGAGCATTACCAACATGGCTACGCCGAAGCAGCAGTAAGCAGACTTGCTGAGTTGAGTTTTGCATTCTGTTCTACTGAACGACATGATATCGCAGATTCCACGAAACAAGGACACACGGCACTGCTCTCGGCCCGCTGTGACCTTGACCTAAGCGTGCGGCTGAAGGGAAAGGACCAGGCCTGTACTATTGTGCGAGATCTCTGCCCACACTCCGTCCCCAATATTCACCATGGCTCTAAAGATGGTTTGGGCCCACTCTATGTTATTACTAAAAGATTGCAAAATGGAGGAAAAAAGCTATCACGCAAAATTGACCCACTTTGGCCATGATAGCTTTGTCTTACTTTGGCCAAAATTTACTTAATGGACACAATGGCTATGCTGCCCTGATAATAAAAAATCATGAATGTTGCAAAAAATATTGAAAGAAACTATCTTTTGTCAAAACATAGAGCGGAAATTCTGCCCAGTAATGCAGCTCTTGGGTACAGTTTACGTATCCGCCCCCGGCACGACCTCCCCCTGCTCACGATTTGCACAGTCCAATGCCCCTGACAAAAAAAAAACGTGGTGAAATACCTGCGAACAGTTCACGAAGATCTGAAGGTCGATCACGAGAATCAAACATGGCCCATTCCAACAGCAACGAAAACATGGCGGCCCGGCTTATGGGGTGGGTGCGACGTGGGCATTCGAATCGTAACAGTGCAAAGAGTTGGGTTGCTCGCGACGAAAACCGCTGGCTACGATGGCTGAAAGCAGAAAACGGCCAAGATCTTGCAGGAGCTCCTCGGTGGTGTTTCGATAGTGATCATTGGATCCTTGATGATGATTGATGATGCACCCTTGAAAATGTTGAACGCAGCAGTCATGCTGTTTTGGCGTTAGTAGTTAAATCACGTTATGAATAGAGCCGAATGTAATCGACTAAAGAAAAGCTTATGCATGAATATGCATGAGGGACCAGGCCAGTGGCATGCATCAGCACCATAAAATACATAACATTGCCTGGCCAGTGGCATGCACCAGCACTATAAAAGACATAACCTGGTCAGGCAAGTGGCATGCATCAGCACCATTAAATGCATAACCTGGCCATGCCAGTAGCATGCATCACCACCATAAAACGCATATTTGTGCCGGTTTTTTGCAATACATCTTTCGTGGCAGGCACTTTTGATTTATTTGCTTTGAGAAATTTCAGCCCGTTCGGGCCATTTTCCGACTTTGGCGAGAAAAATCTTAAGATGAATATTGTGGGCGTAAGTGAGTCCACAAAATATCTGTGACAAATGACACATTATCCATGGACATTTACACTGCTTTAAGCATGCAAGTTATGCGGGAGATATTGTATATTGCCTTAGTAAGGTAATGCACGGAGTATCACACACCCGGAAGTGATTGTCGGTCTTGTAACCATCTATGTCAAGAGAACGGCGGCGTGGGTATCAAGTAGTCCGACAGTTAATTTTGCTGACCAAATGTTGTCGTAACGTCACGTTTGGGATGATTAAATAGAAGGAATTGTCCGTGGTTTCAGCGGCCAGGGTTGCGTAATTAAACCAGGAAACACAGAAACCTGGAACAGAGCGTAGTCAAGACATGTGCAGAAGAAGCTGTGCGCGACGCGGTTGCGAGGCCCGAAGAATGGACGCCGTCGCGCTCGTCCAATGCAGTTGTGGTGAATTCCAGGTAAAATATGTATTTAAGAAGATGCCGGCTGGTTTAGGTTCTCTCACACTGCCGTGAAGTATTTTGATGTGTGTTCCCTACGTCGGCGGGCTGGGGGTATAACACGCACGTCCACCTGAAGTGCCCAGCCTGGAGGAGTGCGTAGATGGAGGTGTCCTGAGGAAAAGTGTTGTTGGCAGTGCTAAGGCGCCTTTAGTGGCATGCAAAGCAAGCTTCAGAATATTTACCCGCTCAGTGCTATGGCTGTTGCACCCAATAACCACCCAATGACACCCACGTGACACCCAGTGCCCTTTGTTGTCATTGCCGTGGCTTCTACACCCACTACCCACTCAGTACCGGGGCTGCTGCACCCACTACCCACTCAGTGCCGTTTACTGTCAGTGCCGTGGCCGCTACACCCACTACCCACTCAGTATCGGGGATGCTGCACCCACTACCCACTCAGTGCCGTTCACTGTCAATGCCGTGGCTGTTGCACCCACTGCCCACTCAGTGTCTTTTACTGCCAGTGCCGTGGCTGCTGCACCCACTACCCACTCGGTGCCGTTTACTGTCAGTGCCGTGACCGCTGCACCCACTACCCACTCAGTGCCTTTCACTGTCAGTGCCGTGGCTGCTGCACCCACTGCCCACTCAGTGCCGTTTGCTGTCAGTGCCGGGGCTGCAGCACCCACTATCCACTCAGTGCCGTTTACTGTCAGTGCCGTGGCTGCGGCACCCACCACCCACTCAGTGCCGTTTACTGTCAATGCCGTGGCTGCGGCACCCACCACCCACTCAGTGCCGTTTACTATCAGCGCCGTGGTCGCGGTAACCACTACCCACTCAGTGCCGTTTGCTGTCAATGCCGTGGCTGCTGCACCCACTACCCACTCAGTGCCGTTTACTGTCAGTGCCGTGGCTGCTGCACCCACTACCCACTCATTGCCGTTTACTGTCAGTGCCGTGGCTGCTGCACCCACTACTCACTCAGTGCCGTTTACTGTCAGTGCTGGGGCTGCTGCACCCACTACCCACTCAGTGTCGTTTACTGTCAGTACCGGGGCTGCGGCACCCACTACCCACTCAGTGCCGTTTACTGTCAGTGCCGTGGCTGCTGCACCCACTACCCACTCAGTGCCGTTTACTGTCAGTGCCGTGGCTGCGGCACCCACTATCCACTCAGTGCCGTTTACTGTCAGTACCGGGGCTGCGGCACCCACTACCCACTCAGTGCCGTTTACTGTCAGTGCCGTGGCTACGGTATACATCTCGCAGATGAGCAGAAGCCCTTGTATAGCATCGGTTCATTGCCACACACCTCTCATCCTTAGAATGTTTTCGGTCATTGCATAAATCCGCTGTTGAGTCCCCTGACGCCCGGTAAGCGGTGCCCCTTCAAACAGACCGCCGCTCGGCCCAGCACATCTCACAGAGCACATCGGTATGTGCCGACCCTGTCGGAGCCAACTAATCACTGCTCACTTCGGCGTCAATATTTTAGAAGAGATTCCTAGAGGCAGCCTTTTGTATATCGGGATTGTTCTCCCAAGGTTGTCATAAAAAGCAGGTTACATTTGATTGCAAATATTACATTGGCACACATTTGGAATGCAATCAAGTGCGGGCGCCTCACAGCCCTTGAACTGGCCGGGCCATTACTGAAGCTCATCTTCCAGCTCCCACTCATCCGGTTGGCGTTGCTCTTTTTCAGACACACAACTGCACACAAAGCTCCTCACCACCGACATAAATGTGCGGCGGGGTGACGGCGCCTGGTGTAGGCGACCTAGCGGCCAGTCGACCCTTGCTCCATAAGGTCACGTGGAATGCAGGCCGTGCACCGCGTGGCGACCCGAAGCACGCTCCTGAGGTGCCAGGTCTCCGAGCTGTACCACACGGGCGTCTCGGCCCCTCCGCGCGGAAAACCCCGGCCATAAAGAGACAACCGTAGACCTCGCGCGCGGCCGTAACACCGGCAGGCGGCGTACTTTTGCTGGAAGCAAAAACATTTCACGGGTTGGTGCCATCGGCGATTTCCGTGTAAAACGGTATATCCAAGCTGTTTTGAGTGTGTTAATGTTTCAGACCACTCAAAAACCCCAAAGTGACAGAAAAGGCGCAATTGTTTTTTAAGGTGTTTTTGTCTTTTCCCGCCTTGAGGCACTTGAGAAGCTACCCCTCTGGCAATACACATCATACTGTCACAACATAATTTTCGCACCTGTCATAACTCCGATCCATGCCGCTTCAACCGTAAAACGTCATTTCTGCGACAGCTGAATCGCTGAAACCAGGGCATGTGATTTTCGTGATACGTGGCCACAATACAGGCAGTTGGGTACTATTAATTGCTCTCAATAGATGGCGCGAGAGTATCTTGAAAAGTTGTCGCCCGGTCAGGATCTTTAACTTCTTTTTAATGCATTGTTTTCATAACAAGGTACATTTTACAGCCATCGCCGCATTCTGGGGCTCATTACGAGCCTAGCATTCCTGCCAGCTGCAAACGGGTGTGGCGCAGCAGGGGGTGAGGACGGGGGGAGGGGAAGCTGCCCCCTCTTCCGGCTGGCAAGAGGGGGACATTAGTATGTTTTTACACCCTTTTTTTAGGAGGCTTCTTTTCCCAGACTAAAGGATTTGTGGCTAGCCGCAGGTTAGCAAAATTCAGATCAAGGTGGGTCCCATAACTGGACTACAGTCGGGCTCAAAAGACCACTTTAATAATCGAGAGTGCATTTTTTGTATCATGTGACCACTTTTATGAATCACGCAACCTATGCTATAGCTTAGTAGTCCAAATGTTATTTAAGGAAACTCATTTCCTGGCTCGAGAGGCCCCGATTCCAGCTAGGAGGACCCTGTTTCGGGTTAGTTCATCAGATTGGTCAGTTTGGTTTGGTTTGGTTAGTTTGGGTTATTCATTCAGGCGTCCCCATTTCTAAAAAAAAGGAAAGCAGCTTTCATGCATCCCATGGCCGCGGTTCCGGGTCAGAATACCCTGTTTTGGCATAACGAGGTCCCTTGGCCAGATTTGCACGCCCCATTCATAAACTAAAAGCGTTCGGTTCTAAGTTAGAGGGCTCCTCTACGCATCAGGAAACCCTAGGCATCAGGAAACTAGGGGTTTCCCGGCAGCTGGAGGTGCCCCACCCACTGCTGACTGCGGGCCGCGTACGGGGCTCTCCCGAGCTTTCAGGCGCAGCATAAGTGAATCATTGTTCCAGCGGCTCGGAGTTCTGGGCCATTGTTTTTGTTCTACCTCTCTTCCCACGGTTCTGCCTGGTTTACTTCGTTTGTGGGAGTGACTCACTTGTACAAGGCTGTCGGTTTTGCCAGCGCACTGCAGCCTATTTGTGCCGTCTGAGAGACGATTGAAAGAGGAATTTTTCGCCTCGAAAAAGAGTTCTGATCGGCGGCGCAGTTCTGCAAAATGAGTTGGGGGCACAACAGTGAAAATGACTGTATCTGCCCCTAAAATACGCCAACAAACGGGTCTCTCCGGATTTGGCCCACTTACTTCCCAAATGTTGGGGAAGCCGAGTTGGGGGTGGGGGTGGGGGGCTGAACCCCCCAAACTGAGTAGGAAACTACACCATTGGTTTGCCCAATGCAAATATATCGCCATAAACTGCAAAATCTGCGCTAGTATCTCTCTCTTCAAGCCCGCTGAATTTTGGCATTATTTGCTGGCATCGTATCGCCATCGCTAACCGCGTACAGAGATGACGTCACAACACTGAAGGCTGAATATCCCACGGGATGCGATGGCTGGTTGTGTTCGAGAGGGGGTGCCTTTATCTGTGTAATTCGCGACATAATAGAACTATGGCTGTGCAATACATCTATCGCAAAAAGCCCCTGCTTAAAGTGGCCATTCTGATGACGGTTGTCCGCGGTTTCAAGCTCGTCGGCTGGGGAAATTATCCAAATTCTTCAAATAATTTACGACACGTGTTGTTTGCGCCACTGGGTGCTTGCTCACCTTCGTAAATGTTCTTTTCCCACGAGGCGAGACTTCACCCTCGTTTTGCTCAGTTAATCGCGGCAAACCGAAGACACCAGAAAAAGGTAACAGATGTGCGACTGAAACCATATTGCGTACCACTGCATGAGACTGCTACAGGTGACACAGACGTTTCAAGCATTTCATACATGCATTTTTATGGAGCATTTCACTTTCCAAAAAACTTCATACTCAAATATACCACGATTAAGTTTTCAGATAAGTGTAAAGCGCAGAAAACGGCACTGTGTCCCACAAACCAGGTACCTAGCCAGAAAACGTGCCATGAACCGGTATCCAACGGAGACTAGTAATTGCATCCATTCAACTGTTTTAAAAATTTCTTCCTAACATGACGAGCATGCATTTATTCCCAACTTGATCCGTATAATCCGAAGAGAAGCGTGTACTCTGCGGTCATGCGGCTCAAGGAGGCTGGCACGCTGGTTGGCACGGGTGGAAAAACCCGGAACAATGGAGTTTGATTGCGGGACCAATTTTCCATTTCACAACCGCTCTCAACAAAAATGACCATGTTGCAGTCCGTATACAGCTGATGGATAGACTTATTCAAGCCACAGTAAAAAACGTTCTTGAGATCAATCTTCCCTTCGTCTGACATTCTGCGGTGACAGTTGTGTGAGCAAATGTGGGAATGCGGTGGCGGTTTTTGCAATCCTTGCACAGCGTGTCAGTTTTGTTGGCTGGTGCACCAGTCCTGGTATAGCGTTCCAAAATGTTCCACATGGTGAACTACCACAATCATGACGTCGTTGAGAGTTTGATCCGCTTAATTCCAGAATTATTCACGTGAAGTGCCCTTGAGGAATACTTGCTTGGTTTGTGCGTACACAACATGCATAAAATGCCACAGGGATGTAGTTTCAGTCATGTTCTGATGAAACTAACAACTGCACGTCTGTGTAGATTTAGGAACACTGGATAAAGCCCAGAGTCGGCTTCAACAGACGGCAGGCCGGCATCAAGGGTCGTTAGGCGGACACCTGTTGAACAACCATGGAATGCCCCGGCTTAAGTGCTCACACCCGTCACTGTCTCATCCTCGAGCGCCTCTCTTGCTACAGACTTCATTTCCAGGTCGGAATTCCCGTGTGTTAATGACGGTACGTGCCGTCTGGACGGTAACGGACCGCCACGCCAGCCGGCCGTGACGTAGCACACCATCTGCTGCGCCGCACGTGACGTTCGTCTGGCTGGCTCACCGCCGCTGAGGGTGGGCTGGCCGTGGTGGAGCGGCGGGTGGCGGGCCAGACACCGCCGCTGAGGCTGGTCAGACACCGCCGCTGAGGGTGGGCTGGCCGTGGTGGAGCGGCAGGTGGCTGGTCAGACACCGCCGCTGAGGTTGGTCAGACACCACCGCTGAGGTTGGGCTGGCCGTAGTAGAACGGCAGGTGGCTGGTCAGACACCGCCGCTGAGGGTGGGCTGGCCGTGGTGGAGCGGCAGGTGGCTGGTCAGACACCGCCGCTGAGGTTGGTCAGACACCGCCACTGAGGTTGGGCTGGCCGTAGTGAAGCGGCAGGTGGCGGGTCAGACACCACCGCTGAAGTTGGTGACACCGCCGCTGAGGTTGGGCTGGCCATGGTGGAGCGGCAGGTGGCTGGCCAGACACCGCCGCTGAGGTTGGTTAGACACCGCCGCTGAGGGTGGGCTGGCCGTGGTGGAGCGGCAGGTGGCTGGTCAGACACCGCCGCTGAGGTTGGTCAGACACCACCGCTGAGGTTGGGCTGGCCGTAGTAGAACGGCAGGTGGCTGGTCAGACACCGCCGCTGAGGGTGGGCTGGCCGTGGTGGTGCGGCAGGTGGCGGGTCAGACAAACCGCCGCTGAGGCTGGGTTGGCCGTAATGGTACGGCAGATGGCGGGTCAGACACCGCCGCTGAGGTTGGGGTTGGCCGTAATGGTGCGGCAGGTGGCGGGTCAGACACCGCGTCTCGAATGTCGAGATGATCGGTGGATACAGCGTTACGGACGAACGAATACAGTGCCCCCCGTCACTACTTTGGTTCTTTTTTACACACTGCGGTTCAGTTCCACATGCCTTCATTGATATCGTTAAAGCGGTGGAAACACGGAGGCGGTAAAATGCGGTGTGAATGTTCGCAATATTTTACATACAAGTGACGAGTAGGTATTCTTGTCATACAGTTAACATGCAGGTTATTCTAACACATATCTATAATTTTTCATTCGTATATCGTAAGCCACGTTGTAAATCCTGAGGCGGTGTGCACGAGGTCATGCTATCCTGCTGAAACCATGTTTTCTCTTGGTGCCTTCTTACAAGCTCTGGTGCCTTCTTCTCCTTTCTTACCCATGCACTTCCACAATCAACATTTCTCCAGGACATTACAAAAGCGATCGGTATTCGCAGTGGCTGTCTTTCCTTCTGCATCAAACCGACACGGCCCAATCACTCCACAGCACGGCCAACTCATCCCATAACACGGCCCAATCGCTCCACAGCACAGCCCAATTACTCCACAGCACGGCCAACTCATCCTACAACACGGCCCAATCGCTCCACAGCACAGCCCAATCACTTCACAGCGCGGCCCAATGGCTCCATGGATGATCACAGCAATCCGTGCTGTGCGCTCTTATCTGTGCCGAGGCCTGGTCTCTCAAACACTTTTGTTGCGGGTGAGGATGCCAATAAGGAATGAGGATGAGGATGTCAATGTTGCGGATGAGGAACGCCAGGAACGCCCCGCCTGCTGACGTCTCCAGGGGGGCAAAACTAGAGCACATCTGAGGAGCAGCTGCCGTCGGTGACGTCCGTGTGGCCCGTCACCACATCTGAGCAGCAGCTGCTGTCGGTGACGTATGTGTGGCCCGTCACCACATCTTAGGAGCAGCTGCCGTCGGTGACGTCCGTGTGGCCCGTCACCACATCTGGGGAGCAGCAGCCGTCGGTGACGTCCGTGTGGCCCGTCACCACATCTGGGGAGCAGCAGCCGTCGGTGACGTCCGTGTGGCCCGTCACCACATCTTAGGAGCAGCTGCCGTCGGTGACGTCCGTGTGGCCCGTCACCACATCTGGGGAGCAGCAGCCGTCGGTGACGTCTGTGTGGCCCGTCCCCACATCTGAGGAGCAGCTGCCGTCGGTGACGTCCGTGTGGCCCGTCACCACATCTGAGGAGCAGCTGCCGTCGGTGACGTCCGTGCGGCCCGTCACCACATCTGAGCAGCAGCTGCTGTCGGTGACGTCCGTGTGGCCCGTCACCACATCTGAGGAGCAGCTGCCGTCGGTGACGTCCGTGTGGCCCGTCACCACATCTGAGGAGCAGCTGCCGTCGGTGACGTCCGTGTGGCCCGTCACCACATCTGAGGAGCAGCTGCTCTCGGTGACGTCCGTGTGACCCGTCCCCACATCTGAGGAGCAGCTGCCGTCGGTGACGTCTGTGTGGCCCGTCCCCACATCTGAGGAGCAGCTGCCGTCGGTGACGTCTGTGTGGCCCGTCACCACATCTGAGGAGCAGCTGCCGTCGGTGACGTCCGTGTGGCCCGTCACCACATCTGGGGAGCAGCAGCCGTCGGTGACGTCCGTGTGGCCCGTCACCACATCTGAGGAGCAGCTGCCGTCGGTGACGTCCGTGTGGCCCGTCACCACATCTGGGGAGCAGCAGCCGTCGGTGACGTCCGTGTGGCCCGTCACCACATCTTAGGAGCAGCTGCCGTCGGTGACGTCCGTGTGGCCCGTCACCACATCTGGGGAGCAGCAGCCGTCGGTGACGTCTGTGTGGCCCGTCCCCACATCTGAGGAGCAGCTGCCGTCGGTGACGTCCGTGTGGCCCGTCACCACATCTGAGGAGCAGCTGCCGTCGGTGACGTCCGTGCGGCCCGTCACCACATCTGAGCAGCAGCTGCTGTCGGTGACGTCCGTGTGGCCCGTCACCACATCTGAGGAGCAGCTGCCGTCGGTGACGTCCGTGTGGCCCGTCACCACATCTGAGGAGCAGCTGCCGTCGGTGACGTCCGTGTGGCCCGTCACCACATCTGAGGAGCAGCTGCTCTCGGTGACGTCCGTGTGACCCGTCCCCACATCTGAGGAGCAGCTGCCGTCGGTGACGTCCGTGTGGCCCGTCACCACATCTGAGGAGCAGCTGCCGTCGGTGACGTCCGTGTGGCCCGTCACCACATCTGAGGAGCAGCTGCCGTCGGTGACGTCTGTGTGACCCGTCACCACATCTGAGTAGCAGCTGCTGTCGGTGACGTCTGTGTGGCCCGTCACCACATCTGAGGAGCAGCTGCTGTCGGTGACGTCTGTGTGGCTTGTCACCACATCTGAGTAGCAGCTGCTGTCGGTGACATCTGTGTGACCCGTCCCCACATCTGAGCAGCAGCTGCTGTCGGTGACGTCTGTGTGTCCTGTCCCCAAATCTGAGGAGCAGCTGCTTTCGGTGACGTCTGTGTGGCCCGTCCCCACATCTGAGCAGCAGCTACTGTCGGTGACGTCTGTGTGGCCCGTCCCCACATCTGAGGAGCAGCTGCTGTCGGTGACGTCTGTGTGGCCCGTCCCCACACCTGAGGAGCAGCTGCTGTCGGTGACGTCTGTGTGGCCCGTCCCCACACCTGAGGAGCAGTCACTTTCGGTGACGTCTGTGTGACCCGCCATGGCCTTTGCGAACCAGTCACACACTGCATCCTCTTGTGCGCACGTCTCAGCCAGCTAGGACGCGCTGAACACGAGTGTGGTCAGGGAATCACCTCGGGTCCAGACGCGCGATCCTCCACAATGGCCTACAAGAATCGTCAAGAGCTTAGTGGTGCAGGCGGACGGCATGCAGGGGCACTTCGGGCTCTTCTCCAAGACAGCATCTACGCTATGAGTGTTATCAGTTTTGTTAGCCGTTCTTAGACGTGCATCGGGCATCACGCGTTCAGATTATGCACAGCGCCCTTTTCTGACATTTTCGGACCAGCCTTAACATGGCAGTTCTCGATGGCGCACGCATTTGAACTAGTGCGAAGACTGTCTTTGCAAAGCCACCTCTGATTTGACCTGAGCATAAAGTATGCCGGTCCGCTAACATCGGTCGCTGGTCAGCCCCATGACACCCGGAGATTAAAATACTCTGAAACCGATGCTTCAAAACATTTTGAGAGAGGCTTTCTATTCATGTAAGCAAATCACCTCCACTCAAATTCTTATTCATCATCACTGATCACCAGGTCATTCATCCGACGCATTTTAATGATCAAGTGGCACACATGGCATGTGTCTGTATGCTGCTGAACAAGAGACTTCCGCTTGCTTCTCTGCACAAAGATGTGGCGCCGTTGGCTCCGTTATAGTTACCAACCGTAACGAAATGCTAAAACGTGTCTCATCAATATGAGGGGAGCCTCGTGAGTCGTTCAATGCAGCTGCGACAAACATTGACATGCATAGGACGGTCCTGGTAGCCTTATTCTGGTCGAATGACTAGGAGAGTGGGAAAGAAAGAGAGAGAGGGAGAGAGAGAGAGAGAGAGAGAGAGAGAGAGAGAGAGAGAGAGAGAGAGAGAGAGAGAGAGAGAGAGAGAGAGAGAGAGAGAGAGAGAGAGAGAGAGAGAGAGAGAGAGAGAGAGAGAGAGGGAGAGAGAGAGAGAAAGAGAGAGAAAGAGAGGGAGAGGGAGAGAAAAAGAGAGAGGGAGAGAGAGAGAAAAAGAGAGAGGAAGGGAGTGATGTATATATATATATATATATATATATATATATATATATATATATATATATATATATATACATGTATATCTTCATCTATGTATGCATATATAAAAATGCATATATGTATATCTATGTATACCTTTTTTCTCTCTCTCTGTCCCCCCCTCTCTCTCTCTCTCTCTCTCTCTCTCTCTCTCTCTCTCTCTCCTTTTTCCTTCTTTTAGTTATTCGACGAGGACTAAAGCTTTCGGCACTGCCTTATGAAGGCGATCTCAGGTAACATTTTTAAACTATTTGCCATTCATGGACCGCTCCGACACGATGTCAGTGCAAAGCTATTGTGCGTACTCAGCAACTCAGATGGACACTACTTATCTGTGGTTCCTGCCTCCTTCGCTGCACGCAGAGCCGGCGCTGTTGGCGTCGATGTAGCACCGCTTCCATCCCGCAACATTTTTTTCGCATGCATTTTGATTTGATTTGATTCGCATGCAACTGACGCACAGTGTGTCCAGATTGTGCCTGATAAATGCTTGCACGAATTGGCGGCACCTCGCGTATGGGGGCGCTCGACTCATCGTCGCTCGAGCTTGCAGCTTGCTTTCCAGGGATCAGATTTTGTTTAACTTGTTTCTCCTACAAACACCGAAGATGTCTTCGTGCTGAATCCCAAAACAGCCCCTCTCGCGCAGGCTGTGGCCGACACCTGCATCGAATGGCGTGATATTATCTCGTGGGTCGTCACCATGGTTGAACCCGTCGTCATGTGCAAATTTCACGGCAAATCCGTGCAGCCGTCTATGCTATGCGTCTGACCAAAGAAATGCGAACAAACAGACAGACGGATGGACTGACAGACAGACAGACAGACGGACAGGCAGACAGACAGACAGACAGACAGACAGACAGACCGACAGACAGACGGACAGACAGAAAGACAGACAGACAGACAGAAGGACAGACAGACAGACAGACAGACAGACAGACAGACAGACAGACAGACAGACAGACAGACAGACAGACAGACAGACAGACAGACAGGTAGACAGACAGACATACAGACAGACAGACAGACGGACGGGCAGACAGAAAAAAAGCAAACAGACAGACAGATCGACAGACAAAACAGACAGACAGGCAGACCGACAGGCAGACAGACAGACAAACAGACAGATCGACAGGCAGACAGACAGGCTTGCGACAGGAAACTAGTGAATGAGAATAACTTAAATTAGCGATAAAAGAACTGGTGATTATCTGGAGCATAAGTAAAGTTATCAATAGCTTCTTTAAAAGAGCGTTTTACATTTGCATGGGACCTTGAACTGAACTAGTCATCTTGAACATCATCCGGCGCAGTTCACAGCACATTCCTTAAGGTCTAAAACCCTCCAGGTTATGAGTTACACGCCTGCGAGGACGTGCACACTGTTTTGGGTGGACTATTTCCAGATTACTCAGGTATCCATTGCGCCGTAATAACGCCATTCAAGATCGGTGATTTCACTGACCGTGCAACGTTCAAGGTAAACAATAGTATAATTGTCGAGTCGTTCATATCTGGACTTCGTGAGCACAACTTCAAACAGAGCGACCGTCAATTGACATTTAACCAATGCTGTGCAGGTTGTGCCAGATTCCAACGCGCATTACATTTTGTGCTACATAAAGCAAGAGGTGATACACTCTTCTAGGTTATTACGGAAATAACACCTGTAGTCGAATAACTGAAGAAAAGTGCGATAGCCGGACAAGTAAATACAGGGAAGTACCTTAAACTCCCGGATAAATATGCAAGACTAACGCGGGAAAGAGCCAAAACGTGAACACCTAACGTTATTGGGTTCGGCACACACCCAGCACCGCCGCGTGCCACCACCCGGGAGATTGAAAAATTACGGGTGAGCGTTGTCATGCAAACGGCCCATGACGTGATCAAACAATGACGCACTGAGAAGAATGTCAACTAAATTGAGATATTGTATCATAAGAGAAGTCTTTTCCGTTCTTAAGTATGCCAATAGTTATAAGTGAGATCATTTCATCACGACTCACGCTTGCTTCAATCACTTCAAATGCGGAACATACCCTTTAACGTTCTTGCCCGCATAAAGCACATAAGGCTTCTAAAGACAGATGCATATATGTAATGTTGGTCATAGTTTTGGAGAGCTGATCCTCAAATCAACTTTGCTCTAGCCTTACCATTTACGTCACTTCCTTCACTCCAGGAACGCTTGCCTCCAGCTCGCGAACATTCCCTGACAGAGAACTTCAACTCTTGATATCATTTTGCTGGACAGCACACATGTAAACACGTCTGAGAGATCAAATTGGAAATGAATGGTCAGACAAGAGCATGAGCCTGAGCTGAGCATGACGCTTTGGGTGAGAAAACATGCAAAAATTTGCCTTTCACGACCAAAATTGGAGGGATCAGGAACCGTGTTGGGAAAATGAGAGCATGTTCCCCAGCCCCCTCCACTGCAGCCGTTGCATTGCAACGATGTCAGCCACGTGACAGTGCGGGCTCCAATTCTCATTGCTGTTTAAGTTGAGATTAATCTCCGCTGAGTGTTTCCTCAATATCCCTGTTGATGTCGTCCGCGTCAGGTTCAGATGTCAGCAGCTCAGGACGGAGCCAGAGGTGAAGCTCCTCAATGGCTGTCATCAAGCATCACCAGGTGTCCCCGGCCGTCAGGAACAGCAGCCTACCCCGACCCGGCACGGCCTCCCGCGATCTCGGGGTCTCTCCCCAGCACCACTCGGAGGCAGCCGTCCCTCTTATCGGCCATCTTGCTGCATCCTGCATCCTCGCGACGCCCCGCTTGTCCGGGGCAGGCTGCATGCGTCAGCCACGAGTGGGCCGGGAGCTCCGTGGGAAGGGCGATCCCGACCGGGTACCCAGGACGTATGCACGGGTTAAAGCCCGACGGTTGGCCCCCCAAGCGCATGCGGGTCTGCTCCACAGTTAACCATTTTCCTTTATCCCATAGCCCTGAAATGATCATTTCTGGTCGAGAGGGCTCTAATCCACCCCCCACCCCAAAAAAAAACAAACCACTCGGAGGACGCGGTGTTGGGAGCGGCTCACCCCACCGGCCTCCTGTGTCCAGTAGGTCCAATGTCAAGGTACTTTGGGAACGCGACGCTCTAGAAATAAGCTGTGGTAAATCAACAAGTGAACTGGGAATAAACTCGTGTGCATGTTGATACCGACACGTGCGGTGGACCTCAGGAGTGGAACGCTGTGCCCGTCTTGCACAGCGGCTGTGACCGCGGGCTTTCCACGGCATTCGCAGCACAGGCAAACATTTGACAGGGAGCCCGCATCAGAAACATTGTGGGTCGGAGCAGGTTGAATGTTCTCGTCTGCGAAGTCATGCCGTTCGGCCAAACCAACTGACCGCATGAAATGTGATTCAAGAATACCTGCTTAAACGGCGCGTTCCACATTTTAATGTTTTTTAAACATAAATAGCCACATTGAAGATCATTCGGTGTATTTCAGAGCCCTGCCCCTCTTAAGACCGAAACCATTCTAGTTTGTGAGCTTCACGCCCGCGAGGATAAAAATACTATTTTAAGGAGAGTATTTCAAGGTCATCTTCGTATTTATGACGTCATGATATTTCACATCATAGATCTCCAATTATAACAGCCGTCAATTGGCCCTCAATCAATGTTGTGCAGGCACGATGACCTAATTAAACAATGAAGTATCGAGGAGTATATATACTAAACAGGGAAAGTGTGTTGTCTAGAGCTGTATTTTCTACTTAAAAGTGCATCAATAGTTATAGGTGAGCTTGTTTATCATATTTGATGCTTCCTCCAACGATGTGAAACATGGAAACAAATTTGAAGCGTTCCCTTTAATTCGTGCTGCACGAAATGCGAAAGGCGTCGCCGGCTCGCCAGGTCCCATATGATCATCTTCAGAGAGCGCTGAACTGTGGATTTCATGGCGCGGGTGTGTACTGTATTGACAATATTGACCTACCTATGGTTCGGTGACCCCGGTCAGTGTGCCCATGCAGTTCCAGCTATCGACGTCGATAACCTTGGCCTACGCGATCCCTCGCAGGCGCTGCTCAGTCCAGCAGGCCGGTGTTCTTCCGGGAACTGCTGCACTGGCGTCCGCAGTGAGGCGTCAATAACCACCAGTGCCCCCCCCCCCCCCCCGAGCGCCCGTACCGCCGTGCGATGATTCTGGGAACACCTGCCGCCGAGCCAGGGGCGGCACCGCCTCCGCCAGCTGTTTTTCCGCCCGCGGCAGACCCCCCTCCACCCCCACCCCCACCTCCGCGTGTTTTCCTAACAACCTCGGCTCCGGCTACCGGGCGACGCGAAATCAGATCCGCGCGTCCGTCGCCAAGCCTGGAAAACGCCGCCGAGGATTTTCCCGGCTCGCCGGACGCGCCGCAGGCGGCCGGTGACGTCACACGTGTGTGACGTCAGCTCCTCAGCGGGCCGAAAACAGGCGGGCCGCGGCCGCGGCGGCGCAGTCGAAGACAGGCTGGGCGGAGTGCGGGTAGTGCTGCCGCCGCGCTGTGAACCGAGTCAAGCACGCCCGAGATCTTCGCAGCTGCGACTCGCGACTGACTCCGGAGACGACATGGAGACCGCTCGTATCCTGGTGGTGAGTTGGATCACCAGGGACGGATCCAGCCTCGATTCGGAGGAGCGGGGAGGGCGAGTGGTGAATGTTGCGCGCACCCTCTTCAAGCAAAAACAATCATCTACTGCGCCACAAGCTGAGGTGACATTGATGCACTCAGCCTGGTGCATGCGTGTGGCGATTCAGTGGAGGCCAACCTGCGCTGCGTTTTAACTGAAAACCTTTGTCTTGGGTATCTTGGGAATATTAAAACCTCAACTCGTCATTACAATTCCTGAATTCTTGACACGTTGGCTCTTTACACGCTGAAATTAGAAACGACTTCTCACCGACCTGGGCAGGGCTTGGGCTGCTTCGGTTCCGATTGCCGAGGCTCATGCTCTGAAATTGTTGGCGCCATTTCGCCTCCACGCCGAGCATTTTCATGCATTTTTACATGCATTTTCTTGACATCTGGTGCTGAGCCAGTTACTCTAAAACCAAGCTTTTTAAGAGTTTTACGAGAGTTACCGTCCTTTGTCTCTTCGTGGGGCATGGCTTCCCTCCTTTGCCTCGCCTGGCTCTGCCACTGGAGCCGCCGAGGGTGGGCCTGCAAGATCAGCCGTTTACATCGCACAGGCTCCAGCGGCGTATGTGACCGGTGGCTGTTGCCGGGTCTGGTGACCTTGCACCGCGCCGTGGCGGGCTCCGCTGGGAACGGTGCTGAAAAGTTGGCATCTTTTATGGTTGATGGCCATGTTTGGAGGAATGCCTGGCATCCTAACGTCACACCAGCCCTCATGGCTGCACGGTTTATTTCGACATGATTTTGTGAGGAGCTTGCCTGTTCTACTGGCGTCATGGGGGGCCCGCCACTGTACGGTCTCGCACTGGGTGCTCTCCTGTACCGTCCCGGCTAAGTGCCCTCCTGTGCCGTTTCCCGCTGGATGCTGCTCTGTACCGGCCTGCGCTGGGCGCTCTTATACCATGGCAACGGTGTGCGAGAGCCGGTGACGGGTCAGTCCGGGCCGCCGGGGTCGGGTCAGGTCAGACCGTCAGGGCAAAGACCAGCTGACAGAACAGAGTCAGAAGTCGGCGCGGCATACGACTGCAGGCACGAGACGCGAGCAGCTTCGCTTCGTTTATTATGACTATATGCGTTACGTCAAGGTCGTGAAAAAAGGCAAGGGATGGCACGCTTTCCCTCGCACAGTTAACTGTCACGGAAGCTCCGATCAGCGAAGAGAGCCGCCGCCCAGCCCCTGACGTCATCAACTGCGAGCTGCTGTCCGCGCAGCCGAATATGATGTGACCGGGCTGGCATGACGCCGACCTCAGCAGGAGGGAGGAGAGGGTCGCGTCCCCCGCTGACCGTGGAGCACTGAGACGGTGTCGTATCTGGCAGGGGCGCGTTCAGGAGCTGCACCCGGGCGGCCGGTGGTTATCGCCGTGTTCTGTGTGGCAGTCACCAGCAGTGGCGGCGGGTTCGTTGCCATGACAACCAGAGACCGGCAGGAAGCTTTAAGTCACGGGGACGGGGATGCAGGAAAACGAAGACGTAAGGCTCATGCCACACCCACGTTTGAAAAAGAGAACATGAACTCTGAGCTAATGCATGGAAATAGTGGAATTTAAAATGGTTAAGCCATCTATCTTTTTTTCTTCAAAAACCATCGGCTGTTGGGACGCGCTTGCATCTATGACTGCGGCAGCGCTGGCTGCCACCGTCCCCTCGCCTCGGACGGGAGCTCCGACAAACCCACGGGCCGGCTCGTGACGCCTTATCCGGCTTTGGCCGGTGATACCGTGCCCCATCCCGCTCTGCTGAATATGTGGATGAGAATTTAAGCGGAGTGGAATGCCCACTGGGAATTCTAATGCCAGTGCTTTTGGCATTCCATCCATCCTGCGGCCTTCGCGTTGGCAATGCTGGAACTCCGGGATATCCGCGGATTGAACACAATGATGTGGACTACACGGTGTGATGAAATCACGCCGGAACCAAAGTTATGTGGTTGGTGATGTACATTTGGCACTGTTGGCTGCATTGGTACCAAAGTTAGGCTCATCTCGATAATTAATTCCAAGCCATCAATTCCTGAAAATCCACGCCAACAAAAGATACCATGCTTTAAGAAACGGTCGCCAATCATGGCTCTTTTAATGAAAAACACAATGTAGAACGGGAGGTGACTGGATGCTCATTCATTTGGGCACCGTTTCCCCTGCGGCACACAATAGATTACCGCTGTCCCGTGTGCTTAACTCCATAGCAATCATGGTTTGTGCTTTTTCCTTCCTCATTTCAGCTTTGTTATTTCAGGACGGGCGTTGAGAACAGACACTTTTATGATGTGGTTTAAGAAGCACGTAGCCAATGACAGCAAATAACATTACATATACATATCACGCATGAAATGTGTGTTGCATTACGTTCACTGTCTTTGCGACTGCTGTTCTTGTGCCATTTTGCAGGACTTCCCCCACCCCATCAAGAAAAAAACTCTGTCAAGGCCTCGGAAAAATCAGTTCTTTTGAAGCCATTATTTCCATTTTGCTTTGGGTAAATGTGATTGAAAGACAAAGTGCCGGGGCTCGTTGGCTCAAAAGCTGTTCGAACGTTTCGATCTCTCTCTCTCTCTCGGTCTCTCGGTCTCTCTTTCTCCATCGTATCTACGTCATTCCACGAGACAGCAATGTTATCAAACTCTTTTTAAATAGCTTTCGGAGTCTGTTCTTCATAAACAGTTCCACAGTGAGTCTCCAGCCCCAGGAAGCGTTTAAGCTGGAGCTGCCCGGAGTGTAGTCAATAGCCAATCACAGTTGATTTTCAGTCAGGCACTGCCATAGGTCAGCCCGGCAGAGACGTCCCCCGCCTGGCCCATCTGCTGCCTTGCGATGCGCCTCAGACGATGCTTCTTGTGCTTTTAGATTGCTCCTTAATCTATAATAGGCGAAGGTCAGTTCCAGTCGCTCAGCTGGTTAGAGAATCTGTCCCCTATTCACTCGCCCGTGGCGGGTGGGTTCGAGTCGCCTCAAGCGCTTGCTATTTGCCCTTGACTGAGGAGGTCAGCAGCCGGTGGCAGCGGCTGATTGGAAGGTCAGGGACGGATAGTGCCGACCAGTGCACGCGGCGCCGCGCTAGACGAAAGTCGCGGTATTCTGCGTTGACCAGGAACTTCACAGTCGGATGGTGGGGCCAGGGCTCACGCAATAACCATGGCTAATGCTTGTTCATGATGAACTTCTCGAACAAAACCAAACAAGTGGAGCGCCATGCCGAGGAACGAGTGACGTCCACTTCGTTTAGAACCGGGATCACAGCCTGGCAGCCTCGAGGCTTGGCGGTCCGCCTCAGCCCTTGGCCTGATGCGTCACTTGCTCATGTTTTCTGTCTCGCCGGCTCAAGGCTCTGACCAGGCCCCGGGCGCCGCGCAGCCCCCGCGGACCAGGACACGCTACCTCCCGGGCGCCGCGCAGCCCCCGCGGACCGGGACGCGCTACCTCCCGGGCGCACGAACCAGTCCGCTTTAGTGGGCGCTAAAACTGACCTCGCAGCCTACAGTATGGTAACCATCAATGCTTGCAGATTATGAAACGGCCGTGACGTTCAAAGTTGAACGCTGCCCAGCTTAAAATAGTGTCATTTACTACGACTGCCTCAGGAATGCCAGCCAATCGGTCCCCCGCGTCTCTTTGCTGAGGCCACTCGCGCCTCTTTACAGCCTCAGTCTTCCGCACGCCTCCGCACGCGCCCGTGCCCTCCATGCTGGACAAAAGCCCTCCATGCCTTAAAAAGCCTCCTCGCTGCGAATGTGGCACCACGTGCCGGCTCATTCCTGTGAAGTTTACGATTGCGAGACCCTGTGACGTCACGGTAATCCATGCTGACGTCACGCTCGCAGCGCAGACCCCGGGGCAGCGGAGCTGGCACAGAACATAAGCGAAGCCGGCCGCCGAAGCTGCTGTCCTGCTGGAACACCGACCCATCTGAAGTCATGACGTCCGCGCTCGTAGCCCAGAACGTTTGTATCTGCCTCAAAATCGGTTCCGGCTTAATAAGTCCCTGTCGTCAGGCTCGTAATATGCTACTCGCGGTTCAGTTGACGCATTAGGCACAACGCATCAATAATAAACACCTTGTCATTGCTGGCAAGCTGCCGACCCCCCGCAAGTATCTGCTCCTCGATGACGTCACGGAAGCCTCATGCGATTGTCGGCGCTCGGCGGCCGTTTGGCGGTCGCGGCGGGCGGTGCCGGCTCTGCGTAGTTGGTGGTGGCGTGCGACACGCTCCGTCGTCACCGATGACGTCACTCGGGGTCTGCTGTCTCCCCGGCGCCCCGGGGCGGTCCCGGCGGCCAGGGCTCGGCGGTCGGCGCTCCGGGGCGGTCCCGGCGGCCAGGGCTCGGTGGCCGGCGCCCCGGGGCGGTCCCGGCGGCCAGGGCTCGGCGGCCGGCGCCCCGGCGGCCAGGGCTCAGCGGCCGGCGCCCCGGAGGCCAGGGCTCGGCGGTTGGCGCCCCGGGGCGGTCCCGGCGGCCAGAGCTCGGCTCTCCATAAAGTTCCCGCCACAGTTGTCGCGTTCAGAGAGCACATGTGGGTTTTAAAGATGAAAAACGGGCTCAAACTCACCCCGGTTGGAAATACGAGTAAACCGGCACGTTATGGTTACAGCGCCGAGGGTTATGCCAGGAGAGGTTAATTGCCACCTCTAGACTATTCCGTCGTGCCGTCAGGTCTGCACACTGTGGAAGAATTATGCAGACTCACGGCATAAACAATAGTAGCTGTTCTTGCAGTCCAACCGGGGAAGTTTCATACCAGCACGTAACGGTGCTTTGGTCGTCGATTACCAAAAATAATTGTTTCCGATCCGTTGTCATTGCGATTATTTCCCCATATAAACGACCGTAAACTTGGAAATGCTAAAGCAAGCTCGCCGCACTCGCTACCACCGAATCCGTGCGCCATGTGTCCTAAGGGTACGCTGCAGAATACCATAACTTTTTACGTTAACACACTGAATAATTGCACTAGGTCTTAACGACTCTTGTCACATTATTGAAGGTTGCTGGATTGTCGCACCGATGGGCGTTGTCCATCTTAACCATGGTCTACAGATGATCAGGACCCGTCATCGATAAATTTCGATGCCAGCAGCATCGGCAACAGTTCGGATGACTCCCCAACCCCCTGGACAGTCATCCAGCATGATCGCTTCACGGAACACGACCGGCCGGGTACGGACGTGAAGTAATGTTTTCGAGTCATACATGCTGCGCTTTACGGTCGTAGTGTGCCAGGCGGACTTTCATGACCCCACATCTTGAGAGTATTTAACGACGACAGGTTTACGTAACTCTTATGACAAGGGACGTGGCAGCACCCACGCCACCTGCGGTGGAGGATACCGGACCACAGGGGGTACACGCTCCGCTTCTGGACATCACATTCCGCATTATATTCCACATTCCACCTCCGGGGTATAAGCGTCTTTGTTCACTGGTGGCGAACCGCACACCGGCCTGGATCCCGTTTGCTCGCTGCGGGGGAGGGGGAGGAGGGGGCACTGGACTCACGAAAGGTCACGGTCGTTCCCCGGTGCCGGGCCGGCAGCCGAAGCCGAATGACACATGTGAACCGTTACAATAACGGATCACCGCCGGCATGGAACTCCTCAGCAGCGTGCCTGGTACTGGAAAGTGTGGGCTGAAGGCAGCTGGTTAATGCCAGCCGGCAGGTGTGCCATTCGCGTGTTGGACTGGGGTGATTTGCCATGCTATTTCGCTTGACAAATGAACGGTTTCGAATCAACGCTACTGGGCAATCGTGTGGAGCCGTCGCTATGATCCCCTGTGAACACAGACCGTGAACAAAACCGCAGTTTTGTTCACGGTCTGTGAACCCCTGTGAACAAAACCGCAGTTTTGTTCACGGTCTGTGAACCCCTGTGAACAAAACCGCAGTTTTGCGTCATTGGAAGCGGCCACGGGAAAATGTTGCTGTTTTATGGAGCCGGAAGCATTACCGAGCGCAGTGGGCAGCGGCGTGCTTTGATTTTGCCTTTGGATGTCTGAGAGGTTCCAGCGCTTCGAACCGAGTGCACCCCGTGGCCTCCATTATGTCCCGGTATTTACCATACATAGTTAGCCGACCTTAGCGCGAGGGCGCGGGACAGGCGCCGCCTCGCGGCCCCAGCAACTGCCCGTCTCGTGAAGACCCGATGACCGGCAGCCTGCTAGTGCCTGTTTACCGTATAAAGTGCCGTGCCATCCAATGCAAAGACATCAGTTTTGTAGTCCGCGCCATTTTCCATGCCATCTCACCCTTGCAATGACCGAGAACCGGAGGCCGAGTCTCAACAAGACGTCCAGTCTGGCGGGTTTGTTTGACGTTCTCCAAGTACCAAACTCGTACGCTAATGCTGTTTGCCAATCGTACACAGACCACAGCCCCTTTGGGAGCGGGCATGCCGCGATAACCCTTTCAGCTAGACTTGTGTAAATATGCCTCACATGGAACAGGTTTGTATTACAGCAACGAGCGAAATCTGCTCGATTTTCAGGGTCTCTACCGCAGGGCTTTCCTTGTTACCGCGTCATTTACATTTGGTGTTAATAATGCACAGCCCTAAGCAGACATTTGGCATCGGCCCCGCATCTGCGCATTTTCCGGTCATATTTCCTCACGATGGCTCGTGGGAGCACCAGAAGGTGGCGGGCCTCAGATTCCGGGCCGCAACTGATCAGTTGGTCTCGCCATCTGAGACCCCGGCCTGCACGCGTGCAGGGACTGGTGGCGAACAAACAGTAGCATGTGATCATTTGTGAACGGCCAGCTGTGAATTTATTAGCGCTTGTGAACGTTTGTTTGTGAACAGACAGTTAGATAGCTTATCTGATATAGCGCAACACATATATCTGCTGTAAATGATGAATGTCAATAATTTGTAAACAATCTGTAGTAAATGGTCAGCTGAGAAAAGTCAGCTATGAGAGGCCGGCTGTGAACGGTCAGCTGTGAGAGGTGAGCCGTGAGAGGTGAGCTATGAAAGGTGAACTGTGAGAGATGAGCTGTGAGAGGTGAGCTGTGAGAGGTGAGCTATGAGAGGTGAGCTGCGAGAGGTGAGCTGTGAGAGGTCAGATGTGAAAGGTCAGCTGTGAGAGGTCAGATATGAGAGGTCAGCTGTGAGATCAGATGTGAATGTCTGATCATGAATCTGACCTTGTCGCGCCCTGCTTGTGTGAAGCCATGTTGTTTTTTACTTACATGTGTTTTTTATTCCGCTCATTTACTGTTATTATTTTCGAAGCGCCTAGTGTTAGCTGAATGTACGCCATTTGCACTTGCTTTGTGCTCTTTCTTCATGCTATCAGGACTAAAGTTTTTTGTTGTAAACGAGCTGGTTTACCAGCTATAGTTGTAAGCTAGCACACACGAACTAAATGCAAGTCAAACTCCCCATGTGTTACACAAATCCACGAATTTGCAATTAAATTTGCAACCCCGGGTGGAGCCGCGAGCTGTCGCACTCGTACTGGGGCGTTTTATGTTACAAAGAAGGCGAAAGGACCTCCGGCCTCCGGAACGTGCAGAAGACTTACTAAGTTTTTCTGACGCATCGACTCCGTCTAAGCCGCGTTTATAATACTATTTCACTGCGCACAGTCTTATGGATAACGCTCGGGACAAATAATCCCGCTGCTCCCCAGAACAGCCGCCGTCCCCGGAGGCCTGCTTCTCCTTGCTATTCCACGAAGCGGGCTGGTTAGGCTAGTCTTCGGCCTACTGTATGTTTATTTAGAATTCTCGGGGCGCCTTCCAAACAGCGGGTCGTTTAGTACTGCCTGCACGTGTTTTGCGAATGCCATCTAACCACCACCAACAGAGACACCAAGCAAGTGATCAGCCATACGCGAACCAGAGCAAATCACGAAGGGAACCGCCGAAAAGTGGCGCTTTCCTCGTCGTCTGTCATGCATTTAAAATTGCATCTTCGGTTTTGAATTGCAGCACAGTTCACTGTGCTGCGTACACCGCGCCCTGTGCCCTGTGCCCTGTGCCGTACTGTGACGGCTGAGGCAGGTCATTTGGACATTGCCGGTCGCAGGGATCTGACCCGGTGGCCAAAACCTCCGCTTGCTAGGCCCCGGCACTGGCCGGTGGCGGTGGTGACCTCTGCCGTCTCGGACCGCTCGCCTGTGAGCTGCTCGCGGTATGCTGCTGGTACCCGATGAACAACATATGCTCCGTTTTCAGATGGTGGGATGTCTGGCGGTGATGATGTGTGGGAGCACCCAAGCAGCCAGCATCATCTTTCCAACAACAAGTGAGCAACAGCCTTTCACAACGCTCTGGTGCGAAGTAAAAGGCGTGCATAACACCCGTATCCGTTGCTTCATGCAAATCAAACTTGTTGTGTAGTGAAAGCTCCTTGGACTGAAATGCTTCCAACATAGTGAAATACTCCCCGAAGTATATGCTGGGTATGTGCAGTCCACGCTCCAAGTGCGCGGTCCAAGCAGCGCTGTCGTGTTGCTGTAAGCCACGTGCTGAATTGCTTAAGTTACGTGCTTAATTTGCAGATATGTCTAGCCAGAGGCGCACCATTTAAATCATGTTTTAACTTCCCGAAACAATAACCGCTGCAACACAAACCGTCTTAGCGTTATGAAATGTTCAAAACATTCAGCGGCTAGTGGTTCTTCAAAATTCTAAGTTATGCTTGCTAGCAATATAGACACGACTTATCTACGTGAAGCATATTCAGATGCATCATATTTGTCAGAATGCAGCGGGCATCATTTTTCTCTTCGTTAAATGCATTTTTCTCACAGCTAAACGGGCAGCTTCGACCCTGACCTTTCCTTGCTTGTCGGAAATAATGAATTACAGTCATCGCGGCGTTCGAATCCCCGCCGTCTAACTGTGCTGCCTTTGGACGCGTCCGCCCGCAGGCCGGAACGCCAGCAGGACCAGGCTGCCACAGCTTGTTTTCACCGAAGAGCCAGCATGCATCCGCCGATCCGAGTTCGGCATGTGCGAAACAATCGACGAGGAGTACCCGACGTGAGTGAGCCAGACACAGCGCGGTCGTAACTCCGCCAGGACGGACGCGCTCCGTCTGTGACCGGTCCGTCTCGATCCGTCACCGGTCCGTCTCGATCCGCCTCGGTCCGTCCCGACCCGTCCCGATCTGTCCCGATCTGTCCCGATCCGTCCCAACCCGTCCCGATCCGTCGCGATCCGTCCCGGTTCTCCCATCCGTCCCGATCCGTCTCGATCCGTCCCGAGCCGTCCCGACCCGTCCCGATCTGTCCCGATCTGTCCCGATCTGTCCCGATCCGTCCCGATCCGTCCCGGTCTGTCCCGACCCGTCCCGATCCGTCTCGATCCGTCCCGGTTCTCCCATCCGTTCCAATCCGTCTCGATCCGTCCCGATCCGCCCCGGTCCGTCCTGACCCGTCCCGATCCGTCCCGGTTCTCCCATCCGTGCCAATCCGTCCCGATCCGTCCCGGTTCGTCCCGACCCGTCCCGATCCGTCCCGGTCGGCTTTTGCTGCTAAACGCTGTCCGATCTGGCCTGCTGCCGGTGGCAGCCGCCACATGAAAGGCTAAAAGTGACGTCAGAAGCCAGGAGGTACCGTGCCGAGCATGATAGCACATTAAGCTAACACCGTCAAATGCTGCCGCTGATCTCGATTTGCACGGTTGCATGATGTGGTCACAGCTCACGCAACAAGCATTGCTTAATGGGGCTTTGATCCCACTGATCCATGCAATCCAAAGGTTCGGACCGCATCTGAAGAAAAAATGAAAAGGTCCGTGCCACAGTGCATTGAGCTGCTATCTCGGAGCTAAGCTCAGGGTCTGGCTTATTGCGAGATCTCGATGAAATCCTTGTGCGCCGGCTGCCAACTGGTCTTCGCTGACTTTATTCGCACTGACGGTCGCCAGCGATCGGTAAGAAACAGACGGTCTGTGCTGTGCTTGTGGTATGCCCACCAGGATCCGTACCTCTGTCCAGTCCACGGAACTTTCCTATTTTGTAATACCATTCGCTATTGGTCGCTACTGAACTGTTACTTTTCGGACTGTCACTTCGCTGCAAGACCGCTGATCTGCGTGGTCGGCCAACGCAGCGAGAAACACATGCAAAATACATTGGAATAGCTGGTGCTAGCTGTGACGCGCCTTGTCCACTGAAAGAACGTGCGCGATGGTGCTCGCTGTGACGCGCCGTGTCCACTGACAGAACGTGCGCGATGGTGCTTGCTGTGACGCGCCGTGTCCACTGACAGAACGTGCGCGATGGTGCTCGTTGTAAAGTGCCGTGTCCACTGACAGAACGTGCGCGGTGTTGTTCACAGTGAGATCATAAAGGAGGCGCTGGCACAGAGCAACAACGCGCCGGTCGCCGAGCTGGCCAGCGGAGACGACACGCTTGTGGTGAGTACGCAGCCTCCACGTGCCAGGGGTTCGAATCCCATAGAAGGACACTCTCACTGCCCTCCCGGTGTATTCCGTGGGTGACTCCCCAGCCACTGAGACAATACCTACTTCCATTAAATAGTAAACCGTCCGCTGCTCCGGTCCTGCATAGCGTTACAACTCGCCTCCGCCGTGAACAAGTTGGGCGGCGGTGGGCCACGGCAGCCGCGTACAGGCGGTGAGCTGGCTGTCCTGCTGTCGGTGCCGCCCAGCAGTGAGCAGGCTGTCCTGCTGTCGGTACCGCCCAGCGGTGAGCTGGCTGTCCTGCTGTCGGTGCCGGCCAGCGGTGAGCAGGCTGTCCTGCTGTCGGTGCCGCCCAGCGGTGAGCAGGCTGTCCTGCTGTCGGTGCCGGCCAGCGGTGAGCAGGCTGTCCTGCTGTTGGTGCCGGCCAGCGGTGAGCAGGCTGCATTGCTGTCGGTGCCGCCCAGCGGTGAGCAGGCTGTCCTGCTGTCGGTGCCGCCCAGCGGTGAGCAGACTGCATTGCTGTCGGTGCCGCCCAGCGGTGAGCAGGCTGTCCTGCTGTCGGTGCCGCCCAGCGGTGAGCAGGCTGTCCTGCTGTCGGTGCCGGCCAGCGGTGAGCAGGCTGCATTGCTGTCGGTGCCGCACCCTCGAGCCTCAGTCGTCATCACCAGCACCTTCGCCCGACCGCGCCGCACATCGGGATCTTGCGTTGCCTGTGACCTGGCACATCGTGCTATGGTCAGCTGATGTCGAGCGGGTGCCCCATCTGGAGGAGCTTGTCGTCCCCGCCGGCGCCCGGCGCCTCTGCAGGAGGGGGTCTATCGGCCCCACCGGCGCCCGGCGCCTCTGTTGACGGGGCTTGTCAGCGACAGCCGTCTGTGACGCGGCCACGGAATCAGAGCGGCGCGACAGGCCGGCAGAGTATAACACCGCGGACGGGATATCAACCCGAGAGGTCCGGATAGGAGGCGGCATGCGCAGTCCACTGGCAGCGCCCCTGCACCGAGGGGCGAACGCCCGGCGAGTCGCTGCGACCTTGTCCTAGATCTGCGCGGCTCGAACGGCGCGGCGTGACCCGGCGTGCCGGCGCTGCACGACGAGGCTGCGACGGAGCCGAGCACGGGCCCTCCGCGCCGCCAGCACCGGCGCTATAGAGCGAGACTGCGACAGAGCTGCGCACGAGCCTGCCGCGCTGCCAGCACCGGCGCTATAGAGCGAGGCTGCTACAGAGCCGCGCACGGGCCTGCCGCGCCGCCAGCACCGGCCGGCTGCGACAGAGCCGAGCGCGGGTCTGCCGCGCCGCCAGCACCGGCCGGCTGCGACAGAGTCGAGCGCGGGTCTGCCGCGCCGCCAGCACCGGCCGGCTGCGACAGAGCCGCGCACGATCCTGCCGCGCCGCCAGCACCGGCCGGCTGCGACAGAGCCGCGCACGGGCCTGCCGCGCCGCCAGCACCGGCCGACTGCGACAGAGTCGCGCGCGAGCCTGCCACGCCGCCAGCACCGGCCGGCTGCTACGGCGCGCATTCGACGTTTCGGGACAAGGTCACACAGCAGATGCCAATGAGATCAGGGCACTGCGAGCTGCAGCCGTGCGTTGGCCGGTGATAAAGTGACATTGGCCGGTGACATTGGCCGGTGATAAAGTGACACCGACACAGGGACGCGACCAACCAGGAGCGATTGACACCAGCAACAGACACTTGAAGCTCTGATTGCTATTGTTCAACCTTGCCTGACGTGGGTATCAACCACCTCCTCTCAAAAGACCCTGAACTTCGCTCCCGGACCATGCCTGTCTCGTCACAACGTAGACGTATCTATACCGCAGAGATTCTAGGCGTGTCTGTTCCCTTGGAATTCGAGCCAGATGTTTTTGTACTGACCGGGCTATGTAGGCACAGATGTGCACCTATGAGGAGCACGAGAGTTTGTGTGAGGGGGACGGGCTGCATTTGGATTGGTTCCCTCCACGTTATGCTCTACGCTCGGAAAAAAACTTGTTTCAACCACTGGGGAGGGGCTCAAGCTTCCTGAGCCCCCTTGCAACAGCTCCTTCGCCTACGTGCATACGTATATACGTGCACAGTACGCGAAGGCGCGTGTCAACTCCCCGCAAGGTGTATATTAACTCCCCACAAGGTGTGTATCGAAGGTGTGTTTTGACTCCCGTAGCGCCCGCTCAACGCTGACATCTTATGACAGCCGCTGAGGAGCTCCGCACAGCCCGGCGATAACTGACCGCTAGTTAGGACTGTGACGGTCAGCTGACAGTCCGTGACAGACTGTGACGGTCAGCTGACAGTCCGTGACAGACTGTGACGGTCATCTGACAGTCCGTGACAGGCTGTGAAGGTCAGGTCAGCTGACAGTCTGTGACAGGCTGGGACGGTCAGCTGACAGTCCGTGGCAGGCTTTGACGGTCAGCTGACAGTCTGTGACAGGATGTGACGGTCTACTGACAGTCCATGACGCGCTGTGACGGTCAGCGCTGACTGTCTGTGACAGGCTGCGACGGTCAGCGCTGACAGTCTGTGACAGGCTGTGACAGGCTGTGACGGTCAGCGCTGACGGCCTGCGACGGTCAGCGCTGACGGTCTGTGGCAGGCTGTAATGACTGTCCTGCTGGGCAGCCTGTCCACGTCACTCACCACTATCGAGCCCTCCGCCTGCACAGCTCAGTCGTGTACACCTAACGCCCGCGTGAGGCAGTGCGTTGCTGGTCGTTGCTGGTCGCCGCTGGCCGCCGCTGGTCACTGCTGGCCGGCGCGCCACGCCAGTGATCCGGGCCCCGGTGCCGTGCGGGGGACCGGTTCGGCGGCGGCCGCTCGAGCCCCCAAGATCCGGTTTGATTCGATTTGATTCGATGTTTATTTTTGATTATGGACATTGGGCAGTACGTAATATGATGAATGGATTGACGCATAAGCGAAACGCTTAAATCTAAGCGCCTCTCCTAACAATAACAAGATATGGTCATCGCCGCCAGGGAACCCACGACCCACCGCCTAGCCGTCCGATCTGTAAGCCGACACGGGCCAGGCGCCCGCCGCCACTCCAGTCTATACATGTAGCCGTCTCGGGCCGGCGGCGGACGCCCGGCCCAGCAACGCCACCCAGTAGTCCGTTTGCTGCCCGCGCCCGCTGAAAGTTTTCAGGCGAATCGTCTGGTCTGAAAAAGAAACGTTTGGAAAATTTTTGCTCAGTGCTGCCCATTGCGATCTTGTAAACCGTTACCTGTGAAATAGATCCTTAGTTGCTCGTTGTGAGCGAGCTCAGAAAAGTTTGGAATGATACGATTTGTTTTACGTAGCATTGAAATTCGGATTTCATGATAGCGAGGACAGTTCAGTACAAAGTGTTTAGGGTCTTCATATGGATCATAGCCACATAAGCAAGAGGGACTGCGTGTAGTTGGATTTTGAATTTCGAACAGATGGGCATTCAGGTCTGACATTCCCAATCTCAGCCTAGTATTTAGGATGTTACCATGCGTGAATCCAAAGCTGTGACGCACCGGAGGCGCGGCCGCACCGCAGCGCTGGTATATTTCCTGTTTGAAGGAACGAGAAGACTGGGGAGGACACCTCAAGTGGGAGCTGGTTCCATCTCCCCGTAGTTGATGGAATCTAGGATTTTTGGTATGTTGAGGTTCTGTTCGGTGGTAATGTGAGTGTCATTGCATTGCGTAGTGGGCGTCCTGTTGTCCGGTAGCCCCGCCCCCTCCGTGCCCTGCAACGCTCAGCTGCTAGAGCCCGCTGCGGGCCGGGTTTGTTTCTGATGCTGACGTATCGTCTGTCCAACCAGTCCTGCCTGGGAGCGGGTGCTCAGAGCTGGTGAGGTGTCCGCTGGCGGGCGGCGGGTGTTCAGAGCTGGTGAGGTGTCCGCTGGCGGGCGGCGGGCGCTCAGAGCTGGTGAGGTGTCCGGTGCTAGGGCGGCTGGTGCTCGGAGCTGGTGACGTGTCGCCCGATGGAGTGGCATCGCACGGGCCGTAGTGCTCACGAGCCGCTGCCTAGCACGTGACGGCTTCGCCAGCGTACGGCGCGCCCTGTGCCGGCTGCAGCCGCCTGTAAAAACACGCCCAGTTTGGTCAGAACCACGAGCACGATAAGGCACGAGCGTTCGTCCTTTTTAGCAGCAGATGCAACACTCGCGAACAGGTCGCGTTGACCAGGTTGTTTTGCCATTAATGAAACATTTGCGGTTTTTTATTGTGTTTGGCGATTTGCTTTTATCGTGGCCTATCTAGGCTATTCCTTTAAGTTGCCATTTAGGCTGAATGCTTTGAGAACTCATCTCGTTAGGAATTTGTGGCCAGGAATGCGTGGGCCATCGCACTTGTCAGTGAATCCATGAGTGGCCTGTGGGTAGTATCCGCCACATGGAGGGCAGGGAGGGCAGGGAGGAAGAGAGCGCTGGAAAGGGGGCCTCAAACAGTGCCCAAATAAGAGAGAGAGAGGAAGCGAGCGACCGAGTAACAAACTGAAAGTGGGAAAGATGGAGTGGATTAGCGGGGGCAATATTCGCACGATCACGTGCCGTCCATGAGTTCTGTGCGCTCACGTGCCATTCACGTGAGCGCTCACTCCATCGGTGAGATAGTCGGCGCGGTTCTGACACCGGATCTGTGTCGACTCGACCGCTGAACAGGTCTGTAGCGGAGCTCAGTCTTCCCGGGCACCCGTACGTCGCCGTCGATGCCCGAGCATCAAGGTGCACGGCGCCGCAGCCCGTTGTGCTGAGGGGTATTCATACTACCATCGCCGGCGCACAGTCAGGTGGCGTTGTCGACGGTTGCCATGACTACGTCAGGTCCTCGGGCCCTGGACCGTGCTCGTTCCGATAGCAAGATTGTGTCAAGCTTTGATGTTCCCTCAAGCATGCCAGTAATTATGCTGGCTATTTAGAGAAATGAGCATGTTTTCCGGAGCGTTTCACTGGCAGGCGTCCCTCGAGACGAGTGGAAAGTTAGCAAGGACGTGCCGTGCGTGTGTGCCGAGCCCGGGATTACCAGCCCAGTGCAGATTGCCTGATCAGGGTCAGGCTCAAACATGTATGCCACGAAGCCACAGCCCACGCGGCTCGAACGTAACTGACAGCTGGAACAAAGACGATCAATGCGAATGAACCTCAGGGCAAAACGACCGGCTTGCACAGCGCTAAATACGTTTGGTTAGCATGCATGCAATTCGCACTGCTATCCGCAGGCGTACATGTGTAGGAATATAACTAGGTGTTATCTTTCTTTCCGTATCAGTTTGACTTGACCATGGACTTAACCACAAGCCTTTTCTCCCCACGTTATCAGTTCGACGCGTGGCAATGGACTTAACCCAATGCCTTTTTCCCAAATTAGTCTGCTATGGTAAGCACCCATATTGTCATCAGAATCTGCTATGTACGCTTTCCATGCGTTGCATATGGAAATAACTACATTTCTTGGAGAGCCGTAGGACGGTCGCGTAATCTTGGCAAAAAAAGAATGGTTAGATTACGCCGTACTGAGAGCAAACTTACTCTTGCGATGGGTACACGTGCCCTTGGGACTAATGTAGTAGCTGTGCGCGGCCTCGGCATAGCTGGTTACGCTTAACCTGCGAATATTAATAGCGTGTTTCTGGTAGGCTTTGGTGCGGGAGGATGCGTCCAGTGTGCAGAGGAATTTCGATGCCGTCTTCCAGATGTATGATTCACGTGTTTACTTTTACCGTTCACAATCTATGGCAATTCTGATGTGTGGTGATGCTCTGCAGATTTTCAAGTTACCTTTTGTGAGTTGCGTTTTTCTCTAAGCAGCTGCCCTCATAAATGGAAACCAGTTGTGCCAGGTGTCGTCTTTGTACAGACGTTCCGAAAATGGAGGGTGCCGGCAGAGCTTGTTTCCCCACCCCGCATGTCACCCAGCAGTCGAGGGTCAGGGGTGACCCTCGGCTGCTCTGACCGCTGAGGGCGCCCGTGAGCGTCATGTGCCGGGCTCACCACCCGACATCGGCTGCTGCCGTGGAAGCCAGTGCCGTCAGCGACCAGTTCTCAGAACTCATGCTTCTGACCTTAATCACACATACGGTCACGCAACATTGTACAACATGCCCCCGACACAGCAATCATCGTAATGTCAGGTTAATGCCAGTCGACTGACGGTTGTAATCACTCGTAAACATGTGCAGACGCCCGGCGAGGAAGCCGTGGTCGACCTCGCCAGCTGGCACGGACATTGGCATGCGAACTCCTAAACTTTGACGTCGAAAGATGTTTGTCCCCGCCGGTTCGCCACGCCAGATTTTGCCACCCTTCCGCGGCTGTGCACATGCTGCCGCGCGTCTGGACCCCGCCTTCAGTCGCCGCCAAAGCATCGGTAGCTGGCGACAAAAGCAGCACGAATAGACGCGTCGTTTCGTGCCCAGACCGGTCGGAAAGCCTCAGCGCTGCACCCATGATAAATAAGCTCGCCGCCGGCGGCGGTGGTGTTGATTATTTCGCGCGTGACCGGGCGCCCTCTGCCGAAAGGCGGCCGTCATGCCAAGATGAGGCGGCCGCCGCTAGATGGCTCGTCGGTCGTCGTGACCGCGCCAAATTCAGCGAGCGTGCGTCTAGAGCTGGACTCGTTAGCTGACGGCGTGGACGCGGTCAGCTGACGTGGACGCGGTCAGCTGACTTGAACGCGGTCACCTGCCGTGGATGCGGTCAGCTGACGTGGATGCGGTCAGCTGACGTGGACGCGGTCACCTGCCGTGGACGCGGTCAGCTGACGTGGACGCAGTCGAATCCTGACCTAGCGCCCGACTGGGGCCTTTGAGTGGGGCCGGCTCTGCCGCTTTATGCGGCAGGATTCACTAAAGAGTGAACTGACATGAGTGCAAAACCCGTTTGTGATTCAATGTCCGGAATCCTTAAAAAAAATATTATGAGCAGAGGAACCGGTGTGGCTGAAAAAAACCCGAAACCGGTTGATGTTGTGGAGCCCGGCGAATGTCCTGAAGACGGATGTATGCGCTCCTGACAGACGCTGACAAACGCTGACAAACACTTAGTCACTTGGCAAATACGCGCCTGCTGACAAACGCTTCACGTCTGGTCTGAACTGCGGTACGACACTCGGACTGTCCCACTCCCTAGTGACACCTGGACTCTCCCACTCCCTGGTGACACCCGGACCGTTCCACTCCCTGGTCACACCCGGACAGTCCCACTCCCTGGTGACAACTGGACCGTCCCACTCCCTAGAGACGCCCGGACCGTCCCACTCCCTAGTGACACCCGAACCGTCCCACTCTCTGGTGACACCCGAACCGTCCCACTCCCTGGAGACACCCGGACCGTCTCACTCCCTGGCGACACCCGGACCGCCCTACTCCCTGGTGACACCCGGAACGTCCCACTCCCTGGTGACACCCGGAACGTCCCACTCCCTGGCGACACCCAGGCCGTCTTACTCCCTGGAGACACCCGGACTGTCGAACTCCCCGTGGAAGCCCGGCTGTAACACCCATGCTGGTGCATGGGAAGAATTCTTTCCAAAGGGCTTCTGGTTCCCCGCTTTTGTGGCGTTTTTCTCACTCGTGCCACAGCCGTCCAGAAGGGGCCCCGGCTGGGTCGAACGGGTCGAATTGGGCGAAGCCTTGACGAGACGCCGTCGCTGACGGAAGTGGACGCTTCCGGTCTGACGGCCGGCTGCGCTGAGCGGCGCGCTCCCAAACCGGTCGGACGGCCGTGTCAACGCCGCACGCGGAAACCGGGAAACGGCGACGCTCGCGCCGGGCCAACTGCACACACGTGCGCGTGCAAACACGCCACTGCCCTCTGTAACAGCGGACGGTCGGCTTTAGCAGTGCCTGCCCGACCAGGGAGGCGTCTAGCTCTCTTGTGGAGCCTGGTTTGAGGAGCCCACCTCCCCTGAGGAGTGTGGCTCTGACGGGATCTAGCTCTCCTGAGGAGTCTAGGAGGAGTCTAAGAGGAGTCTCTTAAGTCGGGAGCTATCTGTTTGGTGGACTGCGGGAGTTCGTGATGGTATGTTTGATGGAGTGCAGTCCAAGATAACTCTGTTTTGCAGCTAAAAAAGAAAACAGAATAAATGAGCAAATAAACAAACTGGAGCGCATATTTGGCAGACATCTACAACACTAGATTCCAGTTACGGAATCTAGCACATTCGAACTCACAATTTGTTTAGTCCTCAACAACCACCAACTCGCTATTTTCACAAATTATAGGCCGTTATTCTGGTGCCATCAGTAGCACCGCAGTTCTTCAATATGTTTTGTCCACAAATTTCAGTCCACAAATTTCAGGTGGTAAACAGCAGAATTTAACCAAATGAGCATAAACGTGTAAATAACCGACTTCTGAATGACCTTCTGAAATCGACATAGTGTTTTCCAATCCATTCCAACCAGCTTTGCTGCCATGTTTCAGACCTGACAACATGCGCAGCCGTGCGGTTCGATACATTCCCAGTCCAGTCCAGAGGGTGCCGGTAGTGTAGTGGTTAACACATCTGCGTTAACCACTGCGCGTCTGGGAAACCAGAGGTACGGGGTTCGATTCCCCGCGGTGCCCGCCCATCCTGCCAGGGTGAGAGGCAGGCGACGCCATATAGCCTCAGCAGCTGAGTGCGTCGTAAAACCCCAATCACACACACAGTTCAGTGCGGACCAGTCCGTGTGCCATGTTGTTGATCCGTCGGCTGCGGGAGGCCCCGAAGCCCCGCAAGGCCCTGGACCCGAGCGGACCGTTGCCCTGAGCATATAGCAGTATCGCGAGGACCGTCCTGAGCATATAGCAGTATCGGGAGTATCGCCCTGAGTGTATAGCAGTATCGGGAGTATCGCCCTGAGCATATATCAGTATCGGGAGTATCGCCCTGAGCATATAGCAGTATCGGGAGTATCGCCCTGAGCATATAGCAGTATCGGGAGTATCGCCCTGAGCGTATAGCAGTATCGGGGAGCAAAACGGGAGTGCCGCCACTGAGAGACTTCGAACTTGTTTGGATGTAAAATAATTGAATGTACCACACAATTAGCAACACATGCTATTGGAAGTGACATTTGAAAATTTCCGACGTACATATGCGTGCGAGAAGCTTAGATAACGAACTTCTGTGAATGAGGTTACATAGTTATGGAAGTTAGCTGTATTTTTATTTTATAACAAATGTATGGGTTCTGAGGAATCTGGACTTAGAGCAACACAGAATCAGCGTATTTCTGGCGATGAAACGAGGTGCAGTCATACTGGCACAGGTGCTTATCCCGCTTACGACGGGCCCCGTGCGCTCAAGCCCCCGATCCGTGATACCAGCGGTCTGATCATGCCGCAGGGCATCACTCGCTGCCTTGGATCTCGACTCACAACTGCACACTGCCTAGGTGTTAGACCGCAGCAACTGCGTCCCCCTGGCAGATACTGGCTGGCTTACGTGGCCTTAAATGCCTCGAATGTGTATGTTAGACGCGCCATGTACTCCGAACAGTGTCATGACTTTATGCCGGTCGCTGTCCGAACAGTGTCACAACAGTGTCATGTACTCCGAACAGTGTCATGACTTTATGCCGGTCGCTGTCCGAACAGTGTCACAACAGTGTCATGTACTCCGAACAGTGTCATGACTTTATGCCGGTCGCTGTCGACCTTCTAGCCACGGTGCTGAGTTTGCGGTTGATGCCAAGCCTAGACAAGACGAGCCTTGGTGAAAAAGTGTATCAACCAGAACGTAGACAAACTAGCAAGGCCACAATTCAGCCAACTGCGTCTTAATGAGCTTCCCGAACGTAGAAATGCATTTGGATCGTATCAAAATCAGGCCTATGATTAGGGAACTGAAGGTGGATCAGACTCGGTAACGAGTGGCACTAGGCCAACGCCTAATAGCTAGGCCAACAACTAACAACACTTAACTACGTCATGCACATATGTGTAGTACAATATCCACTTTCCCAGCCATAATTGTGCAGCCGAAAACTTTATGACAGCAACAAAGAATAGCACTTGGCGCGCTGGCGGGCCCGGCCTGTCGCCGCCGGCCTCGTGCCGTGCCGGCCTGCTCGTGCCGTGCCGCCCTGCTCGTGCCCCGGTGGCCTGCTCGTGCCCCGGGAGCCTCCTCATGCTCCGGGAGCCTCCTCGTGCCGCGACGGCCTGCTCGTGCCGTGCCGGCCTCCTTGTGCCCCGGTGGCCTCCTCGTGCCGTGCCGGTCTGCTCGTGCCCCGGTGGCCTGCTCGTGCCCCGGGAGCCTCCTCATGCCCCGGGAGCCTCCTCGTGCCGTGACAGCCTGCTCGTGCCCCGATGGGCCCCTCGTGCTGTGCCGGCCGCCTTGTGCCCCGGAGGCCTGCTCGTGCCGTGCCGGCCTGCTCGTGCCCCGGTGGCCTCCTCGTGCCGTGCCGGCCTGCTCGTGCCCCGGTGGCCTCCTCGTGCCGTGCCTGCCTGCTCGTGCCCCGGTGGCCTCCTCGTGCCGTGCCGGCTTGCTCGTGCCCCGGTGGCCTCCTCGTGCCGTGCCGGCCTGCTCGTGCCCCGGTGGCCTCCGCGGTCGGCGGCACAGACCGACTCATCGCCCAGCGACGCCACGGTCGCCTCGCCCCGCGCTGCCCGCTTAGGTCAGCGGCGGCTGGTGATCAAGGTCGTAGCGGCGCCACAAGGGGGTTGAGACCGCGAGGAATGGGACGCGATCTGCTGGAAACTGAGACTGTGAGGAATGGGACGCGCTCTGCTGGAAACCTCCAGAAATGTAATGCAATCGCGTCAAATCTCTCGGCAAATCACGCAACGCTGAACTCTCCTCCCCTCCACGCAATCTCGATAACGGGAATTTCTCTGCAGGGCAGTGTGACATGCCTGTCCAGCGCCTCTCGCGCTGTGGCCTATGCGAGGCCGTCTGGGCGGTGGCGTGACCTCGGCTTTGGCTCGCGTCGAATCACGGACACGCGAAGGTCAGATGTCGTGACCCCGATGTAACTGTGACGTCGCCCGTGACTGTGTCCCGGACTTCCAATGCCGCGCCCGAATACCGGACTCGGTCACCCGGACACGAGCGCGATCTCGGAGGCAGACTCGGTGCCAGACTCAGGCACGGTCCCGGTCACAGGCGGCATCTGGGACACAGACATGGTTCCCGGACACAGACACGGTCCCGGACACAGACGCGGCCCAGGGCACAAACATGGTCTGGGACAAAGACGTGATCCCAGTCATGAGCGCGGTCCCCGACACAGATACGGTCCCGAAAACAGACGTGGCCCAGGACACAAACATGATCTGGGGATCAGACGCGGTCCTCCGGACACAGCCGCAATCCCAGACGCAAACATGGCGTGGGACACAAACACGGTTCCGGATACAGACACGACTCCTGACACAGACGAAGTTTCGGACCCAGAAACGGGTCGGAGCGTGAGCGCGGTCCCGCACGTACCGGCCGCCGACCGGGGCTCGTGATCCGTGAGTTCCGGGTTCGTCATCCCGTGATGTGCGGATTTGGACCGCGGCCTCCGGCTAGCGGGCTCCGGGGCAGACCAGACCAACAGGCGGGAAGTGCCCCGTGCCCGACGAACGGGGCTGTCGACACGGAAACGACGCGTGTTGGTACGCGATTCTGTCACAGTTTCAATCAGTAGTCCGTAACCTGTCATGTGTTGACGCGGATATTTCGGAACTTCGACCGCACTACAAGCAAAGCTTGTGTGCATCTCAAAACCGGCGCAGAAGATCGGGTGATTCTGGTTGTAAAGATGCTGCTGATCTCGTCAGCTGAGCGGATGCTGAGCGGATGCTGGGCGGATGCTGAGCGGATGCTGAGCCAGGCCCAGCGAGCTTTCACTCAGCTGAGTGCCGCGTGTAGTGCCCCGGCCGCTGCAGCCGCCGTAACTACCCCGCACTAACCACACGGCGTCAGGGCTGGGCCGTACGCCGCACCTTCCGTCTGACCACAGCTGTCTGAACTGGGTCTGACCCGACTCGAACACTGACCCGCCGTCCACATCTCCCGTCTGACCGCAGCTGTCTGACCTGGGTCTGGCCCGACCCGGCTGTGACACTGACCCGCCGTCCACACCGGCAGGAGTTGGCGCCGCGGTTCGGCGGCAACACCGAGATGGAAAACCGACTGGTGGAGGAGACGGCCGCCTGCACGGCCACGGTAAGTTACCGACTCAACCGTCGGCCCAACCGTCGGCCCAACCGTCGTCCCAACTGACATCCCAGCCGCCGACACAACCGTCGGAAGTTGCCTGTACATTCGCCAGACTAATGAGCAGTTCCACATCTACAGTTCAGCCAATGGGCATCGTCGATAAATGCATTCAACGCTACCAAAGCAACCATCAGGCCATCTTTCGCACAGTCAACCACCACCACCGGTAGAACCATCGCCCCACTCCACGTCACATCATCAACCCAAACCTTGACTCAGTCTAGGACACAATCACCCAACGATGCAGACGCAACGGACCGTTCGCCATGGTCTGAGGCCTCGAAGTCGATGACATTCACCACCGTCATCACTGACGTCACCGACACGACCATTCAACACTACCGACACAGTGACCAACACCACCGACACAACCAACCCGCACCACCGATATTTCCACCACCCATAACGCTACCTACACGACCGTTCGGTACAGCCGAAGCAATTATTCACGTCATTCAAACTTTGGTACAACGCCATTTGCACTGATCAACAGCGTTGCGAGGTTCTGGTTTAATGTATGCTAGCCCAGACTACCATGTGTACTTCTTTACTTGACACTTATAGCGCTTGGCAGGTTTTGGATGATCAACCTTGGACCAAGTTTTGAAATCTTGGGTTTGAACCTGTGTTACATTGCTGGCTATGAAGTTATGAGCTCTGCAGTTATGTGCTTTGCTATCATGTGCGCAGCTTTGTGCTCATTCAACACCGTTCGTATGTCGTAGAAAAACCGCTTCTGTACTCTCATGAACGCATCGAAAACAAGCCCCAACCGTCTCAGATAATATCCTCCAACCAGGGGTACCACTATTCAGTTGCCCCGTGATAGTAGCCTGTTTCCTGCATGTGGTTAGATCGTTGCCCGTTATACCGCAGGAGTCCATCATCTACCCGAAGATGGCGAAGAATGACAAGAACCAGTGGCTGTTCGTGGTCAACTCCGCCGAGACCGTCCAGGGGATCCGGGTGGAGAAATGCGTGTAAGTTACCCGCGAGAGTATCTGTACCCCGCTGGTACTTGTCTGTACCCCGCTGGTACTTGTCTGCACCCCGAAGGTACTTGTCTGAACCCCGCTGGTACTTGTCTGTACCCCGCTGATACTTGTCTGTACCCCGAAGGTACTTGTATGTACCCCGCTGGTACTTGTCTGTACCCCGCTGGTACTTGTCTGTACCCCGAAGGTACTTGTCTGTACCCCGCTGGTACTTGTCTGTACCCCGCTGGTACTTGTCTGTACCCCGAAGGTACTTGTCTGAACCCCGCTGGTACTTGTCTGTACCCCGCTGGTACTTGTCGGAGCTTGCCACTTGCATCGGGATCGGTGTCTTAAACACGCTGAGTACTTGGAGAAGCGTGTCTGCCATACCCCATCTTGGTCCTCTTTCTTGACGAATGTAAATGCTGCAATAATGCGAAAATTGTTTTCAACCGCTCACAGTACGTGTACATGACAAATCAGCACGAATTGAATCAGATGTCGTCTTCACATTACCTCCCATTGGCAAATCCTTCAATTCTCAGAACCACCGTATTGCCCACCACTAACAACCCTTCTCTATCGCGCACCGTCTAGACCGTTCTGTTCCCAGAATGGAAGACCGGGGCCCTAGGAGACGCTCTCGCCCTCCTCCAGTCAGCCCGCCATCAAATACAACCGCTCGGGGTCATACTCATGCCTGCGTGCATGCGCCAGCACCTTTCCGCTGAAATACTGAGCTCCGCAATGTGGGTGCGGGTGCAGTCCAATGTCACAATCGGTAAAGGTCACGCGGTGGGGGGGGGGGGGGGGGGGGCTAAGCGAATCCTAGTCGCAATGCCGGTAGGCAAGGCACAAGCGGTGCATGCGAGGCACACGTGACGTAAAACTGCACCACACACGGTGTAAATTTGCACCAGCTCCATTTCTACTTGTGGGATCCGCTCACTGCCAGCCAGATGGCTTGGTGCATCTGCCCAAGGGTGTCACTTTTTCAAATCGTTTAAGGGCTCGGGGGTCGGCTGACATGGTTGATCCAGCCTACCCCTAAAACCGGATTCCTTCCCGGCTTTCGGCCACTTATAGTTGCGTTCTCGATGTCAATACAATTTTTGCGTAATCGACCTGGGGCACGCTTAACTCGGTTTTTATTTGTGAGTTTTGCCCGCCCCCCCCCCCCCCGATCATGAAATCCTGCGTGCGCCTCTGCTGAGCAATGCATCAGGCTGGCGAAGAAGTAGGAGAAAAGAAAAACAAGCACATTGTTGGTATAAACTCCCCTGTGCGCATGGCAAGCCGTGCAAACAGATAAATGCGGCCAGTTACCTTAAGTAAAAGCTGCCGCATATCGCAGCGCATTTGTTTTTTGTCCCAATCCAGGTGTTATTGCGTGCAAAAGCTGACAATAATTGTAAACTGACCCAGCATATCAAGGAGTTGAAATGAGGCAAGCATTTTAGGTATCTTCATGCTACGATGTGACACAAAATAAACATGAAACTTACAGTGATTTCTTAAGATAGATGCCTGGTGCACCAGCCTTTTGGGGCAATATTTTCGCGTTCATTTGTCCAGTATTCTTGTTCCCCCATATTCATTGGGGAGGGCTCAGAGGAGTATTGGGAATGGGGAAGGGGGGGGAAGTCAGCACTAGAGGAAGAGGTGGGCCCCCCAGGAAGTACATAAAGTGACACCCCTTTGTCTCCCCTTCCCAGCCGCCCCTCGCGCTGGCCCGTCCCGCCATCACAGACTTCCCAGCAATTCGTATCCATACGCCCAATACGCTGTCATACGTATAGAATATAAACGCATCGTAAGCCTTTTCATAGCTGAAATGGCCGAAGCTCCCCGGCATCGGTCGGCGCGCCTGAAAGTAATGCCGGCAGCCAATGCTGCAGGACAGCGGCCGTCATCCGCCATTCTCCTGCCGCATTGATCGCCTGGCCATTGTTTCCTTGAACGCAGCATATTTTGATATGTGGCCGGTTACGCGGTCACCGGTGCCGCCCCCCCCCCCCCCCCCCCGTTACACCCGGCGTCGCCGTGACAGCGACTTTGCAACGGCGCTTCACCGCTGCACGTGACGTCTGTTAACGGGCCAGTGCCGCTGGTCAGGAGGTCATGACCCTCCTGAGGCAGGGGGACAGGGGGGGGGGGGCGTGTCAGTGGGAGACGGCGTATGTAAGAAGCTTAAACCAAGAGCTGTCCTCTTGGTGCGTGCACCAGTAGGCCTACATACGAAAGCAGAGAAGTTTCAGCGGTGTAGGTTGTTTCGCAGTGTCGGTATGTGCGTGCCGTGGTCGTGGTGTTTTGGTGTCTTCTTCAGGGGGCGGAGTGGCTCAATAGTTAGCGTCTCCAGGGCTCACGTGCCGACCCGGGTTTGAAGTCTGGAAAATCTGGTGGCGTCGAATGTTCCTGGGTGGTCTCAGCAGCTCCTGTCTCCTAGCCTCTGACCCACTAAACCTCCGCCGTCGGTGTTGAGGCGTCCAGGGTCGTCTCTGACCCCTGACCCCTGACCGACGCTGACCTTCCACCGCCTGACGCAGGGACGAGGGCAAGCAGTGCAAGATAGCGTCGGAGGGCACAGTCTGTCGTCAGAAGTACATCTACCGCAAGATGCTGGCCGTCAACGGCTCCGGCAAGATGGCCACCGACAACTTCCGCATTCCCAGCTGCTGCGTCTGTTACATCAAGTGAGGCCGCCGCCCACAGCGCGTACGCACGCACGCATGCACGACGGACACATGATATGGATGGCGTGAAGCGTCACGGCCGTGGTGACGTCGACGACGTGCTGCGGTCGCGCGCCGCAGGCCACGCCACGCTCCTGACGCGTGACGTTCACGGACCTGGGTGCGACGTTCAAGGACGTGGACGTGACGTTCACGGACCTGGGCGCGACGTTCAAGGACGTGGAAGTGACGTTTACGGACCTGGGCGCGACGTTCACGGACCTGGGCGTGACGTTCAAGGACGTGGGCGTGACGTTCACGGATCTGGGCGCGACGTTCAAGAACGTGGGCGCGACGTTCACGGACCTGGGCGTGACGTTTACGGGCATGGACGTGACGTTCATGGACCTGGGCGTGACGTTCAAGGACGTGGGTGCGACGTTCACGGACCTGGGCGTCACGAGCGGTCACGCCGGATGATGCGCTGCCCCGACCGCGGACCAAACAGGAAAACCGGCCGCTGGCGTGCACACGGGCGACCTTGTGGGTTGGTCACGTGACCATGCGCAGCGCCCGCTCGTCACCGGCCATGAGACAAGCCGCCATTGGTTGGCCGCGACGCCGTCGGCCTGTATTCGACACTCCGCGCGCTAGCTTGCATTCCGTCTTAAATGTGGCGGCCGTGTTCGGTGCCCAATCGCATTCCAAACATTTTTTGGTAGCTCTTTTTGAATGGGAACAACAATTTGCTTCTGCCGCTACTCTGACTTCTCCCATGGTTGAGCATTCAGCGACCTGACAAAAAACGACACCCAGACAATATGATCTCAAGACGTACCCCCCTCACCCAAGCACTAACTCAGCCCCTCCCCTCCCCCCCCCCCTGCAGGAATGAATTCCTGGCAGTGCGGTTCAACACCAGCCCCAAGCGTAAGAACTCGACGGCCTCATCGCGAATTCGGAGCCGCCCGGCCCGGCAGGCCGGCCCCGAGCCCGAGCTGGAGGTGGCCGGCCGCGAACCCGAGCTGGAGGTGGTCGGCGGCGAGACAGCAGGTCAGCAGAGGGGCACTGTGGGGCAGAGGGGGGGGGGGGCATTGTGGGTCAGCGGGGGAGGGCACTGTGGGTCGGCGGGAGGGCACTGTGGGTCGGCGGGAGGGGCGGTACTGTGGGTCAGCGGGGGGAGGGGGGGGGCACTGTGGGTCAGCGGGGAGCACTGTGGGTCGGCGGGGGGGGGGGGGGGGGGGGGGGGGCGCATTGTGGGTCGGCGAGAAGTGCTGTGGATCACGGAGATATACTGTGCAGAGGGATACTGCACCTCACAAACAAGGTGTCACAGACGAGAGGCTGCTGCTGGGCAGTGGAGGGCGCTGTAGGTCAGCAAGGGGGATTAGTCAGACCAGAACTGGGACACTACGGGTCCGCGAGGGCTCCTTCAGTCAGAGAACTGAAGAAGGGGGGCTGAAGCTTAGAGAGGAGGCGCCAGATGTCATGGTGAAGGCTTCAGGCCGGCGAGGTGAATACAGCTCAGGGCATCGGCAAGTGTTTCGGATCGGGGCAGGACAGCTATCGGGCAGAGAGCATCAACTCATTTAAATATGTGATCTGATGGCGCGTGGGCGGATTGGGTCGACCTGATGGCGCGTGGGCGGAGAGGGTCGACCTGATGGCGCGTGGGCGGAGAGGGTCGACCTGGTGGCGTGTAGGCGGAGAGGGTCGACCTGGTGGCGTGTGGGCAATGGATCAGCTCACTCAGAGAGGTGATCTGGTGGCGCGGCGTTTTTTAGCATTGGGTTCGGATGTTTTTGGTTTGGTGGATTTTTTGGTTTACGTAGCTGACGCCGTAGATCACGATGGCTCATTGGCGGCAGGTCTCTCGGGCTCGCCACTGGACAACGCGCTGGCTCTGGCCCCGGCCGAGCAGGGGACGGCCCAGCAGAGCATCGAGACCGAGGAGACCTTCAACCCCTCGGACACCATCGGCGGCCAGCCCGTCGGCCGGTTCGCCGGTGAGATCATCGTCCACTCGAACCCCATCGTCGTCAAGAAGAAGCCTCCCAAGCAGACGCGGCGGCGCAACTGAACGGCCCGACATCTGGCGACTGCGGTGGGAAGCTGAAGTATGGGCGGCGGGGCGACCGGCGCGCGGCGCCGTCGTCGATTTCGGGATGAGGCGCCGCACTACCGTCGTAGTTGCGTGATGAAGTATTTTATCTAGTTGAAGCGAGCATTTGGCTCCCAGCCTACCAGGATTCTCCACAGCTAAAATACAGTGTTGTTAATTGTCCACGAAATGGGTCCCGACCTGACTACTTCCCCGGCTCAGCCAAATCGGCAGCATTTTGGAAACATGGCGTGTGGTGAAAGCTGAGGTTTGAGGGGACTCAGATGCGAGCAGGACTGGGCAGCCGCCGTTTGCCGAAGACCATGATGCAAGTACCATGTATATTCAGAGCTTCACTTCAGTCATGCGTATTCAGAACGGTGGGTACCTCGGACGTGGCTTGTTTGTGCGTTCGCAAACTCACGACTAATAACAGCCGCGCGTTCGTCAGCTCACGACTAACAACATGTCTGTCACGTGACTTGACATCCTCCGGGTGGTGACCAGTTGTCACGTGCGATGAGCTCCTCGGCACGTGTCACGCGAGAGACGAGAACGCTGAGAACTCATCTGAGAACGCTCTCCCGAAAGTGGCTGGCAATAATGATCGAGCAATAATTGCATCGAGCGACAAGCAAGCAGGACACCACCGTTTTTTCACTGCTTGCGAAGAAATCTGGGCAGACGGCCGGGCCCCTTATGAGCACACTTTGCCACACTGTGTTCGAATGCCATGGGACAGGCTTACTGAGAACCCGTCATCATGATGTCCGACGCATCTTTCGTTGTTTTTTTTGTCTCGTTTTTGCGGCGATGCCGGGGGGAGGTGAAACGTTTTTGCACGTTTTTAATAAAGCATGACCGTCGATCTTCCGGGTGATTTGCATCAACTGGAATGCCAACGAGCCCTGAGGCATGTGACCGCCGCCGAGCCCCCACCAACCAGCTCAAATGTATAAAACAACCCCCCGCCCCACTCCAGAACGGCAGCGAAACCAACAATATCTGGGCAGTCTGCGCACCTGTATGACTGCAGACAAGCAGAGCACCTCTGCTCCGTGCAGAATGTCTCTCGTGTATAGTGCCCACACCGGAACGGTACCCCCGGTCCCGCAGACAGCAGAGTCTGAATGAGTCTGAACGAGTCCAAACGATTCTGGACGAGTCCGAACGAGTCCGATCGGGTCTGAACGGGTCTGAACGGGTCAGAACGGGTCTGAACGGGTCTGAACGGGTCAGAACGGATTTGAACGGGTCAGAACGGGTCTGAACGGGTCTGTATGAGTCCGAACGAGTCGGGTCAGTACGAGTTCAGTACTCTACGTACGGGGTATCTGGCACCGGAACCGCATGCATATACAATATAAGACTTTTCCTAACCGTAGCCGATTTGCACATAGCCGATTTGCACAAGATCCTTTTTTATTTCCTGTTAGCCACGTTCTGAGTGCTCCAAAAGGAGCCAAACGCAGACAACACAGCTCTCATGTATGGAGCGGGCGCCAGTGAGACGCCTCACTCGGTTTAATGACAATGGCAACGAAGAACAACACTTGCTTCTACGTCGGTATGCTTGCCCCTCGGCTGGAGCACCGGTATGCAGGCCCCTGGACTGGAGCGCCGGTCTGCAGGCCCCTGGACTGGAGCGCCGGTCTGCAGGCCCCTGGACTGGAGCGCCGGTCTGCCTGCTCTACACAGAATGGGACGGTCCGCTCCGGCTGAAGCACACCCCCGCAGCGTCTCAAGGATGGTGTATGAAGGCTCACACACACGCACACACGCGCGCGCACCGATGACGGGGGGCGAGAGGTCCACCTGTCCGCGGCGGCCGGCCGGGTCAGCATGGGTCAGTCTTGTCAGAGGACACACCGGCCGTACATAACCCGCCGCGGGACCCCCTGAGTGGCAGCAGAACCCTGCCACGCGCGGCGGCACAGCCCGCCCGATCTCCCGCACTGGTCAGCCCGTGCGGCGCAGCACGACTCCACTAGCCACACATAACCTCCACACCGCGTCGTCGTCGCGCCATCTCGCCGCAGCCGTTGATGCCCACCTTCGCGGCCGTCCGGCCGGCCAACCCGGGGCGGCATGCCACACTAGCCGCCCATAACCCCCAGGCACGACGGCGTCATGCCACCTCGCCGCAGCTGTTGATGGTCACCTTCTCCGCCGTCTTTCCCGACTTGGAGCCGAGCCGCTCCACCTTCTTCACCACGTCCAAGCCGGCGGTCACCTTGCCGAACACGACGTGCTTGCCGTTGAGCCATTCGGTGCGGTCGGTGGTGATGAAGAACTGACTGCCGTTGGTGTTGGGCCCCGAGTTAGCCATCGCCAGACAGTACGGCTCGCAGGGCAGTGTGAAGTTCTCGTCGGCGAACTTGCCGCCGTAGATTGAGTGGCCGCCGGTGCCGTTGTTGTTGGTGAAGTCGCCGCCCTGCAGCATGAAGCCGGGGATGACGCGGTGGAAGGCGCAGCCCTTGTAGCCGAAGCCCTTCTCGTGCGTGCAGAGGCTGCGGAAGTTGTCGGCGGTGCGCGGGCAGATGTCCGAGCGGAGCGTGAGCGTGATGCGGCCCAGGACTGTGCTGCCCGCCTTCAACGTCCAGGTACACCTGCAGTGGGGGCACACCAGGCGTCACGGCACACCCACACTGCACCTCACTGCACTGCACTGCACCCGCGCCGGGTACAGAGTCGCTGCTGGTACACCTGCAGTGGGGGCACACCAGGCGTCACGGTACACCCACACTGCACCTCACTGCACCCATACCGGGCACAGGGTCGCTGCTGGTACTGCCAGATCCGCCCAGCCCGAGAGCGGTGGTGTGGGGGACGGCACCGGGACCAGACCGCCGCTGGCGTTTTGGGAGAGAGCCTAACCGTTCTGAAGTATAAGAACTCACGCCAGGCTAATAAACATGGCCAGAGCACATCTTGTTTTTATGTCCAAGTAAACCAGTACAGACTGCACACATAAACCCCATGAGAGTTTTGTGTTTAGTCGCAGTTTAGCAGTTTCTTCACGATGTGGCGGTATATGTATAATACAAAAACCTCTCAGGCTGTAGACAGGCTAACGTAAGAGACTCCACTGCAGATGATTGCAGAGACTCCAGCGATGCGTCTTTTCCTTCGGCCGAAGTGTTGAACACGTGCTATGAGTTTTCCGGCAGACTACACGCATCAGGTTTGTATGATCAGCTGATTGTAGTGCTGGTTCAACGCGGTTGGTTGGTCAAAAACAGCGCACGCATCTCCTGGCTCTAGTCACCAGCGTTAATTGCATGCCAGCGTTTTTTTCTCGCATTACAGGCGTTCCTAGGCCACTTTACCCGGACATCACCAAACGCGCTATGCTTGAGTCGGTTCCTTCGCAGATTTCCATCCACCCAACAGCAAATCGCAGCTCAACAGTGCCGTCCCCTACAAACCTGCCCATATCTGTTCCACCCGCCACAGCCGGCCCCCCCTCCCCCGCCGCCGTGCGTCACCTGCGGCAGCTGGTCCTCCTTGGCTTCGCGCGGCGCGATCTTGGACACGACGCGGCTCTCCTCCTGCTCGCCCTGCGTCTCCGTCTCGAGCGTCTGGCCGGCGTGCGTCTGCAGCCAGGCGTCGTCGGCCCAGACGGGGCGGGACGACCCCTCCTTGATGCGCAGCGGGCGCGCCAGGTTCACGCGCACGGTGCGCCCGAACAGCTCCGACTCGTGCATGTTGTCGACGGCCGCCAGCGCGTCCTCGGCCAGCTCGAACTCCACGAACGCGAAGCCGCGGTGCTTCTCCGTCTCGTAGTCCAGCGGGATCTGACCGGCGGCAGACGGGAGGTCAGCATGGTGCTATATACATGTGTCTTTACGGAGCATCAACTACATTGATTATTGGAGCCTGAAGTAGAATGCTGTGAATGCATAGTAAATGTGCATATCATTGGCAATCAAAGTGCATGTTTGCAAATGTCATTTTCAATACATGAGATCGAGATTGAGTCACGTCTATATACATATGTGACTAACAACCACACACAAGCATGCTATTATCAATAATACCAGACACTTGTGAAAAATTAGATTCTGGAACTTCAACTCAGCCCAAGAAGTGTTTGAATTGTAATACAAACTGCAAAATTCAGATCAGACAGCACACATGTTGTCATTTAAGTGTGCACCCTCCTTTGATCAGACCACAGGGGTTTTGACATGATGGTGCTGTGGGGGTGGTCATGTGTAATCATCCGACAAGAATCTCCATCTTCACCTGAAAGACAGACAACCACTAGTGACAAGCTGCAGCAGATAACCACACTGTGCTGAGCTACCTTTGAGAGTTTGCAGTCCATGCTATCTAACTCTCACCTGGATGTCCTGGATGTCACCAAAGGGGATGAAGGCACCATGGATGACCTCTTCAGTGACCTCATCAGCCAGCCCACCCACATACACAGTCCGCTTCTGGAGCCAGCAGAGGTCATGTGTGGCTTGCACTGGTGTACAGAGGTGAATGCAGCAGTGGAAGGTGTGGCAGCACAAACCAGTGGTTTGACAGAGTGGCTGCAAGTGCAAACTGCTCGGGTTGGCCGGTCAAGGGCCTGCAGCTGAGGCTGGTGTATCAAATAAGGACAGCAGTCGAGTGGTACAGGTTGGTGGATGGTGTTTGGAAGGATCTTTATGGATTGTTGAAGGTATTGCTGATGGCCACAGTGATGAAGGTGTCTTTCACCTGGAAGACCAGCAGTCATGGAGGGAAAAGACACAAGTGGCAGCTCATCAGAATTCACACCAATGAAAATTTTCTCCTACACAACTAATTTAACTTTCACTCATGATAATTTCAAAACAAGATGTTGGCTACCACATGTTGGAATTTCCAGAACGACTAGTTCAAAATCTTGACACTAAACCAACAAAACACGTCAAATTACACACAGCATGATAAGCTATCAGTGTATTCACTTAGCCAAATCGCATCCTGATTGGCCACAGGTTTATGCTGAATCACGCTGACACCAGATACAGGTCAATATGGGCATATAATGATACAAATCACAATGTGTGAAGCCATATTTCAGGAATGCAAACTGTGAATCACATGCTTAGATTAATACATAAAAGAGAAAAATTTACATTAAATCAAACCAAATGAGCATCATCTCAGCGCCCAAAATGCAATTGCTACGCTGCACTCATTGGTGACTTAAATGACAAAACGTTACAAGGCAGTGGCTTCCTTCGAATGGATTACTTTCGACATATAATTCGACCAACAGCACACACATATAGCCTATTCTTATTATATTGCAGCTACACCATTGAAAGCTTTCACACTGTGCAAACG
>NW_023595962.1:19494333-19534333 GCF_011947565.3 Pollicipes pollicipes
GCTACAAAAGCATTGTGTTCACTGCGGCATGGTGCATTTAATGATTTCGTATCGCGAAGCGTTAAATTTAGGATTGGCCAAAAGATCACTGCCTGGTCTACATCAAATTGTAAGATGTCGTGGTTCCTTGGCTCGCCGTTTGCTTTTAGTTCGTACCTTCACCTCTAAATCAACTAAGCTAGAAATGGAAGGGTTGGAGCCTCCTTCCTCGTTTTGCTGAATAAGAAACTAAACTTCTGTTATCAGTATTATGAGTTCAGAGCCTTACGCTAAGTTGTCAAGATTCTTTACGCCAATAGGCACGTCATCAGCGAAATACACGACGGCAGGCGTACGTTTCTTTGGTCAATGCCGCTTGTTTCAGATATCAAGGGAGTACATATAAGATGCATACTCACCTTTGCTCTCACCTTCGTTGGCTGCCACCCACGCGGATCGGGTGACGTTGCATCTGCTGCAAGATTTGCAGTGACTGCAGCACCACACCAGTCGCACACACACACATACACACACCACCCACACACACACACACACACACACACCACACACACACACACACACACCACACACACACACCACACACACACACACACACACACACACACACACAATTCTGCGACCTTGACGTTCGGATATTGCCTGACCCACCTTCGTTCGATGCGGCTGGATTAGACGGCTTTACCGTACCACATGACCGTATAGAACACTTGTTACACGATCTCAGTGCTCACAAGGCCTGCGGTCCCGACGGGCTCAGTGTCGGGATTCTCAGGTAATATTCCGAGGAGCTAGCTATTCCTTTAGAAATCATATGCAAGCTTTCTCTAAACTTTGGCGTATTCCCCGCCAGGTGAAAACAAGCGAATGTGACACCGCTGCACAAAAAGGAGTCTAAAAGGATGCCTGAAAAGTGCAGGCCTGTGCCTTTGCTTCCTATCTGCGCAAAATATTGGAGAAAATTGTGAGCGAAAGCCTAATACAGGTTTGTCTGCCCGCCCTTCCCTCATCCCAGTACGGATTCCTTCCAAAGCGCTCTTTCATCACAAACCTTTCATGTTTTTTTGGCACTGCTGGACATATCTCAAAAGGTGAACAAACAGATGCAATTTAAACTGATTACTCTTCAGGATTCGCCAGCGTGAAATATCTCCTGCTACACAAGCTTCGCTGTTGTTTTTGCATTACTGGCCGTGCGTACAGCTGGCTAGAGTCGTACCTCGGCAATCGTTCACAACGCGTAGTACTAAATAAAAAGCAGTCTGACTAGATTCCAGTGCGATTTGGTGTCCCGGAAGGCAACATCCTGGTACCGTTGCTGTTTGCCTGCTTTCTGGCTGACAATCCTGACCAAATCGAGAGTGAGTGTCTTATGTACTCTGATGATGTAAGAATTTATCACCGAATCGACAACGTAGCAGATTGTGTTACACTTCAGGCGGATTTGGATCGCCTCTGTGAATGGTCCAAAAACTGGGGACTGAAACTGAACCCACCTAAGAACAATACCATCTCATTCACTCTCCCCAGGGCACCTGCTTACTTCTCATACGCACTAGACGGTCACCGCTTGAAAAGCTGCCAGCAGATTCGCGATCTTGGCGTCTTTCTGTACACCAAACTCACCTTTGCCAATCACATAGATTCAACTGCCTCGAAAGCAAGCAAGATGCTGGGCCTTCTCATGCGAAGCGTGCGAATGCTGTCGTGCCTTCGTCAAGTGCGGTTCAATCACAAGGCTTTGCCGTGTGCCTTCAACGCTCATGTGAGATCATTGATAGAGCACGGCAGTTTTTTTTTCTGGAGCGGTGCTGCCGTTTCCCATCTCGACCGGTTCGAAAGACTACATCACCGCTTTCTCACGTGGTTTGGTCGGAGTTGCCAGTCCCGGTGTCCTCCACTGCATTATGAGCATCTTCTCTCCTTCTTCAAAACAGCATTTATCAAGGCACGCTTTGCTCAATCTGACATCTTATTTCTATACGACGTATGTCATTACACAGGCTTGACTGCGCTCACACGGCATCACTGTTCAGTCTGGCTACACCCGTCCGGCGTTCTCGGCATATCGGCCTTTTCCACCCTCCAGTTGCAAGGGTCAACACTTAAAAATGGATTTGTCGCACGACTACCCGCTGTCTGCAATTAATCTTTGCTGCATTCTCCCTTAATTTACTTTTTTCATGCAACACAATCATTCCAATTTGATTTGTTTAGGTTCGCCGGCATACGTGGAACATTTTCTTGATGAATTGATGTGCGACTGTGTGTGTGTGTGGGTGCGTGCGTGTGTGTGTGTGTGTGTGTGTGTGTGTGTGTGTGTGTGTGTGTGTGTGTGTGGTGTGTGTGTGTGTGTGTGTGTGTGTGTGTGTGTGTGTGTGTGTGTGTGTGTGTGGTGTGTGTGGTGTTGTGGTGTGGTGTTGTGTGTGTGGTGTGTGTGGTGTGTGTGTGTGTGTGTGTGTGTGTGTGTGGTGTGTGTGTGTGTTGTGTGTGTGGTGTGTGTGTGTGTGTGTGTGTGTGTGTGTGTGTGTGTGTGTGTGTGTGTGTGTGTGTGTGTGGGTGTGTGTGTGTGTGTGTGTGTGTGTGTGTGTGTGTGTGTGTGTGTGTGTGTGTGTGGTGTGTGTGTGTGTGTGTGTGTGTGTGTGTGTGTGTGTGGGTGTGGGTTGTGGTGTTGTGTGTGTGTGTGTGTGTGTGTGTGTGTTTGGTTAGGTTGTTTTGTCTGTATGTGTATTGTATATTTATTGTTCTTAAAACCGGTCTGCTTCCGGAAGTGGGCTTTTGCCTTTGGAATGTTCATGTCCTAAATAAACAAATAAACAAACACACACACGCACGCACGCGCGCGCACACGCACGCACGCAAGCAGGAGCACTTACACAAATATATTGTGGGACATCAGAGCAACTGCGGTGTCATGTCAGTGTGCCGGTTTCCACGTGAAATGCTCCATTCCTCGCCGCATCCGTGGTCTATGGGAAATATGCCGCACTCCTAATCCAGGGGCACTGGGTGCGAGTCCAGCGCGGTCACATTGTTTGGCCCGACTGAAACGGAAAGGTCAGCTGGCAAATGGCCAACGAGGGTCAACCCTGGCCCGGGGCGGCTGTGTCGCAGCATCGTGCGGCACGTAAAACCCTCCGCATTCCTGTCTGGCGCAAGGGCGGAGGCAAAATAATCCGTTGAACTGGACGGTAGGACGGTGCGTTCAGCGTACACGCGACAAGCTATGCTTAGCAGGTGCGATCAACCCAAAGTTACCAACACAAACCATTCGGAATAAGTTTAGTAAAAAATAACAATGAAAAGGTAATTTAAGCCTTCCGTGAGGGTTGCTTTTAGAGTGGACAGCGTGCCATCAATGACATGGTGCAATACACTACCTAAACGAGGCTCGACCCAAAAATTATTTGTAAAATGGTGCGATGGAAAAGACTTGGTTCGGCCCCCTCCCCCCTCTCTCGTTAAGGCGAGTGCTGGAATGGTATCGCGTATGTGTGTTCTATGCATGCAAATATGCTGAATAAATCAATCCCACTTCGGCAATATACCATGAAGATGTTCCAAATTCGCATAATTTAGACGAAGCACACCTATAAATGTTCTCTAGTAGGAGGACCTGTCTGAATTTTTCATGGTTGAGTGGTTCTATGATTCAATGTAACATTCCTAAAGATGAGATTCAATATGACGTTCCCACAGATGTTTAGTCAGCATGAGTGTTTTCTACTGAGCCATGACCTGGAACCTCACCACGGAGACAAAGTCGATTTGAAAACAGCACGACCGTGAAAATGCTGCGACGTACAAAGGGACCCGGGCCAGGTCTCAGAGAGGTCTGGAAGTCTTGGAAATTGTTCGCGCCCATCGTAATGTCATAGCCCGAAATATGTTTTTATTCCACAGCAATAGCTCTTTCGGCCTCTCGCTATCGATCGCAAAACACTCATCGATATGTTTAGCAAGTCCATAAACAGCGAACGAGGTAGACCAGCTGTTACACGCAGCGTCGCTGTGCTGCTCATGTCAGCGCTGCCGATAGTTGGTTTGGATACCATATTGTTGGAATTTAACTTAAACGTTAAGCCTGCAAAGAGGCCTCATACGTCAAGCCCGAGCTGAAAAAAAACCCGGTGAAAGCCAGGCAAACTCAGAACCAGAGTGGTTAAAAATCCCTCTTGCGACTGCTACCGTCTCTGTGGAGAAAGCTCCTCAAAATGTCACTGGCACTACACTGGCGGAGGGCGGCTTACAGTAGCGAATAGGTATTGCGGCGAATATGGCAATCTGGATAGGTCATGCTTGCTACGATCCCCAAGAATCAGTGTGAACCAAGATCGACAGCGTCTTGGTGCTGCGAGTGCGCTGCCAGCTCCACTGTAGGTCCCCCACCTACCCAGCGACGCCGCCAGCTCCACTGCAGGTCCCGCGACCACTCAGCGACGACGCCAGCTCCACCGCAGGCCCCCCACCCACCCAACGACGCCGCCAGCTCCACTGCAGGTCCCCCCACCACCTAGTGACGGCGCCATTGGGCACCCGGCGACACGGACCTCTCCCCTCCCGGGAGATGTTCTTCAGTGGCCCCTGCCGGGGATCCCCGACCGATCTTATCAGCCGAAGGGAAGCATGAGCTCTTCTCAGGAGCACGGACACGGGCGTGAGGTGCCGACAGGCTCGCCGACGCCGCGATACCGTCAGAGATGCCGCGACGTGGGCGCCTTGGCCACTCTCCAACGCCACGGTCGCGCGTCACTCGTCCCTGCACTAGGCGCCCGTGCGAGGGCGAGCCGACAGCGGACACACGGACCCCGCCCACCCGGCGGAGGTCAGCGGCGGGCGTCACGACTTTCGCAAGACCGCAGCGGGGCTCAGGATCAGATCAGAGCCGCTCGTGCGCGGAAGCACGACCGGGCGCTTTGTCCAGCCGGCCGGGGAACCCCCCGCTGCTCGCGCGGGCGGCCCGCCGATCGAGGAACGGCGTGGGTGTGCTCGAGGAGCGGCGTGGGTGTGCTCTGGGATGCACGGCCGGAGGTGGCAGCCCTGCGCCGCAGCAGAAGCGCTCTGTTTCCAAGCGGATCAGTTCGCGCATGCGCCGTGTGATGGTCGTGCGGGGGTGGCTGCTGCGACGAGGAGTGGAGCGGCACTTCCTGCTGTAGCCTGACTCCGTCTGCTCCACGCGGACCACAGGCTCATGGCTGCGCGCGCGAGCCGGACGACCCGGAGGGGATTACCACCCCACTTCAGCTGCCAGCCGCCACCACATCCCAGGCACGCACGGCCGGCCAGAAGCCGCCTGAGACGGGGCGGTCAGCAGCCGTCTGAGACGGGGCGGTCAGCAGCCGTCTGAGATGGGCCGGTCAGCAGTCGTCTGAGATGGGTCGGTCAACAGTCGTCTGAGATGGGTCGGTCAGCAGCCGGCCTGATGCGGGCGGTCAGCAGTTGTCTGAGACGGTCGTCAGCAGTCGTCTGAGATGGGTCGGTCAGCACCGGCCTGATGCGGGGCGTCAAGCAGCCGTTTGGGACGGGCCGGTCAGCAGTCGTCTGAGACGGGCCGGTCAACAGTCGTCTGAGATGGGTCGGTCAGCAGCCGTCTGAGACGGGCCGGTCAACAGTCGTCTGAGATGGTCGGTCAGCAGTCGTCTGAGATGGGTCGGTCCAGCCGGGCCTGATGCGGGGCGGTCAGCAGCCGTTTGGGACGGGCCGGTCAACAGTCGTCTGAGATGGGTCGGTCAGCAGTCGTCTGAGATGGGTCGGTCAGCAGCCGGCCTGATGCGGGGCGTCAGCAGCCGTTTGGGGACGGCCGGTCAGCAGCCGTCTGAGACGGGCCGGTCACGTCGTCTGAGATGGTCGGTCAGCCAGTCGTCTGAGATGGGTCGGTCAGCACCGGCCTGATGCGGGCGGTCAGCAGCCGTTTGGGACGGGCCGGTCAGCAGTCGTCTGAGACGGGCCGGTCAACAGTCGTCTGAGATGGGTCGGTCAGCAGCCGGCCTGATGCGGGGCGGTCAGCAGCCGTTTACGGGCCGGTCAACGTCGGTCTGAGATGGTTCTTCAGCAGGCGCCGGCCTGATTCTGGGACGGTCAGCAGCCGTTTGAGACGGGCCGATCAGCATTGTTCTTAGAACGGGTTTAGTGTCAGAACCGCGGAGAAAACAATGTCTAGGACAGGCCGGTCCTCACGTGCCGGGTACTGACCAGGTCAGGCTGGCCGGCAGAGTCAAGGCAAGCCGGTCAGATAGCAGGCAGCACCAGGTTTACGGAGGTTTGTGCTGTGATGGCTTACTCTGGGGCTTAAAGTAGGCTGTTTTCGGCGAGATAGCGATTTACTTCCATCTGGCCGGAGGTCCACAGAGGGCAGCTCTCAGCGCGCAGCTGAGGCGACACGTAACTATGAGCCATGCCGGACAGAGGAGATAGGGCCTGAATCATCACCGCGAAGGTCTGAGCCGATATATGCAAGCCTGTCACGAGCAATCTAGTACAAGCTCTTCATCATCTTTTGGGGTTTTAAGCGCTCGCGAGAATTGATGCCAGGACTCGAGAGCCAGAGCAAGTAGAGACACCAGGGCGGACTGCAGAATATGAGCACCGTTCAGTTTGCAAAGTACTGAGCGATATTTTCACTGAGGCTTGCGTGCAGCGGCCGGAAGCCCAGAACTGGCATGTGGTCCAGCACAGACTTCAAAAACCATGCGTTTTGGCCTAAACGGAAACAAAGCGGATCATGCTCCACGTTCGGAGATGTGGAAGGCATCATCAGATGTGATGACACAAGCCCACCTAAAGCTACTCATTAACTTTTAAGTGAGAAAAACTGAGAACAACAAGAGCGAGACAACAAAATTTCTCTAGCTACCGAGCATGCTCCTCAATTCTTCATTGTTTCATCACGTCACGGAGCGTTAGTATGACATCACTCACTCGTAGTTCTTAGATCTCCCGGGAGGGGGCCCGCGGTAGTGCTGAATGTGTGCTGAACCATTTATCGTTATGTGCTTGTGTTTTGGCCCTTTCTCGTGGTGTTCTTGCATATTTATCCGTGCGTTTAAAGCGCTTTCTTGTATTCGCATGCTCTGTTATAGCGCTATTCTTAAGTTATTTGATTACAAGGCTTATTTCATAATTACTGGAAATAATATATAACTTCTTGCATTATGTAGTACAAAACATGATTCGTGTTAAAATCTTGCATAGCTTACTCAAAATTGGTTGAGAGCCAATTGACGGGCGTTATGCCTGGAAATCGTGCTCACAAACGCCAGATATGAACGGCTGTACAATTATATTTTTTAGCCTTGAGGGCTGCATGGCAAATGGAATGAAAAGATTTGAAGGACGGTATGATGGCGTCATGGATGACCGGGCAACCCAGAATCAGGCTGTGCGAAAAAGTCAGCAGACCTTCGCGGGCGTTAAGCTAAAAAACTTAATGGTTTCAGGTCTTCAATGGGCACGGCTGTACTGCACCGAATGATCTATAATGACTATTTCAGTCCAAAACTCCCTACGAATGTGATTCATTACCTTTGAAATGACACACACAAACTAAAACGAGGCGCACTGCCTATTCATTGGGACTAACATAACCCTACGTTTTAGCGGTTTTCCTCAATAGTAACAGTCTCGGTCTAAGTCTCCGTCGTCAAAGGCGTCACCTGTTCGCAATTCCTCCACTTCTTCAGTTTAAGCTGTCATGCACTGACAGCTCCCAAAGGCAGCTCATACTCCAGCTATGGACATCATAGACGCTTGGCTTGACTGGAGCTCGGGTGGCGGCGGCCGGCTTTCGATCCGCAGCGGTGTTTGCGATCAGCTGCCGTGCTTGCGATCAGCAGTCGTGCTTACAATCCGCAGCCGTGCTTGCAATTCGCAGCCGTGCTCCCAATCCGCAGCCGTGCTTACGATCCGCAGCCGTACTTACGATCCGCAGCCGTGCTTCCGATCCGCAGCCGTACTTACGATCCGCAGCCGAGCTCCCGATCCGCAACCGTGCTCCCGATCCGCAGCGGTGCTTACGATCCGCAGCCGTGCTTACGATCCGCAGCCGTGCTTACGATCCACAGCCGTGCTTACGATCCGCAGCCGTAATTACAATCCGCAGCCATGCTTACGATCGGCAGCCGTGCTTGCGATCGGCAGCCATGCTTACGGTCGGCAGCCATGCTTACGATCGGCAGCCATGCTTACGATCGGCAGCCTTGCTTACGATCGGCAGCCATGCTTACGATCGGCAGCCTTGCTTACGATCGGCAGCCATGCTTACGATCGGCAGCCTTGCTTACGATCGGCAGCCATGCTTACGATCGGCAGCCGTGCCGCCGATCGGCAGCCGTGCTTACGATCCGCAGCCGTGCTTACGATCCGCAGCCGTGCTTGCGATCCGCAGCCGTGACGTGCCCCGCTGACAGCGCGCGAACGCTTACCTCCTGAGCCATCTTATCAAACTAGGACTCCTGCTGCTCCGAGTGGCCTCGCAAGATTCCATCCTGGCTGGTAATGCTTTGCGGATTATTGGAACGATTAAAGAAATGAGGCAGCTAAAATAACACAAGATATCATTACACGCTGCTCAGCTATTCTTACCACTCTTGCTTATCAATACATGAACGCTGTTCAGGGAGATCCGAAAACATTTTAACAAGCTATAAATATCCTTGATCGGGCACATTTCACAGCTAACATTTTACTTGCCTTGTCTGCTTCTGCAACTTAAGAAAGTATGTTCGTTGATTATCTTCAGAAAGCTTGCCATTTAACTATGTTCAGCACATTGGTTGCTTAGCTAGCTGGGGACGACTTGCTTCTGGTGAATACTTGCTGTTTTTTGACCAATCATGATGCGTTTCATATAGCACGGAGGCACTTATAACTGCGCTTGGCTTCAAATTGTGGACGCGTTCATTGGAAGACCATCTAAGGAATCCACGAAACATGGCTGGTGTTGATGAATCTTGCAAGGTCACCTGGAGCAAAAGCTGCAGCTTGAGGTAGCCTTTCATTGCCAGCTGCATCGGCTAGTGGTATTAATAAAAGAAAAAGCAAGCTATCCTTTCGCAAACCGACAAGACAGCTTGGGAAGGCGATGTTTGCACTGCCATCGGCACGTGACACGTGGCTGCCGGTCGCAAGCCGTCGGCCGTCTCCCGTATCCCCACTCAAACCCCGTGTGTCGGCGCGGGTCACTACAGGCGAGGTCTTGCGCTGTCCCGTCCCCCTCTCCTCAGTAGGGCTACCGCTGGGGTCGGGCGTTCCCCTGAGCCTGCTTGCTTGGTGTTTTTGTGGGCTGCTTGGCGACCCGCCAGCCCCACTCAGTCGCTACGACGCAAAGCTCATGATCTATTGGGAACGTGTAGTTGGGGTGTAATGGCGCTGAACTTCCGCTTGGGTGGCGTTCGTGCAGCGTGGCCGTTTGTCGACTTCCCCCTGGAAATGAGGCGCCCCCCGCTCCGGCCGCCGCCACCGATGGCGCCGCGTCACGGCGCATGCCATGACCGCACGACCCGGGGCGGAATGGGCTACAAAGCAGCCGGCCGGCCAGCAAGTCACGCGACCCCGGGCGTCCGTCAGTGAAGGCCTGGCCGGGCGGTGACGCTGCGCGTTGGAGACGGGGGTGTCACCGTCTAAAATCGGTTGGGGGGCTGGGTACATAAAGCTGACCCAATCTACCTCGGTTTTTTTATTTTTCCCCGGATTTCGATCACTTTGATTTGCGCCCTCCCCCCGCTGTCAAATCTCAAAAAGACTTTTCCGCATTTGGCCGATTCGTGAACCGCTTTTGTGCTAAGGAGTGACCTCCCACTTAAAGCCAATATGAAGCTGCATTTCTCAGGAAGCTTACAACGGGTTGTTTTCCGATTATGAAAGCATATCAGGAGATTGACCGGCCGCGATCATCGAAAATGCATATCGCTGATCTGTCATCAACGGTGGCTTGTCAACGGGCAAGACGATTTTTGTGCGGACTGGCGTAACCTGGCAGGTGCAAACGTGAGGCTTTGAAAAATCATGTACTCCGCCATCATGTATCATTGTAAAACATGACACTGGATGGCACGAACCTCTCCACTGCCATGTATATTAATTGGAATGACATAGAAGGTAAAGGCTTGTGACTGTACAGTAGCCAGAGTGATGAAGTTTGAACACGTAGTGAGACCAGCGCTTTGGCGCGCGTTGGAAAGTTAAATACCCGTATCCCAGAAAGGCCACGAATTCTCGGTGTTACAGCTTTACGAGTTAAGAGTTTTCATCCTGAAAATGATCAACCTTTGGTAACAAGGGGCTGCGATAAACACCGATGGAGCAACCGTTCTAATGAGAAACCCCAACGCTGTGAAGCTGTGCTGGTGGTTTGATTTCTTCGAAGAAATCGACACCACCATTCGAATACTCCCCTCCGTCTGGAGCACACCACACAAACTGTGGTGATCTCATTACTCGGCGCCATTTTTGTGCGGTGTATCCAGGTGGGAGACATAGCGCTGACCCATACGGGAAGACTTCCCGTCCCGTCCCGCATTGCACTGTAGCCCCGTGCGACAGCTCAGGTAGTTAGAGCCCGTGCCTTCCGATTCACCCGCCAGAGACTGGGTAGGGCGCGGTGGGCTGGGTGGGTTGAAGTGGGTGGAGTGGGCGGATTCGGTTGGAGTGGGTGGAGTGAGCTGGGTGGGTTGGAATGGGCGGAGTGAGCTGGGTGGGTTTAAGTGGGGGGCAGAGTGAGCTGGGTGGGTTGGAGTGGGGGCGAGTGGGCGGGGTGGTTGTAGTGGGTGGAAGTGGGCGGGGTGAGTTGGAATGGGGCGGAGTGAGCTGGGTGGGTTTAAGTGGGGGCGGAGTAAGCTGGGTGGGTTGGAGTGGGGAGGAGTGGGCTGGATGGGTTGGAGTGGGGGCGGAGTGGGCGGGGTTGGTTGGAATGGGCGGAGTGGACGGGGTGGGTTGGAGGGGGGGGGGGGGCGGAGTGGATGGGGGTGGGGCGCTTCGGGTGATCCCTACTCCTCGCTGCCTGGGATAGCCTGCGGCCGGTGGCAGCGGCCGCGCCGACGGTCAGGTGGTGTTAGAGAGCTGGGTGGGCCGAGCCGAGCCGTGCCGAGCCGAGCCGAGCCGTGCCGTGCCGAGCCGAGCCGAGCCGTGCCGTGCCGAGCCGTGCCGTGCCGAGCCGTGCCGTGCCGAGCCGAGCCGAGCCGAGCCGTGCCGAGCCGAGCCGTGCCGAGCCGTGCCGTGCCGAGCCGAGCCGAGCCGTGCCGTGCCGAGCCGTGCCCGTGCCGAGCCGAGCCGGGCCGTGCAGAGCCGTGCCGTGCCGTGCCGGGCCGTGCCGTGCCGGGCCGAGCCGTGCCGTGCCGTGCCGTGGCCGTGCCGTGCCGTGCCGTGCCGTGCCGTGCCGTGCCGTGCCGTGCCGTGCCGTGCCGTGCCGTGCCGAGCCGTGCCGTGCCGAGCCGAGCCGGGCCGTGCAGAGCCGTGCCGTGCCGTGCCGGGCCGTGCCGTGCCGGGCCGAGCATTGCGGCACGTTGAGCTTTCACCGCAATTTTTTTTCGTTGACTCGAAATGTTACCATCGAATGGAGGGGTCAGGTCTAACGCAATAAGCGAGGACGCTCACACCAGAGATACATCAAATCAACGGGTTTTAACTAATTCTTTTTTTTTATAAATCATGACCGCCTCACCGATACGCTTACAGTTAGTCGCACACCGCGGATGCTGAGAAAACGCCCCTTATATCACAAATGTGGAGAGCGATGTGTATCTTTTGATGTTCCATCGTGTGAACGTAATGGAGCCAAAATATCCATTCTTTTCCGCCCGAACGCATGCCCGGGATTTTAGTGTGGTCTCCAGATTGTGCCATAAAATCTCGATTTAAGAAGACAATAAAATCAGTTTCGCAAGAGAGCAATAGAAGAATGAAATGAATAGACGCCTCTATTTCAAATGAGGATGCCTGCTGAAGACTGCCGTGGAGTGGCTTTGCCCCCGCCCGTCCCGTCGCCACTAGACTTCATACTGTGGGGTAACCCAAGCAGCCACATCCACATGGACAAGCCAGCAAAGCTTCAGGAACTCAAGGCCACCTTCAGACTTGAGGTAGGAAGCACCACCGTCAACAAGACCAGCAGGACCACCAGTGACCTGCAGCAGGCTCAGCTGTTGCGTATCCTCGACCGACAGGGGCCATCCGGATTAAAGTTTGCAGTCACTTTTTGAGGACTGGGACAACACCAATATCGCTGCTCATGTTCCTCAATTCCTCAACACCAATATCGCTGCTCTTGTTTGGCACTGAATTGGCAGTCAAGTGACGCTACGGCGACGATTGTGTGACAAATACACTGGCCATTGTGGAGGTAAGCTTAAAGAAAACTAAAAGAAAAAAACTAGTCAGCTCTTATCTGAGCCACCATGTGCTTTAAAACCTACACCGCAAACCTACTGCAGCCCAGCGCCCCTTAAAGTTTATCTGGCAACCCCACTGTGACGTCACGGCGGGGCACCTGGACAAGCCACAGCATTGTAAGCCCATAGGAAAGGGCATTTTTCAGGGGCAGCTTTTGGGCAGATTGACGGGTACAGGCGGCTGAAATGCTTTCAGTGTTGGACAAAACATATGGTCTCTCGTACGCCACGTGGGCTTTTAAAGCTTAGTTCTTCGGCTTTGAATTGCAAGTCATTTTGCACGCGCGTTGCAACGCTAACCTAGGTGGTGTCACTAGTACCAACACCTGATATATAGATAGCGCTAATGTTGTTTTTAGGGCTTTGATGCTCACCCATCTTTCCCAGATACTTATGTCTTGCTTCTCGGGGCGTTCTGTGTGTTGGAATGCAAATTGTGCTTGCTGGGTTCGAAATATCTTAACATCTTGCATGCAAATGTTTTCCTTTATTTTGTCCGGTCACCAAGGCATATTCTCGACTCATTTCCCCGCCATTCTAGTCTAAACGTCACATCATGTTCGGTCACAGTGTAGCGGCACGAGCTCAACACCTAGTCGTGCGGGTTACCAATAGGTGACGCCAATATGGGTTCCCTCAATGTGTAAGCCTACTAAGTTTGACCTTGAATTGAAAATTTGACAGTGTCTGGTCTTGATTGCTTAACCCTCCTGAACTGGATGAGTATTGAAAGCGTGCCAACGACATGCGACATTTCGAACTCGCCATCAACATCCGGTGAACAGGTTGGTGTGCAAACTCGTCCGGAAAAACCGACGATTCTGTCTATATCTGAGATGCGGGCCATATGAAAGAAATATTACAGCTCCGTGCAAACTGATGATTTCAGTGCATACGTTGCGATGTACCGGATGTAAAGCACATGTTAACAGGAACTAGAATACAGGTATACAACAAGATACCAGATAATTGTATATTTACAAAATGACGGAGGCGGAGCAAGCAGCATAATACCAAATGTGTCGTAGCAGTGGACGAGCAGCGCGTCATGCTGTCCGCATCAAGACACACCGGGATGTGCTGCAGCCTTTGCGTCCAGGCCAACTGATAGCAGCACGATGTAGTCGGGAAGGCGTCACCTGCCTTCTACGCATCAGAACCATGCGTCCCAGAAACGCGCTCACCAGCTCCAGGAAGCATGACGGGAGGGGAAAACATGATCAGCCGCCCCCCTCCATCCAACCAGCGGAACAGTGAGGGGCCAGTTCGATCCGCCCAGAGCTGCTGCTGCTGGTCAAATGAGTACACATTAACAAACCATTATCGGCACTTCTTTTAAAGCACTTTGAACCGCACTTAGTTAAGTTTTAGAACCCACTGCACTATCACCTCAAATGAAATTCATCATTTCAGATGGTGATCAAATGTCGTTTCTTGCGATGCATTTTAAACGAACGTGCTAGCCTACACTCAAATAGGCCTGTTATCAATCACGCAACCGTCGAAATTTGCGCAGTTTCTGATGATGGCACGAGTGTCCATCATTACATTTCGGTAGCAGTTTACCTTGAGTCACCCCATTAGAAGCATGACCTGGCAGCGCGCCAAGAACTTGGGCGTTCTGGCATGCCTGATCCAGCCTCAACCAAGTTTTGGGACGCCTGTGAAACTAGCAGCAGTTTGAAATCAAGTTGTGCATCAATATTTAGGACTCTCACGACCTGGTTAAAAATTTGCTGGGCTAATAACGTCAAGCCTGCGCGTTCCAAACCTTGAAAAGGTGACGTGGGCATTCACGACTGCCTGAAACATTTTGGGCTAAAGTGCAAGGCTAGTCAGAGCGGACCTTTCTGATGGAGTTCAAAATGTGAGCTCGTAGAACAGCACCCAAGCTTTTGAAACGCTGCGTCTGGGCATATATTTCGGGAAGTTTTGTATGTTCAACTTATCTTTTCGTAGTTTGAGATACATCGGCCAAGTTTTTATTAGCCTGTCAATTGTTAGCAGCATTGTGGCGGCCCGAAATATCGATCGACGGCTTGATAGATATACTGCTAGCTTGAAAGATGTAGTTTAGGGGCTAAAAGCATTGGCTAGGGCCAATATTTCGCCAACGTCTTGTTCATCCATTACCATTTTAACCTACTTATTTGGCAGTGTCATCCGCACTTGAAATTGGCGCTTGTCAATATTTTTGGCGTCTTTGCAACTGCGCAGGGTACGCCATTCACACCAGTTTGAGCAGCCACTTCATGTCGGCGGGCGCAAAACCACACCGCATTGCTCGTCTTGTCTTGATTTCATTGGGAAGTAATATTGAGGCGGCGTCGGCCGCATTTTTGTTTCACACTGCACGGCGACACGATTCTGAGCAGGACATCTGTAGCGATGTGAATAAGCAAAAATTAGTACATTTACGCCCTAAACTTTATTCCGCAAACCCACATCATGCTGTAAGATTGTGGAGACTCATGCCCGTTACCATGACAACGTCAACAACAATGGATTTTGTAGAGGCGTCAAATTTTTTACTACTGAAATATTTGGCAAACGACAAAAATATCTACTTAATTGCTCCGGTTTACCTTCGCTACATATTCTTATAGCAAAAGGCAGTGAAGATCTTACAGCACACACTAAGTTTTGGGATAACATTACATTAATTTCTCACAGGAGACCGCATTATTGAGGAAAGCGGCATTAGCCTAGCAATCTAGGCGATAAAACGCCGCATCCAGTAGGAAATCTAGTCCCCCGCGAGTACGTCACTGGTTGCCAGGTTTACGTAACCTGTAGATGCAGTAACCGTGCTGCAGCCGAATTTTTGTTGTCCTGATCCACCTGCGTTATCTCACGAGGGAACCGCCAAGTTTGCAGACCGGCTTAACATACGGGGGAGTCAATATGTAGGTGCACTCACTGGGTAGGTACCTACAATATATTACTTGGTACAAAATGAACATGATATTGATAGTGATGTGTAAATTTGTCTAGTTTACCAGCAGCTCACACAACTTTTCTGCATTTCATTTGCCGGTATTCCGTTTTTACTCACATGCATGGGGGGGGGGGGCAGGGGGCATAAGACCCGTGAGGGGGCTCAAATCAGCATTAGGGGGAGGGAGGGGCGAACAAAGTGACGCCCCTGAGTGGATATAATCGTTGTCGTTGCAATGATAGACAAGGTTTCATCGTACTAACTGTGATCCATAAGGTGGTGTGTAGAGTAGTGTGGGGTGTGGGGTGCAGAGCAGTGTGTAGAGAAGTATGGGGTGTGGGGTGCAGAGCAGAGTAGTGTGGTGGTTCTCCACCGCCTTCCTGCCGGACTGGGAGGCGCGTGACGCCATGCAGGTACTCTCAGCTGATGGATGCGCCGTAAAGCCCCAGTGATGACGACTACCATGCCTGCGCGGACATCAACAGCGCAAGAAACGCATCGTTGCATGCAACGTTAGTCACCACGTGCAGCTGAGTTCCGCTCCACGACTTCCTGGTGCAGAGCTTATGCATTGCACGTTCCAGTGTTTCCGTTATAGCACACCATTAGGACCACAGCCTCCCTGCTACCTGGCTTGACCGATGTTATGACGCCATGTTGTCTGCCTGATGACTGATGTTATGACTGCCTGCCTTGACTAGCGTTATGACTCTTGGCTACCTGCATTGACTGACGTTATGACGTTTGACTACGTGCATTGTCTGACGTCATGACGCTTGACTGCTTGTCTTGACTGACGTCGTAACGCTTGACTGCCTGTCTTGATTAACGTTATGACTCTTGACTGCCTGCATTGACTACCATTATGACACTTGACTGCTTGCATTGACTGACGCTATGACGCTTGACTGCCTAACTTGACTGACGTTGTGACGTTTCACCGCCTGCATCGACTGACGTCATGACGGTTCAACACCTGCCTGAACTGACGTTATGACGGTTCACCCCTTGTCTTGCCCGTAGTGTCTAAATGGCGCGTGTATCATTCAGACAGCTAATGCAACTTGGCCAATGCATGCTTATTTGGCGCTATCCCAAGCTGCAAACACCGAGCGAGGCATGGCTACTCCACCCATACGACATCTTTATTCCACCCACGCAGCGTTCTTACTCCACCCATGCGGCATGCTCACAGAGACAATACCGAGTTTGAATCATTGCTGTGGGGCGTGTTATTGCTCTATTAGTGATTACCGACACGTAATGCTGCATAGAACTGTTCGTGTGCATCATAAATTCGAAATGAGGCAACGTAATTGCTACGACATAACTTTAAAACGACACGGTTTTCTTCCGGTGGAGCTGCGGGCCATACCTCCAGGCCCGGCAAGCAGCATAGGTATGATGATTCAGTTCCTACTTAGAATGTGAAGAGAGTGTTAGACTCGCTGGGCCGAAAGTTGGTGGGGGCGGAAATCCGGCGCCCGCAGGCCGTTCCAAGCGGAACGAAAAACAATGGCGGAGGTTTGGTACCCACTTGATTATCCGTTTTGCATCTAGCTTGCGATTTTGAAGTTTCCAGCGTTAGGTTACTGGCCAGGGCCAGGTCCTCGGCAAAGCTACATGTCACGCGGCAATGCTTGGAACTACGTGTCAGATGTGTTCCACATGCCCTTAATTCGGTTCCGGCTCGGTCAGATTCCTAAGGCCCTCTCATGACAATACCGGCTGAAGTTTAAACAGCATGTGCTCTTTCGACTCACTATGCCGCGTTCTCTTCGTTGACATACGATTTTGCCGTGCATTGATCACAAAATGGGATCCTTCGCAACCAAGCAGGGCAAAAGATTGTGTTAAACGGAAATCGGACTTGGAGTAAACGGAAACTGGGCTTAAATTAAGCAAAAACGGCATGGATTACATCAAAGTTCTCTCATAGGTTCGACATTTAATCTTCTTTGAAATCTGGCGGCCTTGCATTTGAATTAACGTCGCAAATCGTTTAAAAGATCTATTCTGTGCAACCATCGAGTCCCGTCTCTGTAACACTCGTGGTCACAGAGGAAATCAAGGAGGGAAGCTACACACCACAACACCACCCTCGGGCACTTAAATGAGACACCGAACACCCTCGGGCTGCCTTCTGGCATCCGCTTTTCATTCAGATGATGTTGGGTACCAGTTCGGACTGTCATACGCTAACAGGTCTGAAACATTACAATACCTTATGTCAGAAAAGTAAGATATCCCACCATCCAGGTTAAGTGAAATTGTTCCACAATTCCTGGGATATCTATTTTCCCTCGTGATATCGATCTTTGTAGGCCATTCGAAGGACCACCTTTAGGGCAATGCGGTAGTGAATCAGCCAGTTGATCCTAATGACGCTTGTTTAAATGCTACTTTTTTCGCGTGTTGTGTTGTTTTGTAATGGTAGCGACTAGGTCTTGCCGCATGGTCGTATTGATAAAGCTTGGTCTACCTGGAAGTGAGGCACCTTAACCCGTGCTCGACAATAGGCCGGCTCGCAATGCAAAGCAAAGTAGATCATACATGACTTCCTCCAAATGCTCCGCGGTATGGCTCCGCTGGCCAGCCCGGGCTGTCGTGGCTGCTGCAGCCGCCGAGCGCCGCTTCAGCTCGCTCCGGTGGCTGGAGTCTGGACTCAGCACTGGCGCCGAGGAAGACCAGCGCGGCAGCAGTAAGTGGCGTGGGCCGCCCGATCTGGGTTCTGGGGGTCTGGGAGCAGGCGCCTCGCCTGGATCGAGAGGATTCGGCTCATGGCGCAGTCGCCTGGATCGAGAGGATCCGGCTGATAACACAGTCGCCTGGATCGAGAGGATCCGGCTGATGGCACAGTCGCCTGGATCGAGAGGATCCGGCTGATGGCACAGTCACCTGGATCGAGAGATTCCGGCTCATGGCGCAGTCGCCTGGATCGAGAGGATCCGGCTGATGGCACAGTCGGCTGGATCGAGAGGATCCGGCTCATGGCACAGTCGCCTGGATCGAGAGGATCCGGCTGATAGCACAGTCGCCTGGATCGAGAGGATCCGGCTGATAGCACAGTCGCCTGGATCGAGAGGATCCGGCCGATGGCACAGTCACCTGGATCGAGAGATTCCGGCTGATGGCACAGTCGCCTGCATCGAGAGGATCCAGCTCATGGCACGGTCGCCTTTCTCAGCCGGAACTCATCGCGTCAGAGGACGTTCGGCTGCTCTTATAGTCAGACCACGAGCGGTGGCGCTGCGGACCTGGAAGGAGTGTGCGAGCTCTGTGACCCTTAAGCAGCGTCTCGTTGGAATACAGTTATCGCCAACGCAAAAATCGCTAGAATTTCCCTCACTGCTCAGGTGTTTTCAGAAGCAAGACATAGCTTGTTGAATTTGACCTTCATGAAGTAGTTCGTACGTAAATAACATGAAAAACCAAAGTGCGGGTGTTGTTGCCATTGAACATGCACGTGCTTTACTCACTGCTACATTGCATGTTAAATATGTCTCGACGGTTGTCTGCGCTGTGCTGAGAATACATTGGCACAGCAGGACTTTGCATAGCGATGACCATTTGCGAGGTCGTCGTTTAGAACAAGTGTGATATCGCTCCCACTTTTTAAAAGTATCGTTGAAAGGATGATTCAATCCTACCCAACCCTATCAAAAATTGGTGCCACCGCCTCAACCAAGAGGTGCTGGTTAAACAATTTTCATGGGACAAAATCTGCACCTGTCTCTTGATTGCTCTGTCCAGCATAACATCTACTGTGACTTAAAAAAGAGAGCTGCCACAAAATGCCGCCGTAATGACTCCCCCGAGCTCATTTTAACACCCGACTCACGGTCCTACGCTGAGGAATGCCCAGAACACAGACTGTCTCACCGGAAGGATACGATGACCCCGTGACCCCGTGAAGGATACGGATGACCGATGACCCCGTGAAGGATACGATGACCCATACCACGTGTTGGGCTAGGATATTGCTTGTCATGGACATCAGACACCATCAGACACCACCACGAACCTTTCACAAACCTGCCGAACATCCCGGATATTCAGATTCTCACCTAGCGCCCAATGCACGGTTGAGTCAGTGCTCAAACATAAATTTCTGAGATATGGATCGTCTCGTAGAAATGACCGGCTTAATTTCGTGATGCTCCAAGGATACGTTTACCAAAGATTACAAGACCTCGAACCTTACCGTTCCAATCTGCCGGGTCAGCCTCGGCGAAATGCCGCCAATTTGCCTCACTCGCCTCCTGATACCGGCAGCGGCGCCTCAGACTCCCGCTCTGATGATATGCTACCGCGGCACAACCGGTACATGCAGTGCATATGCTCTGCAGCAGAATGTTGGGATGCGGAAGTAAGCCGCGCTTGGCTAACCTCCCGCAATCGCTTAGCCACCGACAGTGCTTGTACAATATTTTCAGGCTCTGCACAGCGAATGACAAACGGAACTACCAATGACGTCATTCAAGCGTTGTTTGCGCAAAACACGCTCTCCTTACCGCACGCTATATGGAGCTGAGGCGCAATCAAAAGAGCACGTGCGGCAGCAAGACGCACACGACACGGACCCTTGCCGGCGGCTGGGTGGCCCAGTGCGGGCCGGACAACGTCCCGGCTCGCCTCCTGCTTCCGTTCGGCTAAGGTGGACGCCAGGGAGCTGGTCAGTCATTGACCGTCATCGTCAGTCACATTCTCAGTCATTTCATCAGCAGCCACAAGCCGTCAGTCACCTAATTATCGGTCTCATATCACCGATCTAATGATATTATTCGTTTATTCATTCACTTCGTGTGACCTCTGCATGGTATGGTTTTTGGGTCACGTAAAGATGCACGATTCTGTGACATACATGCTGCTAGATAATACAGGTGGTCCAAACGCAAAACTTTTTTCGTCACTTATAATCCACATAATTCTTCAACTCATCTTCGCACTTTTTCTACGCACACAAACCATCTCCATCTCCATCTCATCTCATCTCATCTCATCTTATCTCATTTCATCTATCACCATAATCATGAACCCATCGATCATCTCACCAGGTGGTCATGTGAACATTGATGGTCTCATCCGTTCATTAAATTATGTCACAGTGTTGCCTGTCAGTCATTAACCTGCCTGACAGCCCAGTCTCTGATCAACTTACCTGGCTTTACTTTGCATGAACTTTCTTCCATTAATTTTTCGTCTCCTGCCTGACATTATCTTGCCCCATATCCATGCCTTCCATTACGTGCCTCGCTACCTCTTGCCTCTCATCACCATCCTCGGTGTATTTTGCCCACCATTATCTTTCCTCTACCTCTTGCTACGCACTTCTTCCCCATCATCCATTCTGCACTCTGTCCTCACTCACACTTCATCCTGCATCCTCGGGCGTTCGTTGATCCGGAGCGAGCAGCACCAGCATCAGCGACGAGCGGGCTCAGGCGCTCCCTGGCCAGGCCCCGCCTCAGCCCCGAGCGCACCACCGAGAAGGGGGGCCTCCGTGAAGGCTAAGCCTCGGCGGAGGACTCCCAAGTGCGCGTGCCCATCGCTATCCACGGTGCTTCGTACCATAACCCGGAACTGGTCACGAATGGCCAGAAAGGCTCCGATCGAACCAAACCAAAAATCATCAGTGTTTTATGGTTTTCATCACTTCTGCAATATTTCGACATCATTTCCCCGCCATTCTTACGACGCCAGACTTGAGTAAGGCGTTTGACAATGGAGCCGGTGGCGTCCTGGAGACATCTGAGCGGCGCGCGGCGCGCAGTCGGCGTGGTCTCGGCAATGTCTGAGCGACCGCAAACAGACGGAAAGCGGGCCAGCTCCTCGACCATTCGCCATGCGCTGTCGTTGGCCGGTCAGTTCTCAAGAGGTGAGTCAGGGGTCCATCCTCCACCTCTGTGGCTGGTGAGTCAGGGATCCATGCTCCATCTCCATAACGGTTCCAGGCTAATGCCCTATTCTTTAACCCAAACAGGACGTTCTTCGCTTTTTAGGTACGAAGTCATGAAACGAAGAAGGCAAAGGACCTAAGCATCGCACTTTCGGGCTCCAAAATATCACCATACAAAGCTGCAAAACTCTCTGAGTTCTCTTCGCCCAGCGCCTGACATGGGCGTGTCGCATGTCTGTGGCGCTCCGGTCGCTCCCGCCAACCTCATCACCTCTCCACAAGAGCCGCCTCCTCTTCACATCCACCGACGTCATCAAACTCCTTGTCCAAATCCGTGTCTTCCCACATATCTCTGACTATCGATCCGTCTGGAGAGGAGCCGCCCAGAGTCATGTCCACCGGATCGGTCATGTTGATCTGCTGGTCATGTTGATCAGGATCATCGGACGATCATGTTCACGGCCGGGCTGGTGACGGGCGACGACGCTCAGTGCATACCGCACGTGCGATGGAATCGCTAGGCTGGGACAGAGTGGAGGAGAGGGTGGGGCAGAGTGGAGGAGAGTCTGGGGCAGAGTGGAGGAGAGGGTGCGCCAGCACGATTGTATTCAAGTGGAAAGAGCTTCGACGAACAGCCTGAGTCCCCTGCCGTTAAGGCCGTGTTTGGCAGGCGTGCCCGGGTGTTGCTGAGGGAGGCTCATGTCCGGGCAGCTGGTATGCTGGAGCTCCCGAGATGCAGGCCTGAGGGACCCAATCAACATCCCCTCAGGCATGTCCGGGTGTTGCTGAGGGAGGCTCACGTCCGGGCAGCTGGTATGCTGGAGCTCCCGAGATGCGGGCCTGAGGGACCCAATCAACATCCCCGTCTAGACCGAAATCCACTTGGTATGTACATGGCTTTTAGAAACTCACCGTATCTCACCGCGGCTCACCGTATCTCACCGCAACTCATCGCCCTTCCATCGCAGGCGCCGAGCATGTGTTTTGTTGCATCACACTGTCGTGTATTTTTTTTTTGTCTTAGCGAACCGCGTGGATACATCTGAGTGAAGGATTATGACTAAGATAAATTCCTGTCTACCAGTAGCTTCCCCGTCTCTTCTACTAAGTGGTAATACCACGAGCATCTGCTAATCCGCTATCAGGGTCACGAGGGGAAGGGAGCGAGGAATGTCTCTGTTCCTGACCTGGCTGGGCCGCGTTCCCACGCGACCGTGGGGCACCCACTGTCAGGGTCACGATGGGGAGGGAGCGGGGAATGTCTCTGTTCCTGAACCAGCTGGGTCGCGTCCCCACGCGACCGCAGGCCACCTCTGCTACCCCCGTCCCCTTTCCGGCCGTGTGCGAGGCCGAAGGGGGCCTAAACACGCTTCGAATGAGTTCCGTGGCTTCCCTGCGGCATCCCAGCAAAGGTCTGCCACCAAACATTGGGCATTTTAAGATTTAAGATTTAAGATTCAAGATTTAAGATTTAAGATTTAAGATATAAGATTTAAGATTTAAGATTTTAGATTTAAGATTTAAGATTCAAGATTTAAGATTTAAGATTTAAGATTTAAGATTTAAGATTTAAGATTTAAGATTTAAGATTTAAGATTTAAGATTTAAGATTTAAGATTTAAGATTTAAGATTTAAGATTAAAGATTTAAGATTCAAGATTTAAGATTTAAGATTTAAGATTTAAGATTTAAGAGTTAAGATTCAAGATTTAAGGTTTAAGATTTAAGATTAAAGATTTAAGATTTAAGATTTAAGATTTAAGATTTAAGATTTAAGATAACATTTCAGTTGTGTTTGTCATTACGATACATTGCGCATGCATTTGTATGCCAATTACGAGCCAATGTAAAGCTGAAATTACGTGAGGAGCTTAGAATGAGTGGCAATCCGCTGCGAAGCCTGCAAATAAAACGGCCCAATATGATCAACGAAAATGGAATGCCTTTTATCGTTCATGGAGTGTGGTCCGAGACATTGAACAGCTGTTTTATTGAGAATGGCGTGGTCTGGCACTTAAGGACGGTAGAACCCGAACAATATCTGATGTACTCTGATGGGAGGGAGTAGGTACCTATATCTGGTGTACTCTGATGGGAGGGAGTAGGTACCTACATCTGGTGTACTCTGATGGGAGGGAGTAGGTACCTATATCTGGTGTGCTCTGATGGGAGGGAGTAGGTGCCTATATCTGGTGTACTCTGATAGGAGGGAGTAGGTACCTATATCTGGTGTACTCTGCTAGGAGGGAATAGGTACCTATATCTCAGAGTGTAGCTGAACTGGTACCACCGCCTCAACAGACATGTTGATTACGGGAGGGACAGAGAGGTAGGGGCTGGTGACTAGTGGTGACACGATCAGCGCCTTGCCATGAGCTGGAAGTGTCCTTCGAGGAATAAATTATTGGAATATGATGGTCACATTCAGTACAACGCAAAGCAAGCTTCAGTACGCCTACCTCCGAGCTGCCAGCATTGTGGACTGCTGCATACCTCTTGCACTGCATGTGGCGAAAAGGCAAAATTCGGCATTTGGTTCGAACGGCGGGGTTTGGGTATGTGCTCCTGAGACATCTTCCACTCGAAAGGCTAAGAAGGATATAAACCGTGCAGTGCACTGTGTCCAAGCTTGATAAACGACTCAAATGTCCCATGCCTCTCAATCATCTCAAACCCTCTTAATCATAAGTCCGCGCTCGCTCCCATGTCGCAGAAAACCCAGCTGATGACGAGTCATCTGGCAGCACATCTTGCCCGCAGCCCGCAGCTCGGACAGTCGATGTACTTTCCGTACCTGTAACTAGAAACCCTGAGCTTTACCATCGTTGGTAGTATTTTCGTAAGATAAGGATCACCAAACCGCTTGGAGAATTTGAGTGTTTCAGACGAGCCCAAAATAATGCGGGGAACCATAATTGCATACACTTGCTAGTTTCTCGAGTATGAGCACAGGTCATTAAAAAAACTTATGTGCATCGTGTTTGGGTTGATGAAAACTGAATTCCACAGCTGCGAATGACCATTAGCCCGCCTATACTTTGGCGTACTTGAGTTGGGCTTTCGAAGCCTCTTCCTCGGGTAACTACTAATTATTATAGTTGATCGAGTGAATTCATGAGAAAAAATAAACGTTTGGAGGCAAACAGAGCGTTCTGAGATGAATCTAAAATTGTGACATAGATGTGATGGTGCGTGCTGCAAAATGATGCACCTGCCAAATGAATACAAGTAGGACCGATTTGGTTACTGAGCGATTCTGATTGGAGCTCTTTCGACCAAAAATGATCATTCCAGGGCTATGGGATGAAGAAGACTGGATGATGGTGGGGCAGGAACCCACGCGCTTGGGTGGCCAACCGCCGGTCTTTAGCCGGGGCAGGAACCCCTCTGCGGGGTGTGCGCTGAGCGCCCGGTCGGGGTCCCCCTCCATCCTCCGGGGCGCCTCTCAGCCCGCTGGTGGCTGACGCATGCAGACTAGGGCGCCTCTCAGCCCGCTGGTGGCTGACGCATGCAGACTAGGGCGCCTCTCAGCCCGCTGGTGGCTGACGCATGCAGACTGCCCCGGACAGTGGGAGCCCCCGTCCCAGCACCGGCATGAATTCTGAGAAGCGATCCGCGTGGCGGGGTGGTGCTCGCTGGCGGAGATCCCCGTGGCGGGGTGGTGCTCGCTGGCGGAGATCCGCGTGGCGGGGTGGTGCTCGCTGGCGGAGATCCGCGTGGCGGGGTGGCGCTCGCTGGCGGAGATCGGCGTGGCGGGGTGGTGCTCGCTGGTGGAAATCTTCTACGTCGGCCTCAGCTGCGTTCCACCTTTTTGTCCTATTCACATTAATATATTCCCATGTTATTCGACCTATTCCCATAACTCCGTGGGGGTCATTGTTGTTCAGAAGGGCTCTCATCACAGCAAACAAAGCCCAACTTTAACAGCTTGTTAAGCGCGGTCAGAACCCGCCGTTGTTGAGGACGTTTTGTCACCAAAAACCAGGGTGCGACAAAACTGGGCTAGACGTTTGTTTTGCCCTCCTAGTACATTACAACACGCCTCCCACTACACACCTTTTCTTAAGCCGGCCACCAGTGTAAAGGCAAGTGCCCAAGATCCCCGCTGAGACGATGTCAATGTCGTTTTAATTAGCGCACGGACAGAGAGCTGCAGGGCAGCACAAGGAACAAAGGCCAGGTTAGGATAATTATCTTTGGCGAGAAATAAAGGCGCCACATTTCGACGAAGCACTTGGTAGCTTTAGTGACGGACAGAGGTGCTGATGGAGGGGGGGGGGGGGGACGGGGATGAATCAGCCCAGTGAGAGCATTACCAACATGGCTACGCCGAAGCAGCAGTAAGCAGACTTGCTGAGTTGAGTTTTGCATTCTGTTCTACTGAACGACATGATATCGCAGATTCCACGAAACGAGGACACACGGCACTGCTCTCGGCCCGCTGTGACCTTGACCTAAGCGTGCGGCTGAAGGGAAAGGACCAGGCCTGTACTATTGTGCGAGATCTCTGCCCACACTCCGTCCCCAATATTCACCATGGCTCTAAAGATGGTTTGGGCCCACTCAATGTTATTACTAAAAGATTGCAAAATGGAGGAAAAAAGCTATCACGCAAAATTGACCCGCTTTGGCCATGATAGCTTTGTCTTACTTTGGCCAAAATTTACTTAATGGACACAATGGCTATGCTGCCCTGATAATAAAAAATCATGAATGTTGCAAAAAATATTGAAGGAAACTATCTTTTGTCAAAACATAGAGCGGAAATTCTGCCCAGTAATGCAGCTCTTGGGTACAGTTTACGTATCCGCCCCCGGCACGACCTCCCCCTGTTCACGATTTGCACAGTCCAATGCCCCTGACAAAAAAAAAAACGTGGTGAAATACCTGCGAACAGTTCACGAAGATCTGAAGGTCGATCACGAGAATCAAACATAGCCCATTCCAACAGCAACGAAAACATGGCGGCCCGGCTTATGGGGTGGGTGCGACGTCGGCATTCGAATCGTAACAGTGCAAAGAGTTGGGTTGCTCGTGACGAAAACCGCTGGCTACGATGGCTGAAAGCAGAAAACGGCCAAGATCTTGCAGGAGCTCCTCGGTGGTGTTTCGATAGTGATAATTGGATCCTTGATGATGATTGATGATGCACCCTTGAAAATGTTGAACGCAGCAGTCATGCTGTTTTGGCGTTAGTAGTTAAATCACGTTATGAATAGAGCCGAATGTAATCGACTAAAGAAAAGCTTATGCATGAATATGCATGAGAGGACCAGGCCAGTGGCATGCATCAGCACCATAAAATACATAACATTGCCTGGCCAGTGGCATGCACCAGCACTATAAAAGACATAACCTGGTCAGGCAAGTGGCATGCATCAGCACCATTAAATACATAACCTGGCCATGCCAGTAGCATGCATCACCACCATAAAACGCATATTTGTGCCGGTTTTTTGCAATACATCTTTCGTGGCAGGCACTTTTGATTTATTTGCTTTGAGAAATTTCAGCCCGTTCGGGCCATTTTCCGACTTTGGCGAGAAAAATCTTAAGATGAATATTGTGGGCGTAAGTGAGTCCACAAAATATCTGTGACAAATGACACATTATCCATGGACATTTACACTGCTTTAAGCATGCAAGTTATGCGGGAGATATTGTATATTGCCTTAGTAAGGTAATGCACGGAGTATCACACACCCGGAAGTGATTGTCGGTCTTGTAACCATCTATGTCAAGAGAACGGCGGCGTGGGTATCAAGTAGTCCGACAGTTAATTTTGCTGACCAAATGTTGTCGTAACGTCACGTTTGGGATGATTAAATAGAAGGAATTGTCCGTGGTTTCAGCGGCCAGGGTTGCGTAATTAAACCAGGAAACACAGAAACCTGGAACAGAGCGTAGTCAAGACATGTGCAGAAGAAGCTGTGCGCGACGCGGTTGCGAGGCCCGAAGAATGGACGCCGTCGCGCTCGTCCAATGCAGTTGTGGTGAATTCCAGGTAAAATATGTATTTAAGAAGATGCCGGCTGGTTTAGGTTCTCTCACACTGCCGTGAAGTATTTTGATGTGTGTTCCCTACGTCGGCGGGCTGGGGGTATAACACGCACGTCCACCTGAAGTGCCCAGCCTGGAGGAGTGCGTAGATGGAGGTGTCCTGAGGAAAAGTGTTGTTGGCAGTGCTAAGGCGCCTTTAGTGGCATGCAAAGCAAGCTTCAGAATATTTACCCGCTCAGTGCTATGGCTGTTGCACCCAATAACCACCCAATGACACCCACGTGACACCCAGTGCCGTTTGTTGTCATTGCCGTGGCTTCTACACCCACTACCCACTCAGTACCGGGGCTGCTGCACCCACTACCCACTCAGTGTCGTTTACTGTCAGTGCCGTGGCTGTTGCACCCACTACCCACTCAGTGTCTTTTACTGCCAGTGCCGTGGCTGCTGCACCCACTACCCACTCGGTGCCGTTTACTGTCAGTGCCGTGACCGCTACACCCACTACCCACTCAGTGCCTTTTACTGTCAGTGCCGTGGCTGCTGCACCCACTACCCACTCAGTGCCGTTTGCTGTCAGTGCCGTGGCTGCTGCACCCACTACTCACCGTGCCGTTTGCTGTCAGTGCCGTGGCTGCGCACCCACTACCCTCAGTGCCGTTTCTGTCAGTGCCGTGGCTGCGGCACCCCCACCCACTCAGTGCCGTTTACTGTCAATGCCGTGGCTGCTGCACCCACTACCCCACTCAGTGCCGTTTACTATCAGCGCCGTGGTCGCGGTAACCACTACCCACTCAGTGCCGTTTACTGTCAGTGCCGGGGCTGCTGCACCCACTATCCACTCAGTGCCGTGTACTGTCAGTAACGGGCTGCTCACCCACTACTCACCCGGTGCCGTTTGCTGTCAATGCCGTGGCTGCGGCACCCACTACCCACTCAGTGCCGTTTGCTGTCAGTGCCGGGGCTGCGGCACCCACTACCCATTCAGTGCCGTTTGCTGTCAGTGCCGGGGGCTGCGGCACCCACTACCCACTCAGTGCCGTTTGCTGTCAGTGCCGTGGCTGCGGCACCCACTACCCACTCAGTGCCGTTTACTGTCAGTGCCGTGGCTGCTGCACCCACTACCCCCAGTGCCGTTTACTGTCAGTGCCGGGGCTGCGCACCCACCACCCACTCAGTGCCGTTTACTGTCAGTGCCGGGCTGCTGCACCCACTACCCACTCAGTGCCGTTTACTGTCAGTGCCGGGCTGCTGCACCCACTACCCTCAGTGCCGTTTACTGTCATGCCGTGGCTGCGGCACCCACTACCCACTCAGTGCCGTTTACTGTCAGTACCGGGGCTGCGGCACCCACTACCCACTCAGTGCCGTTACTGTCAGTCCGTGGCTACGGTATACATCTCGCAGATGCAGAAGCCCTTGTTTAGCATCGGTTCATTGCCACACACCTCTCATCCTTAGAATGTTTTCGGTCATTGCATAAATCCGCTGTTGAGTCCCCTGACGCCCGGTAAGCGGTGCCCCTTCAAACAGACCGCCGCTCGGCCCAGCACATCTCACAGAGCACATCGGTATGTGCCGACCCTGTCGGGGCCAACTAATCACTGCTCACTTCGGCGTCAATATTTTAGAAGAGATTCCTAGAGGCAGCCTTTTGTATATCGGGATTGTTCTCCCAAGGTTGTCATAAAAAGCAGGTTACATTTGATTGCAAATATTACATTGGCACACATTTGGAATGCAATCAAGTGCGGGCGCCTCACAGCCCTTGAACTGGCCGGGCCATTGCTGAAGCTCATCTTCCAGCTCCCACTCATCCGGTTGGCGTTGCTCTTTTTCAGACACACAACTGCACACAAAGCTCCTCACCACCGACATAAATGTGCGGCGGGGTGACGGCGCCTGGTGTAGGCGACCTAGCGGCCAGTCGACCCTTGCTCCATAAGGTCACGTGGAATGCAGGCCGTGCACCGCGTGACGACCCGAAGCACGCTCCTGAGGTGCCAGGTCTCCGAGCTGTACCACGCGGGCGTCTCGGCCCCTCCGCGCGGAAAACCCCGGCCATAAAGAGACAACTGTAGACCTCGCGCGCGGCCGTAACACCGGCAGGCGGCGTACTTTTGCTGGAAGCAAAAACATTTCACGGGTTGGTACCATCGGCGATTTCCATGTAAAACGGTATATCCAAGCTGTTTTGAGTGTGCTAATGTTTCAGACCACTCAAAAACCCCAAAATGGCAGAAAAGGCGCAATTGTTTTTTAAGGTGTTTTTGTCTTTTCCCGCCTTGAGGCACTTGGGAAGCTACCCCACTGACAATACACATCATACTGTCACAACATAATTTTCGCACCTGTCATAACTCCGATCCATGCCGCTTCAACCGTAAAACGTCATTTCTGCGACAGCTGAATCGCTGAAACCAGGGCATGTGATTTTCGTGATACGTGGCCACAATACAGGCAGTTGGGTACTATTAAATGCTCTCAATAGATGGCGCGAGAGTATCTTGAAAAGTTATCGCCCGGTCAGGATCTTTAACTTCTTTTTAATGCATTGTTTTCATAACAAGGTACATTTTACAGCCATCGCCGCATTCTGGGGCTCATTACGAGCCTAGCATTCCTGGCAGCTGCAAACGGGTGTGGCGCAGCAGGGGGTGAGGACGGGGGGAGGGGAAGCTACCCCCTCTTCCGGCTGGCAAGAGGGGGACATTAGTATGTTTTTGCACCGTTATTTTTTAGGAGGCTTCTTTTCCCCAAACTAAAGGATTTGTGGCTAGCCGCAGGTTAGCAAAATTCAGATCAAGGAAGGTCCCATAACTGGACTACAGTCGGGCTCAAAAGACCACTTTAATAATCGAGAGTGCATTTTTTGTATCATGTGACCACTTTTATGAATCACGCAACCTATGCTATAGCTTAGTAGTCCAAATGTTATTTAAGGAAACTCATTTCCTGGCTCGAGAGGCCCCGTTTCCAGCTAGGAGGACCCTGTTTCGGGTTAGTTCATCAGATTGGTCAGTTTGGTTTGGTTTGGTTAGTTTGGGTTATTCATTTAGGCGTCCCCATTTCTAAAAAAAGGAAAGCAGCTTTCATGCATCCCATGGCCGCGGTTTCGGGTCAGAATACCCTGTTTTGGCATAACGAGGTCCCTTGGCCAGATTTGCACGCCCCATTCATAAACTGAAAGCGTTCGGTTCTAAGTTAGAGGGCTCCTCTACGCATCAGGAAACCCTAGGCATCAGGAAACTAGGGGTTTCCCGGCAGCTGGAGGTGCCCCACCCACTGCTGACTGCGGGCCGCGTACGGGGCTCTCCCGAGCTTTCAGGCGCAGCATAAGTGAGTCATTGTTCCAGCGGCTCGGAGTTCTGGGCCATTGTTTTTGTTCTACCCTCGCTTCCCACGGTTCTGCCTGGTTTGCTTCGTTTGTGGGAGTGACTCACTTGTACAAGGCTGTCGGTTTTGCCAGCGCACTGCAGCCTATTTGTGCCGTCTGAGAGACGATTGAAAGAGGAATTTTTCGCCTCGAAAAAGAGTTCTGATCGGCGGCGCAGTTCTGCAAAATGAGTTGGGGGCACAACAGTGAAAATGACTGTATCTGCCCCTAAAATACGCCAACAAACGGGTCTCTCCGGATTTGGCCCACTTACTTCCCAAATGTTGGGGAAGCCGAGTTGGGGGTGGGGGTGGGGGGCTGAACCCCCCAAACTGAGTAGGAAACTACACCATTGGTTTGCCCAATGCAAATATATCGCCATAAACTGCAAAATCTGCGCTAGTATCTCTCTCTTCAAGCCCGCTGAATTTTGGCATTATTTGCTGGCATCGTATCGCCATCGCTAACCGCGTACAGAGATGACGTCACAACACTGAAGGCTGAATATCCCACGGGATGCGATGGCTGGTTGTGTTCGAGAGGGGGTGCCTTTATCTGTGTAATTCACGACATAATAGAACTATGGCTGTGCAATACATCTATCGCAAAAAGCCCCTGCTTAAAGTGGCCATTCTGATGACGGTTGTCCGCGGTTTCAAGCTCGTCGGCTGGGGAAATTCTCCGAATTCTTCAAATAATTTACGACACGTGTTGTTTGCGCCACTGGGTGCTTGCTCACCTTCGTAAATGTCCTATTTCCCACGAGGCGAGACTTCACCCTCGTTTTGCTCAGTTAATCGCGGCAAACCGAAGACACCAGAAAAGGGTAACAGATGTGCGACTGAAACCATATTGCGTACCACTGCATGAGACTGCTACAGGTGACACAGACGTTTCAAGCATTTCATGCATGCATTTTTATGGAGCATTTCACTTTCCAAAAAACTTCATACTCAAATATACCACAATTAAGTTTTCAGATAAGTGTAAAGCGCAGAAAACGGCACTGTGTCCCACAAACCAGGTACCTAGCCAGAAAACGTGCCATGAACCGGTATCCAACGGAGACTAGTAATTGCATCCATTCAACTGTTTTAAAAATTTCTTCCTAACATGACGAGCATGCATTTATTCCCAACTTGATCCGTATAATCCGAAGAGAAGCGTGTACTCTGCGGTCATGCGGCTCAAGGAGGCTGGCACGCTGGTTGGCACGGGTGGAAAAACCCGGAACAATGGAGTTTGATTGCGGGATCAATTTTCCATTTCACAACCGCTCTCAACAAAAATGACCATGTTGCAGTCCGTATACAGCTGATGGATAGACTTATTCAAGCCACAGTAAAAAACGTTCTTGAGATCAATCTTCCCTTCGTCTGACATTCTGCGGTGACAGTTGTGTGAGCAAATGTGGGAATGCGGTGGCGGTTTTTGCAATCCTTGCACAGCGTGTCAGTTTTGTTGGCTGGTGCACCAGTCCTGGTATAGCGTTCCAAAATGTTCCACATGGTGAACTACCACAATCATGACGTCGTTGAGAGTTTGATCCGCTTAATTCCAGAATTATTCACGTGAAGTGCCCTTGAGGAATACTTGCTTGGTTTGTGCGTACACAACATGCATAAAATGCCACAGGATGTAGTTTCAGTCATGTTCTGATGAAACTAACAACTGCACGTCTGTGTAGATTTGGAACACTGGATAAAGCCCAGAGTCGGCTTCAACAGACGGCAGGCCGGCATCAAGGGTCGTTAGGCGGACACCTGTTGAACAACCATGGAATGCCCCGGCTTAAGTGCTCACACCCGTCACTGTCTCATCCTCGAGCGCCTCTCTTGCTACAGACTTCATTTCCAGGTCGGAATTCCCGTGTGTTAATGACGGTACGTGCCGTCTGGACGGTAACGGACCGCCACGCCAGCCGGCCGTGACGTAGCACACCATCTGCTGCTCCGCACGTGACGTTCGTCTGGCTGGCTCACCGCCGCTGAGGGTGGGCTGGCCGTGGTGGAGCGGCAGGTGGCGGGCCAGACACCGCCGCTGAGGCTGGTCAGACACCGCCGCTGAGGGTGGGCTGGCCGTGGTGGAGCGGCAGGTGGCGGGTCAGACACCGCCGCTGAGGTTGGTCAGACACCACCGCTGAGGTTGGGCTGGCCGTAGTAGAACGGCAGGTGGCTGGTCAGACACCGCCGCTGAGGGTGGGCTGGCCGTGGTGGAGCGGCAGGTGGCTGGTCAGACACCGCCGCTGATGTTGGTCAGACACCGCCACTGAGGTTGGGTTGGCCGTAGTGGAGCGGCAGGTGGCGGGTCAGACACCACCGCTGAAGTTGGTGACACCGCCGCTGAGGTTGGGCTGGCCGTGGTGGAGCGGCAGGTGGCTGGCCAGACACCGCCGCTGAGGTTGGTCAGACACCGCCGCTGAGGGTGGGCTGGCCGTGGTGGAGCGGCAGGTGGCTGGTCAGACACCGCCGCTGAGGTTGGTCAGACACCGCCGCTGAGGTTGGGCTGGCCGTAGTGGAGCGGCAGGTGGCGGGTCAGACACCACCGCTGAAGTTGGTGACACCGGCCGCTGAGGTTGGGCTGGCCGTGGTGGAGCGGCAGGTGGCTGGCCAGACACCGCCGCTGAGGTTGGTCAGACACCGCCGCTGAGGGTGGGCTGGCCGTGGTGGAGCGGCAGGTGGCTGGTCAGACACCGCCGCTGAGGTTGGTCAGACACCACCGCTGAGGTTGGGCTGGCCGTAGTAGAACGGCAGGTGGCTGGTCAGACACCGCCGCTGAGGGTGGGCTGGCCGTGGTGGTGCGGCAGGTGGCGGGTCAGACACCGCCGCTGAGGCTGGGTTGGCCGTAATGGTACGGCAGATGGCGGGTCAGACACCGCCGCTGAGGTTGGGTTGGCCGTAATGGTGCGGCAGGTGGCGGGTCAGACACCGCGTCTCGAATGTCGAGATGATCGGTGGATACAGCGTTACGGACGAACGAATACAATGTCCCTCGTCACTACTTTGGTTCTTTTTTACACACTGCGGTTCAGTTCCACATGCCTTCATTGATATCGTTAAAGCGGTGGAAACACAGAGGCGGTAAAATGCGGTGTGAATGTTCGCAATATTTTACATACAAGTGACGAGTGGGTATTCTTGTCATACAGTTAACATGCAGGTTATTCTAACACATATCTATAATTTTTCATTCGTATATCGTAAACCACGTTGTAAATCCTGAGGCGGTGTGCACGAGGTCATGCTATCCTGCTGAAACCATGTTCTCTCTTGGTGCCTTCTTGCAAGCTCTGGTGCCTTCTTCTCCTTTCTTACCCATGCACTTCCACAATCAACATTTCTCCAGGACATTACAAAAGCGATCGGTATTCGCAGTGGCTGTCTTTCCTTCTGCATCAAACCGACGCAGCCCAATCACTCCACAGCACGGCCAACTCATCCCACAACACGGCCCAATCGCTCCACAGCACAGCCCAATCACTTCACAGCACGGCCCAATGGCTCCATGGATGATCACAGCAATCCGTGCTGTGAGCTCTTATCTGTGCCGAGGCCTGGTCTCTCAAACACTTCTGTTGCGGGTGAGGATGCCAATAAGGAATGAGGATGAGGATGTCAATGTTGCGGATGAGGAACGCCACGCCCCGCCTGCTGACGTCTCCAGGGGGGCAAAACTAGAGCACATCTGAGGAGCAGCTGCCGTCGGTGACGTCCGTGTGGCCCGTCACCACATCTGAGGAGCAGCTGCCGTCGGTGACGTCCGTGTGGCCCGTCACCACATCTGAGGAGCAGCTGCTGTCGGTGACGTCTGTGTGGCCCGTCCCCACACCTGAGGAGCAGTCACTTTCGGTGACGTCTATGTGACCCGCCATGGCCTTTGCGAACCAGTCACACACTGCATCCTCTTGTGCGCACGTCTCAGCCAGCTAGGACGCGCTGAACACGAGTGTGGTCAGGGAATCACCTCGGGTCCAGACGCGCGATCCTCCACAATGGCCTACAAGAATCGTCAAGAGCTTAGTGGTGCAGGCGGACGGCATGCAGGGGCACTTCGGGCTCTTCTCCAAGACAGCATCTACGCTATGAGTGTTATCAGTTTTTTTTAGCCGTTCTTAGACGCGCATCGGGCATCACGCGTTCAGATTATGCACACCGCTCTTTTCTGGACATTTTCGGACCAGCCTTAACATGGCAGTTCTCGATGGCGCACGCATTTGAACTAGTGCGAAGACTGTCTTTGCAAAGCCACCTCTGATTTGACCTGAGCATAAAGTATGCCGGTCCGCTAACATCGGTCGCTGGCCAGTCCCATGACACCCGGAGATTAAAATACTCTGAAACCGATGCTTCAAAACATTTGAGAGAGGCTTTCTATTCATGTAAGCAAATCACCTCCACTTAAATTCTTATTCATCATCACTGATCACCAGGTCATTCATCCGACGCGTTTTAATGATCAAGTGGCACACATGGCATGTGTCTGTATGCTGCTGAACAAGAGACTTCCGCTTGCTTCTCTGCACAAAGATGTGGCGCCGTTGGCTCCGTTATAGTTACCAACCGTAACGAAATGCTAAAACGTGTCTCATCAATATGAGGGGAGCCTCGTGAGTTGTTCAATGCAGCTGCGACAAACATTGACATGCATAGGACGGTCCTGGTAGACTTATTCTGGTCGAATGACTAGGAGAGTGGGAAAGAAAGAGAGAGAGAGAGAGAGAGAGAGAGAGAGAGGAGAGAGAGAGAGAGAGAGAGAGAGAGAGAGAGAGAGAGAGAGAGAGAGAGAGAGAGAGAGAGAGAGAGAGAGAGAGAGAGAGAGAGAGAGAGGAGAGAGGAGAAGAGAGAGAGAGAGAGAGAGAGAGAGAGAGAGAGAGAGAGAGAGAGAGAGAGAGAGAGAGAGGAGAGAGAGAGAGAGAGAGGAGAGAGAGAGAGAGAGAGAGAGAGAGGAGAGAGAGAGAGAGAGAGAGAGAGAGAGAGAGAGAGAGAGAGAGAGAGAGAGAGAGAGAGAGAGAGAGAGAGAGAGAGAGAGAAGAGAGAGAGAGAGGAGAGAGAGAGAGAGAGAGAGAGAGAGAGAGAGAGAGAGAGAGAGAGGAGAGAGAGTAGAGGGAAGAGAGAGAGAGAGAGACCGTGAGAGAGATGAGAGAGAGTAGAAAGAGAGAGAGAGAGAGAGAGGGAGAGAGAGAGAGAAAAAGAGAGAAGGAGAAAAGAGGGAGAGGAAGAGGGAAGACGAAACAAGAGATAGAGGGGTAGGAGAGAGAGAAAAAGATGAGAGGAAGGAGTGGAATGGATATATATATATATATATATATATATAAATATATATATATATATATAATATATTATAATATATATATATAAATATCTATATATAATAATATATATATATATATATATATATATATATACATATATGCATATATACATGTATATCTTCCATCTATGTATGCATATATAAAAATGCATATATGTATGATCTAGTATAGCTTTTTTCCTCTCTCTCTCTGTCCCCCTCTCTCTCTCTCTCTCTTCTCCTCTCTCTCCTTTTTCCTTCTGTTAGGGGGTTATTCGACGAGGACTAAAAGCTTTCGGCACTGTCCTTATGAAGGCGATCTCAGGTAACATTTTAAACTATTTGCCATTCATGGACCGCTCCGACACGATGTCAGTGCAAAGCTATTGTGCGTACTCAGCAACTCAGATGGACACTACTTATCTGTGGTTCCTGCCTCCTTCGCTGCACGCAGAGCCGGCGCTGTTGGCGTCGATTGTAGCACCGCTTCCATCCCCGCAACATTTTTTTTCGCATGCATTTTGATTTGATTTGATTCGCATGCAACTGACGCACAGTGTGTCCAGATTGTGCCTGATAAATGCTTGCAACGAACTGGCAGCACCTCGCGTATGAGGACGCTCGACTCATCGTCGCTCGAGCTTGCAGCTTGCTTTCCAGGGATCAGATTTTGTTTAACTTGTTTTCTCCTACAAACACCGAAGATGTCTTCGTGCTGAATCCCAAAACAGCCCCTCTCGCGCAGGCTGTGGCCGACACCTGCATCGAATGGCGTGATATTATCTCGTGGGTCGTCACCATGGTTGAACCCGTCGTCATGTGCAAATTTCACGGCAATCCGTGCAGCCGTCTATGCTATGCGTCTGACCAAAGAAATGCGAACAAACAGACAGACGGATGGACAGACAGACAGACAGACAGACGGACAGGCAGACAGACAGACAGACAGACAGACGGACAGACAGACGGACAGACAGACAGACAGACAGACAGACAGACAGACAGACAGACAGACAGACAGACAGACAGACAGACAGACAGACAGACAGACAGACAGACAGACAGACAGACAGACAGACAGACAGACAGACAAACAGATAGACAAACAGACAGACAGACAGACAGACAGACGGGCAGACAGAAAAAACAAACAGACAGACAGATCGAAAAACAAAACAGGCAGACAGGCAGACCGACAGGCAGACAGACAGACAAACAGACAGATCGACAGGCAGACAGACAGGCTTAGGACAGGAAACAAGTGAATGAGAATAACTTAAGCTGGCGATAAAAGAACTGGTGATTATCTGGAGAACAAGTAAACTTATCAATAGCTTCTTTAAAGGAGCGTTTCACATTTGCATGGGACCTTGAACTGAACTAGTCACCTTGAACAACATTCGGCGTAGTTCACAGCACATCCTTAAGGTCTAAACCCTCCAGGTTCTGATTGCTCGCCTGCAAGGGTGTGCACACTATTTTGTGTGGACTATTTCCAGATTACTGAGGTATCCGTTGCGCAATAATAAGAGCATTCAAGTTCGGTGATTTCACTGACCATGCGACGTTCAAGGTAAACAATAATATAATTGTCGAGTCGTTCAAATCTGGACTTCGTGGGCACAATTTTTCAGATGAAACGACCGTCAACTGGCTTTCAACCAATGTTGTGCAGGTTATGCCAGATTCCAACGCGCATTACATTTTGTGCTACATAAAGCAATTGGTTATTACGGAAATAACACCTGTTGTCCAATAACTAGAGAAAAGTGCTATAGCCGGACAAGTAAATGCAGGGAAGTACCTTAAACTCCCGGATAAATATGCAAGACTACCGGAAGTCCCGGATATACCGGAATGTACCGGAATATACAGAAACTCCCGGATAAACATGCAAGACCTCCGTGGGAAAGGGCCAAAATGTGAGCACCTAACGTTATTGGGTTCGGCACACATCGAGCACCGCCGCGGGCCACCACTCGGGAGATTGAAGAATTACGGGTGAGTGTTGTCATGCAAACGGCCCATGACGTGATCAACCAGTTACGCACTGAGAAGAATGCCAACTAAATTGAGACATTGTGTTATAAGAGAAGTCTTTTCCTTTCTTAAGTATGCCAATAGTTATAAGTGAGATCATTTCATCATGTCTCACACTTGCTTCAATCACTTCAAATGCGGAACATACCCTTTGACGTTTTTGCCTGCAGATGCAGCCGTCTATAGACAGCTGCAGATATGTAATGCCGGTCATAATTTTGGAGAGCTGATCTTCAAAATCAACTTTGGTTTAGCCTTACCATTTACTTCATTTTCTTCACTCCAGGAACGCTTGCCTCTAGCTCGCGAACATTCCCTGACAGAGAACTTCAACTCTTGACATCATTTCGCTGCACAGCATGCATGTAAACACGTCTGGAAGATCAAATTGAAAATTAATGGTCAGACAAGAGCATGAACCTGACCTGAGCATGACACGTTGGGTCAGAAAACATACAAAGATTTGCCTTGCACGACCAAAATTGGAGGGAGCAGGAACCGTGTTGGGAAAATGAGGGCGTGTGCCCAAGCCCCCTCCCGCTGCAACGGTCGCATTGCAACGACGTCGGCCACGTGACAGTGCGGGCTCCAATGCTCATTGCTGTTTAAGTTGAGATTAATCCCCGCTGAGTGTTTCCTCAATATCCCTGTTGATGTTGTCCGCGTCAGGTTCAGATGTCAGCAGCTCAGGACGGAGCCAGAGGTGAAGCTCCTCAATGGCTGTTATCAATCATCACCAGGTGTCCCCGGCCGTCAGGAACAGCAGCCTACCCCGACCCGGAACGGCCTCCCGCGATCTCGGGGTCTCTCCCCAGCACCACTCGGAGGCAGCCGTCCCTCTTATCGGCCATCTTGCTGCATCCTGCATCCTCGCGACGCCCCGCTTGTCCGGGGCAGGCTGCATGCGTCAGCCACGAGTGGGCCGGGAGCTCCGTGGGAAGGGGGGACCCCGACCGGGTACCCAGGACGCGTGCACGGGTTAAAACCCGACGGTTGGCCCCCCAAGCGCATGCGGGTCTGCTCCACAGTTAACCATTTTCCTTTATCCCATAGCCCTGAAATGATCATTTCTGGTCGAGAGGGCTCTAATCCACCCCCCCCACCCAAAAAAAAAACAAACCACTCGGAGGACGCGGTGTTGGGAGCGGCTCACCCCACCGGCCTCCTGTGTCCAGTAGGTCCAATGTCAAGGTACTTTGGGAAACGCGACGCTCTAGAAATAAGCTGTGGTAAATCAACAAGTGAACTGGGAATAAACTCGTGTGCATGTTGATACCGACACGTGCGGTGGACCTCAGGAGTGGGACGCTGTGCCCGTCTTGCACAGCGGCTGTGACCGCGGGCTTTCCACGGCATTCGCAGCACAGGCAAACATTTGACAGGGAGCCCGCATCAGAAACATTGTGGGTCGGAGCAGGTTGAATGTTCTCGTCTGCGAAGTCATGCCGTTCGGCCAAACCAACTGACCGCATGAAATGTGATTCAAGAATACCTGCTTAAACGGCGCGTTCCACATTTTAATGTTTTTTAAACATAAATAGCCACATTGAAGATCATTTGGTGGATTTCAGAGCCCTGCCCCTCTTAAGACCTAAACCATTCTAGTTTGTGAGCTTCACGCCCGCGAAGATAAAAATACTATTTTAAGGGGAGTATTTCAAGGTCATCTTCGTATTTATGACGTCATGATATTTGACATCATAGATCTCCAATTATAACAGCCGTCAACTGGCCCTCAATCAATGTTGTGCAGGCACGATGACCTAATTAAACAATGAAGTATCGAGGAGTATATATACTAAACAGAGAAAGTGTGTTGTCTAGAGCAGTATTTTCTACTTAAAAGTGCATCAATAGTTATAGGTGAGCTTGTTTATCATATTTGATGCTTCCTCCAACGATGTGAAACATGGAAACAAGTTTGAAGCATTCCCTTTAATTCGTGCTGCACGAAATGCGAAAGGCGTCGCCGGCTCGCCAGGTCCCATATGATCATCTTCAGAGAGCGCTGAACTGTGGATTTCATGGCGCGGGTGTGTACTGTGTTGACAATATTGACCTACCTATGGTTCGGTGAC
>NW_023595962.1:19539333-19574984 GCF_011947565.3 Pollicipes pollicipes
CGCGTCTCTTTGCTGAGGCCACTCGTGCCTCTTTACAGCCTCAGTCTTCCGCACGCCTCCGCACGCGCCCGTGCCCTCCATGCTGGACAAAAGCCCTCCATGCCTTAAAAAGCCTCCTCGCTGCGAATGTGGCACCACGTGCCGGCTCATTCCTGTGAAGTTTACGATTGCGAGACCCTGTGACGTCACGGTAATCCATGCTGACGTCACGCTCGCAGCGCAGACCCCGGGGCAGCGGAGCTGGCACAGAACGTAAGCGAAGCCGGCCGCCGAAGCTGCTGTCCTGCTGGAACAGCGACCCATCTGAAGTCATGACGTCCGCGCTCGTAGCCCAGAACTTTTGTATCTGCCTCAAAATCGGTTCCGGCTTAATAAGTCCCTGTCGTGAGGCTCGTAATATGCTACTCGCGGTTCAGTTGACGCATTAGGCACAGCGCATCAATAATAAACACCTTGTCATTGCTGGCAAGCTGCCGACCCCCGCAAGTATCTGCTCCTCGATGACGTCACGGAAGCCTCATGCGATTGTCGGCGCTCGGCGGCCGTTTGGCGGTCGCGGCGGGCGGTGCCGGCTCTGCGTAGTTGGTGGTGGCGTGCGACACGCTCCGTCGTCACCGATGACGTCACTCGGGGTCTGCTGTCTCCCCGGCGCTCCGGGGCGGTCCCGGCGGCCAGGGCTCGGTGGCCGGCGCCCCGGGGCGGTCCCGGCGGCCAGGGCTCGGCGGCCGGCGCCCCGGCGGCCAGGGCTCAGCGGCCGGCGCCCCGGCGGCCAGGGCTCGGCGGTTGGCGCCCCGGGGCGGTCCCGGCGGCCAGAGCTCGGCTCTCCATAAAGTTCCCGCCACAGTTGTCGCGTTTCAGAGAGCACATGTGGGTTTTAAAGATGAAAAACGGGCTCAAACTCACCCCGGTTGGAAATACGAGTAAACCGGCACGCTATGGTTACAGCGCCGAGGGTTATGCCAGGAGAGGTTAATTGCCACCTCTAGACTATTCCGTCGTGCCGTCATGTCTGCACACTGTGGAAGAATTATGCAGACTCACGGCATAAACAATAGTAGCTGTTCTTGCAGTCCAACCGGGGAAGTTTCATACCAGCACGTAACGGTGCTTTGGTCGTCGATTACCAAAAATAATTGTTTCCGATCCGTTGTCATTGCGATTATTTCCCCCATATAAACGACCGTAAACTTGGAAATGCTAAAGCAGGCTCGCCGCACTCGCTACCACCGAATCCGTGCGCCATGTGTCCTAAGGGTACGCTGCAGAATACCATAACTTTTTACGTTAACACACTGAATAATTGCACTAGGTCTTAACGACTCTTGTCACATTATTGAAGGTTGCTGGATTGTCGCACCGATGGGCGTTGTCCATCTTAACCATAGTCTACAGATGATCAGGACCCGTCATCGATAAATTTCGATGCCAGCAGCGTCGGCAACAGTTCGGATGACTCCCCAACCCCCTGGACAGTCATCCAGCATGATCGCTTCACGGAACACGACCGGCCGGGTACGGACGTGAAGTAATGTTTTCGAGTCATACATGCTGCGCTTTACGGTCGTAGTGTGCCAGGCGGACTTTCATGACCCCACATCTTGAGAGTATTTAACGACGACAGGTTTACGTAACTCTTATGGCAAGGGACGTGGCAGCACCCACGCCACCTGCGGTGGAGGATACCGGACCACAGGGGTACACGCTCCGCTTCTGGACATCACATTCCGCATTATATTCCACATTCCACCTCCGGGGTATAAGCGTCTTTGTTCACTGGTGGCGAACCCGCACACCGGCCTGGATCCCGTTTGCTCGCTGCGGGGGAGGGGGAGGAGGGGGCACTGGACTCACGAAAGGTCACGGTCGTTCCCCGGTGCCGGGCCGGCAGCCGAAGCCGAATGACACATGTGAACCGTTACAATAACGGATCACCGCCGGCATGGAACTCCTCAGCAGCGTGCCTGGTACTGGAAAGTGTGGGCTGAAGGCAGCTGGTTAATGCCAGCCGGCAGGTGTGCCATTCGCGTGTTGGACTGGGGTGATTTGCCATGCTAATTCGCTTGACAAATGAACGGTTTCGAATCAACGCTACTGGGCAATCGTATGGAGCCGTCGCTATGACCCCCTGTGAACACAGACCGTGAACAAAACCGCAGTTTTGTTCACGGTCTGTGAACCCCTGTGAACAAAACCGCAGTTTTGCGTCACTGGAAGCGGCCACGGGAAAATGTTGCTGTTTTATGGAGCCGGAAGCATTACCGAGCGCAGCGGGCAGCGGCGTGCTTTGATTTTGCCTTTGGATGTCTGAGAGGTTCCAGCGCTTCGAACGGAGTGCATCCTGTGGCCTCCATTATGTCCCGGTATTTACCATACATAGTTAGCCGACCTTAGCGCGAGGGCGCGGGACAGGCGCCGCCTCGCGGCCCCAGCAACTGCCCGTCTCGTGAAGACCCGATGACCGGCAGCCTGCTAGTGCCTGTTTACCGTATAAAGTGCCGTGCCATCCAATGCAAAGACATCAGTTTTGTAGTCCGCGCCATTTTCCATGCCATCTCACCCTTGCAATGACCGAGAACCGGAGGCCGAGTCTCAACAAGACGTCCAGTCTGGCGGGTTTGTTTGACGTTCTCCAAGTACCAAACTCGTACGCTAATGCTGTTTGCCAATCGTACACAGACCACAGCCCCTTTGGGAGCGGGCATGCCGCGATAACCCTTTCAGCTAGACTTGTGTAAATATGCCTCACATGGAACAGGTTTGTATTACAGCAACGAGCGAAATCTGCTCGATTTTCAGGGTCTCTACCGCAGGGCTTTCCTTGTTACCGCGTCATTTACATTTGTTGTTAATAATGCACAGCCCTAAGCAGACATTTGGCATCGGCCCCGCATCTGCGCATTTTCCGGTCATATTTCCTCACGATGCCTCGCGGGAGCACCAGAAGGTGGCGGGCCTCAGATTCCGGGCCGCAACTGATCAGTTGGTCTCGCCGTCCGAGGCCCCGGCCTGCACGCGTGCAGGGACTGGTGGCGAACAAACAGCAGCATGTGATCATTTGTGAACGGCCAGCTGTGAATTTATTACCGCTTGTGAACGTTTGTTTGTGAACAGACAGTTAAATAGCTTATCTGATATAGCGCAATACATATATCTGCTGTAAATGATGAATGTCAATAATTTGTAAACAATCTGTGGTAAATGGTCAGCTGAGAAAAGTCAGCTATGAGAGGCCGGCTGTGAGCGGTCAGCTGTGAGAGGTGAGCCGTGAGAGGTGAGCTATGAGAGGTGAGCTGTGAGAGGTGAGCTGTGAGAGGTCAGATGTGAAAGGTCAGCTGTGAGAGGTCAGATATGAGAGGTCAGCTGTGAGAGGTCAGATGTGAATGTCTGATCATGAATCTGACCTTGTCGCGCCCTGCTTGTGTGAAGCCATGTTGTTTTTTACTTACATGTGTTTTTTATTCCGCTCATTTACTGTTATTATTTTCGAAGCGCCTAGTGTTAGCTGAATGTACGCCATTTGCACTTGCTTTGTGCTCTTTCTTCATGCTATCAGGACTAAAGTTTTTTATTGTAAACGAGCTGGTTTACCAACTATAGTTGTAAGCTAGCACACACGAACTAAATGCAAGTCAGACTCCCCATGTGTTACACAAATCCACGAATTTGCAATTAAATTTGCAGCCCCGGGTGGAGCCGCGAGCTGTCGCACTCGTACTGGGGCGTTTTATGTTACAAAGAAGGCGAAAGGACCTCCGGCCTCCGGAACGTGCAGAAGACTTACTAAGTTTTTCTGGCGCATCGACTCCGTCTAAGCCGCGTTTATAATACTATTTCACTGCGCACAGTCTTATGGATAACGCTCGGGACAAATAATCCCGCTCCTTCTCAGAACAGCCGCCGTCCCCGGAGGCCTGCTTCTCCTTGCTATTCCACGAAGCGGGCTGGTTAGGCTAGTCTTCGGCCTACTGTATGTTTATTTAGAATTCTCGGGCGCCTTCCAAACAGCGGGTCGTTTAGTACTGCCTGCACGTGTTTCGCGAATGCCATCTAACCACCACCAACAGAGACACCAAGCAAGTGATCAGCCATACGCGAACCAGAGCAAATCACGAAGGGAACCGCCGAAAAGTAGCGCTTTCCTCGTCGTCTGTCATGCATTTAAAATTGCATCTTCGGTTTTGAATTGCAGCACAGTTCACTGTGCTGCGTACACCGCGCCCTGTGCCCTGTGCCCTGTGCCGTACTGTGACGGCTGAGGCAGGTCATTTGGACATTGCCGGTCGCAGGGATCTGACCCGGTGGCCATGACCTCCGCTTGCTAGGCCCCGGCACTGGCCGGTGGCGGTGGTGACCTCTGCCGTCTCGGACCGCTCGCCTGTGAGCTGCTCGCGGTATGCTGCTGGTACCCGATGAACAACATATGCTCCGTTTTCAGATGGTGGGATGTCTGGCGGTGATGATGTGTGGGAGCACCCAAGCAGCCAGCATCATCTTTCCAACAACAAGTGAGCAACAGCCTTTCACAACGCTCTGGTGCGAAGTAGAAGGCGTGCATAACACCCGTATCCGTTGCTTCATGCAAATCAAACTTGTTGTGTAGTGAAAGCTCCTTGGACTGAAATGCTTCCAACATAATGAAATACTCCCCGAAGTATATGCTGGGTATGTGCAGTCCACGCTCCAAGTGCGCGGTCCAAGCAGCGCTGTCGTGTTGCTGTAAGCCACGTGCTGAATTGCTTAAGTTACGTGCTTAATTTGCAGATATGTCTAGCCAGAGGCGCACCATTTAAATCATGTTTTAACTTCCCGAAACAATAACCGCTGCAACACAAACCGTCTTAGCGTTATGAAATGTTCAAAACATTCAGCGGCTAGTGGTTCTTCAAAATTCTAAGTTATGCTTGCTAGCAATATAGACACGACTTATCTACGTGAAGCATATTCAGATGCATCATATTTGTCAGAATGCAGCGGGCATCATTTTTCTCTTCGTTAAATGCATTTTTCTCACAGCTAAACGGGCAGCTTCGACCCTGACCTTTCCTTGCCTGTCGGAAATAATGAATTACAGTCATCGCGGCGTTCGAATCCCCGCCGTCTAACTGTGCTGCCTTTGGACGCGTCCGCCCGCAGGCCGGAACGCCAGCAGGACCAGGCTGCCACAGCTTGTTTTCACCGAAGAGCCAGCATGCATCCGCCGATCCGAGTTCGGCATGTGCGAAACAATCGACGAGGAGTACCCGACGTGAGTGAGCCAGACACAGCGCGGTCGTAACTCCGCCAGGACGGACGCGCTCCGTCTGTGACCGGCCCGTCTCGATCCGTCACCGGTCCGTCTCGATCCGCCTCGGTCCGTCCCGACCCGTCCCGATCTGTCCCGATCTGTCCCGATCCGTCCCAACCCGTCCCGATCCGTCGCGATCCGTCCCGGTTCTCCCATCCGTCCCGATCCGTCTCGATCCGTCCCGAGCCGTCCCGACCCGTCCCGATCTGTCCCGATCTGTCCCGATCTGTCCCGATCCGTCCCGATCCGTCCCGGTCTGTCCCGACCCGTCCCGACCCGTCCCGATCTGTCCCGATCCGTCCCGATCCGTCCCGGTCTGTCCCGACCCGTCCCGATCCGTCTCGATCCGTCCCGGTTCTCCCATCCGTTCCAATCCGTCTCGATCCGTCCCGATCCGCCCCGGTCCGTCCTGACCCGTCCCGATCCGTCCCGGTTCTCCCATCCGTGCCAATCCGTCCCGATCCGTCCCGGTTCGTCCCGACCCGTCCCGATCCGTCCCGGTCCGTCCCGACCCGTCCCGATCTGTCCCGATCTGTCCCGGTCCGTCCCGACCCGTCCCGATCCGTCTCGATCCGGCCCGGTTCTCCCATCCGTCCCGATCCGTCTCGATCCGTCCCGATCCGTCCCGGTCCGTCCCGATGGCTCAGCTGACTGGAACGCCTGCTCTCTGACTCAGTCGCCCACGGCGGCGCGAGTGCGAGCCGCCACCGGCTTTTGCTGCTAAACGCTGTCCGAGCTGGCCTGCTGCCGGTGGCAGCCGCCACATGAAAGGCTAAAAGTGACGTCAGAAGCCAGGAGGTACCGTGCCGAGCATGATAGCACATTAAGCTAACACCGTCAAATGCTGCCGCTGATCTCGATTTGCACGGTTGCATGATGTGGTCACAGCTCACGCAACAAGCATTGCTTAATGGGGCTTTGATCCCACTGATCCATGCAATCCAAAGGTTCGGACCGCATCTGAAGAAAAAATGAAAAGGTCCGTGCCACAGTGCATTGAGCTGCTATCTCGGAGCTAAGCTCAGGGTCTGGCTTATTGCGAGATCTCGATGAAATCCTTGTGCGCCGGCTGCCAACTGGTCTTCGCTGACTTTATTCGCACTGACGGTCGCCAGCGATCGGTAAGAAACAGACGGTCTGTGCTGTGCTTGTGGTATGCCCACCAGGATCCGTACCTCTGTCCAGTCCACGGAACTTTCCTATTTTGTAATACCATTCGCTATTGGTCGCTACTGAACTGTTACTTTTCAGACTGTCACTTCGCTGCAAGACCGCTGATCTGCGTGGTCGGCCAACGCAGCGAGAAACACATGCAAAATACATTGGAATAGCTGGTGCTAGCTGTGACGCGCCTTGTCCACTGAAAGAACGTGCGCGATGGTGCTCGCTGTGACGCGCCGTGTCCACTGACAGAACGTGCGCGATGGTGCTTGCTGTGACGCGCCGTGTCCACTGACAGAACGTGCGCGATGGTGCTCGTTGTAAAGTGCCGTGTCCACTGACAGAACGTGCGCGGTGTTGTTCACAGTGAGATCATAAAGGAGGCGCTGGCACAGAGCAACAACGCGCCGGTCGCCGAGCTGGCCAGCGGAGACGACACGCTTGTGGTGAGTACGCAGCCTCCACGTGCCAGGGGTTCGAATCCCATAGAAGGACACTCTCACTGCCCTCCCGGTGTATTCCGTGGGTGACTCCCCAGCCACTGAGACAATACCTACTTCCATTAAATAGTAAACCGTCCGCTGCTCCGGTCCTGCATAGCGTTACAACCCGCCTCCGCCGTGAACAAGTTGGACGGCGGTGGGCCACGGCAGCCGCGTACAGGCGGTGAGCTGGCTGTCCTGCTGTCGGTGCCGCCCAGCAGTGAGCAGGCTGTCCTGCTGTCGGTACCGCCCAGCGGTGAGCTGGCTGTCCTGCTGTCGGTGCCGGCCAGCGGTGAGCAGGCTGTCCTGCTGTCGGTGCCGCGCAGCGGTGAGCAGGCTGTCCTGCTGTCGGTGCCGGCCAGCGGTGAGCAGGCTGTCCTGCTGTTGGTGCCGGCCAGCGGTGAGCAGGCTGCATTGCTGTCGGTGCCGCCCAGCGGTGAGCAGGCTGTCCTGCTGTCGGTGCCGCCCAGCGGTGAGCAGGCTGCATTGCTGTCGGTGCCGCCCAGCGGTGAGCAGGCTGTCCTGCTGTCGGTGCCGCCCAGCGGTGAGCAGGCTGTCCTGCTGTCGGTGCCGGCCAGCGGTGAGCAGGCTGCATTGCTGTCGGTGCCGCACCCTCGAGCCTCAGTCGTCATCACCAGCACCTTCGCCCGACCGCGCCGCACATCGGGGTCTTGCGTTGCCTGTGACCTGGCACATCGTGCTATGGTCAGCTGATGTCGAGCGGGTGCCCCATCTGGAGGGGCTTGTCGTCCCCGCCGGCGCCCGGCGCCTCTGCAGGAGGGGGTCTATCGGCCCCACCGGCGCCCGGCGCCTCTGTTGACGGGGCTTGTCAGCAACAGCCGTCTGTGACGCGGCCACGGAATCAGAGCGGCGCGACAGGCCGGCAGAGTATAACACCGCGGAATGGATATCAACCCGAGAGGTCCGGATAGGAGGCAGCATGCGCAGCCCGCTGGCAGCGCCCCTGCACCGAGGGGCGAACGCCCGGCGAGTCGCTGCGACCTTGTCCTAGATCTGCGCGGCTCGAACGGCGCGGCGTGACCCGGCGTGCCGGCGCTGCACGACGAGGCTGCGACGGAGCCGAGCACGGGCCCTCCGCGCCGCCAGCACCGGCGCTATAGAGCGAGACTGCGACAGAGCTGCGCACGAGCCTGCCGCGCTGCCAGCGCCGGCGCTATAGAGCGAGACTGCGACAGAGCTGCGCACGGGCCTGCCGCGCCGCCAGCACCGGCCGGCTGCGACAGAGCCGAGCGCGGGTCTGCCGCGCCGCCAGCACCGGCCGGCTGCTACAGAGCCGCGCACGGGCCTGCCGCGCCGCCAGCACCGGCCGACTGCAACAGAGCCGCGCACGGGTCTGCCGCGCCGCCAGCACCGGCCGGCTGCTACGGCGCGCATTCGACGTTTCGGGACAAGGTCACACAGCAGATGCCAATGAGATCAGGGCACTGCGAGCTGCAGCCGTGCGTTGGCCGATGATAAAGTGACATTGGCCGGTGACATTGGCCGGTGATAAAGTGACATTGGCCGGTGACATTGGCCGGTGATAAAGTGACACCGACACAGGGACGCGACCAACCAGGAGCGATTGACACCAGCAACAGACACTTGAAGCTATGATTGCTAATGTTCAACCTTGCCTGACGTGGGTATCAACCACCTCCTCTCAAAAGACCCTGAACTTCGCTCCCGGACCATGCCTGTCTCGTCACAACGTAGACGTATCTATACCGCAGAGATTCTAGGCGTGTCTGTTCCCTTGGAATTCGAGCCAGATGTTTTTGTACTGACCGGGCTATGTAGGCACAGATGTGCACCTATGAGGAGCACGAGAGTTTGTGTGAGGGGGACGGGCTGCATTTGGATTGGTTCCCTCCACGTTATGCTCTACGCTCCGTAAAAACTTGTTTCAACCACTGGGGAGGGGCTCAAGCTTCCTGAGCCCCCTTGCAACAGCTCCTTCGCCTCGGTGCATACGTATATACGTGCACAGTACGCGAAGGCGCGTGTCAACTCCCCGTAAGGTGTACATTAACTCCCCACAAGGTGTGTATCGAAGGTGTGTTTTGACTCCTGTAGTGCCCGCTCAACGCTGACATCTTATGACAGCCGCTGAGGAGCTCCGCACAGCCCGGCGATAACTGACCGCTAGTTAGGACTGTGACGGTCAGCTGACAGTCCGTGGCAGACTGTGACGGTCAACTGACAGTCCGTGACAGACTGTGACGGTCAGCTGACAGTCCGTGACAGACTGTGACGGTCATCTGACAGTCCGTGACAGGTTGTGAAGGTCAGGTCAGCTGACAGTCTGTGACAGGCTGGGACGGTCAGCTGACAGTCCGTGGCAGGCTTTGACGGTCAGCTGACAGTCTGTGACAGGATGTGACGGTCAACTGACAGTCCATGACGCGCTGTGACGGTCAGCGCTGACTGTCTGTGACAGGCTGCGACGGTCAGCGCTGACGGTCTGTGACAGGCTGTGACAGCCTGTGACGGTCAGCGCTGACGGCCTGCGACGGTCAGCGCTGACGGTCTGTGGCAGGCTGTAATGACTGTCCTGCTGGGCAGCCTGTCCACGTCACTCACCACTATCGAGCCCTCCGCCTGCACAGCTCAGTCGTGTACACCTAACGCCCGCGTGAGGCGGTGCGTTGCTGGTCGTTGCTGGTCGCCGCTGGCCGCCGCTGGTCACTGCTGGCCGGCGCGCCACGCCAGTGATCCGGGCCCCGGTGCCGTGCGGGGGACCGGTTCGGCGGCGGCCGCTCGAGCCCCCAAGATCCGGTTTGATTCGATTTGATTCGATGTTTATTTTTGATTATGGACATTGGGCAGTACGTAATATGATGAATGGATTGGCGCATAAGCGAAACGCTTAAATCTGAGCGCCTCACCTAACAATAACAAGATATGGTCATCGCCGCCAGGGAACCCACGACCCACCGCCCACTCGCCCGATCGTAAGCCGACACGGGCCAGGCGCCCGCCGCCACTCCAGTCTATACATGTAGCCGTCTCGGGCCGGCGGCGGACGCCCGGCCCAGCAACGCCACCCAGTAGTCCGTTTGCTGCCCGCGCCCGCTGAAAGTTTTCAGGCGAATCGTCTGGTCTGAAAAAGAAACGTTTGGAAAATTTTTGCTCAGTGCTGCCCATTGCGATCTTGTAAACCGTTACCTGTGAAATAGATCCTTAGTTGCTCGTTGTGAGTGAGCTCAGAAAAGTTTGGAATGATACGATTTGTTTTACGTAGCATTGAAATTCGGATTTCATGATAGCGAGGACAGTTCAGTACGAAGTGTTTAGGGTCTTCATATGGATCATAGTCACATAAGCAAGAGGGACTGCATGTAGTTGGATTTTGAATTTCGAACAGATGGGCATTCAGGTCTGACATTCCCAATCTCAGCCTAGTATTTAGGATGTTACCATGCGTGAATCCAAAGCTGTGATGCACCGGAGGCGCGGCCGCACCGCAGCGCTGGTATATTTCCCGTTTGAAGGAAAGAGAAGACTGGGGAGAACACCTCAAGTGGGAGCTGGTTCCATCTCCTCGTAGTTGATGGAATCTAGGATTTTTGGTATGTTGAGGTTCTGTTCGGTGGTAATGTGAGTGTCATTGCACTGCGTAGTGGGCGTCCTGTTGTCCGGTAGCCCCGCCCCCTCCGTGCCCTGCAACGCTCAGCTGCTAGAGCCCGCTGCGGGCCGGGTTTGTTTCTGATGCTGACGTATCGTCTGTCCAACCAGTCCTGCCTGGGAGCGGGTGCTCAGAGCTGGTGAGGTGTCCGCTGGCCGGCGGCGGGTGCTCAAAGCTGGTGAGGTGTCCACTGGCGGGCGACGGGTGCTCAGAGCTGGTGAGGTGTCCGCTGGCCGGCGGCCGGTGCTCAAAACTGGTGAGGTGTCCACTGGCGGGCGACGGGCGCTCAGAGCTTGTGAGGTGTCGGCCGATAGGACAGTGGGTGTTCAGAGCTGGTGAGGTGTCCGCTGGCGGGCGACGGGTGCTCAGAGCTGGTGAGGTGTCCGGTGCTAGGGCGGCTGGCGCTCAAAGCTGGTGAGGTGTCCGCTGGCGGGCGACGGGTGCTCAGAGCTGGTGAGGTGTCCGGTGCTAGGGCGGCTGGTGCTCGGAGCTGGTGACTCGTCGTCCGATGGAGTGGCATCGCACGGGTCGTAGTGCTCACGAGCCGCTGCCTAGCACGTGACGGCTTCGCCAGCGCACGGCGCGCCCTGTGCCGGCTGCAGCCGCCTGTAAAAACACGCCCAGTTTGGTCAGAACCATGAGCACGATAAGGCACGAGCGTTCGTCTTTTTTAGCAGCGGATGCAACACTCGCGAACAGGTCGCGTTGACCAGGTTGTTTTGCCATTAATGAAGCATTTGCGGTTTTTTATTGTGTTTGGCGATTTGCTTTTATCGTGGCCTATCTAGGCTATTCCTTTAAGTTGCCATTTAGGCTGAATGCTTTGAGAACTCATCTCGTTAGGAATTTGTGGCCAGGAATGCGTGGGCCATCGCACTGGCCAGTGAATCCATGAGTGGCCTGTGGGTAGTATCCGCCACATGGAGGGCAGGGAGGGCAGGGAGGAAGAGAGCGCTGGAAAGGGGGCCTCAAACAGTGCCCAAATAAGAGAGAGAGAGGAAGCGAGCGACCGAGTAACAAACTGAAAGTGGGAAAGATGGAGTGGATTAGCGGGGGCGATATTCGCACGATCACGTGCCGTCCATGAGTTCTGTGCGCTCACGTGCCATTCACGTGAACGCTCACTCCATCGGTGAGATAGTCGGCGCGGTTCTGACACCGGATCTGTGTCGACTCGACAGCTGAACAGGTCTGTAGCGGAGCTCAGTCTTCCCGGGCACCCGTACGTCGCCGTCGATGCCCGAGCATCAAGGTGCACGGCGCCGCAGCCCGTTGTGCTGAGGGGTATTCATACTACCATCGCTGGCGCGCAGTCAGGTGGCGTTGCCGACGGTTGCCATGACTACGTCAGGTCCTCGGGCCCTGGACCGTGCTCGTTCCGATAGCAAGATTGTGTCAAGCTTTGATGTTCCCTCAAGCATGCCAGTAATTATGCTGGCTATTTAGAGAAATGAGCATGTTTTCCGGAGCGTTTCACTGGCAGGCGTCCCTCGAGACGAGTGGAAAGTTAGCAAGGACGTGCCGTGCGTGTGTGCCGAGCCCGGGATTACCAGCCCAGTGCAGATTGCCTGATCAGGGTCAGGCTCAAACATGTATGACACGAAGCCACAGCCCACGCGGCTCGAACGTAACTGACAGCTGGAACAAAGACGATCAATGCGAATGAACCTCAGGGCAAAACGACCGGCTTGCACAGCGCTAAATACGTTTGGTTAGCATGCATGCAATTCGCACTGCTATCCGCAGGCGTACATGTGTAGGAATATAACTAGGTGTTATCTTTCCGTATCAGTTTGACCTGACCATGGACTTAACCCCATGCGCTTTTCCCCATGACACATGGCCATGGACTTAACCACATGCCTTTTCTCCCCGCGTTATCAGTTCGACGCGTGGCAATGGACTTAACCCCGTGCCTTTTTCCCAAATTAGTCTGCTATGGTAAGCAGTCATATTATCATCAGAATTTGCTACGTACGTTTTCCATGCGTCGCATATGGAAATAACTACATTTCTTGGAGAGCCGTAGGACGGTCGCGTAATCTTGGCAAAAAATGGTTAGATTACGCCATACTGAGAGCAAACTTACTCTTGCGATAGATACACGTGCCCTTGGGACTAATGTAGTAGCTGTGCGCGGCCTCGGCATAGCTGGTTACGCTTAACCTGTGAATATTAATAGCGTGTTTCTGGTAGGCTTTGGTGCGGGAGGATGCGTCCAGTGTGCAAAGGAATTCTGATGCTTTCTTCCAGATGCATGAGTCACGTGCTTACTTTTACCTTTCAAAATCTATGACAATTGTGATGTGTGGTGGTGCTCTGCAGATTTTCAAGTTACCTTTTGTGAGTTGCGTTTTTCTCTAAGCAGCTGCCTTCATAAATGGAAACCAGTTGTGCCAGGTGTCGTCTTTGTTTGTACAGACGTTCCGAAAATGGAGGGTGCCGGCTGAGCTTGTTTCCCCACCCCGCATGTCACCCAGCAGTCGAGGGTCAGGGGTGACCCTCGACTGCTCTGACCGCTAAGGGCGCCCGTGAGCGTCATGTGCCGGGCTCACCACCGGACCTCGGCTGCTGCCGTGGAAGCTAGTGCCGTCAGCGACCAGTTCTCAGAACTCATGCTTCTGACCTTAATCACACATACGGTCACGCAACATTGTACAACATGCCCCCGACACAGCAATCATCGTAATGTCAGGTTAATGCCAGTCGACTGACGGTTGTAATCACTCGTAAACATGTGCAGACGCCCGGCGAGGAAGCCGTGGTCGACCTCGCCAGCTGGCACGGACATTGGCATGCGAACTCCTAAACTTTGACGTCGAAAGATGTTTGTCCCCGCCGGTTCGCCACGCCAGATTTTGCCACCCTTCCGCGTCTGTGCACATGCTGCCGCGCGTCTGGACCCCACCTTCAGTCGCCGCCAAAGCATCGGTAGCTGGCGACAAAAGCAGCACGAATAGACGCGTCGTTTCGTGCCCAGACCGGTGGGAAAGCCTCAGCGCTGCGCCCGTGATAAATGAGCTCGCCGCCGGCGGCGGTGGTGTTGATTATTTCGCGCGTGACCGGGCGCCCTCTGCTGAAAAGCGGCCGTCATGCCAAGATGAGGCGGCCGCCGCTAGATGGCTCGTCGGTCGTCGTGACCGCGCCAAATTCAGCGAGCGTGCGTCTAGAGCTGGACTCGTTAGCTGACGGCGTGGACGCGGTCAGCTGACGTGGACGCGGTCAGCTGACTTGAACGCGGTCACCTGCCGTGGATGCGGTCAGCTGACGTGGATGCGGTCAGCTGACGTGGACGCGGTCACCTGCCGTGGACGCGGTCAGCTGACGTGGACGCAGTCGAGTCCTGACCTAGCGCCCGACTGGGGCCTTTGAGCGGGGCCGGCTCTGCCGCTTTATGCGGCAGGATTCACTAAAGAGTGAACTGACATAAGTGCAAAACCCGTTTGTGATTCAATGCCCGGAATCCTTAAAAAAATATTATGAGCAGGGGAACCGGTGTGGCTGAAAAAAACCCGAAACCGGTTGATGTAGTGGAGCCCGGCGAATGTCCTGAAGACGGATGTATGCGCTCCTGACAGACGCTGACAAACGCTGACAAACACTTAGTCACTTGGCAAATACGCGCCTGCTGACAAACGCTTCACGTCTGGTCTGACCTGCGGTACGACACCCGGACTGTCCCACTCCCTGGTGACACCTGGACTCTCCCACTCCCTGGTGACACCCGGACCGTCCCACTCCCTGGAGACACCCGGACCGTCCCACTCCCTAGAGACACCCGGACCGTCCCACTCCCTGGTGACACCTGAACCGTCCCACTCCCTGGTGACATCTGGACCGACCCACTCCCTGGTGACACCCGGACAGTCCCACTCCCTAGAGACGCCCGGACAGTCCCACTCCCTGGTGACACCGGACAGTCCCACTCTCTGGTGACAACTGGACCGTCCCACTCCCTAGAGACGCCCGGACCGTCCTACTCCCTGGTGACGCCCGAACCGTCCCACTCTCTGGTGACACCTGGACCGTCTCACTCCCTGGAGACACCCGGACCGTCTCACCCCCTGGTGACATCCGGAACGTCCTACTCCCTGGAGACACCCGGACTGTCGAACCCCCCGTGGAAGCCCGGCTGCGACACCCATGCTGGTGCAGGGGAATAATTTTTTCCAAAGGACTTCTGGTCCCCCGCTTTTGTGGCGTTCCCGCTCGTGCCACAGCCGTCCGCAAGGGGCACCGGCTGGGCCGAACGGGTCGAATTGGGCGAAGCCTTGACGAGACGCCGTCGCTGACGGAAGTGGACGCTTCCGGTCTGGCGGCTGGCTGCGCTGAGCGGCGCGCTCCCAAACCGGTCGGACGGCCGTGTCAACGCCGCACGCGGAAACCGGGAAACGGCGCCGCTCGCGCCGGGCCAACTGCACACACGTGCGCGTGCAAACACGCCACTGCCCTCTGTAACAGCGGACGGTCGGCTTTTGCAGTGCCTGCCCGACCAGGGAGGCGTCTAGCTCTCTTGTGGAGCCTGGTTTGAGGAGCCCACCTCTCCTGAGGAGTGTGGCTCTGACGGGATCTAGCTCTCCTGAGGAGTCTAGATCTCTTAAGTCGGGAGCTATCTGTTTGGTGGACTGCGGGAGTTCGTGATGGTATGTTTGATGGAGTGCAGTCCAAGATAACTCTGTTTTGCAGCTAAAAAAGAAAATAGAATAAATGAGCGAATAAACAAACTGGAGCGCATATTTGGCAGACATCTACAACACTAGATTCCAGTCACGGAATCTAGCACATTCGAACTCACAGTTTGTTTAGTCCTCGACAACCACCAACTCGCTATTTTCACAAATTATAGGCCGTTATTCTGGTGCCATCAGTAGCACCGCAGTTCTTCAATATGTTTTGCACCAGTCCACAAATTTCAGGTGGTAAACAGCAGAATTTAACAAAATGAGCATAAATGAGTAAATGATCGACTTCTAAATGACCTTCTGAAATCGACATAGTGTTTTCCAATCCGTTCCAGCCAGCTTTGCTGCCATGTTTCAGACCCGACAACATGCGCAGCCGTGCGGTCCGATACATTCCCAGTCCAGTGCAGAGGGTGCCGGTAGTGTAGTGGTTAACACATCTGCGTTAACCACTGCGCGTCTGGGAAACCAGAGGTACGGGGTTCGATTCCCCGCGGTGCCCGCCCATTCTGCCAGGGTGAGAGGCAGGCGACGCCACATAGCCTCAGCAGCTGAGTGCGTCGTAAAACCCCAATCACACACACAGTTCAGTGCGGACCAGTCCGTGTGCCATGTTGTTGATTCGTCGGCTGCGGGAGGCCCCGAAGCCCCGCAAGGCCCTGGACCCGAGCGGACCGTTGCCCTGAGCATATAGCAGTATCGGGAGTACCGCCCTGAGCATATAGCAGTATCGGGAGTATCGTCCTGAGTGTATAGCAGTATCGGGAGTATCGCCCTGAGCATATAACAGTATCGGGAGTATCGCCCTGAGCATATAGCAGTATCGGGAGTATCGCCCTGAGCATATAGCAGTATCGGGAGTATCGCCCTGAGCGTATAGCAGTATCGGGGAGCAAAACGGGAGTGCCGCCACTGAGAGACTTCGAACTTGTTTGGATGTAAAATAATTGAATGTACCAAACAATTAGCAACACATGCTATTGGAAGTGACAATTGAAAATTTCCGACGTACATATGCGTGCGAGAAGCTTAGGTAACGTACTTCTGTGAATGAGGTTACATAGTTATGGAAGTTAGCTGTATTTTTATTTTATAACAAATGCATGGGTTCTGAGGAATGTGGACTTAGAGCAGCACAGAATCAGCGTATTTCTGGCGATGAAACGAGGTGCAGTCATACTGGCACAAGTGCTTATCTCGCTTACGACGGGCCCCGTGCGCTCAAGCCCCCGATCCGTGATACCAGCGGTCTGATCATGCCGCAGGGCATCACTCGCTGCCTTGGATCTCGACTCACAACTGCACACTGCCCAGGTGTTAGACCGCAGCAACTGCGTCCCCCTGGCAGATACTGGCTGGCTTACATGGTCTTAAATGTCTCGAATGTGTATGTTAGACGCGCCATGTACTCCGAACAGTGTCATGACTTTATGCCGGTCGCTGTCGACCTTCTAGCCACGGTGCTGAGTTAGCGGTTGATGACAAGCCTAGACGAGATGAGCTTTGGTGCGAAAGCCTATCAACCAGAACATATACATATTAGCAAGGTCACAAGTCAGCCAACTGCATCTTAATGAGCTTCCTGAATATAGAAATGCATTTGGATCTTATCAAAATCAGGCTTATGATTAGGGAACTGAAGGTGGATCAGACTCGGTGACGAGTGGCACTAAGCTAACGCCTAATACCTATGCCAACAACTAACAACACTTAACTAGGTCATGTACTTATGTGTAGTACAATATCCACTTTCCCAGCCATAATTTTGTAGCCGAAAGCTTTATGACAGCAACAAAGAACAGCACTTGGCGCGCTGGCCGGGCCCGGCCTGTCGCCGCCGGCCTCGTGCCGTGCCGGCCTGCTCGTGCCGTGACGGCCTGCTCGTGCCGTGACGGCCTGCTCGTGCCCCGGTGGCCTCCTCGTGCCGTGACGGCTTCTTCGTGCCGCGACAGCCTGCTCGTGCCGTGACGGCCTCCTCGTGCCCCGGTGGCCACCTGGTGCCGTGACAGCCTGCTCGTGCCCCGGTGGCCTCCTCGTGCCGTGCCGGCCTGCTCGTGCCCCGGTGGCCTCCTCGTGCCGTGCCGGCCTGCCCGTGCCCCGGTGGCCTCCTCGTGCCGTGCCGGCTTGCTCGTGCCCCGGTGGCCCCCTCGTGCCGTGTCGTGCCCCGGTGGCCTCCGCGGTCGGCGGCACAGACCGACTCATCGCCCAGCGACGCCACGGCCGCCTCTCCCCGCGCTGCCCGCTTAGGTCAGCGGCGGCTGGTGATCAAGGTCGTAGCGGCGCCACAAGGGGGTTGAGACCGCGAGGAATGGGACGCGCTCTGCTGGAAACCTCCAGAAAACCTCCAGAAAAAACTCCAGAAATGTGATGAAATAACGTCAAGTCTCTCGGCAAATCACGCCTGCTGAAGTCTCCTTCCCCTCACGCAATCACGATAACGGGAATTTCTCTGCAGGGCAGTGTGACATGCCTGTCCAGCGCCTCTCGCGCTGTGGCCTATGCGAGGCCGTCTGGGCGGTGGCGTGACCTCGGCTTTGGCTCGCGTCGAATCACGGACACGCGAAGGTCAGATGTCGTGACCCCGATGTAACTGTGACGTCGCCCGTGACTGTGTCCCGGACTTCCAATGCCGCGCCCGAATACCAGACTCGGTCACCCGGACACGAGCGCGATCTCGGAGGCAGACTCGGTGCCAGACTCAGGCACGGTCCCGGTCACAGGCAGCATCTGGGACACAGACATGGTTCCCGGACGCAGACACGGTCCCGGACACAGACGCGGCCCAGGGCACAAACATGGTCTGGGACAAAGACGTGATCCCAGTCATGAGCACAGTCTCCGACACAGACACGGTCCCGAAAACAGACGTGGCCCAGGACACAAACATGATCTGGGGATCAGACGCGGTCCTCCGCACACAGGCGCAATCCCAGACGCAGACATGGCGTGGGACACAAACACGGTTCCGGATACAGGCTCGGCTCCTGACACAGACGAAGTTTCGGACCCAGAAACGGGTCGGAGCGTGAGCGCGGTCCCGCACGTACCGGCCGCCGACCGGGGCTCGTGATCCGTGAGTTCCGGGTTCGTCATCCCGTGATGTGCGGATTTGGACCGCGGCCTCCGGCTAGCGGGCTCCGGGGCAGACCAGACCAACAGGCGGGAAGTGCCCCGTGCCCGACGAACGGGGCTGTCGACACGGAAACGACGCGTGTTGGTACGCGATTCTGTCACAGTTTCAATCAGTAGTCCGTAACCTGTCATGTGTTGACGCGGATATTTCGGAACTTCGACCGCACTACAAGCAAAGCTTGTGTGCATCTCAAAACCGGCGCAGAAGATCGGGTGATTCTGGTTGTAAAGATGCTGCTGATCTCGTCAGCTGAGCGGATGCTGAGCGGATGCTGGGCGGATGCTGAGCGGATGCTGAGCCAGGCCCAGCGAGCTTTCACTCAGCTGAGTGCCGCGTGTAGTGCCCCGGCCGCTGCAGCCGCCGTAACTACCCCGCACTAACCACACGGCGTCAGGGCTGGGCCGTACGCCGCACCTTCCGTCTGACCACAGCTGTCTGAATTGGGTCTGACCCGACTCGAACACTGACCCGCCGTCCACATCTCCCGTCTGACCGCAGCTGTCTGACCTGGGTCTGGCCCGACCCGGCTGTGACACTGACCCGCCGTCCACACCGGCAGGAGTTGGCGCCGCGGTTCGGCGGCAACACCGAGATGGAAAACCGACTGGTGGAGGAGACGGCCGCCTGCACGGCCACGGTTAGTTACCGACTCAACCGTCGGCCCAACCGTCGGCCCAACCGTCGTCCCAACTGACATCCCAGCCGCCGACACAACCGTCGGAAGTTGCCTGTACATTCGCCAGACTAATGAGCAGTTCCACATCTACAGTTCAGCCAATGGGCATCGTCGATAAATGCATTCAACGCTACCAAAGCAACCATCAGGCCATCTTTCGCACAGTCAACCACCACCACCGGTAGAACCATCGCCCCACTCCACGTCACATCATCAACCCAAACCTTGACTCAGTCTAGGACACAATCACCCAACGATGCAGACGCAACGGACCGTTCGCCATGGTCTGAGGCCTCGAAGTCGATGACATTCACCACCGTCATCACTGACGTCACCGACACGACCATTCAACACTACCGACACAGTGACCAACACCACCGACACAACCAACCCGCACCACCCATATTTCCACCACCCATAACGCCACCTACACGACCGTTCGGTACAGCCGAAGCAATTATTCACGTCATTCAAACTTTGGTACAACGCCATTTGCACTGATCAACAGCGTTGCGAGGTTCTGGTTTAATGTATGCTAGCCCAGACTACCATGTGTACTTCTTTACTTGACACTTATAGCGCTTGGCAGGTTTTGGATGATCAACCTTGGACCAAGTTTTGAAATCTTGGGTTTGAACCTGTGTTACACTGCTGGCTATGAAGTTATGAGCTCTGCAGTTATGTGCTTTGCTATCATGTGCGCAGCTTTGTGCTCATTCAACACCGTTCGTATGTCGTAGAAAAACCGCTTCTGTACTCTCATGAACGCATCGAAAACAAGCCCCAACCGTCTCAGATAATATCCTCCAACCAGGGGTACCACTATTCAGTTGCCCCGTGATAGTAGCCTGTTTCCTGCATGTGGTTAGATCGTTGCCCGTTATACCGCAGGAGTCCATCATCTACCCGAAGATGGCGAAGAATGACAAGAACCAGTGGCTGTTCGTGGTCAACTCCGCCGAAACCGTCCAGGGGATCCGGGTGGAGAAATGCGTGTAAGTTACCCGCGAGAGTATCTGTACCCCGCTGGTACTTGTCTGTACCCCGCTGGTACTTGTATGTACCCCGCTGGTACTTGTCTGTACCCCGCTGGTACTTGTCTGTACCCCGCTGGTACTTATCTGTACCCCGCTGGTACTTGTCTGTACCCCGAAGGTACTTGTCTGAACCCCGCTGGTACTTGTCTGTACCCCACTGGTACTTGTCTGTACCCCGCTGGTACTTATCTGTACCCCGCTGGTACTTGTCTGTACCCCGAAGGTACTTGTCTGTACCCCGCTGGTACTTGTATGTACCCCGCTGGTACTTGTCTGTACCCCGCTGGTACTTGTCTGTACCCCGCTGGTACTTATCTGTACCCCGCTGGTACTTGTCTGTACCCCGAAGGTACTTGTCTGAACCCCGCTGGTACTTGTCTGTACCCCGCTGGTACTTGTCTGTACCCCGCTGGTACTTATCTGTACCCCGCTGGTACTTGTCTGTACCCCGCTGGTACTTATCTGTACCCCGCTGGTACTTGTCTGTACCCCGAAGGTACTTGTCTGAACCCCGCTGGTACTTGTCTGTACCCCGCTGGTACTTATCTGTACCCCGAAGGTACTTGTCTGTACCCCGAAGGTACTTGTCTGTACCCCGCTGGTACTTGTATGTACCCCGCTGGTACTTGTCTGTACCCCGCTGGTACTTGTCTGTACCCCGCTGGTACTTATCTGTACCCCGCTGGTACTTGTCTGTACCCCGAAGGTACTTGTCTCAACCCCGCTGGTACTTGTCTGTACCCCGCTGGTACTTGTCTGTACCCCGCTGGTACTTATCTGTACCCCGCTGGTACTTGTCTGTACCCCGAAGGTACTTGTCTGAACCCCGCTGGTACTTATCTGTACCCCGCTGGTACTTGTCTGTACCCCGAAGGTACTTGTCTGAACCCCGCTGGTACTTGTCGGAGCTTGCCACTTGCATCGGGATCGGTGTCTTAAACACGCTGAGTACTTGGAGAAGCGTGTCTGCCATACCCCATCTTGGTCCTCTTTCTTGACGAATGTAAATGCTGCAATAATGCGAAAATTGTTTTCAACCGCTCACAGTACGTGTACATGACAAATCAGCACGAATTGAATCAGATGTCGTCTTCACATTACCTCCCATTGGCAAATCCTTCAATTCTCAGAACCACCGTATTGCCCACCACTAACAACCCTTCTCTATCGCGCACCGTCTAGACCGTTCTGTTCCCAGAATGGAAGACCGGGGCCCTAGGAGACGCTCTCGCCCTCCTCCAGTCAGCCCGCCATCAAATACAACCGCTCGGGGTCATACTCATGCCTGCGTGCATGCGCCAGCACCTTTCCGCTGAAATACTGAGCTCCGCAATGTGGGTGCGGGTGCAGTCCAATGTCACAATCGGTGAAGGTCACGCGGTGGGGGGGGGGGGGGGGGCTAAGCGAATCCTCGTCGGGGAACATTGCCGGTAGGCAAGGCACAAGCGGTGCATGCGAGGCACACGTGGCGTAAAACTGCACCACACCCGGTGTAAATTTGCACCAGCTCCATTTCTACTTGTGGGATCTGCTCACTGCCAGCCAGATGGCTTGGTGCATCTGCCCAAGGGCGTCACTTTTTCAAATCGTTTAGGGTTTCGGGGGTCGGCTGACATGGTTGATCCAGCCTACCCCTAAAACCGGATTCGTTCCCGGCTTTCGGCCACTTATAGTTGCGTTCTCGACGCCAATACAATTTTTGCGTAATCAACCTGAAGCACGCTTAACTCGGTTCTTATTTGTGAGTTTTGCCCCCCCCCCAGGGCATAAAATCCTGCGTGCGCCTCTGCTGAGCAATGCATCAGGCTGGCGAAGAAGTAGGAGAAAAGAAAAACAAGCACATTGTTGGTATAAACCTCCCCTGTGTGCATGGCAAGCCATGCAAACAGATAAATGCGGCCAGTTACCTTAAGTAAAAGCTGCCGCATATTGCAGCGCATTTGTTTTTTTGTCCCAATCCAGGTGTTATTGCGTGCAAAAGCTGACAATAATTGTAAACTGACCCAGCATATCAAGGAGTTGAAATGAGGCAAACATTTTAGGTACCTTCATGCTACGATGTGACACAAAATAAACATGAAACTTTCAGTGATTTCTTAAGATGGATACCTAGTGCACCAGCCTTCTGGGGCAATATTTTCGCGTTCATTTGTTCAGTATTCTTTTTCCCCCATATTCATTGGGGAGGGCTCAGAGGAGTATTGGGAATGGGGAAGGGGGGGGGGGAAGTCAGCACTAGAGGAAGAGGTGGGCCCCCCAGGAAGTACATAAAGTGACACCCCTTTGTCTCCACTTCCCAGCCGCCCCTCGCGCTGGCCCGTCCCGCCATCACAGACTTCCCAGCAATTCGTATCCATACGCCCAATACGCTTTCATACGTATAGAATATAAACGCATCGTAAGCCTTTTCATAGCTGAAATGGCCGAAGCTCGCCGGCATCAGTCGGCGCGCCTGAAAGCAATGCCGGCAGCCAATGCTGCAGGACAGCGGCCGTCATCCGCCATTCTCCTGCCGCATTGATCGCCTGACCATTGTTTCTTTGAACGCAGCATATTTTGATATGTGGCCGGTTACGCGGTCACCGGTGCCCCCCCCCCCCCCCCCCCCCGTTACACCCGGCGTCGCCGTGACAGCGACTTTGCAACGGCGCTTCACCGCTGCACGTGACGTCTGTTAACGGGCCAGTGCCGCTGGTCAGGAGGTCATGACCCTCCTGAGGCAGGGGGACAGGGGGGGGGGGGGGGGCGTTGTCAGTGGGAGACGGCGTATGTAAGAAGCTTAAACCAAGAGCTGTCTTCTTGATGCGTGCACCAGTAGGCCTACATACGAAAGCAGAGAAGTTTCAGCGGTGTAGGTTGTTTTGCAGTGTCGGTATGTGCGTGCCGTGGTCGTGGTGTTTTGGTGTCTTCTTCAGGGGGCGGAGTGGCTCAATAGTTAGCGTCTCCAGGGCTCACGTGCCGACCCGGGTTTGAAGTCTGGAAAATCTGGTGGCGTCGAATGTTCCTGGGTGGTCTCAGCAGCTCCTGTCTCCTAGCCTCTGACCCACTAAACCTCCGCCGTCGGTGTTGAGGCGTCCAGGGTCGTCTCTGACCCCTGACCCCTGACCGACGCTGACCTTCCGCCGCCTGATGCAGGGACGAGGGCAAGCAGTGCAAGATAGCGTCGGAGGGCACAGTCTGTCGTCAGAAGTACATCTACCGCAAGATGCTGGCCGTCAACGGCTCCGGCAAGATGGCCACCGACAACTTCCGCATTCCCAGCTGCTGCGTCTGTTACATCAAGTGAGGCCGCCGCCCACAGCGCGTACGCACGCACGCATGCACGACGGACACATGATATGGATGGCGTGACGCGTCACGGCCGTGGTGACGTCGACGACGTGCTGCGGTCGCGCGCCGCAGGCCACGCCACGCTCCTGACGCGTGATGTTCACGGACCTGGGTGCGACGTTCAAGGACGTGGACGTGACGTTCACGGACCTGGGCGCGACGTTCAAGGACGTGGAAGTGACGTTTACGGACCTGGGCGCGACGTTCACGGACCTGGGCGTGACGTTCAAGGACGTGGGCGTGACGTTCACGGATCTGGGCGCGACGTTCAAGAACGTGGGCGCGACGTTCACGGACCTGGGCGTGACGTTTACGGGCATGGACGTGACGTTCATGGACCTGGGCGTGACGTTCAAGGACGTGGGTGCGACGTTCACGGACCTGGGCGTCACGAGCGGTCACGCCGGATGATGCGCTGCCCCGACCGCGGACCAAACAGGAAAACCGGCCGCTGGCGTGCACACGGGCGACCTTGTGGGTTGGTCACGTGACCATGCGCAGCGCCCGCTCGTCACCGGCCATGAGACAAGCCGCCATTGGCTGGCCGCGACGCCGTCGGCTTGTATTCGACACTCCGCGCGCTAGCTTGCATTCCGTCTTAAATGTGGCGGCCGTGTTCGGTGCCCAATCGCATTCCAAACATTTTTTGGTAGCTCTTTTTGAATGGGAACAACAATTTGCTTCTGCCGCTACTCTGACTTCTCCCATGGTTGAGCATTCAGCGACCTGACAAAAAACGACACCCAGACAATATGATCTCAAGACGTACCCCCCTCACCCAAGCACTAACTCAGCCCCTCCCCTCCCCCCCTGCAGGAATGAATTCCTGGCAGTGCGGTTCAACACCAGCCCCAAGCGTAAGAACTCGACGGCCTCATCGCGAATTCGGAGCCGCCCGGCCCGGCAGGCCGGCCCCGAGCCCGAGCTGGAGGTGGCCGGCCGCGAACCCGAGCTGGAGGTGGTCGGCGGCGAGACGGCAGGTCAGCAGAGGGGCACTGTGGGGCAGAGGGGGGGGGGCATTGTGGGTCAGCGGGGGAGGGCACTGTGGGTCGGCGGGAGGGCACTGTGGGTCGGCGGGAGGGGCGGTACTGTGGGTCAGCGGGGGGGGGGGGGCACTGTGGGTCAGCGGGGAGCACTGCGGGTCAGCGGGGGAGACACTGTGGGTCAGCGGGGAGCACTGTGGGTCGGCGGGGGGAGGGGGGGCGCATTGTGGGTCGGCGAGAAGTGCTGTGGATCACGGAGATATACTGTGCAGAGGGATACTGCACCTCACAAACAAGGTGTCACAGACGAGAGGCTGCTGCTGGGCAGTGGAGGGCGCTGTAGGTCGGCAAGGGGGATTAGTCAGACCAGAACTGGGACACTACGGGTCCGCGAGGGCTCCTTCAGTCAGAAAACTGAAGAAGGGGGGCTGAAGCTCAGAGAGGAGGCGCCAGATGCCATGGTGAGGTCTTCAGGCCGGCGAGGTGAATACAGCTCAGGGCATCGGCAAGTGTTTCGGATCGGGGCAGGACAGCTATCGGGCAGAGAGCATCAACTCATTTAGATATGTGATCTGATGGCGCGTGGGCGGATTGGGTCGACCTGATGGCGCGTGGGCGGAGAGGGTCGACCTGATGGCGCGTGGGCGGAGAGGGTCGACCTGGTGGCGTGTGGGCGGAGAGGGTCGACCTGGTGGCGTGTGGGCAATGGATCAGCTCACTCAGAGAGGTGATCTGGTGGCGCGGCGTTTTTTAGCATTGGGTTCGGATGTTTTTGGTTTGGTGGATTTTTTGGTTTACGTAGCTGACGCCGTAGATCACGATGGCTCATTGGCGGCAGGTCTCTCGGGCTCGCCACTGGACAACGCGCTGGCTCTGGCCCCGGCCGAGCAGGGGACGGCCCAGCAGAGCATCGAGACCGAGGAGACCTTCAACCCCTCGGACACCATCGGCGGCCAGCCCGTCGGCCGGTTCGCCGGTGAGATCATCGTCCACTCGAACCCCATCGTCGTCAAGAAGAAGCCTCCCAAGCAGACGCGGCGGCGCAACTGAACGGCCCGACATCTGGCGACTGCGGTGGGAAGCTGAAGTATGGGCGGCGGGGCGACCGGCGCGCGGCGCCGTCGTCGATTTCGGGATGAGGCGCCGCACTACCGTCGTAGTTGCGTGATGAAGTATTTTATCTAGTTGAAGCGAGCATTTGGCTCCCAGCCTACCAGGATTCTCCACAGCTAAAATACAGTGTTGTTAATTGTCCACGAAATGGGTCCCGACCTGACTACTTCCCCGGCTCAGCCAAATCGGCAGCATTTTGGAAACATGGCGTGTGGTGAAAGCTGAGGTTTGAGGGGACTCAGATGCGAGCAGGACTGGGCAGCCGCCGTTTGCCGAAGACCATGATGCAAGTACCATGTATATTCAGAGCTTCACTTCAGTCATGCGTATTCAGAACGGTGGGTACCTCGGACGTGGCTTGTTTGTGCGTTCGCAAACTCACGACTAATAACAGCCGCGCGTTCGTCAGCTCACGACTAACAACATGTCTGTCACGTGACTTGACATCCTCCGGGTGGTGACCAGTTGTCACGTGCGATGAGCTCCTCGGCACGTGTCACGCGAAAGACGAGAACGCTGAGAACTCATCTGAGAACGCTCTCCCGAAAGTGGCTGGCAATAATGATCGAGCAATAATTGCATCGAGCGACAAGCAAGCAGGACACCACCGTTTTTCACTGCTTGCGAAGAAATCTGGGCAGACGGCCGGGCCCCTTATGAGCACACTTTGCCACACTGTGTTCGAATGCCATGGGACAGGCTTACTGAGAACCCGTCATCATGATGTCCGACGCATCTTTCGTTGTTTTTTTTGTCTCGTTTTTGCGGCGATGCCGGGAGGAGGTGAAACGTTTTTGCACGTTTTTAATAAAGCATGACCGTCGATCTTCCGGGTGATTTGCATCAACTGGAATGCCAACGAGCCCTGAGGCATGTGACCGCCGCCGAGCCCCCACCAACCAGCTCAAATGTATAAAACAACCCCCCGCCCCACTCCAGAACGGCAGCGAAACCAACAATATCTGGGCAGTCTGCGCACCTGTATGACTGCAGACAAGCAGAGCACCTCTGCTCCGTGCAGAATGTCTCTCGTGTATAGTGCCCACACCGGAACGGTACCCCCGGTCCCGCAGACAGCAGAGTCTGAATGAGTCTGAACGAGTCCAAACGATTCTGGACAAGTCCGAACGAGTCCGATCGGGTCTGAACGGGTCTGAACGGGTCAGAACGGGTCTGAACGGGTCTGAACGGGTCAGAACGGATCTGAACGGGTCAGAACGGGTCTGAACGGGTCTGTATGAGTCCGAACGAGTCGGGTCAGTACGAGTTCAGTACTCTACGTACGGGGTATCTGGCACCGGAACCGCATGCATATACAATATAAGACTTTTCCTAACCGTAGCCGATTTGCACATAGCCGATTTGCACAAGATCCTTTTTTATTTCCTGTTAGCCACGTTCTGAGTGCTCCAAAAGGAGCCAAACGCAGACAACACAGCTCTCATGTATGGAGCGGGCGCCAGTGAGACGCCTCACTCGGTTTAATGACAATGGCAACGAAGAACAACACTTGCTTCTACGTCGGTATGCTTGCCCCTCGGCTGGAGCACCGGTATGCAGGCCCCTGGACTGGACCGCCGGTCTGCAGGCCCCTGGACTGGAGCGCCGGTCTGCAGGCCCCTGGACTGGAGCGCCGGTCTGCCTGCTCTACACAGAATGGGACGGTCCGCTCCGGCTGAAGCACACCCCCGCAGCGTCTCAAGGATGGTGTATGAAGGCTCACACACACGCACACACGCGCGCGCACCGATGACGGGGGGCGAGAGGTCCACCTGTCCGCGGCGGCCGGCCGGGTCAGCATGGGTCAGTCTTGTCAGAGGACACACCGGCCGTACATAACCCGCCGCGGGACCCCCTGAGTGGCAGCAGAACCCTGCCACGCGCGGCGGCACAGCTCGCCCGATCTCCCGCACTGGTCAGCCCGTGCGGCGCAGCACGACTCCACTAGCCACACATAACCTCCACACCGCGTCGTCGTCGCGCCATCTCGCCGCAGCCGTTGATGCCCACCTTCGCGGCCGTCCGGCCGGCCAACCCGGGGCGGCATGCCACACTAGCCGCCCATAACCCCCAGGCACGACGGCGTCATGCCACCTCGCCGCAGCTGTTGATGGTCACCTTCTCCGCCGTCTTTCCCGACTTGGAGCCGAGCCGCTCCACCTTCTTCACCACGTCCAAGCCGGCGGTCACCTTGCCGAACACGACGTGCTTGCCGTTGAGCCATTCGGTGCGGTCGGTGGTGATGAAGAACTGACTGCCGTTGGTGTTGGGCCCCGAGTTGGCCATCGCCAGACAGTACGGCTCGCAGGGCAGTGTGAAGTTCTCGTCGGCGAACTTGCCGCCGTAGATGGAGTGGCCGCCGGTGCCGTTGTTGTTGGTGAAGTCGCCGCCCTGCAGCATGAAGCCGGGGATGACGCGGTGGAAGGCGCAGCCCTTGTAGCCGAAGCCCTTCTCGTGCGTGCAGAGGCTGCGGAAGTTGTCGGCGGTGCGCGGGCAGATGTCCGAGCGGAGCGTGAGCGTGATGCGGCCCAGGACTGTGCTGCCCGCCTTCACGTCCAGGTACACCTGCAGTGGGGGCACACCAGGCGTCACGGCACACCCACACTGCACCTCACTGCACTGCACTGCACCCGCGCCGGGTACAGAGTCGCTGCTGGTACACCTGCAGTGGGGGCACACCAGGCGTCACGGTACACCCACACTGCACCTCACTGCACCCATACCGGGCACAGGGTCGCTGCTGGTACTGCCAGATTCGCCCAGTCCGAGAGCGGTGGTGTGGGGGACGGCACCGGGACCAGACCGCCGCTGGCGTTTTGGGAGAGAGCCTAACCGTTCTGAAGTATAAGAACTCACGCCAGGCTAATAAACATGGCCAGAGCACATCTTGTTTTTATGTCCAAGTAAACCAGTACAGACTGCACACATAAACCCCATGAGAGTTTTGTGTTTAGTCGCAGTTTAGCAGTTTCTTCACGATGTGGCGGTATATGTATAATACAAAAACCTCTCAGGCTGTAGACAGGCTAACGTAAGAGACTCCACTGCAGATGATTGCAGAGACCCCAGCGATGCGTCTTTTCCTTCGACCGAAGTGTTGAACACGTGCTATGAGTTTTCCGGCAGACTACACGCATCAGGTTTGTATGATCAGCTGATTGTAGTGCTGGTTCAACGCGGTTGGTTGGTCAAAAACAGCGCACGCATCTCCTGGCTCTAGTCACCAGCGTTAATTGCATGCCAGCGTTTTTTTCTCGCATTACAGGCGTTCCTAGGCCACTTTACCCGGACATCACCAACCGCGCTATGCTTGAGTCGGTTCCTTCGCAGATTTCCATCCACCCAACAGCAAATCGCAGCTCAACAGTGCCGTCCCCTACAAACCTGCCCATATCTGTTCCACCCGCCACAGCCGGCCCCCCTCCCCCGCCGCCGTGCGTCACCTGCGGCAGCTGGTCCTCCTTGGCTTCGCGCGGCGCGATCTTGGACACGACGCGGCTCTCCTCCTGCTCGCCCTGCGTCTCCGTCTCGAGCGTCTGGCCGGCGTGCGTCTGCAGCCAGGCGTCGTCGGCCCAGACGGGGCGGGACGACCCCTCCTTGATGCGCAGCGGACGCGCCAGGTTCACGCGCACGGTGCGCCCGAACAGCTCCGACTCGTGCATGTTGTCGACGGCCGCCAGCGCGTCCTCGGCCAGCTCGAACTCGACGAACGCGAAGCCGCGGTGCTTCTCCGTCTCGTAGTCCAGCGGGATCTGACCGGCGGCAGACGGGAGGTCAGCATGGTGCTATATACATATGTGTCTTTACAGAGTGTCAACTATGTTGATTATTGGAGCCTGAAGTAGAATGCTGTGGAATGCATAGTAAATGTTCATATCACTGGCTATCATAGTGCATGTTTGCAAATGTCATTTTCAATACATGAGATTGAGATTGAGTCACATCCATATATATGTGAACAACAACCACACACAAACATGCTATTATCAATAGTACCAGATGCTTGTGACACATTCGATTCTGGAACTTCAATTCAGATCAAGAAGTGTTTGGATTGTAAACCAAACTGCAAAATTCAGATCAGACAGCACAAATTTTGTCATTAAGGTGTACACCCTCCTTTGATCAGATCACAGGGGTTTTGACATGATGGTGCTGTGGGGGTGGCTATGTGTAATCATCCAACAAGAACCTCCATCTTACCTGAACAGACAACCACTAGTGACAAGCTGCAGCAGATAATCACATTGTGCTGAGCTCCCTTACCAGTTTGCAGTCCATGCTATCTAACTCTCACCTGGATGTCCTGGATGTCACCAAAGGGGATGAAGGCACCATGGATGACCTCTTCAGTGACCTCATCAGCCAGCCCACCCACATACACAGTCCGCTTCTGGGCACCAGCAGAGGTCATGGTGGCTTGCACTGGTGTGCAGAGGTGAATGCAGCAGTGGAAGGTGTGGCAGCACAAACCAGTGGTTTGACAGAGTGGCTACAAGCGCAACTGCTCAGGTTGGCAGGTCAAGGGCCTGCAGCTGAGGCTGGTGTATCAAAAAGGACAGCAGCAGTGGTACAGGTTGGTGGATGGTGTTTGGAAGATCTTTATGGATGTTGAAGTATGCTGACTGCCACAGTGATGAAGGTGTCTTTCACCTGGAAGACCAGCATTCATGTGAGGGAAAGACACAAGTGGCAGTTACATCAGAATTCACACCAATGAAAATTTTCTCCTACACAACTAATTTAACTTTCACTCATGATAATTTCAAAACAAGATGTTGGCTACCACATGTTGGAATTTCCAGAACGACTAGTTCAAAATCTTGACACTAAACCAACAAAACACGTCAAATTACACACAGCATGATAAGCTAGTCATCAGTGTATTCACTTAGCCAAATCACATCCTGATTGGCCACAGGTTTATACTGAATCACGCTGACACCAGATACAGGTCAATATGGGCATATAATAATACAAATCACAATGTGTGAAGCCATATTTCAGGAATGCAAACTGTGAATCACATGCTTAGATTAATACATAAAAGAGCGAAATTTACATTAAAGCAAACCAAATGAGCATCATCTCAGCGCCCAAAATGCAATTGCCACGCTGCACTCATTGATGACTTAAATGACAAAACGTTACAAGGCAGTGGCTTCCTTCGAATGGATTACTTTCGACATATAATTCGACCAACAGCACACACATATAGCCTATTCTTATTATATTGCAGCTACACCATTGAAAGCTTTCACACTGTGCAAACGAAATGTCACACTTTCGCCGCTAAAAACATACCATACCTGAGAGCCCTGCTCTATTACCGGAGCCTTCCGATTGATTCGCATCTCCCCATCTTATTCACAGTGATATCCGACGACGCCATCATTTGTTTCAAATGCGCGAGATATGTAGCTAATAATTTTCCAGGAACTCTTATGTATGCATTGACGTATTTGAGAGTGCCTCGAATGAATGCGATCAGTAATTGATAAAGGCTAATGAACTGTATATTTGATAAAAATTTACGTGTCTTTTTGGTCAATTCTGCAATTTAACCTCTATCTGGCACCTTATCAATCAACAACTCAACAACTATAATATTCCACGACACGAAGCCTGCAACAGCTGACGGTAATAGACGAACTCAGCGCCTGTAAACATACAGGCCCCTTGCATTGGCAGCATTGGTGTCGCCGCTTTGCTGTGCAGTGGGCGTGCCGTGACTGACTCTGGTGCGGCAGGCATGCTTGTATCGCCGTGTCGGTGGACTGAGTCGTTTTCTGCACGCATCGCTTCTGTTTGATAAGATGGTTGCGTCATACTTTTTACAGTGTGTGAGGTGCGTGTGAGCTAGCTTGATTTTCACTTCGAGTCAACGACGGGCCCCGCTGTTCCTGTGCAAGTGCAATAGTTTCAGAGACAAGAAAATGGTAAAAGACGAAAACGAATCTGTGATGAGTGATGGGAAATCCATCTGTAAAGCGTTTGTGGCAGGAGGTAAGTCTGTTAAGGAGCATTTTAGCCTTGATGAATATGCCTTTCATCAACTATCTAAATCGGCAAACCATAGCAAGGATTTTAACATTTTTGTGGCAGATCAAATCACACCCCAAACAGGTCAGCAGTTCGCACCATTGGTGGCAGAAGATCAGTCTGTTGTGGGGAGCCTCTATTCAATAAATTTGAGGAAGTTGAGGAGCCCCCCCCCCCACCTGATTTCATTGCTGCCTTAGCCTTGCCCCAATATGATGTCAGGATGTTGCATGCTTTACAACTTAAACAATCAAGTCAGTACTGTTTTGTAACTTCCTGGTGGCATGCAACTGTGTTCACAGGCGACTGGTAAATTGTGCACCGCAAACAGAAGCATTCCTCGGCCATTCTTGTCATCCAGAGGTCATAATACATCTCATAGATTTGGTTTGCCATTGTCCAACATGATTTAAGAAAGCTTTAGTATACATGATGACCCATGGATCATATTTACTTTCATGCCGGGATTGGACCACATCAGTGTGTGAAAGAGGCTAATGGTAACTATGTTTCTGTATCACATAAGATTTGGGTCAATTTAGTCATGTTTTCACACCTCATTGAACTGAGTGAGAGTGAGGCATCACAAGCAATGCCAAGCTCCACCCATGCTCAGAGCTTGCTGCCATCCCTGACCTTCAGACATGTCCTGAGCCCACAATGGGGAATTATCCAGTTCAGAACTCAAGTGTCATTTCTTTTATACTGCTATTTTCTCCTCAGGTGTGGCTGGCATATGTACCAAAACAACAGTGGCACCATTGGACAGCGCTTGTTTTACAGCTGCTCTTTTCTCCTCAGGTGTGGCTGGCATGTGTGCCAAAACAACAGTGGCACCACTGGACAGGATAAAAATCCTTCTCCAAGCCCACAACAAACATTATAAACACCATGGTAAGTTTAAATCTCCATAAGTGAAATATTTTATGCATGCTGAGTCTTGACATAAGTGTGCTAGCACCATGCATCAGTTCACATTCATTACTTGTTTTGTTCTTAAAAGATGATCCAGTGGCCAAACAGGTTCTGAAGAGACTCTGGATGTGGCTGCATGAATTGGTAGCAACAAATATGACTTAAAGATATGTGGTTAGGAGTGCAGGCAGGGGAACAGTAAATTAGCTGCCAGGTGTTCTCTCCAGGACCATAATTGAAGCCAATGCTGTGGCTTTGAGGTAAAGAATGGAGGCAGGCTTGATGACTTTGGTTTAATTTAGTACATAGAAGACAAAGTCGGCAGATTAAAAGTTATGAAACGTGAAGCAAAAGCTGAATTCATGATGTGAAATAATGGCAAATCTGATGCCGAGAATCTGAATTTTTCAGTCTCAATGTTGTGAGAATTTAAAACTATTTTATGTCAGCTTTTACAGTGGGTATGCTAATTTTTTATCAGGGTTTCATGGAATGGCTAAAGCAAGGCTGCTAGCCTTACAGATCAATGATTTTTTGTTTGTCATCATCTGGTGTTTTAGTACACACAAACATTTTGGACAGTTCATTGTCTGGCTGTTGTCAGGCATTCAAAAGCCATAGGGATGACTGGATAGTTTTGGCATCCAACCATGCACATTTCCGAGCCCCAAAAAGTGGATGTGTCATGGTGACAAAATGAGGAAGCACGTTTTTGGGAAGGTAAGTCACGACTTCAGTGAAAAAAGCCATCTTCACAAAACTGAAGCCTGAGTCATTCAGAAATTGTTCAAAGCCAGAGCCAAAACCATAATTTAACATGGAATAAAGCCACTGCCCAGTTTACTTAGTTTAAATGGCCTGGGCCCAATGTCAAAGCCAAAGCAAGCCGTGAAAATGGTCCGAAGCTGAAACGGAAACACGAAGCCACTAGAGGAAGCCGGCGGCGGCGCAAAGCCAAAGCCAAAGCCGGCTTTATTCCCATGCTGGGTGGACAGCTGGATGCGTATCCTGTGTCTTTGTTGACAGTTGTGTTTGGCAAGCCGTTTTTCCTTAACAGCCGTGTATAGTGCCCTATGTATTCATGGGCGGCTGTGGTCAACATCACCTGTCTGTTTTGACAGCTGACACGGTAGTGATGCATGATGTGTGGCATGATGTGATGTAGCGTCATGTATCTGTGCTGATAACGGGGTGCAGTTGTATTTTCAGTTCAAGACTGCAGCTTCCTCCCCCCCTCCCCCCACACCTAAGTTGTCTCCTGCCCTCCCCTGACTTTCAGCAGAAAGCGGGCTAAGTCCGGGGAGACACAGGCTTGTTGGCTTGTTTGTGGGGGGGGGGGGGGGGGGTCACATGGTACTGTTCAGCCTCAACCTCTCTAACTCTGTTGCAAAACTGCGTCCCTGCTTGCGAGTGTGTCAACACCCTTTTTCATAAACAGCTGCATTCTGCACCCTCATTTAACTGGCAGCTATGTTCGGCACCCCTGTTCTTTACTGGCATGTATGTGCAGCACGCGTCCTCCGTGTTAACAACCATTTCCAGTAGCCCATGTCTGTGTTGACGGGCGTGTTCAGTACAGTGGCGGCGTAACCGGAGTATGCGTGAACAGGCATGTTCAGTACGCCCTGTCTGTGTTGACAGGCGTGTTCAGCGGCCTGTTGAACATCGTGCGCCAGGAGCGGTTCCTGGCGCTGTACAAGGGCAACGGTGCCCAGATGGTGCGCGTGTTTCCGTACGCCGCCACGCAGTTCACCTCCTTCGAGATCTACAAACAGGTGCGTGCGTGCGTGCGTGCGTGCAAAGGCATCAGTGCTGCGTAGAATGTAACAAGACCAACGAGTTGGCCGCCACTCCGGCGGTGTCGTCAGCTGTGTAGAAAAACCGCGCCACACCCGGACTGGGCTGTCTGGACTATGGCGTGGCCGGCCGGACGCGCGATCTGGCGTGTCCGCCAGACTTGCTGCCGTTGCGGAGCTGGTTCACGTTGCGTAGGTGTCTGGTGGTCCGTCCAGGTCACGTCATGCTCCCAGCAGGCGGCCTGTGTGTGGTACGGCAGAATCTCATCTGCCCTGAGCACGGTGTGTGTGTGTGTGCCCATCGCCGTAAACGAAGCGCTGGGGGCTCTGATCGCACTCATCGCTGAGCATCACTGAGGGCTCTGATCACATCCATCACTGGGGACTCTGATCACATCCATCGCTGAGGGCTCGGATCACATCCATCGCTGAGGGCTCGGATCAGATCCATCGCTGAAGGCTCTGATCACATCCATCACTGAGGGCTCTGACCACATCCATCACTGAGGGCTCTGATCACATCCATCGATGGGGGCTCGGATCAGATCCATCGCTGAGGGCTCTGATCACATCCATCGCTGAGGGCTCGGATCACATCCATCGCTGAAGGCTCTGATCACATCCATCGATGAGGGCTCGGATCAGATCCATCGCTGAGGGCTCTGATCACATCCGTCGCTGAGGGCTCGGATCGTATCCATCGCTGAGGGCTCGGATCACATCCATCGCTGAGGGCTCTGATCGCATCCATCGCTGAGCATCACGGAGGGTTCTGACCACATTGATCGCTGGGAGCTCTGACCACAGCCACCGCTGAGCGCACGCGGTTGACGCCTTCTACCGCACTGACTCATTGCCCACCAGCATGGGAAGACATGGGAAAGGAAGACGGGGAGAGGCAGGGGAAGACGCTGAAGTGGGTCGGCTCGGCCGCTCCTCCTGTGACACCAACACCTGGTGCACAGGTACACAACTGCAGCCGCGCGGGCGTCGGTCGCGGCCGGTCGGTCCACAGCGGCCGGGAAACGGTCGATGGACTTTGGTCGTCGGGCCGAAATGCACGGCCTCGCGCTGGGCCGGTAATGTGGACACGTTTCATCGTATCTAAACGATTACTGAGCCCTCCTGCAACATGAGCGGGCACTTGTCCTCGCGCTTGGGAGGCGCGTGACGACACGTGGTCCGTGACGGGTGACGAGCTCGGATCGAGCGGAACAGCGTCACCGCCCGAGGGTGCCGAGCGCCTCCTGCCCGCGCTCTGATGCCGACGGCTGGCCGACTTCGGCTAGCCGCCTGAACCGGGCCCGCCGCTCCACCCACCGCCGCCCTCCGGTCCAGATCTGCCCTGACCCCGGCCCGCCGCTCCACCCGCCGCCGCCCTCCGGTCGG
>NW_023595962.1:19575984-19638057 GCF_011947565.3 Pollicipes pollicipes
CTCTCTCTCTCTCTCTTCTATCTCTTCTCTCTATCTCTCTCTCTCTCTATCTCTCTCTTCTCTCTATTCTCTCTCTCTCTCTACTCTCTCTCTCTCTATCTCTCTCTCTCTCTTCTCTCTCTCTCTCTCTCTCTCTCTTCGCTCTCTCTAGCTTATCTCTCTTTCTCTCTCTCTCTCTCTCTTCTCTCTCTCTCTCTCTCCAAATCATGTGTCCAGTCTTGCTCATGTCTACATATCCCGGTCTACGTATCTGCGGGTACCCCTCTCCATTATTTCCTCCGTATCCCTTCGTACTGTCTCTCCCTCATCCTTACTTCCTCCTTCCCTCTCGTCCTCTCTCTCCTGTCTCTTCATCCCTCTACATATTCCATCCCTCATCCCATTTCCTTCTCCTCTCACCCACTCTTCACGTCTTCTCTCCCTCTCGTCCTCCACCTCCTTTCTTTTCACCGCTTTCCCCCTCCCCCTCTGCCTTACCCAGCTCGTCTCTCCCCGCTCTCTCCCACTCACAGCTCCTCCCATCTTCCCGTTGACCCGACTCCCCCCCCTCCCACCGTCTCTCCCGTCACCCCGTCTCTCCCGACGCCATTGTGGACCCGGCCGCGGCAGCGCTCCGGCCTCCTCTACCGCGTGGTTTTTGCGTATCGGCACGGCAGCGGCGGCGCACGTCGCTGCCGTCTCCGGGCCGGCCGCGGCGATGGCCCGCTGCCAGCCGGTGGTGGAGGCGCCCTGTCAGAGCTGCAGAATTTGCAGCGGACGTGGCGGGTCCACAGCATGTGATCTGTGTCGCGCCGTTCCTGACCGATCACAGAATCCGGGCCCGGATGGCGGCTCCGCTGACTCAGCGCTGGCGTCAGACCTGGGGCGGCTACTGGAACGGCAACGCCGGCGCCGCACCTGTGTTACGACATGTTGACGGGTTTTGAATGCGCTGAAAGCCGACACGAGTCTCAACACCAAACTCTGTCTGAGCACTACGTCTGAGCATTGAAGCTTCACCGGCGCAGCCTTGCTGTAGGCTCCACAACTCAGGCCGATGCCGTGCAGCCAGGCTGGTGCCGACGCGGCGCCGTTGCCAGGCCCTGAGAGCAAGTAGTGGGCATCTCCTCGCCGCCGCAGCCCGGGCCTGTGACAGGCTGGGCCTCTCCACACCGTCGCGCCCCGGGAGCCTGTGACAGGCTGGGCCTCTCCTCGCCGCCGCGGCCCGGGCCTGTGACAGTTTGGGCCTCTCCTCGCCGCCGCGGCCCGGGCCTGTGACAGGCTGGTCTGCGGCGTCCCGTCGTCACGTGACCGCAGCTACGGACCGCGAGGCCGGCGGTCATCGGGGCCATGGTCGCCGACGTGGCCACGGCAGACCGGCCGCTCTGTTGGCCTGACGCCGGCGTCTGGCCGGGTCCGGAGTCCTCTGCGGAGAGCGCCGGGCCATGTGGCAGCAGGAGCCAGCCCGCCCAGCTGGTCGCTCCGCTCGCATTCTCAGACCTCTCATATTTGTATAGACGAATTTGCAGAACCAGTGCCGCAACACAGGCTGGTGGCTGCTTTTGCGCCGTCGCGATAGGTAATGAGGCTCCTCCCCGTGATTATCAGTGGACAATTACGCCCTGATTATCAGTGGATAATTACGCCGTGATTATCAGTGGATAGTTGCGCCATGATTATCAATGGATGATTAGGCCTTGATTATCAGTGGATAGTTACGCCTTGATTATCAGTGGATAATTACGCCGTTATTATCAGTGGATACTTACGCCGTTATTATCAGTGGATACTTACGCCGTTATGATCAGTGGATAATGACGCCGTGATTATCAGTGAATAATTACACCGTGATAGATCAGAAGACCCCAATGCAAAGACCCCCAGCTGCCCCGGGCCTCCAGCTGCTCGTCAGCCCCGGTCTCAGTCCCATTCTCAGGGCTCGGCCCCCGGCCCACTCGGCGGTCTTCAAGACGGATCGGCGCGTGTCGGGTCACTGCTTCCTTTGAGCGGTCACTGCTTCCTCTGGGCGCTCACTGCTTCCTCTGAGCGGTCACTGCTTCCTCTGAGGGATTTTGTCCGCGTGACATGCGGGACGCCCAGTATTCGGGTGTCCCATCAGTCGTCAATGTCGTCACGAGGCTGTAGGCACGCTGAGAGCGCAGATCGGCGACGGTGACCCGACGTCTCCCGGCTCCCGTGCGGAGCGTCGCTGCGTCTCGTCTGACGCGGCGTCAGGGCTGGGCGGCGAGCCACGCGGCGGTGAAGGGGCAGCCTTCCATGTCACGAGCCGGGCCGCTGAAGGGCAGCCCTCCATGTCACGAGCTGGGTCGGTGAGGGGCAGCCCTCCATGTCACGAGCCGGGTCGGTGAGGGGCAGCCCTCCATGTCACGAGCCGGGCCGGTGAGGGGCAGCCCTCCCTGTCACGAGCCGGGCCGTTGAGCGGCTGACCCTGCCACGAGTCGGGCCGGTGAGGGCTGGCCTTGTCACGAGCCGGACCGGTGAGGGGCTGACCCTGCCACGAGCCGGGCCGGTGAGGGGCTGACCCTGTCACGAGCTGCTTCGGTGAAGGGCTGGCCCTGTCACGAGCGGGGTCGGTGAGGGACTAACCCTGCCACGAGCTGGGCCGGTGAGGGGCAGCCCTCCCTGTCACGAGCCGGGCCGTTGAGCGGCTGACCCTGCCACGAGTCGGGCCGGTGAAGAGCTGGCCTTGTCACGAGCCGGACCGGTGAGGGGCTGACCCCGCCACGAGCCGGGCAGGTGAGGGGCAGCCCTCCCTGTCACGAGCCGGGCCACTGAGGGGCAGCCCTCCCTGTCACGAGCCGGGCCGGTGAGCGGCTGGCACTGAGCCGGCTGCATCTTGGCGCCGGCGCCGGCAGCAATTGTCGTCGTCAGAGTGGGTCCGAGGCGGCGTATCGAACGACACCGTGGACCAGAGGAGATTCAGCCTGACGCCGCTCGAGGCGCTGTGGACAGCGGTTAGAGCCCCGGCCGATCTGGCCGGACGTTGTGGAATCCCAGAGTATTGCCGAGACACCAAGCATCGAGCACGTAGGATTACCTAATACGCGGGGCACTTAACCTCTTCGACTAGCGCAGCTTAAATCCGATTTTGTATTTTGTTGTATTTCCTTTCCTCGAATGCATGCAGTAATGGACCCAAGGTTCACGGCATGATCACCAGTTCATTTCGAACCTCACCCTGATGCGCCATTTTTCGTAGCGGACTGATAGGGGTCGATGTGATCGCCCTTTTGTCTCTAAACTAAGAACGATGAGCCTCACGGAAAGAACCGGTGGATTGGTCTCAACGATATCTCACAATTGGTAGTATGTTTTATGGGGTTGGGTCGATAACGTACCACCTAATGCCAGGCCTAATCTCAATTGTTCTCGAAAATCGCTCTTCCTAGCTTTATATGCCCATGTTAACGAAAGCATGCCACGCAGTGACGTAAAAGTTACACAGACGGGTTCTGTGTCTCATTTTGAGCACATTTACCTGGATTTTTATGTGTTTGGTATTATACTTAAGATGTAGGTATCTGGTAATGTGTGATTGTCGGGCCGTCGCCAGTAATTGAGCCGGCACTGGCTGTAGCCCGTCACCAGCACTGGCTGTAGCCCGTCACCAGCACTGGCCGTAGCCCGTCGCCAGCACCGGCCGTAGCCCGACACCAGCACTGGCCGTAGCCCGTCGCCAGCACTGGCCGTAGCCCGTCGCCAGCACTGGCTGTAGCCCGTCGCCAGCACTGGCCGTAGCCCGTCACCAGCACTGGCCGTAGCCCGTCACCAGCACTGGCTGCAGCCCGTCACCAGCACTGGCTGTAGCCCGCCGCCAGCACTGGCCGTAGCCCGTCGCTAGCACTGGCCGTAGCCCGTCACCAGCACTGGCTGTAGCCCGCCGCCAGCACTGGCTGTAGCCCGTCACCAGCACTGGCTGTAGCCCGCCGCCAGCACTGGCTGTAGCCCGCCGCCCGCACTCCGCACATAACCGTACAGCGTCCCTAGAAAAACCTCCCTGCTCGGAAACCAGAAACTACAGACAAGGTCTTGGCGCGAAAACACGTGCAATGAGCGCCCCATAGGCCGCTGAAAATTGAATATGATTACGCGATAGTAAATGCGCGATAGATGCCATGGAAGTATGTTCAGGAAACTTAATGGAAGGGTCGCGCCATTCCCTCTCCTTTCAGGGTGAGAGTTAATTCTATAGTTTATGCATCAGAGCCAACTTCGGGATTTGGTTCAGTTGCATCAAGACATGGGGCCTGTGTTCTGTAGCAGCGCTCTAACCAAACATAATCCCATGTGCGATTCACACCACCTTCGGCCGGGATGCGGCAGCAGGAGCGCCAGCCCCTGCGGTGCGGTGGCGTAGGCAGCTCAGAGCAGCAGCCGCACAGCAGGTGCGCCAGCCCCTGCGGTGTGTGCGGTGGCGTAAACGGCTCAGATGAGCAGCCGTACTTACTCTGTGCGATCACTGATGGTGCGGCGTCAGACTATCGAATGCCGGAGCTGGTATCAGCTGTCATGCGGTCCCTGCACACAGACGCGGCGGACACCGACGGGGCCGATAACGCACGTACTCTGCCGTCACGGTCCGCCCCCTGAGGCCGGGGACGCCGTTTGGCCTTATGAGATCGGGGCACCGTGGTGACGCGTATGGCGACGTCATACGGGTGGATCAACCGCTTAAACACACCGACAGCGGCTTCGAGTAGTGTTACCTGCTGCAGCACATTGATGCTGACTCTAAAAAGGACGTGGACGTGGATACGGCAAAGCATTCGATGACGTCATCAATTTGAGCTGTCCTTGGCAGAATTATCCAAACAAACAGTGGCGAAATCTGCTAAGTGGATCAGCTTACCGACGCCGTCTGTTGAGACCAGTCGGTGAGGGGATCTCTGGATAGCATCGATGGCGCAAGCTGTAGGTTGCTGAGCGTGTGGAGTGCGCAGGTCGTGCACAGTGTACAGAGTGCAGAGATCACGGAGTGTACAGGGTGTACAGAGGATTACAAAGGTACAGAGTGCACGGAGTGTGCAGTGTACACAGAGTGTACAGATTGCACGAAATGATCAGAGTGCAAGAAGTGTACAGAGTGCAGGGAGTGTATAGAATGCATAAAAGTACAGACTGCGCAAGGGGTGCACAGGGTGTACAGAGTGCACGGAGTGTACGGAGTGCACGCGGTGTACAGGGTGTACGGAGTGTGCGTAGTGTACGCAGTGTACAGAGTGCACGGAGTGTACAGAGTGCAGAGTGCACGGAGTGTACAGAGTGCACGCGGTGTACGGAGTGTACGGAGTGCACGTAGTGTACAGGGTGTACAGATTGTTCAGATTGGAGAGCCCGCACGTCACGAGGCAGCCATGACTGGCGTACAGCCTGCCGCCATGGACTGTAACACAATGTAAAGTTGGCTTTGCACAAGGGACATCAGAGTGTTTCCCCGTTGTTAATTGCCTCGATGTATGCGACGTACTGTACTCACTCATGGTATGGAATGTGGTCGCTGCCCTTTCCCCATTGGCTCACACGTATCAGGTAGCAAGCCCGTGCCCCATATCTGCAACCCGTCCTCATTTGTGCAAAATGGATGAAAATGCTTATTGGAAAGGAAATGGAAGATTAGTCTTTGAACAAGTTACACGTTGCTAGCATGCCGCGGGTCACCTGCCAGTTTCATGTGTTTGAATTGTAATTGTTGGCATGCAGCTGATCGTGCGTGTTCTGATCACCAAGATGCACTTAAACAGGTTCAGCGAGTCAGCACTGCTTGGGCCGGGCGTGCGGAGTGTAAAATTTGGACGCTATTGAGTTAGAGCTCGGATGTTCAATTTACGGACGTTGAAAACACGACAAAAATGCATCTCTTGGTCGTTTGTCCCGCGTGTCACTGGTGTACCTCCCCCTCCCCCTCCGGGGTACGCAGGACGTCGCACTTGGTTACGCGCGACACGCATGGGGTCGTGATTCCAACGTGAATGGATTCGCTGGGCCTCGTCGAATGTGCTGTCGGTACATGGGGGTCTCGTGTTTGTGCCGACAGCTGGCGGCGGCTGGCGACTTCAGGGTGCGGGGGTGCTGCTCGAATCCCGGCAGAACAGTTTCGTGGTGTTCTGACTAAATCTGGCTCCTCGCTGCGTTTGTTAAGAGCGGAATAAGCGAGGAGGGCCACGAATGTGCAGTTGCGGTATCTAGAAGCCAAAACGGTCTGCTAATCAAAGGGGAGCCTCACATGCAGTGGCCGAGCCCACGGCGCAGCTGGCGCCACCACCAATCACACGTCACGTCTACCAGCCTTAATCGCTTACAGTGACAGCCGGCCATCGGCGCCAGTGGTAGCGCCATCGGCGCCAGTGGTGGCGCACGGCGTCCTGCAGTCCCCAGTCAGTACTGCTCCCAGTACCGGGCCCGGCCGTGTACAGCAGGCGGCCCGGAGGGGTGAGCAGCGTCCCTCCGGGCAACAGCCGAGCGCCAGGGTCACAGCAGGAACAGCAGGAGTCATGCCCCGGAACAGCAGGAGTCATGCCCTCGAACAGCAGGAGTCATGCCCCGGAACAGCAGGAGTCACGAACCTGGAACAGCAGGAGTCATGCCCAGGAACAGCAGGAGTCACGAACCTGGAACAGCAGGAGTCATGGTCCGGAACAGCAGGAGTCATGCCCCTAAACAGCAGGAGTCACGCCCCGGAACAGCAGGAGTCACGCCCCGGAACAGCAGGAGTCCTGGACCTGGACACAAGGGGAGCTGATGGCAGAAACGGAAGTCAGGACCAGCAGGATCAGAAGTAGGCGGAGCGGTGATGAGGAGGAGTCCCGGTCAAGATGGGGAGGAGTGATGGGCAGCACCAGCTCCTTAGCTAACCATCACGCCAGAGGCGGACACCCTCCGTTCGTGGGATGGCCGCTCGTCCAGCGGGAGCGTTTGCCACGCGGCCGGACGTCCAGAGCGTTTCGCCACGCGGCCGGACGTCCAGAGCGTTTCGCCACGCGGCCGGACGTCCAGAGCGTTTCGCCACGCGGCCGGACGTCCAGAGCGTTTCGCCACGCGGCCGGACGTCCAGAGCGTCTCGCCACGCGGCCGGACGTCCAGAGCGTCTCGCCACGCGGCCGGACGTCCAGAGCGTCTCGCCACGCGGCCGGACGTCCAGAGCGTTTCGCCACACGGCCGGACGTCCAGAGCGTCTCGCCACGCGGCCGGACGTCCAGAGCGTCTCGCCACGCGGCCGGACGTCCAGAGCGTCTCGCCACGCGGCCGGACGTCCAGAGCGTTTCGCCACGCGGCCGGACGTCCAGAGCGTTTCGCCACGCGGCCGGACGTCCAGAGCGTTTCGCCACGCGGCCGGACGTCCAGAGCGTCTCGCCACGCGGCCGGACGTCCAGAGCGTTCTCGCCACGCGGCCGGACGTCCAGAGCGTCTCGCCACGCGGCCGGACGTGCAGCCGGCTCCGGGCGGCGGCCGGTCCGCTCTCGCCCGGCGTGTGGCGTTCCGCCGCCCGGCGGACCCGTTACGGCACGCGCGGCCGGCCGCGTCGCCGAGCTCGCTGACCAGCGGCCGTGGCCGCGTGCCATTCAGTCGTCGGGTGGCGTCTGTTTGTGGCCGGCTGATAAGGAGGACGCGCTGAGTGCCGCCATTAGTAAGGCAGCCAGTCGCCGAGGCAAACTCGCCTTTGAAGAAACCGTTGAGCTACTTTAATTGGCGTATAATTTTTGATTGATTTATATATTATATATGTATATATATATATATATATATATATATATATATATATATATATATAATATTATATATTTATATATATTTCAATATATATGATATAATTTAGATTGCTCTAAAAAATGTGGTCTCAGTTAACTTCGGTGCATGCGCAACTATTAAGCACGGTAATAGCTCGCACAACGCCTGCAGCTTCCGCTAGCTCACTGCAAACGGGACGTGCCGGTGGTCTGTTCCGCTCTCTGGTGTGCTGCAGCACGCCCTCGTGGCATTGTACCTCTGGCATTGTTAGCTCACGGCTTGCTGCCTGCCGCCGGCCCCGGCGGCGTGGCGTGCCGCCGCCTCCCGCACAGCTGTCTCCGGCGCCACTGTGCGTCTCTGAGGTGGCCGGTCCGTGCGCTGGTGGGCTGCACTGTCCGCGGCGGCGGCGGCGACTGGGGGCAGCCGCCGCGGTACCTGAGCGGCAGGCCGGAGGCCGCCACCAGCGCCGGCCGTCCCGGCGCCGGTCGGCGCGGCTCGCGGACCGCCGCGGCACACCCGGGACTTGCGGCGGAGCGGTGGTGGACGGTCCTCCGTCTGGGACCCCGCCCCGCCCGCACGTCTGATCAGCAGCTCCTGCCGCCGCTGCGGCACGGATAGGCGCTCGGTGCCGGCCTGGCGCCGCGGGCGGTGCGCGGTCGTCCGGGGTCGCCACCTGTCCTGACCCCGCCGCCGTGTTTGCGAGCGCTGGTCGTGGCGGCGCGCCGCGTTTCAAAGGAATGTTTTGTTGGTCGACGTGGCCCGCATAATAACTCCTTGCCGTGTTCCTACGCGCGGCTTGACACCGTTTTCGGCGGGTCGGCAGGAGTGGCGGACGCAAGCGTAGCCGCTGTGTACCGGGGTAGCTCGCCAGTCACGCGGTTTGCCGGGGGAATCACAGCCGCGAGAACAGACTGGATACTGTCCTGGCTGTGCTGGTGGTTTTGCGATGAGGCGGGCCCGGTCCCGGTGGCCCATATCCTGGGAGGATCGCCGAGTGCGATCCGGGGCCGGTCCCGGGACCGCTGCCGCGTGATGCGCAGCCGATTCCCTCGAGTGTCACGCCGCGCGGCTGGGAGGCGTCGCTGGACTCCGCGGGGTGTCACCGGACACCCGCAGGCGTCACGTGACTCCCCGGAGTAGCATTGGCTTCCCGGGGTGTCATTGGACTCCCCGGGTGTCACTGGACTCCCCGGGTGTCACTGGACTCTCCGGGTGTCGCTGGACCCCCGGGTGTCACTGGACTCCCCGGGTGTCACTGGACTCTCCGGGTGTCGCTGGACCCCCGGGTGTCACTGGACTCTCCGGGTGTCGCTGGACCCCCGGGTGTCACTGGACTCCCCGGGTGTCGCTGGACTCCCCGGGTATCACTAGACTCCCGGGGTATCATCAGCACGCGGCTGCCAGTCTGATGGTGGCCGAAGACAGAGGGTGTCGTCGGCGTCGAGTAGCAACCACAGGACATTGGACATGCTGTCGTGTCTGGTTTGACATTGTGGTCCTCCCTGCTGTCTCCTCGTGACGCCGAACGCTGGACGGCACACGTGACGTCACACACACACGTGGACACACGTGACGTCGAACGTTGGACGGCGTGTCGGACACGTCATTGGCCGCCGGGATTACGCTTGGTTTGGCCGACAAAGTATCTGTCAAAATACCAATCATGTGGACGCGTAGGGAATCAAGCGCATTCGATGCCAACAGGACTTCGTGAATGGTTTGGGCCTCTGATTTTCGTACTTGACTCTGTTTATGCCGTAGCGAAGTTCACCGGTTTGCACCACTGTATTCGTAAGTACAGACTATAGTCCCTCGTATTGTCCACGCCTATCACACACACACGCTGTTTGCGTACCAGTGTCTGTGGTTTGCCGGCCTCCGACTTTGGGGTTTGCATTTGCCAGCGTCGGGCGTGCTGCGCATTCCGGCCGGCCTTTCTCACGCGCCGGTGCACCGGCCGCGTCCGACCACGGCTGTGCCGGAGCCGCCCAGCTCGGCTGTGCCGGAGCCGGAGCCGGAGCCGGAGCCGGAGCCGGAGCCGGCCGGCCAGCGCTGCTGTCCGCTCGCCAGCGACCGCGCCGAGTGGCTGTCCGGAGACGCACGGCCGACTTCGGCGCGGTCTTTTTCTGATCGTTATTTTGTATCGCTGCACCGGTTATTTTCCCCCAGCCGTGTTTGGTTGTCAGCGCGTTTCCATGGGCCGAAAGTTTGGGTCGAGCGTACCGACGGCAGCGTGTGACGACCGACCGAGGGCGGCGGCGCCCGGGGGCGCACTAACGCCGCGTTACGGCCGGTGACGCGGCGTAAGTGCGCCACGGCACGTGCGACAGGCGAGCGCGGCACGCGGGCCACGAGCCCGCCCCCGTCACCCGGCCAGCCTCCGCAAGCCTCGCAGGAGTCCGTGGACTCCTGGTTGAGACACCTGGGATAGGTCACGTAGCTTGCATTAGACCGCTTGCGCCCGATGGAAGGCGTGCCGGGGTAAACAGCCGAGGGGACCGTCGCGTCTGCACCATTGCAGTGAGGCCGTCAGTGGTGTCTGTGACGTCTGTGTCTGTGTCTGCGCTGAGCAGACTGCGCGGATGGGGTGCGCCCACCGTCATACGGCGCCCTCGTCTGGGGTGCACCTGCCATCATACGGCGCCCTCGGCTGTGGTGCGCCCGCTGTCATACGGCGCCCTCGGCTGGGGTGCACCCACCGTCCTACGGCGCCCTCGGCTGGGGTGCACCTGCCATCATACGGCGCCCTCGGCTGTGGTGCACCTGCCATCATACGGCGCCCTCGGCTGTGGTGCGCCCGCTGTCATACGGCGCCCTCGGCTGGGGTGCACCCACCGTCCTACGGCGCCCTCGGCTGGGGTGCACCTGCCATCATACGGCGCCCTCGGCTGTGGTGCACCTGCCATCATACGGCGCCCTCGGCTGTGGTGCGCCCGCCGTCATACGGCGCCCTTGGCTGGGGTGCACCTGCCATCATACGGCGCCCTCGGCTGTGGTGCGCCCGCCGTCATACGGCGCCCTTGGCTGTGGTGCGCCCGCCGTCATACGGCGCCCTTGGCTGTGGTGCGCCCGCCGTCATACGGCGCCCTCGGCTGTGGTGCGCCCACTGTCATGCGGCGACCCCAGCAGCCGGGCTCACAGTAACACTAATACGCACAATAACTGAACAGCGCACGGGTTCACACGTGACCCGTCCCGTGCTTCAGACATTCCGCTCGCTGCTGTGCCTCCATTAATCATGTGACTCGCCCCGTGTTTCAGATATTCCGCTCGCTGCTGTTCCTCCATTAATCGCGTGACTCGCCCCGTGTTTCAGACATTCCGCTTGCTGCTGGGCCTCCAGTAATCACGTGACTGGCCCGTGTTTCAGACATTCCGCTCGCTGCTGGGCCCCAACAGTCACGTGGGCACGTTCGCGAGCGGCTCTATGGCGGGCGTGACGGCCGTGTTCTTCACCTACCCGCTGGACACGATCCGCGCCCGGCTGGCCTTCCAGGTCGCTGGCGAGCACAAGTACAACGGCATCCTCCACGTGGCCACCTCTATCGTGCGCGAGGTGAGAGCACAAGTACAACGGCATCCTCCACGTGGCCTCCACGTGTGCTCTCACCTCTATCGTGCACGAGGTGAGAGCACAAGTATAACGGCATCCTCCACGTGGCCACCTCTATCGTGCGCGAGGTGAGAGCACAAGTACAACGGCATCCTCCACGTGGCCACCTCTATCGTGCGCGAGGTGAGAGCACAAGTATAACGGCATCCTCCACGTGGCCACCTCCATCGTGCGCGAGGTGAGAGCACAAGTACAACGGCATCCTCCACGTGGCCACCTCTGTCGTGCGCGAGGTGAGAGCACAAAGTACAACGGCACCCCACACGTGGCCATCTCTGTCGGTGCGAGCGCAACGACATGCCTCCATGACCTTGGCACCCAGCGTTGGTATCGGTCTTATCGTAAGTCCTCCTGATAGACCGTGCCGGGTCAGAGGTCTGCTGGCACAGGCCGTGTTGGATCAGAGGGCTGCTGGTACAGGCCGTGTTGGATCAGAGGTCTGCTGGCACAGGCCGTGTCGGGTCAGAGGGCTGCTGGCACGGGCCGTGTTGGATCAGAGGTCTGCTGACACAGGCCGTGTCTGGTCAGAGGGCTGCTGGCACAGGCCGTGTTGGATCAGAGGTCTGCTGGCACAGGCTGTGTCTGGTCAGAGGGATGCTGGCACAGGCCGCGTCGGGTCAGGGCTGCTGGCACAGGGCCGGGGACAGAGCCGGGATGTCGTGCACTGTTGACCCTGGTGGGCCGCACATATCGGGGACGTCCTGCGGTGAGGGAACCCCGTGCCGGCCGGGGACCGATCGACGCCCGGATGACCCGGATGATCCTGATGACCCCGCCTGGGGCGCGGGGTGACCCGGTCTCAGTCGGCGGTCCGTCGGACGGCGCAGGGCAGCGGCTGGTCGCGGTGTGGGGTGTGGTGTGTCAGTGGCCGGAGCGGGGAGGTGGTAAGGACACGGCGCAGGGCAGCGGCTGGTCGCGGTGCTGGGGTGTGGTGTGTCAGTGGCCGGAGCGGGGAGGTGGTAAAACACGGCGCTGGCTCGAGCGGCCGGCCGAGTATTGGGGTTTGGAGGCGCTGCGACTGGGGTTCAGACAGCGGCCGACGTCAGACAGCCGGGTGATCCGTTTCGGCGCCGGACCGTACCTGCAGAGCTTCGTCTTCCGTCCGCAGGAGGGCGGGCCGCGCGCGCTGTACCGCGGCTTCGCCGCCACCCTGTGCGGCATGATACCGTACGCCGGCCTCAGCTTCTACATCTTCGAGCGGATGAAGTACACGTGTATGAAGTACCTGCCGCGGTACACGTGCCACCCGTGCGAGCAGAACACAGGTGGGCCTCCTCGCCGCGTGGGCTGGCGTCGGTCAGGGCCAGCCGTTCTCTGTGGGACGGCCTGGCGCGGAGGGCGCGGCGCCACTGGTGGAGGGCCGGTGCAGGGTGTCGGCGGAATGCGAGCTGTTTGGTTCGACTCCTGGCCAAATGGCGGCCTCAGACCGGCTCGTGTCTGACTATTGTGCCGTACATGGTACAGCACGCGTCTGTTCGATGCTGTGTGTCTGCCAGTCGACCTGATGTTAATGTTTTGCCGTCTCGTTGGACTGTAGCGGGCTGTTTTGTTCGAGTTGGCCGTGCCCGTGAGATGTATCAGGTAACCCGAAGCCTTGATCGGAGCTGTACGCTAACGTAAGCTGCCTGTCGCGCCAATTTGCCCATCGTGTCTGCCCTGCCATCTCGTGCCGGCGGGCATCACCGGGGTTTCCCGCGCGGTCCGCCAGGCGGCCTGGTGCTGAGCGTGCCGGCCAAGTTACTGTGCGGCGGCATGGCGGGCGCGGCGGCGCAGAGCGTCAGCTACCCGTTCGACGTCACGCGCCGTCGCATGCAGCTGGCCTACATGTCGCCGGAGACGAGGAAGTTCGGGTGAGTGTGCCGGCCGCCGCCGCCGCCGCCGCGCGGGGTGCGGCGCCGGTGACGTACCGTCCCCGGGGGGGGGGGGGGGGGGGGGGAGGATCTGAGGCTGGGTGATGGTTGGGAGGAGGGTCTGCGCTGTCGTGGTGAAGGCGGCAGGGTAGCGCTCAGTGGAAGACTGATGCTGCGCGATCAGAGCCTCTCTTCGGAGGCAAAGTGGTATGGGAGGCGTGCTGTCGCGGCACTGGCATGTGGCAGTGATTGCATTACATGCAACACATCGCATTAAGCCTAAGTGCCGCGCTAGATATTTGAGGCCTCAAATGGCTGTGGAGATTGCCTTCAGACCATGGCACTGGGGCGGTTGCTAGGCAGGCCGGAGAAGGGAGTCCAAATTCAAATCACTTTTTGACGTACCGGACAGACCCTGCTGCACACGCCTCGTCTCAGGCGCTATTTCTGGCACCGGCGTATTTCCAGTTCGGCCTGGCACGCCTGGCTTCCGCCTCTGCTGCCTGTAGTGGCTGCGCACAGCCTGTGCAACTTTGCAGCCTGTGTCGCCTCAGCCTGTGCAACATTGCGTCTCGCCACCCGGATCTGCGCCTGTGCTGACTCTCGCCCCGACCTATTGAGCTGCCCCGTGAGCGCCGTGCGCCGTTACACACGCCGCGGCGGGACTGAGCCCTGCTGCGGGACTGTGCGGGAGGCCTCGGACTCGGTGATCTGCCTGTGCTGAGCTCCGGTCCTGACTTGCCTGCACTCCTCTGCCACCGGCTCGGTCCGGACGTCGCTCGGCATGTCGCAATCCCGCGTCCGGCCCGGCGGGTGGGATGGATGGGGAGGGGAGGGGTCTGTCTTTGGAGACGGCTGTGTCTGAGGGTCCTCCCCCGAGACAGCCGGCACACGGCGCCGCCTGGTGCCGGCCACGTTTGTCGCGTGTAGCGGCGGAGCGGCCCCGGCCGGCGCCGGTTGACGCGGCTCGCTGGCGGCGCCGACGCTGAGTGCGGCCACCGCCCCGGGCCCGCTGCACCAGGCGGTGCCCGCTGCTGGCGCCTGGTGTTCTCGTGTGGCACGTACTTGGTGCTGGCACCTGCTCCCAAGTGTACCTGTGCTCGCTACTGGTACCCGGCACAGGCATGCTGAGTGTTACTCGGTACGGGTACCTCGCGCTGGTTCTGATGCGTAGAAATGGCACGTGGAACCGGCACCAAGGTGCCGACACTTGCACATGGCACATGACACTGTCAGCGGGTGTCTGGTACCGGGGACCGAGGCTGGGACTCGGGCGCGGTGTTTGTGGTGACCTGCCTGCGCCCTCGGTAACGCGTGCTCTTCTTCTGTTCCCGTGCTCTTCACCGATACCCTCTGTCTCTCTTCGGAACTGGACAGCGAGTAAGTGCACCGACGGCGCTGTGGGGGCTTGGCCTGCTGTTGGCTTGTAGTGGAGCTTTTGGCCGCATATACCCACCCTGTGCATAGCCAGGTACACCCGGGGCCGCGTAGCACCTGAGACTCGCGTGTGGCTGAGCGGCTGTAGCAGCTGTAGCTGTAGCAGCTGTAGCGGCTATGGCAGGTTAAGCAGCTGTAGCAGCTGCAGCGGCCGTAGCAGCTGCAACGGCCGTAGCAGCTGTAGCGGCTGCAGCGGCTGCAGCGGCTGTAGCGGCTGTAGCGGCCGTAACAGCTGCAGCGACTGTAGGGGCCGTAGCAGCTGTAGCGGCTGTAGCGGCTGTAGCGGCTGTAGCGGCTGTAGCGGCTGTAGCGGCTGCAGGGAGCCGGACCAGTCTGGCAGTGAGCTCACGCCGGCGCCGTCTGGGCTGGGCGGAGCCGGACCAGTCTGTGGCGGTGAGCTGTCTGGGCTGGGCGGAGCCGGACCGGTCTGTGGCGGTGGGCTCACGCCGGCACCGTCTGCCCAGCGCCTGGCTCGGTTGTGCCTCGCGTACGCTTGCGCTGGGCTTGTCCTAACATCACATTGCCTGCATTATTTGTCATTATCTGTCACGGTATTCATCTCTTATCACTGACAATGCTCAATTTCAACATGCGCCGCAAGCAAGCAAGTCAAGTGAGACAACGAATGCGTAGCATTCGTCTTACAGCGGTAGAACTAAACTTCACCTGGGTGGTTTGGCATGCAGCTCAGTGAAATCGAACAGAGCAGCGGCCTCGAAAGCGTAACATATCAGCCGTTAGTATCTTTTCCACATCCACACGATGTTAGATGCTGATCCAGCTGGTATAGGGCGGCCTGTCTGAAGCTCAGCAGGTCGGCCCATGTCTCGCTGGTGGCATGTCCAGCGTGTGCCTGCTCTGGGTATGTGGAGTGCACGTGTGCGCGCTCGGGGCATGTGGAGTGCACGTGTGCGTGCTCTGGGCATGTGGAGTGGTGTGTTTGCAGGAGCCGTCCACATGCTCCCTGCCTCTCGGATGGATGGGCCGCACACGCGCTGGTGCCGCTCTGTGACATTTGGTGACGCCGAGCTGGTGGTTGGTGATGCCGGGATGGTGTTTGATGGCAGCGGGTTAGTGTTTGGTGCCGGCGGGGTGGTGTTTGGTGCCGGCGGGGTGGTGTATGGTGCCGGCGGGGTGGTGTTTGGTGCCGGCGGGGTGGTGTTTGGTGCCGGCGGGGTGGTGTTTGGTGCCGGCGGGGTGGTGTTTGGTGCCGGCGGGGAGGTGTTTGGTGCCGGCGGGGTGGTGTTTGGTGCCGGCGGGGTGGTGTTTGGTGCGGATGGGGTGGTGTTTCCACTCCGGAAGCGAGTCGTCTCCGCGCCGGGACGGGGACCCCTGCACGCGGCCAGTGCGTCTCACCAGCAGCGCCACCTGCGTCTTCATTAGTGCCACGTTCCAGCGTGCTGTTGTGCAGACGTACTGGCAGGTTGCGGCGCCCTGCGTCCTTCCGCGGCTGCTGACTGGCCTGGCCCTCATGTCGGCACTGCTGGAGCTTCTGCATGTACAGCGCCTCCCCGACCGCTTCCGCCGGCCGGTCGGTCCGCCGGCGAGCGGCGCCTGACACCGCTGTGTTGGGTGGCCCTTGCCCGCCCGCTTGGGCCGCGCCTGCTGTCGCTGCTGCTGTCGTGCCTGCTGCTGCCCCTGCTGTCGTGCGTGCTGTCGCGCCTGCTGTCGTGCCTGCTGTCGCTGCTGCTGTCGCTGCTGCTGTTGCCCCTGCTGTTGTCCCTGCTGTCGCGCCTGCTGTCGTACCTGCTGTCGCTCCTGCTGTCGCTGCTGCTGTCGCCCCTGCTGTCGCTGCTGCTATCGAGCTGTAACTGGCGGCCACAGCGGTGCTGTGGTGCTGTCTGCTGTGGCTGGTCTGAGAGCCTGCCGACCGTGCCCACGGCTGGTGTGCGGACAGATGGCAGGGGCCTGCCGACCGTACCCACGGCTGGTGTGCACCGATGGCAGGGGCCTGCCGACCGTACCCACGGCTGGTGTGTGGACCGATGGCAGGGGCCTGCCGACCGTACCCACGGCTGGTGTGTGGACCGATGGCAGGGGCCTGCCGACCGTACCCACGGCTGGTGTGTGGACCGATGGCAGGGGCCTGCCGACCGTACCCACGGCTGGTGTGTGGACCGATGGCAGGGGCCTGCCGACCGTACCCACGGCTGGTGTGTGGACCGATGGCAGGGGCCTGCCGACCGTACCCACGGCTGGTGTGTGGACCGATGGCAGGGGCCTGCCAACCGTACCCACGGCTGGTGTGTGGACCGATGGCAGGGGCCTGCCGACCGTACCCACGGCTGGTGTGTGGACCGATGGCAGGGGCCTGCCGACCGTACCCACGGCTGGTGTGTGGACCGATGGCAGGGGCCTGCCGACCGTACCCACGGCTGGTGTGTGGACCGATGGCAGGGGCCTGCCGACCGTACCCACGGCTGGTGTGTGGACCGATGGCAGGGGCCTGCCGACCGTACCCACGGCTGGTGTGTGGACAGATGGCAGGGGCCTGCCGACCGTACCCACGGCTGGTGTGTGGACCGATGGCAGGGGCCTGCCGACCGTACCCACGGCTGGTGTGTGGACCGATGGCAGGGGCCTGCCGACCGTACCCACGGCTGGTGTGTGGACCGATGGCAGGGGCCTGCCGACCGTACCCACGGCTGGTGTGTGGACCGATGGCAGGGGCCTGCCGACCGTACCCACGGCTGGTGTGTGGACCGATGGCAGGGCCCCGCCGACCGTGCCCACGGGTGGTGTGCGGACCGATGGCAGGGGCGAGCTGGATACCGACAACAAAGATAACCAGGCCAATTATAATATAACAAACCTGCAGCTAAACCAGTACCAGTCTAACAAAAGTAACGCAAATTGGGCCAACGCAATGCACTGCTTGTGGCGTGGCATGACCGGCATGGTAGTTCACAGGGTCCCTGTTTGTGTGTATTGTTTCAGCCTTCAGCTGGCGGTGCTGTTCCTTTCCCGCAATATCTCCCCGCGGCTGGAGAGCTCGCGCCGCCCGGCCGGCCGGCAGCGGGGAACACGTGTTTAACAGACCCAAGTGGTGTAAAGTCATAGCAGCCGAGTACCGTTGTGGAGTGACGAGTGGCCGGGCCGAGCGGTGGGTGTTCGGTCGGGGTGGGGGGGGGGGGGGGGGGGGCTCCCGTCCCCGGCCGTGACTGTACTGTACCGCTCGCTGCGCCCCCCCTCCCCCCCCCGCCCCCGATCACGCTGTTCCGCGCCCTCTGACCACCCCATCTTCTTCTCTCTTCTGCCTTCCCCCTTCGCCCTCGCTCCAGACCCACTGACTTCGTCTGACCTCGTCTGACCTGGTCTACCCCCTGGTCTCTCCTAACCCCGTCCAAGGTCGCCGTAATCCAGTGTTGCCGCGGACCTCGTCTGACCCCGGCTGACCCCGTCCGGTCTCGTCTGACCTCGTGTGACCCCGATGTTGCAGCATGGGCATGGTGCAGACGCTGCGCATCATTCACCGCGAGAACGGCGTGGTGCGGGGCCTCTACCGCGGCATGTCCATCAACTACATGCGCGCCATTCCCATGGTGGCCGTCTCCTTCAGCACGTACGAGCTGATGAAGCAAACGCTCCACCTGGACACGGGCATCAAGATCAAGGTCGGCTAGAGGTCACCGGAGGGCCGGCGCGGTGTCAGAGGTCACGGAGACGTCTGGTCTGGGGTGAGGTCAGCTGAAGGTCGGGGGTCAGCGGGGTGAGGTCACCTGAAGGTCGGGGTCAGCGAGCGGAGATATAGACCGAGGTAGGCCGTCAAGATCGGGTAATGGTGACGTTGCTATCTGCGACGGTCAAGGTCAGAGTAAGCCAGAGAAAACTGGGGTTCGGTCGGGGTGGGATGGTTGTGCTTGACCCTGGTCGACATGGCCACCGCTAGCCGAAATATCACCCCTTGGTTGGTTGCGGACTAGCGCGCGTTGGTCGATTTCCGTCAGCGCTAACCGCGCGACCCGGCGTCGGGCAGCCGACACCATTCCATAGGGCGGCGGACCCTGTGACCCCGCGACGAGGCCGAGGAATGGCGCGACCGTGGCCCAGCGGGGTCAAGGTCGGCCACGATCCTGACCACCGGAACCGGGGGGGGGGGGGGGGGAGAGCAGGCCGACCGCCGGGGCCCGCTCCGAGGCACTTTGTTACACAGTCTCCACGGCGGCGCGCTCACCAGTGGTGCTTTTACACGGGGAAGGGATGCCACGGAGGTCAGTATTGCCCGGTCGGCGGCGGGCACCTTGTCTCAATACTCAGCGAGCCGTGTGTGTGTGCGGCTACGGCGCGCGGTCCGAGCGGCGCGGACCGCTGCTGGAGCAGGCCGAGCCGCGCCGAGGCCGCCAGAGGCTGGGCGCTGCTGTGGCCACCGCTGCTGGGGCACAGGGACACTGTATTAGTGCACAGCGGGCCTAGTTGTTCACGCGCGACGTTGGCTGGCACGGAGCGGACGACCTTGGCGGGCCCGCGCTGGTTGGTCCGTCACATGTTGTGTCACTCGTCTTCGGCGAGGCGATTGGCGGTTGGTCCGGCGGCGGACCAATCAGCGGCTCTGTCGTGGCGGCCGGCGCTGCTGTGCCGCCGAACCCGCGGCTGAATATTGAGAGCGGTGTTGTGTTTTTATGATGCGGACGTGTAGAACTTAAGAATCGTGGCACATTTGCATATACACGGAGACGGATATTTACTGGTGCCTTACGCGGGTCACCCCAACGCTGCGCGCGCGCCGAGGGACCGCCCCAGCGCTCCACACGCCGCCGAGCTGTTCACCCCAGCACATCTGGTGGAGACCCCGGCGGATGTCGGTCCCGCTCGTCCGCCCCCGCGCTGAGCGCCCCATGCGGCCGTCTGCGGAAACTCGGCGCCGCCGACAGCACGCGAGGCTGGGCGACTTTGTTACCGCGTGACTGTAATTTATTTGTGCGCTGAGCGCGTGTGGACGGGCACCGATCAAATGCACATATCTGTTGTTTGTTACCCATGTGTTGTTGACTAGAGCGCGCGTGCGCACGAGCGGCCAGTGTATCATTGTCGATTGGAACCGCTGCGTAGCGGGGCGTCGGTGTCCAGACGGCGGAGGGCTGGGCGCGGAGACGGCTCTGCGTGGCCCGCGCCGCTGCCTGGCCCTGCCGCCGCCGCTGTCTCAGGCTTCCACCCAGCTCGTCGAGTCGGCCGGTGTCCGACCCGGCGTCTTTCTCTCCCGCTGCGTGTGCCGCTCCCTGGCGCTGATGCCGTCTCCGCTGTAGTTTGTCGTGAGCGTGTGCGTGACTGTCCCCTGGCCGGGCGCGTGTTCTCACCGAGCCGGTTCGCGCGCCGGGTCTCCCCGCGCTGCGGTCCGCACGCTGGGTGTACGTCTGTGCTCGTCTGCCCTCCCATCCCCTCCCCTCCCCTTCCCTCTAGCAGGAGGCGCGTGCCGCGGACATATTTTGCCTTTGTACATGCGTCCAGGCGTGCGCGGTCGCTCTGTTTCTGGTCCGGTGTTTGCCGGCTTCTCCCTGCGCTGTCGTCGCCGAGCACGCAATAGATCAGCCCAGTCGTGATTGTAGTCACCGGCATGTTCTGCTCTTCTTGTCGGACGGAGCGGAACTACGCGCACGACATTCCTAATCTGAGACGCGGCTGCAGTGCGAGCGCCACTGGTCACCGTTTTTAATGCTTCACGGGCATCGACGCTTTTCTATCACCGCTTCTGCTACAGCCAGCTCCGCAGTACCTCATGATTTTGACGACGAACAATATGGATTAAAAGGCGACGGCATGACAATACTCACAGTATCGTGGACTAGCCGGCCTGTACTGTCGGCGTGTTTTATCTGGCCAAGACTGTTCTGTTCAGTTCTGTGGCGACTGTGACTGTTCCGTGGTGACTGTGACCTGCTCCGTGGTGACTGTGACTGTTCCGTGCCGACGCAGCTCACGGACGGCCCTGGAGCTCTCATCTGTGTTTTTAGGGAGCGGAGACGCGCCGCATGGCGCTGGTGTCACACGGACTCTGCTGCTGGTTGTGGACTTCTGGGTAGAAAATACACACGCTGGTCTGAAGGTGCGCCTTTTGCGGGGCGTCAGCCTCGAGTGGGGGTGGGATGGGGGGGGGGGGGTGTCGAGCTCGGGACGTCCGGCTAGGGGAGAGGGGGTGTCGAGCTCGTGCGTCGGGCGAGAAGGAGGGGAGGGGGCTGTCGAGCCCGTGCGTCGGGCGAGAGGGCGGGGAGGGGGCGCTGTCGGACTCGTACGTCAGGCAGAGGGAGGGGAGGGGGGGGGGGAGGGGCTGCCGAACTCGTGCGTCGGGGCGAGAGGGAGGGGAGGGGGGGCTGTCGAGCTCGTGCGTCGGGCGAGAGGGGGCGGAGGAGTCTAACTCGTACGTCAGGCAGAGGGAGGGGAGGGGACTATCGAACTCGTACGCCAGGCAGAGGGAGGGGAGGGGGTCTGTCGAGCTCGTGCGTCGGGCGAGAGGGGGCGGAGGAGTCGAACTCGTTGTTTATTGGAGTTTAGGGGCGCGCCGACTGCGGTGGTCATTTGGCACCACAACGAGTTTTGTTTTCACCTATCTAATGAGCCGCATAAATGGTCCCAAAGTTGATGTGTTTGAGAAACAAAAAGATCTGTTGCAATTCCAGAAATGGTGAGTTATCTCCTAGCATATCACAGACGGTAAGGGGCAAGTCATTCTGTCCAAAATAGCGTTGGCGTTCTTCCGCGAGGCGCGGACAAGAAATAAGAATATGACGAACGGTGACGAGAGCACCACATCGATGACATACGTTTATCGGCTCCCTCCAACATAAAGCCGTGGGTTGCGTATGTGTGCCCGATGCGCAATCTGCAGAGGATCACCTTCTCTCGCCGCATTTTCCGGAAACAAGAGAACCACTGACCCTGTTTAGGTTTTATCTCTCTGAGCTTATTACTATCCATCCGATCCTAACAACGCTGCCACTTGTTGTGCAGGAAGGTTTTTATTGCAGGGTAAAGGTCTCTGGCAGGAATAGAAGAGTGAACACGTGGAGCCAGCGCTGCTCGCCTGGCAGCCGCGTCAGCCAACTCGTTGCCCGCGACGCCGACATGACTAGGAACCCAGCGTAGCATGATTTTCTTTCCGGCCTGATCCAGTTGAGTCAAACGCATTAAATGTCCTGTATAAGGGGACATGACGGATAAAAAGACTTCTTAGAAAAAAAGGCACTTAGAACGCTGCTCAGAGAGTCCGTCAAAATGAGATGCAAGGGTTCGTCACCGACCTTCAATGAAACATAGTGCTTTAATGATTGCTATGAGCTCTGATGTAAACACCGAAGCGTTTGGGGGCAATGAAAACGACCGGGTGGCGCCACCGCTCACAAACGCACAGCCTACACAATCAGACGTTTTAGAGCCGTCCGTGTAAGTGTGTGTGTAACTCTCATATAACGCTATACGCTCAAGTGCTCTGGACCTCATTATATCTGGCAGCGAGACACTTTTTTCATTTCAGTCAGAGATGTGTCTGTGAAGGGTGAGATCAAATGCCAGGGAGGAGTGCACAGGTGACCTGATCGCTTCACCTTTCGAATAGGAATTTCGGTTTCCCGCAGTAAGGCTTGTATCCGGGAGCCAAAGGTCACTGCATGCGCCCGAGGTGCATGGCGAACAAACGGCACAGCAGGCCGCGGAAAGACTGCGTGATATGCGGGATGACACGGAAACTGTCGCAGCTTAAGTGCATAACGCATGCCAAGCATTTTCCTCCTCGCTGACAACGGCGGCTCATGCGATTCTACCAAGAGGCTTTGGGTAGGAGATGTACGGAACGCCCCTGTGATGGCACGTAAAGCAGTGTGATGGATGGTGTCAATGATCCGTTTCGTGGACTCACACGCGCTGTCATAAATAAAACATGCATAGTCCAGCTTAGAGCGTATGATGGCCCGATACAGCAGCAAAAGCGTGCTCCGATCTCCGCCATACGACGTGCGCGAAACACATTTTAATGCGTTCAAAGATTTAAAACAGCGTTCACGTAGCGTTCTAAGATGTGCCTTATATGTAAGTCGGCGGTCAAAGTATACCCCAAGGTATCTAGCCACAGGCTCAGTTGGGATGCATTGCCCATACACACGGATAGACAGGTCACCGCATTGCCGGCTACGACAAAAATGCATGGCTACAGTCCTGCTACGTGAAAACCTAAACCCGTTCATGGTACCCCACTTCTCAACTGCGGATCAACAGCTAACTGGAGTTGGCGTTCCATCGATGGTGCTCTTGCTGCGCTAGTCCAAATGGTAAAATCGTCTAACAAAAGCGCACGACCTACAGACTGTGGAAGCCCCACCCCGATGTCGTTGATCATAACAGGCGAACAACGCTACGCTGAGAACGCCGCCTTGGGGCACACCGTTAACTTGAACATGCCTCTCAGAGAGCGCGTTTCCAACACGGACACGGAAAGAACGGTCAACTAGAAAGTTTTGAAGAAAGGTGCCCATATTGCCGCGTATACCATACCTGTGTAGCTTGAGAAGGATGCCTTGACGCCATGTGGTGTCATAGAGTCGAACTCGTACATCAGGCAGAGGGGGGGGGGGGGGGGGCGGGGGCTGTCTTGCTTGTGCGTCGAGAGAGAGAGGGCGAAGGAGTCGAACTCGTACGTCAGGCAGAGGGAGAGGAGGGGGGCTGTCGAACTCGTACGTCGGGCGAGAGGGGGCGGAGGAGTCGAACTCGTACGTCGGGCGAGAGGGGGCGGAGGAGTCGAACTCGTACGTCAGGCAGAGGGAGGGGAGGGGGCTGTCGAACTCGTACGTCAGGCAGACGGAGGGGAGGTGGGCTGTCGAACTCGTACGTCAGGCAGACGGAGGGGAGGGGGGCTGTCGAACTCCTTCGTCAGGCAGAGGGAGGGGAGGGGGGCTGTCAAACTCGTACGCCAGGCAGAGGGAGGGGAGGGGGGCCGTCGAACTCCTTCGTCAGGCAGAGGGAGGGAAGGGGGCTGTCGAACTCGTACGTCAGGCAGAGGGAGGGGAGGGGGGCTGTCGAACTCGTACGTCAGGCAGAGGGAGGGGAAGGGGGCTGTCGAACTCGTACGCCAGGCAGATGGAGGGGAGGGGGGCTGTCGAACTCGTACGTCAGACAGAGGGAGGGGAGGGGGGCTGTCGAACTCGTACGCCAGGCAGAGGGAGGGGAGGGGGGCTGTCGAACTCGTACGTCAGGCAGAGGGAGGGGAGGGGGGCTGTCGAACTCGTACGTCAGGCAGAGGGAGAGGAGGGGGGCTGTCGAACTCGTTCGTCAGGCAGAGGGAGAGGAGGGGGGCTGTCGAACTCGTACGCCAGGCAGAGGGAGGCCGTCGAGCTCATACCTCAGGCGGGTGGGCGGGGCCGTTGGGCGTTGTGAACAGCGCCACAGGGCGACGCCATAGCACGGCGGTGTCACAAACTTCCACCGGAATTCGGTGATTTCACTTTTTGGGTTCACTCACTTTCCGTGGAAGCTTCCTGTTCCACAATGATCGTGTCATGTTCGCACACCAGTTGAAACATGCCTGATTCAAAGTTTGATAACGTCTTTGGTATTCGACGGATGATTTTCGACTCTGCATTACAGATAAATTGACGGCTTGGAAGTGCCCTAAGCAGTAGAATGCTGGGAAAGGTGTTGCCGATCTTCGCACGCCTCAGTAGCAGAGTGAACGGCAGCACTTCTCAACCGAGCGCTAGTTGATGACCTACCTATGGATCATCATCTAGCGCGATGATTTTTACGATCATCACCGATCGCATCATGTTCTATAGCACAAAATATCGCACCCATATATTTCATTTTGTCGATCGTCATTGCATACGCACGGTATCGTAACACCGAAAGATAGCAGAACGAACAAAGTCTTGGTAAAATTACAGCTAACTATGTACGGCACACAGGCGCCGCCGTAGACGAACGCTGAACGGGAGCGCTTCCACATGGTCAGACGGTCTCGCCATGACAAAGGCGCACGGCAATGGCAAGCTGGCATGTCACGCATCCTCACGCACGCTGGATGAGCGCAGTATTTGCCAGAAGGTAACACAAGACTAGCGTGGCGCTTAACTCACGGCAACACTTCCTTCGCGTAGATCTTCCAGACTGCAGCCCTCCGCGAGTCGCGAAGGGTCAAAGGCAAGCCCTCGGACGTGGATCCTGCCATGGCTGCCTACAGAGCGGCCTCAGCCGGAGCGGCATGGGCATATGACGTCACTGAGGCACCGGCAGTCGATAACGCCGACGTGTGACGTCACTGAGGCGCCGGCAGTGGATAACGCCGACTGTGATGTCACTGAGGCGCTGGCAGCGGATAACGCCGACTGTGACGTCACTGAGGCGTCAGCAGTGGATAACGCCGACTGTGACGTCACTGAGGCGCCGGCAGCCGATAACACCGACATGTGACGCCACTGAGGCGCCCGCAGTCGACAACGCCGACTGTGACGTCACTGAGGCGCCGGCAGTCGATAACGCCGACATGTGACGTCACTGAGGCGCCGTCCGCTGGCCGCAGACTGCGGCCTCCCTGACACGGGGGTGGTGCGCCATTGCTGTTTAGAGCACTTCTGCACCGGAAGAGACGGGCTTCGCGAAAAGGGTCGATTCTCACATGCCGTGTGACGTCACTTCCAGGTCTCAAGAACTATACTGGCGCCACGGGCCATGCGCCACTAACTTGGGGGGTGGGCGCTCAGCGACACATTCGGCACACGCGGGTCAAGGTCGCGATCCTCGGCACAGGTCGATGCGGCAACGACGAAACTTGGCCGGGAGCCAGATTTGAGCACCGCCGGCGGGTCGGCAGCTGCCGGGCGGGCTTCTCCCGCCTGAGGTCTGCCACCCTCCTGGCCGTGCTGTGTCCAGGCGGGGCCTCTCCCGCCTGAGGTCCGCCGCCCTCTTGGCCGCACTGTGTCCAGGCGGGGCCTCTCCCGCCTGAGCTCCGCCGCTCTCTTGGTCACGCTGTGTCGCACCTGTAGCCCATATGGACCACAACACGTACCCACCCAGACTCCGAGAACACTGCACCACGTCACACTCGTCCCCCCCCCCCCATCTCTCGTACACCGCGGGTAGGCCCCGCCTCACCCCCTGGTGCGCGGCCGCCAGCCTACATCCTCTGGCGCACTCCTACATCCCACCCGTCTGGCGCACGGCCGCCAGCCTCGCCTCGGCGGCCGCCAGGGCGGCGCCACCGTCGTCGGGCCGCAGCGCCGGCCGCCGCCGCGCGCCGTAGCCGGTGAGCGCGCGCACCTCGTCGCTGCCCAGCTGGTGGACGTTGCGCAGGTGGAGGCGCAGGTTGTAGACGGTGCTGGCCACGCTGCCGCAGAGGTGGCAGGCGGTGCGGCCCTGGTGGTGCTGCCGGTGGTCGTGAAGCGAGGTGCGGTACTTGTAGCGACGCCCGCACAGGTCGCACACGAACGGCGCTGCGGAACAAACCGAAACACTCAGTTGGCGGCGCGATCGGCCTCCACGCGGGAGACTCGGGTCCGATCCCCGGCTGATGCCGTGGCCTGCGGGTGTCTGGCTGGCAGCGAGGCCGTCAGGACTCCACAGCATGGCTGCGCGGCCGCGTGGATCGCGCAACACTTCAAAAAGCACAGGGCGCTATGGGGGAGGGAGCATCGCACTAGGTTTCGTTTTGTCAAGAGAAGACCACATGTGATTATTGCAGTACTCGGCAGAAGCCATCACCTCTACCCCGCTACTGCTCCGATGTCCCAGAAAGCGGAGCGTTCCATGGCCAACTGTGAGGAAACGCACAGAGCCCATATATATATATATATATATATATATATATATATATATATATATATATATATATACACATAATGTAGTTTTCCAGGATGAAAGCTGCACATCGCTACTATACATCTTCAAGTATGGAGAACACAAAAATCCCTATCACCATTGGATGCGTATAAAATGCATCCGTTATGGAAACACTATGAAGGCACATAGCCGCGATCACATGCACATTAGCTGCCACCGACCACCTAATAATGCAAAAATTATGCTGGAATTTGTTTGTTTGTTTATGACTAGAGAGAATTCGTTGATAAACAATGCGCCGTCATGTTCGTGTCCATTTGCTCCAGAGGTTCCTTGTCGCCCGGCATGATATGCCCCGTTTTTGTCTAATTCGTACTAAAAAATGTTCTCCATATGTATACAGCTTTGAGAAGCTTTGAGGGCACAACTTAGCTGAGCAGTAGCTAAAAGAAGCTAAACGGTACATCGGGCAGGGTCACAACATGACCACAGCCGGTCGGCCGCGGCTCCATGCGCACATGTGTTATCAACTAAAACACACGTGACTACAACACGTTTATTCTGACCATCCCATGAGCCCATACACACCACAACGCCGCCCGCAGACATGTGGCAACCATGGAGAGGCAGTCCAACCACGGAGAGGCAGGCAGGGAGGCGACCGCGTTATAGCCAGTGTAGCGCATTTGTCACCAAAACAGCGTTTCTACTAGCTCACGGCAGGCCCGGTCACTCCTCCCGCACTGTCCAGCCGAGCAAACACGGCCACCGTACACCACACTGAGCCAGCTGCCCTAGCCGAACATTCGACTGCTTTGGCCGAGCATCGGACTGCACTGGCCGAACATCGGACGGCACCGCCCGAACATCGGACTGCCCTAGCCGAACATCGGACTGCACTGGCCGGACATCAGACGGCCGCATCTCAGCGTGGTGTCTGGCGTCTTCCAGCTGAGTGCGCCGGGCCGACTGCTCACTGGCTGTCGTGAGACGGCCCTCAGTGTTCCAATGAGCGGGGCATGTGAGCACGACATGCGAGAGCAGATGTCCGCAGATATAACGAGACTGCACTCGTACGCCCGGGCAGTTCAAACCAGTGGTCATCGATCAACGCTCCGAACGACATGCTTTCATCGCAGCTTTGACTAAAAAGTCGGCGTTGGTACATTAACGCCGAGCTCGTCAGACCGGTTCTGCGCTCTTAACTTGGCGGCATTATCATCAGAGGTACCGTTAACCCGATGGAGTTTGAAAACAAACATTTAATGGCCCTATTGTCACACACATTCAAAATTGATTAGACTGCTTTCCCAGCAATATGTGCCACCAGCGGCACTTCTCACCCAGAGAACAAACTACATTATGTCCCCGATGCGCCTCGTCGGCACTTCTGGCCCTCAGTACACCTAGTCCCCAATCTGATCCCCGGCACACCAGGTCACCAAACCTTGTCCCCGACATACCACGTCACCACATCTGCTCCCCGGCATATCAAGTCAACACATCTGATCTCGGCATACCAAGTCACCAAACCTTGTCCCCGACATACCACGTCATCACATCTGCTCCCCGGCATATCAGGCCAACACATCTTATCTCGGCATACCAAGTCACTAAACCTCATACCCGGCATACATCACCGCACCACATCGCCAGCACACGAGGCGGTCAGCGGATCTGGTCCTGCGGCGGAATGATGCGGTAAATCTCGTCCCGCTCCAGCCGGTGCACCGACCGCAGATGCATCCGCAGGTTCGGGATGTTGCTCAGCACGCGGCGGCAGACGGGGCACACCGTCAGCCCCTTGTGCTTGTTCTTGTGGTCGCCCAGCGCCTTCAGGTTGCGGTAGGTGTGGCCGCAGATGTCGCAGACGAAGCGGGCACAGCGCCCTGCAACACGGGCACCGCTGACGTCACCGCGCCTGACGTCATCCGACGTCTTGGTGTCCCGCGGACCAGCGCGGGCGACACACGGAGCGGGGCTGCAGCGGTATAGGCTGTCTTCCGTGCGAGGCGGCGGTGACGTCATACGGAGCACCTCTGACGTCACTGTCTTCTGTAGGCGCCTCTGAGTACGGCGGGTGGTATGACAGCCAAACCACTCGCCGACCCGCCGCAAATCCTTGCTATTTGGGGGAAATAACACGCACATATAATTATTGGTATGCACAAGATGTAAGAACTGCGTGCTGGCTGCGCTGCCTCGTTATTCACTGCAGCAAACTTGTGGGCGCTGAGCGAGCAACAGACGCCTCGCCGTAAAAAGAACGTGAAGAAAATTCGTGTTCAGAGAATCATCTTTATTGACTCAACCCAGGACCCGAGGGATATAAAATAAACAATATTTTCACTTTCATGGATAGTCAGTGATCGAAATTTTACGAGTGCAGTTCTCAATCACACTTCAGGTGAGATGCTAACGAGGGTTTGGCTGCCCTCGCACACATAAATAATAACGGCTGCTAAGATACGTGAGCTCTGAAACCTTTATAGATACGGGCGCTCTGAAAAAACAACATTCGCCGTTCTGCATTTAACCTCGCCGTCGCAGTGTGAGCCCAAGTGGTGCCATATTTGACAGCACCACTATGCGTGCGGACATAGACTTGAGGACGAACATCTGGTACAGAAGCGAACAATGCGATGCCGGCCAGGGGAGCTGGTGTGGCCTTCTCTATCTGAAAACCAACGATGATGTTTTTTTCGGTCCCACTGTCTTCTTAATACGGTTTCGCCTCAGCCCCTGTCTGAAGAGAGCACATGGGCTACTGAGCCGCTGCCTGGCTCGAGTCGGCCGTGGCACCTGAAGCAGGTGACGCGTTTACCCTCCACATGAGATCACGTGACACGGCTGCGGCGGGGCCGGCGCCGGAGCACTCCGCCGTTGTCACGAGCTTCAGCCCTGCGCCACGCCCGGCTCTCCGACCACGCCCAGGTCACAGCAGACGTCGGCGCTGGCTGGACCGGCGGTGGCTGGACCGGCAGGCCGGCGTGGGCCCAACATTTCACTCCTCACCAATGTCGCTCGCACGCCCCCGCTGCCAGCCGCCCGTGCCAGCAGGCGCGAGCCGCGGAGCTCCAGTCGTCGGCGGGTGCACCGGTTCGGCTATCGGGCGGCGGACGCCACTACTGTGACCGTGAGCGTAGTCCCCGCCGGTGGGAACCAGAGACGGCAAAATTCTCCCGCGTCGGGAGTCGAACTTGCGCTCTTTGACCATGATCAAACGCCTATCAACACTCGGCTATCGTAGGTTGAGCGGCCGCACGCGTGGACCATGACGTCAGCGAGACGGCGCCGGAGATATCCCACTTCTGCGGCCGCCAGAGGCTCGGCCGCGCCCCGCCGCTGCTGCTGCTGCTGCCGTTCACCCAGTCCCAGCCGACAGCGAACAGTACGGGAGCAGGTGACCATGTGTATTGTACATCAGCAGTGGGGTTCACACGACGACAAAGAACAACGCATGCGCAAATCTCGACGCCTGGTGCTCGTGCGATTATGGCGAGGACGCTTGTACCAAAGTAGTTTTTGGAGTAAAACGACACATTTCACGCAGAGTGTCACGACCTCCGAGGCCGAACGCACCGTGGGACCTGCAAGGTCTCCGGTCTGGACCGGTTCGAACCCAGCCGAATGCAACGCAACCCGGCGTACCCAAGGTATCAGGTCAACTGAACTAAGCACGAATACAGCACGCGTCCGGATCCAGACGCTGGCGACGGATGGGGGCGGAACAAGCTCAGCTGGCCGTCCTGGTCCAGCTGCTTCGAAGCCGAGGAATGTCCCGTTAAGCCACTGGCCAATGGCCTTGTGATGTGCTCTTCAACGCATGTGAACTGGCTGATTCCATGCATGTAAACTGGCTGATTCCATGCATGTAAACTGACTGATATAGAAAGAAGACTCGCTCCTTTTAGGCGCAGCACCGCCACATTGCAACACCAACGCAACATATAATTCGTTCGCCAGGGCCTTTAACTGCAAGATCACGGGATAAGATGAAATGCAAGCAATGCAACGGACGTAAAGCAGTAAAATGGTGATATCTGACAACACGCGACCTCCAGGGCGAAGACCGACTTTCAACAACAGATCAAACGTATGCGGATCACGGCCACGATCCGCTCTCTTGATTGCTCTTGATCTTGGTCTTCGTCCTGATCGCTGTCTTCAAAAAACACATGCATAGAGATCGTCGGCGTCTTCCGCGGTGCCGGCAGGAGCTCGTCGGTGTCTCCGGCGGATCCGACGGACGATCGCCGGCGCCTATGGCGGATCCGACGGAAGATCGTCGGCGTCTCCTGCGGTGCTGGCAGGAGATGGTCGGCGTCTCCTGCGTTACCGGCAGGAGACAACCACACATCCGTGGTCTCTCGCCACACACCGACCGGCGAGGGCAGCCGGCGAGGACAGCCAGTCCACGGGGACTACAGTAGTGGGACAAGCAGACACCACCAGCCGGGCACGCGCGTGGTTACCATGGAAACCGGATCCCATATGGTCCTTCCTTTGTCTTCATTGGCGGATACGTTTTCTGGCATTCAAGAGTGCACCTACGTACTGGCAACGGCGGTAGCACACACTAGGACCTAGTTTCACGACGTGCAAGTTCAAACTCTGCATCTCTGAAGTGCCTTTCATCAGCGTACGGGCAGAAAGCAAGCCAATTCCGCTCGCCCTTTCGATTCTTAGGTCAAAGGCCGTGTCAGATAAAACACGTTTTGTCACACCTAGTCATACCATGCAAGACGATAGCCCTTTCATGTCACGAATGTTCGGATCCGGCTGTGCGAGGCATCTTCCCGACCGGCCATCGCCGCAGCCGGCCTTCACTGTAGCCGCAGCTCCCGCTGTCACCGGCCGGCCCTCACTGCAGCCGCAGCTCCGCCGCAGGCTCCCACCCCGGCGCCCGCCCGCCGTCGACGGCGGCGGCGGCGGCGGCGTCCCAGCCGGCGCCGGGCCGTCGGCCTCGGCCGTCACTGGGCACCATGGCGTACACCTGCTCCGCTGTCTGGCTGTGGATGCCGGCCAGGTGGCGGCGCAGCGTCGGCACCGAGGCGTACACGTTCCGGCACAGCGGACACTGTGTGCGGCCCGCGTGCTGCTTGGAGTGGTTCCGCAGCGACGAGCGGCTGCGGAAGACGCGCGCGCAGTCGGGCGCCTCGCACCGGAACGCCGCTGCGGAGGAGGTCACCACTGTACTGCCCGGCGAGCGGGCGTGCCGCGGGCCGGCACATGCCGGACAACGGGGTGGCGAGCCGTCCACAGGGCGGCCGCGATCGAGGGCAGGTGGACTGTGGGCCACTACCACGGGAGGTGGACAGGACATGGATGGTGACGGGCACCGAGGCGACATTGTGCACAGTGGGGCGACAGACCCGCTTTGTGCCAGACACTAGAGGTCAGCACGCGTTCGCCCCCCTTTGCGCCTGTCGCTACCGCGCGGCCCGTCCACACCTACTGGCTCGTCACACCTATCCAGCCTTAGCCACCCGCTACCCTGCTTTTCAACACGTTCCAACGTTCAAGCCAAATTAAAGACAATCTTACGGAAACGCAAAATCTCGTGGCGATATGAAGAGCTCTGTTTGCTATTTCAATATCCGCAATAAGAAAACCGCGTGGTGCATGCAATCATCGCAAGGCCAACCATTATGCGTGAAATTTGTGCAGCTTATCTAACACCTACCAAAAGCTCGTTCAAATACATCAACGTGGTGGCAATTTTCCTCAAATGTAACCCAAACCTCACTCATTAACCCCCATATAAGAATACCCATGACTGTAACCCAACTGCGAAGGCCTCCAGTGGACACAACAGATAAGGTCCTACCGAGGTAACGGAGACGGGGATTGCGCAGCGAAATACAGGACACGACGTGACTGGGGCCGCGAGATACAGGACACGAGGTGACTATGGGGCCGCGAGATACAGGACACGACGTGACTGGGGCCGCGAGATACAGGACACGAGGTGACTGGGGCCGCGAGATACAGGACACGAGATGACTTTGGGGCAGCGACATACAGGACACGAGGTGACTGGGGCCGCGAGATACAGGACACGAGATGACTTTGGGGCCGCGAGATACAGGACACGAGGTGACTATGGGGCCGCGACATACAGGACACGAGGTGACTGGGGCCGCGAGATACAGGACACGAGATGACTTTGGGGCCGCGAGATACAGGACACGAGGTGACTGGGGCCGTGAGATACAGGACACGAGATGACTTTGGGGCCGCGAGATACAGGACACGAGGTGACTATGGGGCCGTAAGATGGAGGACACGAGGTGACTACGGGACCGCGGGATACAAGATACGAGATGACTTTGGGGCCGCGAGATACAGGACACGAGGTGACTGCGGGACCGCGAGATACAGGATACGAGGTGACTTTGGGGCCGCGAGACACAGGACACGAGGTGACTATGGGGCAGCGGGATACAGGACACGAGGTGACTATGGGGCCACGAGATACAGGACACGAGGTGACTATGGGGCCGCGAGATACAGGACACGAGGTGACTACAGGACCGCAGCGGGATATAGGAACACAGGTGACTACGGACCGCGAGATCGGACACGAGGTGACTACAGGACCGCGAGATACAGGACACGAGGTGACTATGGGGCAGTGGATACAGGACACGAGGTGACTACAGGACCGCGAGATACAGGACACGAGGTGACTATGGGGCAGCGGGATACAGGACACGAGGTGACTATGGGGCCGCGAGATACAGAACACGAGGTGACTACAGGACCGCGAGATACAGGACACGAGGTGACAACAGGACCGCGAGATACAGGACACGAGGTGACTATGGGGCAGCGGGATACAGGACACGAGGTGACTATGGGGCCGCGAGATACAGGACACGAGGTGACTACAGGACCGCGAGATACGGGGTGACTACGGGGCCGCCACATACAGGGCACGGGGTGACTTTGGGGCCGCGAGATACAGGACACAACATCACCATCGGGTAATGGACACCACAGGTATCACAGGGAAGACAAGATCGACGACGCCCAAGTAAAAGTGCACTGCAAACGAATCTGAACGCAATGTACACAGGTCACTTACACACAATTCAATATATCCCTATCTAAACAGCAAGGAAGCAAAATGGCAAATTACAAGGTCATCAACATGTATATCACCCTAAATCAGAGATGCTCGCAACACAAACCCCGGCCATCATTGTGACCAACTATTAAATGGAATTAGTCACAACATTTAGAAGAGCAGTTACGAAAAAACATGAGCAAGTTCTGAACAATAATATGCAAATAACCCAAGTGTCATTTAGCGCCAATACAAAACGAGTTCAGATGTTTTCGAAACCATGTTGAGTTCTCGAAATGTATTCAAGTTACGGATAAAAAAAAATCAAGCATACGGACCGCATTTCCCGCATGCCCGGCCTGAAAAACGGACCGACAAGCGCTGCAGAGCAGGACATGAAACTCTTCATCTCGCGAAGAAAAGTCGCCAGATCTTCGCGACACTGTGTCTGCGCGCGACCTCATTTCCTTGCTCCTCTGCTAGTCACTCAAGGGAGAAATTAGTTTCCTAACAAGCGGGTCCCTTACCATCACGGGGAAGTCTGTTGCTGGGACGGCATTTCTCTGACCCCAACGCTACCTAGCTGGACTCTCAGGTCTGACTCGGGCCCAAGGCTGCGAAAGCCTACGTCATTGCGTCAAAAGAAGACAGACCAAACGATCCAAGTCCACCGGAGATCCGCAATCGAGCACAACGAATGCAGCATCTGAAGAGATCGGGCGGCGGGCAGGGGACAACTCTCAAACTTACCTCAGGACCATTTACGTCTTATAATAGCACTGGGTAGTGCCACTGCAGCACCGCCAAAACACAATCAGGATATCAGCTTTTATAATTTTCGAGGCCAAATTAAGCTGCCAACGCTTTGTAACATCATAACGCTTCTTCCCCGCAGTCGCGACCACCGTCGTCATGACAACCAATGTGCGCACCTCCACTGGTGCGAATATAATAAAGCTTGTGATTGGCCCAGCGGGCTTCGGCCTGTTACCGAGAGGCTCACTGGCTTACGTTTGAATCAGTGCGTCACATGGATCATGTGATACTCCCATTCCCAAAGTCAGTGTGCCTCGAGAAGAGCCCCTGTGGTTAACGACAAAGGGAAGAAATCAAAGCTAAGGTATACCGGATCGTTGAATTCTCGGCATATTAGCTTCGTATTCGCATATGTTTATGTCTAAACAGACTGTTTCAAGATTTCGTAGATTTGTCACACAAACATTAGTGTGCTGCAAAAATTACAAAGCGCACACGTAGAGAGCAAATCTAAATGAAATGTATTGCTTGCACAGTAGTGAGCAGGTAGTCAAATAATATTTCTCCCGCATGGTAAGCTACTTAAAATAAAAATTCCCACCAATTCTGAGGGATTTCGACAAAGCTGGCAATACTTATCATATCGTACCCGTCTGATGTAACAATAAGTGAAAAGAACAAAACGGTGGGATGCTCCCTTTTAAGTAAATTTGCAACACCGTTAGCATTTTGGCTTTTTCAACGAACTCATTTGTATCCTCTACACCTCTTTTCAAGGTCAAAGGCTGATTGCAACGCTTGCAATCAGCCTTTGACCTGATTGCAACGTTTGCTGCCCAAGCATCATCATGAGACTCCTCCGGCAAGATTCGAGCATGCGAACATTTGCGTTTGTCCTAAAATGGTCGTAAACTAAAGCTGAGAATACGCCGCAATTGCGATTTTGAATCCTGTGGTTGGCGGATTCGGATTTTAATTAGGATTCAAGATCCGAATAGTCTGAAACAAATTCATGTATATTCAAAGATTTCCATCAAAATTTCGAAATGCTAATGTCGCAGAAAATCCATTTGGCTTTTCAAATCATCTTTTGTTTGTTCAAAAAATGCAAGTTTTGTTTTTGGCATCGGCGAAGTCATATACTTCTCCACATCATGCCTTGTTGATAAGTCTATGGCAAAGTACCTATATATGTACCGCGGTGGGCATGGTGTCGCACCTTTTCCCCAAAACACAAGTTTCTACGCAGCATGGATATCTGGCCTACTGTTACGCCAATAACTGCGCTGGGCATAGGATCTCTGCAAAGGGAAGCGTAAGTAAATATGGATACAGGTGTAATTCAGCAGTGGGTGGCCCCATTGGCCATCTTTCACTCGCTAGGGTTGGGTTTCAAAGCGTTCGCATTTCACTGCATCGGCACACAATACGCAACGCAGTCAATGCTTGTTTTTGTTCTTCGAGACGTGTTTCACGGTATTTGCTTTTATAGGCGCGTCGACCGTGATAGTCACGTTCTAAAGGGGGTCGACAGTGGTTTAATATGGAATCTTAGCTTTCTTGTTTCTAATGCTCGTGGTCTAAATCCCCAAGATCCGAATCTGTTCGAATCTGTTCAAAGATTGAAATCCGAACTCCCAGCTCTATTCTGCGATCACTTGGCTCCACCACTCTCTGGCCTTCACGGAACTGCTAGGAATATTACGGCCAACGCCAGCTCTCGTTCCCTCAGTGACGTCATAGACTCAAAACTCCCAGCTCTATTCTGCGATCACTTGGCTCTACAGCCCTCTGGCCTTTACTGAACTGCTAAGAATATTACGGCCAACGCCAGCTCTCCCTCCCTGTGACGTAATAGATTCAAAACTAATTTATGCACAGGCTCATCATAACTTGGTTGCTGGTGAAATAAATATTTTTGATAATTTACATATAAGATAATAATATAGATAAAATACGATTAAAAAAAGATAAAAAAATAAAACAATAAAAAGATAAAATAAAAATCACATATAAGATAATAAACATAAAAACCAATACAAGCATGGGGGACAACAGATACCTGGTGCGGGTTCTATTCATCCCAGCACATGAATGTCATGGCCAGTATGCCGCTCCGGGCGTCCAGCCCGCAGTGACCGGTGCAGATAGACCGCAGCTCTCGCTCGCAGAGACAGCACAGAGGCATTTCTTCTTGAAAATTTGTGATTGCGTTCCATACCAGTACAAATATCAACGCCTACTGATGGACACAGCTCGCGGTTGTTGACATCTAACGACTAAGGCCAGAAGCTACTGGCTTGGAAAGTGACAACACGGCAAAATACACGCAAACAATCACGAAAGTGGCTGGTTCCATTCAGCGCATATTCCTCTCCACAACGAATGAAAATTATACGCACCAGTGTAACGATCCCTACGAGTTGAAAATAGTTATCGAGGCATCAGATTTCTCACGTCACGGTGGCACCCCCATACGTCTCTTCACATGAAGCTTGCTAATATGCACTTTCTTTTCCTTATCTCATACCCCAAAGGCACGACCCCAGGGATCCTCCACACGTTAAAAGGAGTGTCGTACATTTGAATACACTAAAGCGAGCATCAGATATGATGAAACAAGCTCACTCGTAACTATTAGTATGAATTTTAAGTGGAGAAGACTGCTCTAAACAGCGCCATGCTCCGTTTAGAAAATGTGCTCCTCAATGTGTCATGGTTTGATTACGTCATCGTATCCTGCACAACATTGATTGAGAGCAAATTGGCGGCGTTTATATCTGGAAATCACGCTCACAAACGCCAGATATGAACGCCTCGACAATTATATTTGTTGGCCTTCATCGCGGCATGACTCATGGCACAAGATTCGAATGACGTTATGATGGCGTCAAGAATACCGAGGTGACTTTGAAATGCTCTCGCCGATACATCTTTCCCTATTTTCGCATCGCGCAGCTTTAGAACTAGGTTAGGTCTTAAGAAGGGCAGGATTGTGGACAGAACCTAAACGTCTTCAAAATGGCTATTTCAGTTCACAACCCTGTATCATTGTGAAATATTCGCTTTAAGAAATCGCGTGCACCACTTATGCGAGAGTCAGCGCTGCAAATTCAATGGAAAATTTGCAAAAAAAAAAAACTAAGGGGCTCAAAGCTGAGAAGCGGCTACTTAAAGGAAGTCCACAATTTTGCTAACTGTTTTCGACCTCAACGAACACACGCATCCGCTAACGAAAATTAAACTACTTGATCAGCGATTTAACGGCTAAAGGATTCATGCCACAGCTCTCCCCCGTACCCAGAGCGCGTTTCCCAGCAGTGCAATACCACCTCGTCGCAGGCCTCTGTCTGCGGCCTTGGCATCCGCCTAGGCCGTAGGGGAATCGTGTGTCATGCCGTGCAATGGTACGGACACGGCCGCCTCGCACCAGGACGACCCGCTCTGGTCAGGTGCCAGTTGACCAGGCCAACCCCGGCCGGCTGGCCGCCACACAGAGGTCGGGCCTTCAGTTCGCGGTCCCGGGGATTCGACCCCGCTGCCACTGGTCACAAATCCTCGATACGGTCAGTTTAGGCGGCCGCCGGCTGCCAGAGCGGCTTCTGCCACTGACGTTCACACCGCACGAATGCCGCCATATACAGCCAAACCACTCTTTAAAGGGAGTGCCCCACATTCGTATGGGGTTTTGAGATGAAAGAGCTATCTTGAAGATAATTCCATTTACAGTCCTGTCCCTGGCCCAAAACCCTCCAATTTGAGATACACGCCCGCGAAAATGTGCGGACCATTTCAAGGTTATCCAGGCATCCATGTAATAACGCCATTCAAATCCTGCCACTCCACTAGCCACGCGGCCTATAAGGCCAAGAAAAATAGAATTGTCGAGTCGTTCATATCCAGCGTTTGTGAGCAGTTTCCAGATAGAACGGCCATCCACTGGGCTCTCAACCAACGTTGTGCGAGCTATGCACGATTCTATCCCGAAAAGGTTTTGTCCTACATAATACAAGAAGTTATATATTCTTCGTACTTATTACAGAGATAAGGTGGTAATCAAATACCTCAGAAGTAATCTGGGGTTTTCGGGCGCTTCGACTGCGTGATCAGAATAACGCTATACCGTAGTACGTGAATGCTAGTCAGTACCTTACTAGCATTACTAGCTGGTAAGTACCTTCTCTAATATGCAAGAATTCCACCAGAAAAGGCCGAACACACGGGCACCTAACGATATTTAGTTAGGCACGCATCCAGCACCGCCGAAGGCCACCTTTCGGGAGGCTGAGGAACTACAGGTGAGTATCGTTATGCAAGCGTCCCATGACGCAAATAAACTGACGTATTGTTGAGCATATTTACAAAATTAAGAAATACTGTTGTCTAAAGCGGGACTTTCCACTCAAGAGTATACTTATAAGTGAGCTAATTTCATCATATCTGATGTTTCTTTCAATGTCTTCAAACGTGGAACATTTCCTCCAAGCTTTCAGCGTCTGCAAAAGTAGAAATGCTCACATAATCTACACAAGTTCGCCGAGAAAGGGGTCAAAAACGTGAAAGTTACGGTTGTCTTTCAGCCTGGCGACATAACTGGAGATTTTCTGCGCGAACCTGGCGACACGGGCCGTTCGGCACCTGGCAACCCTCGGAGCGCACCCCCAGTACGGAAATGGCAGCCATCGCAACAGCACTATCGAGTGGACCCCCCCCCCCCCCCCCCCCACCTTTTTGGCTCGCGTCCCACGCTAACACCGCCCCAAGAACTCAAGCTCCATACTGCGCACAGTCGACGCGCAGCTCTGAGATCACTGCATTGCGCCAGCGACCAGGGCTGAACTCCATTTGGTAACATTCGCCTTTTGACAACGGCCAGTGAGACTGCTACCATGCTGCCTAGAAATGCGTAAAGCTACGCCAAACACAAACAGAACGACCGCCGGCCAGCGGGTGTGCGCACAGGTCGGACATCGTTCAGCACGTTTCTCGCCAAACACACAACAAACACGTAAAGCTAGACCGCATAATAAATATAAAAGCGACCGCAAGACACAAGAACTCGGCGTACACAAAGCCCATTGAACCAGCCGCCCTATCCAGCCAACCTAAATCACAGCCTGCGAAGGAAAACAGAACATCGGTACGGGAAGAGCTCCCTGTACACAGACAGACGCTGAAGGGTCGGCCGAGAGACATCGCCAGACCGGCCTCGGGCGAGCCGCCGCTGCCGTTCGGGGCGTCACCTGAGCCACGAGACCACAGCGGCGCGTCCACCAGAGCCTGCGCGCGCCGGCTCACTGGCACCAACATCAGCGGCGCACGACTCCCTGGCAACGAACTCCAGACCGTCTCCGGCGGGTCCTCCGGGCCGTCCGAGCGTACCGCCGGGGGTAAGCCCGTTCACGAGCAGGTGTTGCCCCGGCGCGACTCCGGCGGCGCGGCCGGCTGCTGTGGTCATCAGCGCTGCCGTCTGCCGGCTCTGGGCTGCGCGAGCCCCGAAGGCCGCACGCGCCGCCGGACCGCCCCGCAGACCGGTGACCCGGCCGACTGCTCCGTCCCAGGCGACCATTACGCCACTACGTACCACTGCAACGCAGCACTGCGCCCTTATCGTCACACGTTACGGCGCCACCGCTCCGTCACACGGCCCGCCACACGGTCCGCCTCTCCGTCACACGGCCCACCGATCCATCAAATGGCCCATCGCTTCGTCACACGGCCCACCACACGGTTCGCCGCTCCGTTACACGGCCCGCCGCTCCGTCACACGGCCCCCGCTCCGTCACACGGTCCGCCGATCTGTCACACGCCCCCCCCCCGCTCCGTCACACGGCCCCCCCGCTCTGTCACACGGTCCGCCGATCTGTCACACGGTTCGCCGCTCTGTCACACGGCCCGCCGCTGTCACACGGCCCCCCGCTCCGTCACACGGCCCGCCGCTCGGTCACGCGGCGCTGTCTCGCCGCTCGCCGGCGGCCGGGGGCCCGCTGCGCCGCTTGTTGGTGAGTCGGCCCACCTCCTCGGCGGCCAGGCCGTGTCGGTTGACCATGTGCCGGCGCAGGGTGAACGTCATGGCGAACTCCTGGCGGCAGATGAGGCAGGTGGTGCGGCCCAGGTGCCGCTTCATGTGTTCGGCCAGGTTGCGCCGGTGGTGGTAGCGCGCGCCACAGACGGCGCACGTCTCGGCCGGCACGCAGCCTGCGGCAGACACAGACACGGGCGGCTCAGCGGGAGGCTGGCTCAGTCTGCTCGGCCGGCCGCCTGCCGGCCCGGCCGGCGCGCGCCGGCGCCCTCCCTATCGCTCTCAGTCAGTCAGACGGCGCCACTCGCTCGCGACGACCGCGCTTGACGTCGCCTGGCGGCGCTCTGTCGGCAGCTCGCCACGCGCCCGGACGGGCGGCGGCGCCCGGCGTGTTCTCGCAGTGTTTGGGCCGGCCCTGACGCCGAGCTGGCCCCGCCGGCGCAGCGGCGCCCGCTCCCACAGCCGTCCGGCCGATACGCGCCAGTCCATAGACGGCCGGCGCCGGTGCACTGGCGGCGCGCGCTGGCCCAGCTCTTCCTCACGTCCGAGGTATGGCTGGATCATGACGTTCACAGGCACCGCGGGCGGCTGTCACACACTCCGCCACACACTGTCGGGCGATTACGCACTACAGCAGACATCCGACACAACACTGCACGAGATGTACGCCCCTGCGGCATAACTGCCGGCAAGCTTTCCCAAAAGGGCACGGGCTCATAGGCCCTTGGACTATGCGCTTTCACGTCTCCCATCAGAACGACCGTGCTATATTTTCTTCCGTCACGCAACAATGTCAATCTTCAATGGCCCCTAAATTTGTAGTTCAGAAACCATGCGTTTTCAAACTTACCGTCACATTAGAGTTCCAAAACTGCGAAGCCCTCCAGACGCCAGCACCACCGCAAAACAACAAACGAGCTTGCACCGGCGTCCGGGCTACCGAAAGTGACGCGACTTCCGACGGACCTCGCAAAACTGACCGTCCGTCTGTGACGCACGAGTCTCCCGGGAGGACGCCCTACCTCCCGCGGCGAACAGCACCACCGGGCTCGGGTGGACAGACTGGAGTTCATCTCACGCGGATCGCGGGAGATCGAGCGGTGCCGGACGGCCGGCCGACGGCGGCGGCCACGGCGAGCGCCGCACGCTCACGACGAGATGAGCAACTCTTTATGGGCGCGTTCGGCAGACAACTGCGCACACGAGTGTAGCCTCGCTACACATCGATGAAAACTGGGCCCAGCGAAGCCAGCCGCGCGGAGAGTTGCGCCTAGCAGTCTGTCTGGTGGTACTCGCTATCAGCCTTCGCCTTCAGCAACTAAGGCGACCTCAGCCATGGCACTGCAGGCAGCAGCTCAGAAACAGCCCGTCATATCAGACCTGTGCAGTGTGTTATGTTTGTCGTGTCGCTGAACGCGGCGCCGAAACACCGAGCAATAAAGTGAACTGGTTGATGCGCGCAAAAGCGCAAAATCTTCGATTGCGCTCACGTTTGGTGCGTGCGTAGAAATATGCTCGACCCGAACGACGATATAGCCCCAGGGGGATTTTTCATCATTGCAGCTGCTAGAGCCAGTCGCCGCCTTCCAGTCCCAGCGGAGCTCATCTGTTGGTCTCGGAGGTCGCAACACGGCCCACTGGCCTCCCGGCACCGGAGCGGCAGGCCTCACACGACCGAGCCGGCCGGGAGGTGAAGCCTGCTCACCCTGAAAGAGGCCCTGACCTTTGACCGAGGCCGGCTCCGCGCGCCATCTCCCCGGCGGCCGATCGCCCCCGCCCCTCGCGAGGTCCAGATCACCCGGCTCGAGCAGCCCCGAGCTCGCCTGCCGTCTCCGCCCCGTCGGCTGGCGCTACCACGCCACGCCACGCCACGCCACGCCACACCATCACCAGCAGCGGCGCGGAGCACCGACAAACAAGAGCGGTGCGAGGAGCCTACCTTGCGAGCTGCCGTCGTCCATCAGCCGCTGCGAAGGCCCTGGCGGGGGCAGCACTGGAACGACACGGGGGCGGGTCAGCGGGCGCCGCGGGCCACAGGACGGTCGCGGACCAGGTTACACAGAGCCAAGCCGCTGGGACGCAGGGTGCGCGAGGCCTTCGCTATGTCGCAAAAGGGCACGCACACACGCGCTCGAGGCTTCAGCGCATGACGGCCTGACGCATCAGGACACCTGTACGCTTCTGGACCCCAAGTCCCGACGCAAATACCAGGGGAATTCTCGCTAGGCTCCTTGCACATGGCGCGGCATTGACGATCTAACAACAGCAGCTGTACTAGTATTTTCTTTGAGGCACAGCATTCTGACAAAACAAGCCCACTGGAAGTGAGCAACACCACCCAAACAATGGGAAATGAGCAGCAGGTCCACACGGCCGTGTCAGTAGCAGTCAGCTGTCACCAGCGCCTCAGTCTTCGCCAGCAGTTGTCCATAACTCACAGGCGGCGCTGGTGGGCGCGACACCCGGCAGGCCGGGCAGCGGGTCGGCGGTGCCGAAGCTCTCGAACTCAGCCACGTAGCCGAGCGTGTCGTCCAGCGAGCCGTCGCCATCCAGCGCGATCTCGTCGGCGCCGGCGCCCTCCCCGTCATCCACCTTCTCCACCTTGACGGCGCCGTCCGCCGGCGGCGGCGGCGGCAGCGGGAGCGGAGGCGGCAGCGGCGGCGGCGGCGGGCGCGGGGCCGACAGCGGCGCCTGCACGGCCGGCGCCGGCGGCGGGGACGGCGCCGCCGAATGGTCCGAGGAGCCGGACAGGCCGGGCGTGTCGGGGCCGCGCGGGCCCGGGGAGCGCGCCGGCGCCGGCGCGCCGTCCGCGCCCGAGTGTCGCCGCCGCTTGGCCGGCGGCGAGCGGCTGGCCGCCGGCTCGGCGGGCGTCGGTGGCTGCCGGAGACAGAGGCGCCGCTCAGCGCCGGCCACCGAGTGGCCCTGGCCAGCTGACGCATGTGAGCACTGACCGCCCAGAGCAGCACACGAACGCCTGAATACCGCGCAGGCTGGCATCAACATGACAACGAAAGGGAACTAACTCAGCCTGCAGAAAAACGGCGAGCTTTGCTTCGACTCACATACCGACACGACGGTGTCAAAGCGGGACAAAGGTCACATGGAGGGGGCTCATCCTTGCATACAGATGTGGAAATGTAGCTAACACCAGTGCACAGAAGGACCAGCCTGCGCACAGACGCCCAGGCACAGCACAGTTCACTCCGCAAACAGATGGACATTTCACCAGATGCATGAGATGGGGCGTCAGTACGGAAGGGCACAGCATCCGGATCGCGTACCCACTGAGCTCCCGCCCCTCACTGAATCAGCACGTGAGACAGACCACGTCACCGTTCACTGGAGCTGCTGGAGGGGTGCGGGTGACGGTGATGTCCCGTTGGACCGCACGGGGCGTACACTTCGGAAGCGAGCCACGCGGCGGAGGAGCACCAGTCCCACCTTGTCGTCCTCTCCGCTGAGGCCCCTGATCTGCAGCATCTCGGCCGTCTTGATGAAGCTGGCCAGCTGGCTCTGGGCCACGTTCACGCTGCCCTTGTACATGAACTCGATGACGGCCCGCAGGTCGGCGGCCGACGTGTCCTTCAGGAAGATCACCATCTGCTGACATGGCAGACCCTGGAACACAGGGCAACGCTCTTATGGCTGCCTCCGTGGCAGAGCATTGCCACAAACGGCCGAAGCAATCGCTTCGCCGAGCGTGAGCGAACATAGTACTTTTTCCATACAAGTTACATCCCAGTCCTGAGCATCACAACCGAGGCGCTCACAAGCAGACGTCCGTAACGCCGCACAGTGGCATGCTGGCGACGCTGAACGAATCTCAGAAGTGTCCGACTGGGCCTGCAGGCAGCAGTACATCCTTCCAACCAAATAGAGCAGCTGACGTACGTGAAGTCCCATCCTGGAATCACCGAATGAAGCCCCCAGCCCCAACTGGACAGGAGACTACACCCCTGCCTCAGGACCTCCACGTCAAGGCACGCTACCATGGGGCAATGGCAGAGACACAACCCAGCACGAAGGCGGCCACGACTTGGGATGAATGCCCCACCAAGCTGGGAGTGGAGGCGCTCGCTGGCAGCGCGTGATCGCACCTTGAGCAGTTCGCGGAAGTAGGGGCTGCAGGCGGAGAGCATCATGCGGTGGGCGCGGAGCTGCTCGCCCTCACAGCAGAGCGTGATGTCCACCAGCTCGCCCTTCTGCCGCAGGCTGTTGAACAGCGATGTCACGCTGCCCTGGAAGCCGTCCCACTTGAGGCAGAACTTCTGGCTGTTCATGGTGTCTGCAGCAAAACAGAGGCCTTCAGCAGAGGGCAGATAATTGGGAAGAGCCAGGGCCTTACCCCAAGTTTCCTCAACATGACCAATGTTTTTCAGATGCCACTTAAAACCAACTCCCAACCCATCACCCTGAAACACCAAGATAGGGAGCCTTTTTTTTGCTTGTGTGAGTTCCCAGGAGCATTTGTGGGAAGCATTATGCATATAGGTAAGACAGTACTGTTAGCCTTATTCCTGGTAGAATAACCAGCAAGGGAAAGGATACATAGACACATTGTTAGTTTGACTACATGCCTTTATCACAACAAATACCTGCAGTGAATTCAAAATTGGTTGCCAATCCCACTAAGAATTGAGTGAGGCTCACAATTCTTAACTTGCCACAAATATTCATTTGGAAAAATGTATGTAGCCAAAATATCAATGCATCTATTTCTCCTTTCTCCTGGCTATTATATGAGCAACAAGGCCAACAGAACTGCCTTGCCATTTTTCCTTACATCAACTTTCAGCATGACATGCTTTTCTTTAAGATGGCCTCTCTGGAGACCCATTGAGTTACTGGTTTGTACCCACTATCCTCCCAGCTACTGAAATATCCACTGAGAGGGTCATACAAGTTCTGTGTCACTTTTCTTTATGATAACATAAATTGTGGCAATGTACTTAACAAATCCAGACTCTTATCCAGACATGCAAAGACATACCATTCTGCCTAAATTCCTTCTTTTGTGTCTCAGGTCATCATTAATAAAAAATAAACATTTTAATAAACAAAAAATTATCATTTAAAACAATGAATATACAAAATATACCACAACTTTTTTGTTAACCACAAGGGCTTAAACTATTTAGATCCCTTAGTGCACTACATCCAATCCTAAGCATTCCGCAATGCAGTTTTACCTCACATTACAATATTAATTCACTTCTCATCCTCTATGCACCAACAATTTTGACATCAACAAAACATCTAAATTGTAACATTGGGGAACAAGCACAAATTACAAATGGACAACATCTGAGGAGGAATTAAGGGTTATGACAATCTTAATGGTTCAGACTCTGAATCAATTCAAGAAAGTGACACTCAGCTCTACAACTCCCCACACTGGTACCACATTCACATTCAGAATGCTCTGCCTTACAGTATGCATATGAGACTGTAACAAATACATACCACTCTGATCATACCGTGTTGCAGCGACGTCTATATGTCTATGAACTACAAATGTCTATAACCTACAAAGCATGTATGAAGTAAACTTGAGCACCTAGAACTCAACACATGCTCGCTACCAAATTCAGCACATATAACCAACATTTCAAGTTATCATTATCTTAGTTTCAGGCACAAATACTTCAAAACATTTTGGTTTAAAAACAACGGAATTTGCCCTCGCCTCCATTTTGCACATGAGGTTCAATGCGACATCACATGAATGTCTGGCGCAGAAGTCAGATATTTTGTAGACAACTGGCATGGATGCACTGTAATTGCTGTTGGGATGATGCTCATGAGAACTTGACACTCCTAGAGTATTATTTTGTAGACTGGCATGGTGCTGGCATTCTAATCTCAGAGCAATGACCCAGGTATGGATTATTCACAAGCCCAAAGCAGAAGTTATGCTGCACATCAAAATCTTTAAATAATACCAAACACCACAATCTCTATTTCTCTCCCCAACAGAGTTAAGAAAAGGAATTGCACAGGTTGGACTTAACACTCAGCAGCACCTCGAACACCTGTAAATACCAATCTGCCCAGCGCCCTTTAAACACTGCCTCATCCACACCTGAACACAATGTGACATCAATAAAGCAGCTATGGCTAATGTAATGGAAAGGGGCTTTCGCACACTTTATGAAATAAACGCTACCTGAACAAAAAAAACAAATGAAAGCAGCGATCCACTAGCCTACAAAAGTACAATCCCTCCAAAAGTGACGGCACAAAAGAACTATAATAATAACTGACTATCACCGAAGGGTGCAACCGAAAACGATTTTTACCCTCCACAAATGCCTTTCGATAATCAAATTACCAGATAAGTCGCACATTCTCCCTCCACAATAGCGGCGCGCGACTAGCCCCGATAGCGTATGTTTGTTTCCAAGTCGCTGGACTTTTTGTCTAGAGAATTATGCGGGGATTTGGTGGCACCTTGCGGTTTTTGAAATGTCTCTAGTTTTGTTCAGGCCACAGCGAGCAGGTCGAAGAGTTGCGCTGGGGTCTTGGATTTGACAGCATTTCGGTGGCGCGTCAGGAGACCTGCGTCCAGGAAACCTGTGCTCCCCAGGCCTACACCCAGGAGGCCTACGTCCATTGGACATACTCTCACGAGACCTACACCCAGGAGGCCTGTGTCAACCGGACCTACGCTCACGAGGCCTACACCCAGGAGACCTACGCTCACTGGATCTACACCCAGGAGACCTACTCTCACAAGACCTAGGCCCACGAGACCTAGGCCCACGAGGCCTACACCCAGGAGGCCTACGTCCATTGGACATACTCTCACGAGACTTACGCTCAGTAGGCCTACGCTCACTGGACCTACGCCCAGGAGACCTACACCCACATGGCCTACGCCCAGGAGACCTATGTTTACGAGACCTATGCCCAGGAGACCTAGTCACTGGACCTACGCGCATGAGGCCCACTATGACATCATTCCCAAATCATCGAATCATTGCCCATACACATATACACAGAAAAGTGTGTATATGTGTATGGGGAAAGAGAGAGAGAGAGAGAGAGAGAGAGAGAGAGAGAGAGAGAGAGAGAGAGAGAGAGAGAGAGAGAGAGAGAGAGAGAGGAGAGAGAGAGAGAGAGAGAGAGAGAGAGAGAGAGAGAGAGAGAGAGAGAGAGAGAGAGAGAGAGAGAGAGAGAGAGAGGAGAGAGAGAGAGGAGAGAGAGAGAGAGAGAGAGAGAAGAGAGAGAGAGAGAGCGCATTTATAGAATTTGTGCGGAAGTGATATAACAATGGACATTGGCGATCAGGTCCATGCAAGCAGACCTAAGCATCCGAATGGTAACACCAGGCTGTTCGGCTTTGCCCGAGACGTTGGTAGTGGCTGTCAGTGGCGGATCCAGGACTTCGTCTAATGGGTAACCACGCAACACTATGGGTCTCTGAGGAGTTTGTGCCCCCCCCCCCCCCCCTCCCAAGACAAAAACATCGGATTTAGGCCATTAAATTCGTAGATTCTTCTTTCCTATTCTGCATGGGAAAACTGAGCGGGCCTTTGCGCAGCCCTTGCAAATGGAGAGTGATGCACATGTGCACGCATAGGGCGCGTTAAATTTCTCTCGATCATGGTGGATGCTGAGAGTGACATTATTTCGGAAAAGACATGACAACATATCCGTAGCCAGAGCCAGCACAGAAGGCCGCACGGTTGAAAAAGGACCCCACGACGGCGAAAGTCCCCCCCCCCCCCAAATTGCAGGATATTGTTCACTTGTTAATGAGGGGCACGGTTTTCTTTGTTATGTTGTGGCTTTTGCCGTCTATAACTGGAACAGAAGTCGAAAGCTACCGCGAGATCATTCAATGACGAGACGAGACGCGAGTCACACGAGATCACACGAGATGAACCTATTCGAGCTCCTCTTCGAGTTTCCCCCTAACAAAGCCAGTGACGGACTCGGGGCCACTTGCCGACACATGACGCCATGTTAGGCACTATAGGCCTCTGACCGACACAGGGGCCCCGATCATTGTTTCAAGAACCCAGACCTTGAAACAAAGAGGAAGGCAAATCGTGGGCCCCAGTCTTGCTCCTGCTTGGGAAATGGGACCCTAGCGTTCGGACCAACACAGAGCCGAGTGTTCGGTGTTGGTGGTCCCTGACCGACATAGACGCCTGCACGGCCTCAGCGGCTCTCAGTCAGTGCAAGAGGCCCTCTGACTGATATTTCAGGCGACGGCCTACGGGCTGGGATCCTTTATGTGAGCTACATCCAGCCTTTTGAGTCCTTGCACTCTTTAATCTGGCTTTTGATCGTCGGTTTTGGTGGGCCCCGGGCCTCTCTTCGGGCCTTATTGAGCACTGCCCTCGATCGACCCTTGCTAACACCGGACCCTCCGTTTTGCACTGTGAGTCCCTGACAGATACGGAGGCCTCAACCAGTGTAAATCGCTGGAGCCCGCTTTGTCGCTGCTTGGGAAGTGGGCCCTCAGGCTCATGCCAACACGGACCAAACTACGCGGTACAGATGACGTCGGACCGACATATACACCCTTATTGAATTAAGAGCCCCCGATCGGCGCAAAGGGCTCTGTGGCTGACATTGCTATGTCCGGCCATGCGGGCTGGGGGGCCCCTGAATATGACCTCCAGTCGGCCTTTCAGGCCCTTCAAGCTCTTAAATCGGGCCCCTACTCGTCGAGCGCGATTTGGGCAGGGGTGTGCCCCTATACCCACTGTCCGCGCCATTATGTAGTAGCATGAGTTAAACTTGGCAGCTAAATTACAAAATGGAGCTTGATGATTGATCCTGAGGGTGGTTCCGGTTAGACAGCTAATCGATGCAGTAAACTGACGGCTTATGACGAACGCAGGGTTTTGTTTGGACTATGATGGGTGAGTATAAACTACGACATCATAGAAAATGTGCTGAGAATGTATTGCTCAGGAATGGCGATTGCCACAAATTCAGCGACCATGGAAAGTGAAATACGGTACGTTAAAAGTGCGTAAGATTATCTTAGGCAACAGTGCGTAGAAATTCATTGTAACATATGCAGCTGGTGCTATCTCCGGATAATGTGACATGGAAAATAGCAATCCTTTTGATCTCGGACTTGTGGACATGCGTTAATTCGATCAATCCCGTCTATTCTACCAGGCAAAGCGCTATGAGTGATGGAATTGCTAGTGCGAGCAGACGCATCCAGGCTTTTGGCAGTAAATTAAGGTCCTTCTGACTTTATCCGAAGAACCAAAGACCAAAGCGGTCCTTGAACGTTTCTGCACAGTCGTTTAAAAGATAAAACGCAGATTATTGCACCTCATGCACTGCGATGATGAGTCGGTCGTCAAAACGGTCCTGCCTGGGTGATGCACTTCTGATGATAAGTGAGATTGGTTTAAAGATTTCCAGTGTGGTTACATCTAATAATTGACCCAACAACTGATATCACTCACTTGCGTGGTGTTATTGCAGAAGCAAAAATGCTGTTGATGATGTGCAATAGCGCTGGAATAAGAGTTGATAGGAAGAACTTGTCAACATGGAGCAGCACGCCATCACGTCAGCAAGCGCGGGTGGTGTTTGCCGATGACACGTGCGCTCGCATTGGCATGCGCTTTCACCAGTGCGATCAACAGTTACTTGCAGAATATAAATATGCTAGTTTGGCTCCACTGAGACTACCTGCAACAATTAAAGAAGCTCGGTATTAACTTCCAGCTAACAATTTTTGTTACTTAGCGAATTATGTGTCCTCCATCTTAAGCTAGTGGGCCACGTTTGCATTTGCCACGTGTAACACGTCACGGTAACGTCACATTTTACCAGAATGCGTTGCGTCACCAGACCAAGGAGGACATCGATATGTCAAAACCGCAAACGCGCGTAACTTTTCACCGCCGGCTAAAAAAAACTTCTCTTTTACAAAAAGTTATGAGTGTCCACGCTCTTTTGTCTCAGTCGCATTGCTCTGGTTTCGTCTGGTGATGGTCCTAGTCTGCCCAATGTACTTTCATACATATCGACACTGTCGGCGCGGATGTGCAATATACGAAGCGATCTTTCGGAACGTTGGTTTATCAAAATATCACGCTCGACGGCGCGTGGCCAAGTGTCCTGGTGGCACTCACAGCTGTAATCTGCGTTGATACAAATGGTAGTGCGGCTGCTTGACATAGTCCATCATGGACTCCCCCGCACGCCAGGCGGTGTAATGAAGTTACACTTGAATGACATGAGCTTATTGTTCTTAACCTTATGAGCTTATTGTTCGATGTTGGTGATGTCTGGCCGAAATAGCGAAACGTCCTGTCTCAAGCGTCCCTAATCGGACCTTCAACCTGACATTTGAGATCACGGCCCTATGGGTGGAGTATACCTACAGCCAGCCCTTAGGTCCATTCAGCCTTCCAATCGGGCTCTCGATCTTTGGTCCCGATGGGCCCTTCGTCCCTCTTCGGGCCTCTTCAAACAAAGCCTGTGACCGACTTGGGGCCACTAGCCGACACATGACCCTCTGTTTGGCGCTATGTGCCCTGACCGACACAGGGGCCCCAACCATCCTTTTCAGGGACCCAGACCAATGCAAGTCGTGGCCCCCGGTCTTGCTCCTGCATGGAAAATGGGTCCCCAGGGCCCAGACTGGCAGGGAGCCAACTGTTCGGTGTTGGTGTTCTCTGGCCGACAGGCACCCGCATTATCCCAGGGGATCCTCAAACGGTGCAAGAGGACTTTTAAATGATATTTTAGGTCACGACCTTACGGGCCGTGATTCTTTAAGTGGCATACAGCCAGTCCTTTCAGTCCCTTATGCCCTCCAACCGAGCCCTTGATCATCGGTTCCGCTAAGCCGTCCGGGCCCCTCTTCGGGCCTCATCGAACACTGCCTTTGGTCAGCTCGGGGCCCTTGCAAGCACAGGGCCCTCTGTTAGGCACTGCGGGCCCCTGACAGATACAGGACCAATGTAAATCACTGGCCCCGGCTTTGTGGCTGATTGGGAAGTGGGCCATCAAGCCCATATAGAAAAGGGACTGACTGTGCGGCACTGGTGCTGACTGAGACTGAGGCAAGAGGCTGACTGTGCGGCACTGGTGCTGACTGAGACTGAGACAAGATGCTGACTGTGCGGCACTGGTGATACCTGACGGACTTCTAGGCCCATATCGACTCAGGAGTCCGCGATCGGGAACTATCCCCAATCAGGCGTAAAGGGTCCTCTGACTGTCATTTGAAGGCCCGTCCTTGCAGGCTGGAGTCCCTTAATTTGACTCTACCAGCACTTCGTGCCCTTAAACACTTTAAAAGGACCCTTGGTCGTCGGTCCTGGTGATACCTCCAGGCTTTTCGGGCCCCCTCGAACACTGCTTCTGGCTGACTCGAGCCCTCTGTCAACACAGGGCCCCCTTTTAGGCGCTGTAAGACCCTGACAGACGCTGGGGCCCCGGACAATGTAAATAGTTGGCTTCCACTTCGCCCCTGCTTAGGGAATAGGCCCTCAGACTCGGGCCAACCCCGCAGCGGACTGGGCGTAACTGATGGAGTCTGACCGACGTATAGGCTCTTAACGACTCAGGGGCCCCCATTTTCAGCGCGCAGGTCGCTCTAAATGGTACTGAAGGTCCTGACCCTGCGGGGCGGGCTCTGAATACGAACTCCACTATGCCTTTGGGGGCCCTCGGACCCTCAAGCTATGCCCGTAATCGTATTCCGAGGGGCCTGAGGGCCCCTCGGAACATAAGGGAGGAGCACGTGTCCCTTGTTCCTCCCCCCCCCCCCGCCTGAGCTGCTGATCACGAATGTTAGTACATAGAGAGCCAACGCTTCAACATATGAGCTATTTCAGGAACAATTTCAGACAAGGATGCTCCACAGAAATCTTAAAGGAAAAACTATTTGAATATTTGGTGCAATTTGGCCTGACCTGTGTTTGAAACATGCTTGCACTAGGGTCAGGTTCAGCACCAATTTTGAGGGGGCAAGGTGCTGCAAGGTAATAAGGGAGTGCAATCTTTTTTTCCAATGTTTTGTCTCAAAGAACTCCATTGTATCATTTCCTTTGGTTTCCAAAGCTGTCCCCAACGTGGCATTTTGCCTTCCCCAAAGGCTAAAAATCGGCACACAGCACGCCAGGCTGGTGCGCATTCGGCGAGTTCGGCAGGGGGAGGGGGGGGGGAGCTCAAGGACTAGGGGAATCGGGCGGAAAGGTAGGAAGAAGGATAGGAGAAAGGAAAAAGGTGGCATAGGTGACAGGGCAACTCCCAATCGCCAGGTTGATACATGTCCCAGTCCATTACGCCATCTGTATCACGTTGGTTTTACTGTTTGAAATCGCGTATATGACTGGCATGCATCGGACCCTGTCGCGGCTGGCGATTTCATCTGAGTTCCTCGGTACAGGCTACTAGCTGAATTAGAGTTTATTTCTTGTTCGCGGGTAGGCACGGGGCGGGTTTTGCGGTTGCTGACGGTGGCAGGCGTATGATACTGCGCCGGCAACAGAGAAGCCCGGCCGCTTGGCGAATCTGCGGCGACACAATCCTGCGCAAGCGAGACGATGCTGGCGGTCCCGCCCTTTGACAATTGCGATGAACTTTCTTCCCGTTGCAGGAGTAGCATACACGACCACACATCAACCCTGCACACGATTCATTTGCAGGATAAGTATTTAGTCATAGCTCCAAACGCAGTTGTAACTAAAGTCTGCTTGGCGTTATGGCATAACTTTGGTCTAGACTAATTTCGGTGACCGGACAGAATATTCACATTACGTTTAAACTGTATGTAGAACGCATGCCGCCACCATTATCGACTTGATGGCAGCGCTTTGCAAATTGTAAAGTGCATTTGTGAGAAACATTAGGCATATAGATAAAGGAATATTAATGGCTTTATTCCTCAAAGGACAACGAGGAAAATGGAGAGATAAATGTGATGTTTCGGCTATATATTTTTATCAAAAAGAATACCGGTAGCCAGTTCAAAGTTGCCTGCCGATTCTACTCGACTTTTTAGTTTTTTGGATAAACAGGTAGCCACATTTTTTACAGACCACCAACATGCAGGGATTACACAAGGAGCAATTGGCACTCATCTCTGCGATACAGTGCACATCTAACTGAGAATAAAATACGCGTAAATACGTGCATATGCAAATTAATTCAGGCTAACAGGCATCACGTATAGCACATCATTTACTTCCGCAAGCGATTTCAAGTAAACAGGCATCCCGCGTGACGCATCACAGTTACATACAAACGATTTCAATTAAACAGACGTCGTGTATCAGGTGTCAGGGAACACTGATACATCAAAATGATTTTAAGCCAGCATGTATAACACATCAAGACACTGCCCACATTCACGTAATCGTCCATGATGAGTCCTGTACATTAAAGTCTGGTCGCCAACTTCTAATAAAAATAGATTCACCATTTTTCCTCTCTGGATGGTCCCGTGCTTTAAAGATAACTTTGAGCTCAAAAAAGGGTTAACGGGTTCGCACTTCCCTGGAACCTGAGCGTGTTCTGTCAAAAAGATGGTCGCCGAAAGGGTTGGTTTTTATTCTCTGTTTCGCTTTTAGCATCTCGCAGGTGTTCATCTCAACTAAAAGGAGTAGGACGCATGGACTTCCCAGCATAGACTCTGCGCCTCCCATATTTTTCACACAGCTTACGCTTAAATTCGTAAACCACATTTCTTCGCGTGTGAAGCCCCAAAAACCCGGGCAATTTCGCCCGCTGAGATCTCAGTCAGGAACTAAGAGAGCTAGAGACACCAAATTCATAAGATGTGTTTACCTGTACGTGAACTGACTCAGGTCGAAGTTTGAGGTTTCTAGGTCATGATCCCTGGATTAAATAAGGTCAAACAAGGTAAAATTCCAGGTTGGTCTCCAAAGGACATTTAGAACATAGATAACTGCACTAAGCAAAAGGTCACATGCTCAGTTGAAATCAATAAGCTTGCTTGACCTTTTGAAAGCCATGGCGACCAAAATCACACAAGACTGCTCTGAGTTTTGCATTTGGATAAGCGACAAAGATTACGCCATGCTCCTAAAAACAAAATGTTGACCTGGGTCATGTTAGATCAGTGGCCTGTTCTGGAGAAGTCCATGGAAGCTGTTTAATGCGGTTTCTGTTATCAATAAATTTGAAATGAGCACCAGAAACTACCCCATACGGCAAGACCCCGAGTAGTGAAGCCGGTTGGTTCTGACCTTGGTGTGACCTCCATACCTAACCCTAAGTCAACTTACTTTGCTCATTCAATTGCTGTGTATCCTAAGAAAGTATCTCAGAGATGTATGGTTTTGCTTAACACTCCGTTGCTGGATCAGATTTAACGATCCCTAAAAATTGTCTTTGATGAAAGCATGACCTAACTTTGACCTGCCATAGGTCAGTGGCCTTACATGATGCATCTAAATGTTTGGTGTCAGACGATCCGCTATTCAGCTGTCTACAGCTATGCAAAATTTGGCGCGGCTACGCCGCGTCGTTCCGAAATCATTTTGGAAAAATCTTCCGAAGGTCGATTTGACCCTCACCCGGGCGCGTGTCAAGTCTAAACTTTGTGAAAAAAGGAGGGATGTCGTCGATGTCTGGGAGTCCTTGCGTCTTATTGGCTTGAGATGTAATGAACATCTGCGCTGTGCCAATATAAAAACAGATAATACCATTTTCGGCAATCATTTTTGTACAAAACACGCTCGGCTGAAATCCAGAAGAATACGGACCCTTCATCCCTTTTAGAGCTCAGTCACTGCATACAGAATACGACCTCCATCCGACCTTTCGGATGCTTCGAGCCCGACCCAGTGTGGAGGGTCCCAAAAGATGGAGTGTACCCGAGCGGGTTATCAGATGACCCCGACAGGAGCGTAAGGCCCAGAGAGGCGCGAGCAGCGCTCACGTCCGCGCGTGGCGGCGCGCTCACCTGAACTCAGATGGTCCAATGAATGGCACGTTGGCCCCAGTTCGGCTTAACAGGCCCATGCTGGGATTGAGTCGGAGAGCCCACCGTTCGGTGCTGGGGGCCCTGACTGGGACAGCACCCTTCCATTGCCTCAATGCGAACAATCGCCATAAGTTCGAAACATGATCATAATCGTCATTCGAATCAAAGTACCTTAGACACCACGTAGAGGTCCCCTAACAGTCGAATGTGTCCGAGCAACTTATCAGAAGGGGCCGCGACGAGAGCATGGAGCGTAAGGCCCTCCGTTGAAATAGGAAGTGCCCAGAACCCAGTGCGGGGGGCCCCGAAAGATGGAGCGTACCCAAGCAGGTTATCAGGTGGCCCCGATAGGAGCACAGGGCCCTAAATTCAAACGCCAAGACTCAATGTGCAGGGCTTCCGAACAATCCTCTTTGACCGAAGAGGTCAACAGACAGGACCACAGACAAGTGCGTAGGGTCCCCATTCAAATAGGACGTCCCCAAGACCCAGCGTAGAGGGCCCCCGAGAGATCGATTTATCTGAGCAGGCTATCAGATGGCCTTGACAAGAGCGTAGGGCCTTACATTAAAATACCCAATGTGCAGGGCCCCTAAACAACCCAGTGTGCCGGAGCAGATGTGTCGTGCGGCCGCGCGGGCGTGGCCTGGCCTGCGGCTGACCGGCGCGGCCGGCTGTGTTTATGCCCTCTGGCCATTGTCCACGTGACCTGGCCGAGGTCGCGGGTGCGGACCGGAGCGGCCACAGACTAGAGGTAGGGACGGCCGGTTGAGGTCGGGGGTTAAATCTGTCCCGCGGAAGTGCTGGGTGTTGTCGCGTATTTAGTATCCGAATCGTGATTCAAATACAAGCTATTTCGGCATCATAACGACGGGAGTTCCGGACCCGTCTGTGCAAACCCCGTGATGACCAGCGGGGTGGCGCCGACATTTAGTCTACAAGCAACCACTTCTGCTCCGACGCTAGCTGCCGCAGCTCACCAGCCGGCAGCTGCAGCACCGACATCCGATGCTCGCCTCATCCCCGAGTATGACGGGACCGGTGATGTCGTGGGCTGGATGATGCGTGCGGAGATGCTGTGCCGGCTGATGGGCGTGGCCGCCGGGTCGGTCATACCTCTGCGCCTCGCCGGCGGCGCGTTCCACGTCTGGTCGCAGATGCCGGTGGCCGACCGCTGCTCCCTGGAGGCTTTGCGGGGCGCACTAAACTCCGCGTTTGCCCTCGATCAGTACGCCGCCTACGAGATGTTCGCCACTCGACGACTGATGCCGGGTGAGGCGGCTGGCGTGTTTCTGGCCGACCTCCGGCGGCTGGCGGTCCTGTTCGGTGGACTGCCGGAGCGCACGCTGGCCTGTGCTTTCGTCGCGGGGCTGCCGTCCGCCGTCCGCCGTCCGCCAGACCATCCGCGCCGGCTCCAAGGCTGAAGGATTGGACCTGACCACCGTCCTGGCTCGTGCTCGAGCCGTTCTCGGTGATGAACGGGTTTCGGCGGCGGCGGTGCTGCGACGGGCCGCGGCGCCGTCCCCCGGCCAGCGCCGTGTGTTAACGGACAATCGGTTGTCCCACGGTTGGGTCAGCTGGTAGTTCAGCTGACGGTTGCGTTCGGGGCGATTCCGTGTTTAGGGCCGTTTTATAAGTGTTTTTTTTGTAGTCTGGAACCGTTACTTGCTTTGAGTATTGTGCGAGAATAGACTTTAGCTCAGCGGCCGCTGGATGTTTTGTTATAAATTTATTCCGAATGTTTTGGATGGGTTTGCACGGGTTCATAGCACCTCTTAGCATAAAATGTTAACCCTGAACCCACCACCCGTCGTCCCACCCAGTTCAACGGATAATTTTGCCTCTACCCTTGCGCCAGACAGGAATGCGGCGGGTTTTATGTGCCGCACAATGCTGCGACACAGCCACCCCGGGCCAGAGCTCTCGGGCCGGGCACTCGTTGGCCAGTTGCCAGCTGGCCTTTCCATTTCAGTCGGGCGAAACAATACGTCCGATCTGGGACTCGTGCCCAGTGCCGCTGGATCGCGAGTCCAGAGTCTTTCCCCTAGATCACGGAGGCGATATAACGGTGTTGTTTAAAATTCGGACTGTTTTTTTTTCAAAATTAAAAACTGTGAATTTTTGTGATACTGGACGAGGAAGATAATACTTTTAAGCCCGCGAAGACCGATCACAACCTGTTAGGAAAATTTGCGCTGACTGCGGAGTCGCTTCATTTTTTAAGATAGGTCAAATAAGCCAGTTTCAAGCTTACAAGGCATGGCCAACATGGAAACGGTGGAATTGCGCAGCCAACTTAAACAGCTGCAAAATCAGGTAAACAGCAAAGAATAAATGGTTAGCAGTCTGACAACGCAGAGAGTCGAATTGGCCTTTGGGTATAAAAGCACGCAGGCAGAAAAGGAGAAGAAGACGGTTGATAGTCAAGACGCAGGAGCGAAATACCTTCCGTTTATTGTAAAATGAATTGGCGGCGATCTTGACTATCCGTAACGACAGTACAGGAATTGTGGGGGCCAAACAAGAACCAGCCATAACCCAGAGCTTTATGCGGGATCGCAATGGTAGCTGCTTGAAGTAAGATAAATGCTGAAATGAAGGCAAGACAGGCAGGAATGAACTTAGGCAACTGAAGTGCACCAAAGCACGACAAGGAACCGTACACCGCAAGAAAAACAGCAGTGGTCTTCGCTGTGGAAGTAGAATCGAAGGGACACCAAAGTAGAAAGAAACGAGGGAGGCATAAACACATGCGAGAAGGAAAGGAATAGCAGCCTAGTTACCAAAGAAGCAGAATTAGGCTACCAACTAGCCCGAGGCACTTATGGGAAGAAAAAACAACAGAGGGTATGGTTTGGACGTAAAGACGGAGAAAATGTGGCCAATGCCATAGGAAAGGCAGATGGTGGCGATGCCTGGACCAGATTGGAGAAAAAAGAAACCGAAGACACGAAAATGTCGAGCGGTTTTCATCGGTGGAAGAAATACAAGCCGGGTCAAACCAGCGGCAATGGAGGAGTTTATTTCTGACCAAAATATATTTTGTATTATATGAACAAGCGCTGGAATTGGTAATAGCTTGAAGAACGCAGTCACAAGAAATAAAGCAAAGGAAGTGGACTTAGTGGTTCATATTGGAGTCAGCGACGTGCTGAACCGTTACGCAGATTAGCATAACCAGTCCGGTCAACCACGCACAGCCCTTGAAAATTATCAAACGAGTCTTCATTTGCTCGTTGAAGAGATACAAAACACTGGCTTCTGGCTTATGAAACAGCAAAACACCGTTAACAGTGAACTCAGCCAGCTGTGTGCCATCCACAGGGTAGGATTCACAGATCTGCGACCAATAATGATGTCTTGCGTTTTTGGAGGCCTGAACAAGACATAAATCTTACACACTTTTGACGGCACCAGAAACATGTCGCTGCCAATCAACAGCCAAGTGGTTGGTTTTTTTAGATTGGATGATAAATTGATCTCTGGCTCTGATCATTTTCATAAGGACAAATTACTTGATAAATTTTCTTACCGCCAACGTGAATGGACTTTGTACAATCACCAAGTAAGGTGAACTTGGCTTAGTGTTGCACAATTATAAGGTAAATGTAACAATGATCACAGAAACCCATTTAGGCAAGTCCGTCTACGATAATCAAATGCTCCAAGTCGAATGTTAAGCAGTACGACGAGACCAAAAATCTATTCGCGGCCAACAAAAGTGAGCGTGGAGGAATCGCCATATACATAAAAAGTAACTTGCCCTACACAGGGTCCATAAAAAAGTCCCCGACGAGCTTAAGAGTTTGCCGCAGCATCATTCGACCTTTGCAACCCGACAACACCATAATAGCTGGAGTCTACTTTCCTCCTGATGCCTGAGTCTGTCGCCGACAAATGCGCTGTGACCACCGCCTGCAAACACTTGATCATGTTCAATCCTGAAGGCGAAGAGCAAAAGCTGTCTTGATAGCAGACTTAAACAAAACACGTGAGGCGTAATTGTTAGCTCACCAACTGTGTCTCCCGCAAATAGTTGGGAGCCCACAAGAGGTTCAGCCGTACTGGACAAGATACTGACTGATTTTGATTCTCCAAGTGCATCACTTAACCTATGACCCATTGTCACGGTAGACCACAAAACTGTAGTATGGTTGGCTGCAAAAGAAGTAGAAAACTCTCAAGTTTATTGCTTTGAATAGCCTTGGAATGACTGATCCATCAGAAGTTTTCGCTCATGGATTTGCCGCAACCATTGACAATATGTAACAGCAATAAATGATAGAGACCTGACCGCTGCTCGACTAGAGCTGGTGCTTCAAAATGATAATGAAAGACACTTCTCTGAAATTAAATAGAGATGCAAAACGAACGAGCCGCAGTGGATAGCAAAGCACCTGAAGCAATTGATTACCAAGTGGAATAAGGCACACAGTCGTCATCAAATGGACATACTCGGAAAACCTAGAGTTAAATTAGGGCTCAAAATTACGGTTGCGAAAACGACATGGTCCAGGAGAAGAATGTAAAGAATTGCTTCTGACCATAGAGGGCGTTCATACGGGCAAGAAGCCAGTCCAACCAAATGCAAATAAAAAGCAAGGAGCCTCGGTCTTGCGGAAACCAATGACGATGAGTTAAAAGCGTAACTAGTTTATCAGTTTTTTTCTCAAAAATCTACACAACTTATGGACCGCTGCGCACAGAAGAGCTTCCCTGCTATCTGCCTACCAGCGACATTCTATTCGAGACACAGCCGTGGGCAAGCTTCCTTTCAGCTACGGCATTAAAAAAATGTGGCTGCACCCACTGGACAACTTCCAGTGCGCCTACTAAACGAATTTTCTGTAGAGCTGGCAGTACCACCTACCCACATTTTTCAGCGGTGATTGCATAAAGGGTACGTGTCATTGGTGTCAAAGCGAGCTGCTTTCACACCTGTGTGAAAGAAAAATGTCGCGGAAGTCGCCGGGAGATCTGCGACCCTGAACTAGGCCTCACACCGACTTCTAGCAAAATTTGCTCCACAAATTCTGATGGACATAACAGTCAGGCAGACAAGTGCCAATACAGAAATAGGAAAGGTGTCTCAGCCTCACGCTATATAATTAAGTTGTATAATTTGTTGGCGGAGCTAAACGAACCAAACGATTGTTTGTTTACGTACGATCTTAAGAAGAGATTTGACCTTATTGATCACACAAAGGTTATCCAGAACACGGCCGCAATGGGACTTCGTTTCGGGTACGCAAAGTGCCTATGTTCATTCTTGCATGACCGACAGCAGCTGGTCAAGATGCCAGAGGGACCATGAGTCAATGGAGAAGATGCCATGCGACGCTGCAGGCACCCCAGTTGGCCCAGTCGCCTTCCTGGATAAGCTTAACGGTGCTGCTCATGATATTAAGAACAGACTGAATGATATAAACGATCTTACCATATATCAGAAGTGTCTGTTGATCATTGATGAAGTAGATCAGCAATGCCAGCTGTAAAAGCACACTCGTAATAAGTAATTGGACAACAGCAAACAAGATAACATTTGTGATGATGACACCGACAAGTGTCAAGTCATGCAATTTTTTCACAGCCAAGAAACCATCAGCACCACCGCACACCAGGGCGCAAGAAAAAGCCTGCTAATTGCCACCAAAGCTAATAGGTATGACAATATCAAATGGCATGTCATAGCAAGCACGTGTGGATGAGATTGCAACCAAATGATCGAAAGACCCATATATGCACCGCAAAATAAAGAAATGTCATCCACCACAGGAGCAGCTTGTTCCAGTTTACGTGACTTACATTCGACCACTGCTAGAATATTGCGCGCCGGTTTTTCATCCGGGACTCACTGTCAAGCAGGCGTAACATATTGAGAAAGTGCAGAACAGAGTCTTGAAATTCATTTTCGGCCGTGCGGAAAAGTGCTCACACGTGCTACAACGCTTGGGCATGGAAACCCTCGCTGACAGAAGAGAAACTATGCCTAAGGCTAAGAAAACAAATGCAAGGGTCTCCCATGCATAAAGATCAGCTTCCAAAGCAGCGAGTAGCGATCTCCAGCAGAAATACCCGAAGTGGAAGCACACTCCAAACGTTTTGCTGCGGCGCACGACTACGCATATTAAGTATCCTGCGCATAACCACTCTTATTAACTGCGGATGTATTATCAACTAGGTAGCACCCCACTTCGGAGGGGCTGTAGGCAAATAATGTTCACCGCGTTGATCGGCATATACACATGGTGAATTTGGGTCGGGAGGATATTGCGCACATGAACTATATGAGTTGATACTCGAAGATGCTTTTCTTAGCAAACCGTCCTCTCTCTCTCTCTCTCTCTCTCTCCTCTCTCCTCTCTCTCTCTCTCTCTCTCTCTCCTCTCTCTCTCTCTCTCTCTCTCTCTATCTATCTCTCTCTCTATCTCTCTCTCTCTATATCTCTCTCTCTCTCATCTCTCTTCTCTCTCTCTATCTCCGACGGCAGACCTACGAACGTCAGTCGACCCTCCGGGACCGGACCGGACCCACGGTCAACTGTCCGCCTGACCTCTGCAACCCGTGACCCGGACTCATTGGCCCGACCAGACCCAAAGACGGGTCACCCGACAAGCGGGAATGACGGGACGACGGCACGATCGTTGTCCGTCAGAGACGCTGATGACAGGCTGTGTTGTCAACGGCGCTGGTCGAACATATAAAGACCAAAAACATCGAGACAGCGAAACTGCTTAGAATGGTAGTGAGTGCTAGGTGGTGACATGTATAGACTAGTTAGATGATCTAAGTGTGTTATGGGCAGGTGTGCCTGGGGCATGGGGCCAATGTTGAAAAGCTGTTGTTCCAGTGCGGCGGTGCTATGGTGCGTTACGTAATGGTGGACGCAGGACATTAGAC